>NW_024070212.1:87900868-88500868 GCF_014754425.2 Oryx dammah | reverse complement strand
ATTATGTTTAATCTTTTGAATTAAAAATATTTAACCTAATTATCTCTGGTTTTTGTGGGGAGTATTCAGCTCTCTCTGTCTTTCTTTTTGGCTAACTCTCATTTCATTATCTTTTTTTAATATTATTAAAACTTTATAATAAGCTGATCTTTAGCTGTTTTTTCCCTACTTGAGGGAATCCTACTCAGTTTTGTTTTACAGAGTATATTCTCATAATCCCTGGAGAAGGGAATGGCAACCCACTTCAGTATTCTTGCCTGGAGAATCCCATGGACAGAGGAGCCTGGCAGACTACAGTCCATAGGATCACAAAGAGTGGGACACGAATGAGCTATTAACATTCTCATAATACTTCTTTTGTTTGTTTCCTATTACTATATAATCCAAGCATATTCCTGATGAAAGATTTTATTTGTTAGTCCTTGTTATTTTTTTTTAAATTGAAGTATAGTTGATGTACAATATTATATAGGTTACAAGTGTACAATACAGTGAGTCACAGTTTTTAAAGGTTACACTCCATTTAGTTATTATAAAATATTTGGTATATTTCCTGTGTTGTACAGTATATCCTTGTAGCCTATTTTATACCTAATAGTTTGTACCTCTTAATTACCTACCCCTGTCTTGCCCCAACCCCCTTTCCCTCTTCCCACTGGTAACTATTAATTTATTCTCTATATCTGTGAACATGCTTTTTTGTTATGTTAAAAATTGTTTGTTATATTTTTTAGATTTCACATATAAGTGGTATTACACAGTATTTGTCTTTCTATCTGACATAATACCCTCCAAGTCCATCCACATTGCTGCAAATGGCAACATTTTATTCTTTTTTATGGCTCTGTAATATCCCATTGTATGCATGTCTCTCTCTCTCTCTCTCTCTCTCTCTCTATATATATATATATATATATATATATATATATATATGACACCTCTTCCTTATTCAGTTCTGTGGAAGGTTTTAGAAACCCATGTTTCTAAAATGGAATGATCTCTACTTGTAAATTGTTCCAAGTCTAGTGGGGGAAAAAAAACAAAAAAATAATACAGGATAAATACCAAAATAGAGAAGTCAAAAGAGAGAAAGGAACTTTTCTCATAAAGGTAGATAGAAGGCCAGATCTGAAGTCTTAGAATGTAATTTTTTAAAACTAGTGATATTTCCCTTTGGTTTACTTTATACAAATCATTTTGTATTAATTTTTGTTTCTGAGATATCGAAGTTCTGAAGAAATAGAACTAGTTTATGTCTTAGATCCCCAAATGTATGTGAAGCACATAGAAGCAGCCTGTGTGTTCAATGTTTCTGTATTTGAACTCCCTAGAATTCAAAGAAGCTGCCACTAGCCTCATAGCTTTGGTCCCGTCATTGAAACTGATCAAACAGTTTAGCCAAGACAGTGAATTTTTATTTAATTACATTTCACCTTTAAAAAACTGTATACAATAACTTTATTAGAGTTGATAGTTTTCCATAAAAAGAAAACTTTTGATGCTGAACAAATCCATTGCTTTTATATTTTTTCAATGAATAATTTTATTCATTAACTCCCAATTTTACTGAGTTATTCAAAATCTAATACTTTATTTAAAAATGTTACCTACTCATACATCATGGACATTTTCATTAAAGATACCATAATTTGGGAATTCATTTGATTATTGCATTTTGTTCTATTTTGTTCCATTTCCATTGCTGTAATGTTCAGCTTGTAAGCCTGCTGAAATTTTTAATAAGATAATTTTTGCAGAATAGAGAAATAGATGTAGCTATGTTTCTCATTACTTTCATTGTTAAATTGTCATTCTCTTCATTAAATTATCTATGGTCAAGCTTCCATAAAACTAAGGACTACCTTTATATTTACTTTAATAACTTTTTCATAGCCATACATCCACTGATCCAGGTACTGAACAAAGATTCTTATATTCAATGTTCGCATTGTTTTATATTGGAAATTCTCATAGGAAACTTTGTTAAGTGTCACTTTTTAAAAGTGGAATCCACCTTTGAATGTATTGTTAACTTGCCAAGAAGAGGTGTAATTCTTTCCTTTAGAATATGAATATTATGCATCATTCTCAGTATAATAAGTCAGAGTAATCATGGAATACTATTTGACTGGCATAGGTAACCTAATTTCATACTCAGAAATCTGAGGTAGATGTTACTATCTTGCATTCAAAGTCAAGTGAAACAGAGAGGACTTTCAATAAAGGTGGCTGTAGAAGTTGGTGATTCCCTTTCACAAACAAGTATAAAAACTTTGAAAGCAACCATTTCAAAGCACAGAGAATTGACTAAAGGCAGACAAAAAATAAGAAGCACTTAGTTTTGAAAAAGCTGACTGTGGTCCTCTTGCCTGAGTTTGCTCCCTTCCTTCCTCCCTCCCTCTACCAGATGGGTAGGAAGAACAGTAGCTTTGTCAGTCTGGGACTGACTGCAAAACCAGCAGCTTTACTGCCAGGAGTGATTAATTCAAGCAGGAATGAGAAGCAAAACTATTTGACTTTGTCAGCTAAAATGGCAGACTTAATTGGAAATGGTTGGGGAAAACCCACATCTGTGCAGGACCAAGGTTGCCATTCCAATCTGGGGTGAATGACAGACCATTCAGAAACTTTATGGAGAGACTGTAGAAAGAACATAGTGATGTAAAGCCTGAGATAAGATTTTCCACACTTTTTCTGCTGTCTAAAAAACTAAATGTGCATAGAGGAGACCCAAGAGAACATGGCAAAAAAAAGAAAGCCAAGGTATACTTGAGAATTGCCTGAAACTTCACATGCATTCCCCAACCCACACAGGTCTGTCTAGTCAAAGCTATGGTTTTTCTGGTAGTCGTGTATGGATGTGAGAATTGGGCCATAAAGGAGGCTGAGTGCTGAAGAATTGATGATTTTAAATTGTAATGTTGGAGAAGACCCTTGAGAGTCCCTTGGACTGAAAGGACATCAAACTCGTCAATCCTAAAGGAAATCAGTCCTGAATATTCATTGGAAGGACTGATGTTGAAGGTACAATACTTTGGCTACCTCATGCGAAGAACTGACTCATCAGAGAAGACCCTGATGCTGTAGTAAAGATTGAAGGCAGGAGGAGAAGGGGACAACAGAAGATAAGATGGTAGGATGGCATCACTGACTTGATGGACATGAATTTGAGCAGGCTTTAGGAGTTGGTGATGGACAGGGAAGCCTAGAATGCTGCAGTCCATGGGCTCGCAAAGAGTCAGATACAACTGAGTGACTGAACTGAAGTGAACCCACACAGAACAAGTGATAGCAGGTGAAATAATCCAGATGTTCAACTTCTCAGATAAAAACTCCAAAGCAGCCATTATAAATGTGTTTAAAGACTTAGAGTAAGTTCTGTTAAATGAATTAAAGGAAAATATCTCACAATTAATCAAAAAACAGGAAACCTATTAAAAGAAAAGATATTTTAAAAATAATCAAATTGAAATTCTAACTAGCAAAGTACAATAATTGATATGAAAAAATGTAGCAGATATATTCAACAGCACAAATTGAAAGTACAGAGGAAAAAATCAATTAAATATGAACAGAAATTATTCAAGTTGAACAGAGAAGAAAAATATTGAAGAAAAATGAGCACAGTGTCAGACGATTGTAGGACAATGTCAGGTGTTCCAATACATGTGTAATGGAGACTCGGGAAGAAGCTAGAGATAGAGACAGAAGCAAATATTTGGGTACATAATAATGGTCCAAATTTCCTAAATTTGATGAAAACCATTAACTTAAAGATCCCAAGAACTACAATGAACCCAGAATAGGTAAAATACAAACATAGTCATACTTAGATACCACATGGTCAAACTGCTGAAAACCAAAGCAAAGAGAAAAGTCTTGAAAGCATAAAGAGAAAAACAATTCAGAGAAACAACAATGCAATTGATGGCAACAAGGAAGTCCAATAGGCATACGATGACATATCCAAAGTGATGAAAGAAAAAGAAAGTCCATCAATAATTTATACCCATTATTTTTCAAAGATGAGGATAAAATAAAAACGTTTCCCAAACAAACACTGAGGGAATTCATTGCCAGCATAATTTCCCTATAGGAAATACTAAAGAAACTCCTTTAGGTTGAAAGTAGATGACATCATGTGGTAATTTTGATCCACAAGAGGGAATAAAGAGCTCCATAATAGACAGTTTTGCTTTTCTCATTTCTCACTTTTTAAAAAAACATAAGAATTAAATATAATTTAGTGTTATCGGATTTATAGCTCTTGTAGTTGTAATATATATGACAATATTAGCTACTTCGTGCCTGTATAGATTTATTTCCTTCCCATTGTTTGTGCTATCTTCTGAGGGATACAGTTAGCACTAATTTGAAGTAGGTTGTGATAAATAATAGATAAATATTGAAAACTCTGGAGCAGCACCTGAAAATACCTCAAAAACATAGTTAAGCTATCAGAGAAATTAAAACGGTACACTAAGAATATTTGTATAACACAAGTCAATAAAGGAGAAAAAGATGAACAAAAGCCACAAAGACATTTGTAAAACAAATAGCAAAATGGCAGATATAAATCTGTCAATAAATGTATTAGATGTGGATAGATTAGATATTCAATCAAAAGGCATATTCAGACTGGATAAAGAAACCAAGATCCATCTTTAAAGCTTTGATTTAAAGACACAAATCAGTTGAAAAAAATTTAAAAAGGAAAAACAAACACACAAAAAAATCATAAGAGTTGGAATAATTTTAATAAAGTCAGAGAAAATAGACTATAAGATAAATATTACTAGAGACAAGGAGAGTAATTACATAGTGATAAAAGCATCAATCTGTCATGGTAGATGTAATAGATATAAATATATATGCTCCTTAAAATAGCCCAAAATACATTTAAAAACTGAATTGAAAGGATAAATAGACAATTTAACAATTAAAATTGGAGATTGTGTTAGTTAGGGCCATCTGGAGAAACAGAATAGAATATGTGTGTACACACACACACACACACACACACACACATGTATAAAGTTATATGCACTCACAGTTGCTAAGTTGCTTCAGTCATGTCCAGCTCTTTGCGACCCTGTGGACCATAGCTCACCAGGCTACTTTGTCCATGTGATTCCATAGGCAAGAATACAGGAGTGGGTTGCCATTTCCTCCTCCAGGGGATCTTCCTGACTCAGGGATTGAACTCATGTCTCCTGCTTTGGCAAGCAGGTTCTTTACCACTGGTGCCACCTGCGAAGCCCATAAAAGTATGTATGTATATATTCTTATGTATTATATGTAGTATATATGTATTTATAATATTCCCCAGAAACTTTAAGAGCCATTCTGCCATTCAACCTTTGAAGAATAGCATGCCTCAGGTAGAGCCTACTTCTTTAGCCTGGATGCCCTACATAGAGCAAAGCAGCAGCTGATCCAGATCCTGGAATAGAGCCACTGATTATTTGAATCCAGCAAGCAGTGTAATTGAAAAGTAAGTTTTGTGCCACTGCAGCGTGTTTATTGTCAGAGAAGGACCTAGTGAGAGGCGACAGATAAACCTTGACACTGAGCGCTCCAACCAACGCCACTTCCCCAGAGCTGTGGCTGTTTACTGGATGAGGTCTGCCTAGCTGCCTTGCTGTGCAATAGATTAGGGTCCTGAGCCATAGGCTAGGGCCCTGGAAACCATACTGGTATTATATTTTCTTATCACCATTTGGCTGTAGCTGGTCAAAATGAGCCAAAATTTCTCCTTTGAGAATTTTACCCAAGGCCTGGAGCCTAGAAATTTGGAGGCAGTTCATACCTTTTGATAAGCTTCCAGAAAAGGTCTACAAACTCCTGCTGGTCCCTGGAGAAATCTTGGTTTTTACCCCATTCTGCTGCTTTATTAATTTCTCTTGGATTCCATATGGTATCCCAGTATTCTTAAAAAAAAAAAAAAAAAAAAAAAGCCTTTAAACCTAAGCCACTGCTAGCTGATTTGCAATCAAAAGAATCTTAACTAATACATCAAGTACCTAAAACTACCTTTACATTTCTTGAATTAATTATTTAAATGTCATTCGGCCAAGGCCAGCTCCTACCAGGGGCGAGGCTTCTCCTACAGTGGCTGAGGATGTGGGAGAAATCTTGGTCTAAGGGAGCTGGCCACTTTTTAAAATCTGGCCAGGAACAAAGCAGAGCCTGGAGTTTACAAATTCTATCCCTGCATTCAAATCTCACAGGATATATTCTTTTTTTCTTTCTTACCTCCCTAAACAGGGTCTAGGTTTCTAGTAGCCCTGATGTATCCTCTGCCTAGGTCACTGGGACAATGGATGGGTCAGAACATGCATGGTATAGAGTTCTCTTGTGTGAATGGGTGGTCTCTGGTAGGGTTGTTTTTGGCCAAGTGGGTACTGGGTATTTTCAGTTACAGTTGCACATCGTTGCCTGCAATTTCTTGGCAGTATTCCAACCGAATGCATTAAACTATAATTACATTTATTAAGAGAAAGAACAGACATGCACTAACACATGGGTTTTGCAAAGTCAGGGACAGCTAACTAATGAAATAAAATCTTGTAAGAACAAGGCATGGAACTTCTTTTATTGGCCCACTTACATTTTCTTTTCTTCTGAAGGAAATGTCTATTCAGCTACCAAATTTTCTCTAGGATACTAGCCAGATTTCTGAGCAAAATGCTCTGAAGTTTAGCAGTTGATAGAAAAATTTTAGGAGATGTTTCTCCTTCCCACACAAATATAGCCAAAGTGTTCTGATTACTCCTTTAAGCTTTAGATCCATTTATCTAAATAACTGCTAGATAGTTCCAATCTGGAAGTCAGTCCACCAGGTTTAAACTTTGTTTAGTCCAAACAAAATTCACCATATCTCTCTTCTCAGAGCTAATATCTTTTCCCCTTTCATACAATCAGGTTATGTTGTTACTACTATCCACTCACACCAGCCAATTAGAAGATAGAGACAACTGGATTCAAAATGTCATGGAAAGCATACAGTCAAGGATGATAGATTTCTATTTGCCTTTATAGATGGTTTTTGAGCCTGTTACTTCACCACCCTAAGAGATAAATTATGTTGAATAATTACAATGTCTCTTTAATAGGTTTCTTGATTAAACACTTATTATAATACCTCTTCTCCAATCAGTTATTTATATTGTTACTTAAAGTGATCCTCCTAAAGGGGATAAATTGGATAGTGCTATACATGGTAAATTTTTTATTTTAATACTGTGGGTAATATGGAAACACTGGACTCTTTAGAAGGGCATTAGAGGCCTTTCAATTTAGAGCCTTATCTATTTTTCAAACATTACAGTATAAAAGGTTATAAAAACTTTCATTAATGTAGTGAATAAGTAAAAATTTTGAGAATTATGCTCTTTTCATATCACACATTTTTTCTCATGTTCAAGTAAATAAAGTAAATGAAGAAAAAGTTACGTCCTTTTGAATGTGAAACTTTAACAGTCGTTATTTTTCATCCCAGGAGTAGCCTCTTATTGGGCTGTCTGATCATTGTATACTAGTAGGTGTCCAGCCAGGGTCAGAAGATAGATCAGATCACATTATGGAGGTGGGGAGTGAAAGAAAAAGTAAGGAGTGTTTTCCCTAAAGGGAGTAAAAATTCGTACTTCCAAATAGTACTGTTTTTTGTGCTGTCTTAAGCCAGCCTGTGGGGTATCTGCAGTCTCAGTTTAACTTCATCCATTGTTATCCAGATCTTTTTATGAGCTTTTCAGCAGTGTGAAGTGAGGGTCACATGTATATATGCTTGCTCTGGATCTCCCTTTAAATATCCTGAGAGCAACTGCTCATATAACACCATACCTGCCAGTTATTGCTGGTTCTCATGTGTGTTGTTCAAACCTGTTCTTAGAAAAGAAACATTTCTCCATCTATCACTTAATTTTGTGGACACTAGCTGTATAATCTACTTTCACTATTCTTTGCCTTTTCTTTTTTACATTTAACTTATTTTTGACTCTGCTGGGTCTTTGTTGCAGCAAGCAGGAGCTACTCTTCGTTGAAGTGCACAGGCTTCTCTTGTGGTAGCTTTTCCTGTTGCAGAGCAAGGGCTCTAGGCAACCAGGCTTCAGCATTTGTGCCTCACAGGTTCTAGAGTGCTGACTCAGTAGTTGTGCCACCAGGGCTTAGTTGCTCCATGGCATATGGGATCTTCCCAGACCAGGGATCAACTCGTGTTGTGCATTGGCAAGTGGATTCTTGATTACTGGACCACCAGGGAAGCCCCGTGTTTGCCTTTCCTAAACGTCCCATCTTCACTATGAAAACCCTACAAGCCCCAGGTTTAACGTCACCACAGCTGATCTCCCAGCCAGGATTAATTGCTGCCTCCTTTTGCTTGTGCTGCCTTTGACATAAGCCTCTAGTTAGCTTTATCTCATTCTATTTTTTTATAATTAGTTGAATACACTTTTACTGTTTCTTATAGACTGAGCCCAGGTACTGTGAATTACTCATCTCTCTATCCCAAACTGAGGGCTGAGCATAGAGATTTTTTGTTGACTGGATAAAGAAAACCCCTACCCCAGGTCTAATTGGTACAGGAGACCTATTTGTGTAATTTTCCTTGAGTTTGTGAGCTCTCCTGGGAAGGAAATTTTAACAAGGATGTCCTGGCTCACTTAATCCAGAGAAATTAAGTGAGAAGGTGTTATTTCTGGCCTCTCAGAATTTGCAGATTTGTCCCCATCATTATAAATGCTTTTTTTGAGAGAGACTCATAGTTGTAGGTATAATAATTTTTTAATCTTCACAGGACACAGGACAAATTTGGGGAGGCTACATTTCACAGAATGGGCCAGATGCCTTCATCTGTCTTTATAGATAGTGACATTAATTTATTATCTAAACTGGGATGCTCCGAGTACATTAAAAAAATTAAACTTACATACTTTTTGAAGTACTTGATTGGCTAACAGATTCGTCAACCTGTAAATAATTCTTGCTGTTGTTCAGTTGTTAAGTTGTGTCCAACTCTTTTCAACCCCATGGACTGCAGCACACCAGGCTCCACTGTCCTTCACTATCCCCCAGAATTTGCTCAAATTCTCATCCATTGAGTCAGTGATGTTATCTAATCATCTCATTCTCTGCCACCACTTTCTCCTTTTGCCTTCAATCTTTCCCAGCATCAGGGTCTTTTCCAATGAGTCGGCTCTTTGCATAGGGTGGCCAAAGTGTTGGCGTATCAGCTTCAGCATCAGACTTCCAGTGAATATTCAGTGTTGATTTCCATTTGGATTGGCTGTTTTGATCTCCTTGCAGTCCAAGGGACTCTCAAGAGTCTTCTCCAGCACAATTTGAGATCATCAATTCTTTCGTGTTCAGCCTTCTCTATGGTTCAATTCTCACATCCATATGTGACTACTTGAAAAACCGTAGCTTTAATTATACGGACCTTTGTCAGCAAAGTCATCTCTCTATATTTTAATATGCTGTCTAGGTTTGTCATAGTTTTGCTTCCAAGGAGCAAGCAGCTTTTAATTTCATGGCTGCAGTCACCATCTGCCGTGATTTTGGAGCCCAGGAAAAGAAAATCTGACACTATTTCCACTTTCCCCCTTGTATTTGCCATGAAGTGGTGGGACTGGATGCCATTATCTTAGTTTTCTGAGTGTTGAGTTTTAAGTCAGCTTTTTCACTGTCCTCTTTCACTCTCATCAAGAGCCTCTTTAGATCATCTTCACTTTCTGCCATTAGAGTGGTATTATCTGCATTATCTGAGGTTGTTAATATTTCTTCTAGGAATCTTGATTCCAGTTTGTGATTTATCCAGCCTAGCATTTCATATGATGTACTCTGCATAGAAGCTAAAAAAAAACAGGGTGACAACATGCAGGCTTGTCATACTCTTTCTCAATTTTGAACCAATCAGTTGTTCCATGTCTAGTTCTAATTGTTGCTTCTTGACCAGCATACAGGTTTCTCAGGAGACAGGTAAGGTGGTCTGGTACTCCCATCTCTAAGAATTTTCCACAGTTTGTTGTGATTCACACAAAGGCTTTAGCAAGGTTAATGAAACAGAAGGGGATGTTTTTTCTGGAATTCTCCTTCTTATATTATTTTAAAAAATAAAACTGAAATAAGATTAATGTCTCTAGTAATTAAAATTTTCTTTATATGGTTTATGTGAGCATTAGAAAGAAACATAGGGACTCTGCTCAATCTGTGGTGACATAAACAGGAAAGAAATCCAAAAATGAAGATATATATATATATGTATATATATATATAGCTGATTCACTTTGCTGTACACAACTAACACAACATTGTAAAGCAACAATACTTCAGTAAAAGTTAAAAGAATAATTAAAAACTATATAAGGAAAAGGAAATAATCTATACTTGTGGCCAAAATAGTTAACTTAAAACAGACTATACTTGTGTAGGGGGTATGGGGGATACAAGATCGGCCTTGTTTGATAGTTGTGAAGCTATGTATTGCTGGGTGGATGGGAGTCCATTATATTCTTTTATTTATGTTTGTGTTAGAAATTTTTTATAATAAAAATGGGATTTTAAAAAGAAAAAATAAACTTAAAATAATTACACATACCCTCAATCAATTTCTTTATTGTACCACCCTCTTTATTTCTTTATAGTACCACCTTCTGTGATACTATATTATTGAGGTTTTTCTGCAGAATTAATTTTTTCAGTAGTCTTATTATTTAGCTTTTTGATACAATTGGATGACATAGTCTCTAAGTTTTATTTTTGAGTTAATAAATTCTATATAAAATTTTTTTAAGATAATATTTTTGAGGAAACTGTTTATAAGTATTGAAACATCTAGTGAGTTTAGAGGAAATTTTGTTAAATGAATACATAATTTTTATTTTTGTGTGTATTAAAATGTGCATAGCCTAGATATTTTCATGGGTTCTATCATTCCAGTTTGGAAAAACTTTATATGAAAAATATTTTTAGAAGATAAAACTGACCAATTAGGTTGCCTCTATTTATGATTATTTTTACCAAATTTATGTTTCAGAAGTGTAGATGTTCTCAATGCCATTTGGTTCTAGAATAGAATACACATTTATCCAATTAGAAATGGGAGCTTCATCGAAAGATTCTTTCCTCAAGTTGAGACATTGCAAAAGGCAATTAAAACTTTTCAAAGTTCCATGTTGCAGACAGTTTGAGTTCTCAATGACTAATCTATTTAGTTTCTCCCTTGCTTGTGTGGTGATGAATTCTAGTCTCCTATTTAGAGTATATATATATATATATATTCTACATATAGAATTATTAATTCTCCATATTTATTCTATATATAGAATGTATGTAATATTGAATATATATATTTTATTGAACATTAACCTTGCCACAAAATTTTTAAAATTTTAAATTTGTTAAAACAATAACTTTTGATAACTATAGATTCCGTTTCAATTGTAGAATATGATTGAATTGAGATAAAGTGGAAATTATGTGTTACCACAACCAGTTCTAAGTATATTTGCATATTACCATAGAGACTTAATTTGGTAAGAATATTGTTTTCACAATGCTGTGTTCTACAAAATTGTTATTTGCATAACCACCACAAAAATACTTTTATCTTCCATGTTTAACGTTTTGAGTGTAAAATGGTGATATCAGCATTTCATCTTTGTCTGAATGAACTTCACAAGTTTTTTACTGGATTTTATTAATTTGGTGAAAAAGGTGCCCATTGTTGAAATTAATTCATTTCTATTTATGACATTTCATTGCACTGACAGAAAAAACTGCAAATAGTTATACAATGCCACGTTTATGTCAATGGAGCCAATCTATTAACATTTATCATTTTACTCGTTATGTAAGCACAAAAAATTTTGAATTAATAATGAGAAAAATTACTTTTTAAAAAGCTATTCTAAATGAAAAGGCATGTTTCACAGAATTATATGTAAAAAAGTTCTTTGTGTACCTGCCCATGTCAACTTCAGGCAGAAGCTCTTAAAATATTTTCTTAAAATACCAACTAAATTTTGGAACAAATTATGGTCCCTCTGGAGATTTGTGTGTTCTGGTCTTCATATGGTCAGGGATATTATTATGGCTTCTATGGTAGATGGGAAATGTTGCAAAATTTTTCATAAATAGACTTGTAAGGGAAAATCCCAACTTGAAATTATTAAGTCAAAACCCTAAACCTGGAAAACAAAATAGCTCAGAATATTCCGACCTGTTGGTGAGAGCCTATTTGCATTTAAACAATAATAAAAATAATGACCCCTCTTGGGAACTTGAATTCAGAAATTCAAGTTGAACTCAAAAATCTAAGAACTGACTTTTATCTGATAGACAAGTCATTTTAACTAAGCAAGTATAATACTGGGGGAAAGAGAGCTGGGAATGAGTCCAAAAATTCTGGGTTTAAATTCTGAATCTGCTGTACTATGTAGTATGAATTTATGTAGGCCCCTTCTATTCTTTGTACATTCTCTGTCCATCCAGTTTCTCACCCATCAGAGGTGAGCCAGACGAGTATGTGTGCATGTGCGTGCTAAGTTGCTTCAATCGCGTTAGACTGTGCTAGCCTATGGACAGTGGCCCTCCAGGCTCCTATGTCCATGGGCTTCTCCAGGCAAGAAGACTGTAGTGGGTTGCCATGCCCTTCTTCAGAGGATCTTCCTGACCCAGGGATCGACCTAGCGTCTCTTACGTTTTCTGCATTGCCAGGCAGATTCTTTACCACTAGTGCTGCCTGGGAAGCCCAGATGAGCATAGGCCCTTTCTATTTATTAGCATATATAATTTTAATACGAGTTTCCTTTTAGGTAATCTGTTTTCCTTAAGGGGCTAACACAAATCAACTCATCCTAAAACAGTGACTTTTTCTTCACAAGATAAGAGAGAATCTTGGTTATGTAATTTAAACTCTCTTTCAACCAAGTTAGCATGTCATGGTGGAGAAAACAGGAACACTGAAGCCTATTGAACTGGAGTTCAAATTCTTATGACTTTGTACAGGTTACTCTTCCCCTCTGGGTTTCAGTTTCATTTGATTTTTCTTATAAAATAACAAAGTTAATATCTCCCTTTTATGTTGCCCAGAAAATTAAAACCAACATAAATAAAAGTTCTGGATTATGGTAGATTCTCACAAGGAGACTGTTGCTGACTGAATATTCTCTTCTCCCAAATTCGCATATTGAAGCCCTAACACCTAATGTGTATGTGCATGCTCAGTCACTCAGTCATGTCCCACTCTTTGCAACCCCCTAGGACTGTAGCCCACCAGGCTCCTCTGTCCATGGGATTCTCCAAGCAAGAATACTGGAGTGGGTTGCCATTTCCTCCTCCAGAGGATCTTCTTGACCCAGGGATCGAACCCATGTCCCCTGAGTCTCCTTGCATTGGCAGGTGGATTCTTCACCACTGAGGTACCTGGGAAGCGCCAACACCTAATATAGTGATGGTATTTGGAGGTGGGACCTTTGGAGGTAATTATGATTACAAAGTCATGAGGGTAAGGCCCCCGTTATGGGATTAGTGTAGCCTTAAGACAAAGAAGAGACAAAAGTCCTGTCTCTTCTCCTTACCTCCTCTCCCCCTCTCCTCTTCTCTACCACGTGAGGACATAGTGAGAAAGCAACTGTCTATAAGTTAGGAACCTGGTTCTCACTAGGAACCTAATCTGCCAGTACCTTGCACTTTGACTTGTCAGCCTTCAGAATAGTGAGAATTAGAATCCACTCTTCTATGGTATTGTTATAGCAGTCCATGCAGACTAAGATGGTGGGTATTATAAACCAGATGAGAAAACTGAGGGAAAGTGATCACCCAGCAAAGGGAGTGAGAGCTAAGATTAGAACTTAGGCTGTTTGACCTCCAAACCTCAGGTCCCAACATGCCAAACTTCACCATCTTTTGGCCCAGTGGTGTAATCTGAGAGACAATTCTGCTCTGTCACTGGGTTGTCTGAGGAAAAGACAAACCATCTTTATGTATAGTCATTTTCTCCTTTCACAATGTGGAAACTTAAAACCTTTTCGGCAAACAGCCTGCCTGAACACTCTTGGGAGACATGAAGATCCTGGCAAGCCCTGTGCTCCAAAGTCACCCTTCTCCAATTACACTCCCCCAGGTTCCTCAGTTAGCAGCCCTAGCTGCTCCTCTCTACCAAGCCGGTTCTGGAGTTGAGGCCTAATGCATCACAGGTGGGTCCTGGCTCCAAACTCATTCCAGATGGCCTCACAGTCTAAGCTTCCCAGCAGCCCATTATATTTTGGCTATTCTGGGATCATTAATGATGCTGAAGGACCATGAGTCCTGAGGATGGCAGAGGCATGCTCTGAAATCAGGACCCTTGAGAGGCCTTGTATACTGGAGCACCCACCATAATATATGCTTTCACAGGGAACAAGCATATGCTGACCTTGGCACTCAAAGGTCATTGTGAGGGGCAATGGATTTGACATTGTGAATAGTCTGTCTGCTTGGGTCACAGAACAAGCATAAAAGAACCATCTGTGCTCTTACAGAAAACAGCTCCATTGCCTCTGGACTCTAGAGAGAGTAAGGATATATCCTTGAACCCCAGTAATTGCTGTACCAGTTATTCCTGGGGGTGGTGGGGGGAGAGGACATCCTAGGGCAATTGTTTAGGGGCATAGGGTGAACCTCATAGTTTTTAACCCAATAACAGCCAGATTTCTTCAGGAAGGGTGTAACATTTTGTTAATTGCATCTTTATATTACAAAATAGACTCATTCTACAAAGGAATTTCAACTCCCTTTCTAGCTGAAAAGTTCCCAAGGCAGATACTAGAAGTTGGGTAAATATCAGGCTATTTAAGGAGCTTTTAAATTTATATGTTTTTGAAAAAAAAAAAAAAAGGAAAGCACATTTGGCATTATCCATGCTTTGGAGTCTTAAGAGCTAAGCCAAAGAAATCTTGAGTCAAGAGCATGGCATTTACAGCCAGTCATTCTTGAACTTAAATCTCAATCTCATCACTTAATAGCTTGGAGAGGTTGTTGGAGAAATCTTTCACTTTCCTGGCAGCTATTATCTGTGAAATTAGGATAATCCCCACAGAAAAGGGTGTTTGTTGGTTTTGTTTACCTCCTTGCTCATGTGTTTTTTCACCCTTATTCATTCACAAATTCATTTTTTTATTCTGAGTGCCTGCTCTGTTCCAAGAACATGCTAAATGATACAAGAAACCTAGTTTAGAAACTGACATTTAACTCAGCAAATATTTGTTCAGCGCTCATTAAGAGCCAGTTGCCATGTGAAGCAATGGGCAGAGTGTAGTGTACACACAATGTCTGTTCCTAGAGGGGTTAGGGCTTAGTGCACATACAGTAAACCAAGTTCACTACAGCATAACTACCTTTGCACCTGTATGTTCTGATACATGGAATGTGATTGTGCAGAGCAGACTTTGCTTGACTGGTTCACTGAGCCCCTTTAAGGAGCGGTCACCAACCTGGTTCTAAGGAAGCACTGGAAGGCACAAACTGTGCAGGAGGACGTTTATGCTGTGGTCATTCCAGAAGAAATCCAAAGCATACATGCATGAAATGCATGCGTTCATTCCTAAGGCAAATTATGTTGTCTTTAGTAATTATTCTTACTTTGATACCATTCACATGGCTTCCCTGGTGGCTCAAGAATCTGCCTGCAATGCGGAAGACCCAGGTTCAATCCCTGGGTTGGGAAGATCCCCTGGAGAAGGGCATGGCAACCCACTCCAGTATTCTTGCCTGGAGAATTCCATGGACAGAGGAGCCTGGTGGGTTACAGTCCACAGTCCTTGGGGGTCACAAAGAGTCAGACACGACTGAGTGACTAACACTCTTGTCCACTCCACACCATTCACATGCTCACTACCAGGAAATAATTTTTAATACTCCATGCTTTATTCCTGAAACAGTTTATCAATAACCAAATCATAAGCATTGTTGGTGAGGTCAAATTTCCTTTCAGCCACTGCAGTGGAAACTGCAAGTTGCTTATCTCAGTCCATTTTTCCCTTGTGCCTTATGAGCACTGACTTTGTTCTGGCTAAAAGACTGCATTTGTTGCCTCCCTTTGGCTGAGAGAGATGGTTGGCAGTGAAATGGTTATTTTGTTTTTAAGTTGAAAGTTTAACATGGGCTGAGAAACAGGTTTGGGGGGATTTATGTACCAGGGGAGTTAAAAGGTTATAACTATATAGCATTGGACATAGACCTAAATAAATATAATGTGATTCTATCATGAGCCTGGGGCTGCAATAGGAGTGCATGAGTGTATCAACTCTTTACACGTATTAGGTTTTCACCTCCAAGCAAGCTGCTTTCTGTTTCCACCACTCACTCTCCAGGGCCACATAGTTCATTAGTAACAGGACTAGGATTCAAACTTCAGTTCATAGCACTACAAATAGAGACTTGCAAGAGTAAGAATAATATCACTTGAGGTAATATATTGAGAGCACCCAACATTAGCGTTAGAAGATTATTGGTATTGAACTGATTACTAGTTTCCTTTCCTCCCCTCTTTACTGTGGTATCTTAGACTCAAGCAAGATCAAAACAAACTTACTGACACTGAGTTCTTTTTAGAATGTGCGTGGGGTGTGTACTCATGCACGCGTGGATAAGGGAGAGCACTTATTTAGAGAACGCTGAGCAGACAAGACAAGGCAGTTTAGCCTCCTGGGTTTATCTGGACTGCAACAGAGCACGTGTCAACATCTCATCACCTGGCCTGGAGACTGGACCCCTTGATTGGGACCTGGTTTCCATACCCATTAAGAAATCCAGTTTGGCTTGTGAGCCAAGCATATCTTTTTTCCATATTTGTCTTTGCAGTTTCTATAATATTATTTCCGGATGTCTGGGCTGCTGTACAATGTATAAATCATGATCAGAGGCCTGAGGGTCAGCTACTTAGGCGAGACTCAAGCCACATGCATATGATTCCCATACGTACATGCACATACACAATATAAAACTGTTCCCAATAGCAGCTAAAGGAAAAGCCACGAGTAGCAAAAAAAGAAAAAGAAAATGGTGGTCAGTGAGCCTGAGTCATTTGACAGCTGCCTGACCACACTTCTGTAAGCATAAATATCTGGAGATTCTGCCATTGCCTGCTTCCTTGTCTCACACTAGCACTCATATTTTTGTTTTTTGCCTTCTTGTTTTCATTCCTGCTGCCCCCTCCTCCTGGGGTGTCATCCATTTAACTCTTATACTTTCAAAGACTTGCTTAAGGTTAGAGGATCTTTCATAGAGATTTTCTATCTTTGCTAAATCACAGACTCCTGGATAGAAGAGATTGTGTTTTAATAATTGAATTCCCCCAAAATACTCCGAACTATGTATATTTAAGGATTTTAGTTTAATAAAATGGTAGTATTAGCAGTATTTTGGAAGAATGTTCACACTATAAAATTTTAAAACAAATGCAACTGAATATTTGATACCTAGCACATATATGTATAAGCATAGTAAAAAATCAAGTTAAATTATAAAAATATGAATGTTAAATGTATACCATTTTAATAAATTAAGTACAAGCACTATGAACAAGAAAGTGTATTCATAACAAGTTGAAAATGAAATCTGAATTATAAAAGGTACACTCTTAAAAATAGCATCAATTTTACATTAATTGAAAAGGCAGTATTTAATGAGGAGCAGGTTATCTTCAGTTTTGTCTACTCTTATAGATTCTGATGCAGCAAAAATTATATCAGAGCAAAGCACTGTGTGATTTGAAGATGATGGAACAAGCTTTTAACTGTGAAGAACCAAAAATGTTCCTTTAAAAAATAAGCTTCAATACTTAAAAAAAAAAATTGTTCAACTAAGTTCTCAATTTTTCAGTTTCACTGCTGTTACCTTGTATTCTACATGTTTGGAAATCTTTCATCTAGAATAAGAGTCATGCTTGCACTAAGCATTCCCTTACAAATTGTCACTTTCTTTTTCCTCACATTCACTTGCAGATTCAGATTCACATCCTAAATTTAGGGCATAATTTTGCTTGATTCGAAATTTAGGTATACATATTCC
The DNA here is from genome assembly GCF_014754425.2 of Oryx dammah. Lineage (NCBI taxonomy): Eukaryota > Metazoa > Chordata > Mammalia > Artiodactyla > Bovidae > Oryx > Oryx dammah. Next base: position 88,482,820 of record NW_024070212.1, on the reverse strand, counting down.
TCTGAGTATGTCCAAGACGTAAGTGATTGAGATTTGCGACTTTGTAAAATTCTATAAAAATAGTATCCCATGTATACACATCAATATTTCTGTAAAACTAGGCTAGGCAAACACACACAGAACTGGGTGTTAGTGACTTTCAAAAACCAGTGTCATAAGCTCTAGTATATTTTAAATCTCCACACAGGACTTGCTGGATTTACTTCTTCAGATATTCACTGCAGACCTTTCAGGGCCCAGGCTTGTGCTGCATGTGAAGTGGAGCCAGAGCTGGGCCATCTTGTCCTTGTGCATTGATTGGTTCCTCTGGTTGGGGAGGAGACGCTGACCAGACACAAATGTGCATCACTGACTGTGACACTGCTTAAAGGCGAGGAGCAGTGGCCCAGAGCAGTGTGGCAGGAAGCAGTGTAAACAGGGACGTAAACTGTATAGACGTAAATCTTCAAGATGAGTGGGAATTAGCTGATGGAAGTCGGGAAGGTGGGGAGGAAATTAAAATGTTCTATGAGGCAGAAATACCATGTGCTAAGGTCTTGAGGCAGAAAGAGCTTACAGTTATTTAGCTCATTTGGGGAACTGAAATAGGTACTTTTTTTCTCCTGTGTAAAGATGTGCTAGGAGACTAGTGTGAAAGGAGGTGTAAATAGGCTTCAGTTAGGGCCTCCAATTAGTCTGTGTAGACTCTGTGCAGATTAGAAAAGGCTCCCTCTCTGGCAGATGAAACCCCACCCACAGGAACTAGTAAACAGAGCATACAGTGCAGTTTAACCCCACTACCCCATTGGCGAGTGTGCAATGACAAGGGATGGAATTAAGTGGTATTATTCACTTTGTTCCAGAAATAAGACTTATTGGTTTATTTATTCATAACAAATTACCCCAATACTTATAGGTGTAAAATAAGAATAACTATCATCTCTTACAGTTTTTGAGAGTCAGAAGTGTTAACATGGCTTGGCTAGGCAGTTCTGGCTCAGGAAGTTTAGCCAGATATCAGCAGAAGCTCCAGGATCCTCTTCCAAGGTGACTCACTCAGAGAGTAGGCATCCATTCAGTTTTGCATGAGATGGAGAGGTTTCCAAGGATGCAGAAATTCTTGTGCTAAACCCAGGAGAGTATCAGGCAACTAGGATGGCTGGTTACCCAACTCATTCAGCTCACGCTTGGCAAGTTTTTGCTGTCTGTCAGTGGGAGACCTTAGTGCCTTTACATGAGAGTGTCCATCGTTCTGCTTGGGTAACCTCACAGCATGGCAAATGCTTTGTGCCAGAGTGTAAGAGATTCAAGACACCAAGGTAGATGCTGCGATGCCTTTATCACCCAGCATGGAAGTCAATGTCCCTTCCATCATAGGATATCGGTGACACAAACCAGCCCTGATTTAATGTGGATGGAGGGTGTACAAAAGCATCAATATCAGGATGCAAGGATCATCAGGGGTCATTTTGGAGACTGCTTGCCATAACTTGTTTGAAAGAGGGAAAGAGTGCAATAAAAAGGCTAGTAGGAGGCACTTAGTCATTTGAACTACCTACAGCGCTGTCAGAAGTGATGAAGAAAAGTAAACAGATGTGATATAATAGTTGGCCATGTAACTAATGCCTAACAATATAGTGACATCCTTTTGTATTCTTAGATTCAGGTGTTGGAACAAGTCACTCAATTCAACTCCCTCCCCATCTTTCAGTTTGTTTAGAAGTAACTTGCCAAAATCAACAGCTAATGAGGGTTGGAACTGGACTCAAACTCTAGGATTCAGGACAGGGAAGTCCGTGATATCTATGTATTTTCCTAAACAGGTAAATATCCCATGCATATGAAGTTTTAGTATTTACCTAACAAGCAAAAAATTAGGTTATTTTCATTTCTAAATAAAATAGTATAATTATTTTCAGATGTTAAAAACATTTTATCTAGACCTGTTCAATAATTTAACACTCCAAACTTGTTATATCCTTAGGCTTAGCATATATGGTTTAATATGTTCAACCTATATCCATCTTACAAGTGAGGGAGCTGAGGACCCAGGAAGCTACATGACAGGCCTATAATCTTAAAGATACTTGTAGTCATTGACAAAGCTCAGACCCAGGCCTCTTTCCATTGTGCTATAATGCCTTCCTCAGAATAATGAGGCTTCCTAGGTCAGAGGCACAAGGGCAGCAATGAAAAGAGGACCATTTATTCTCCCCACTATGTAGGAGCTAGAAGTCAAGACCATGTTCTTTGTAACCAGATAGACCTGGGTTCAAATTCCTGTTCTACTATTTACTTATGTCCTTGGGAAAATTATTCTAGCTCTTGGAACCTTAGTTTCTTCCTCAGTAAACTAGGAATCATTACAATTACCTCCAAGCTCTGCAAGGTTTTAGATGAGTTTGGATATATTTAGAAAAATATAGATGCCATGTCTACTAGAAGGGAACAGTTGGTTCCCTTTGAGGCAGATTGCCTAATTTCAGTGTTTCACTCATTCAATGAAACCAGAGAAAAGACAACTTCTCTTTTGGTCTGTGAGCCAAATCTCTGATTAAAATACCTGAGGGGATTTGGAAATACACGCTTCTTCCCTAGATGACACTATCCAGAGGTAACTAGGGTAGATCTCTCAGGCCTGAATAAATCAACACATGGCCCTAAGTCAGGAGCCTGGCAGTATCCAGAGGGTCTTCATATGTTTATAGACAATATTTTCCTAATACATTTCTTTCAAGTTTTGGATATTATTGTACTTTTCTTTCTTATATGTATAAGAAAACTTGGAATGGATAACTTTATATATTATAAACCTATGAAATTTAATATATACTAAGTTACTTTTGTAGCATTTTCCAATTTACAAGGCCTTTTCTCATGTGTTCTCTTGATTCATCTTGAAATACTGTGGGAAATAGGAATATCATGAGTTAGTTCCATTTTACAGATTGATGGACCTGGGCCCAGAGAGAAATAAATAGGTCTGGAAGGTGATTCAGAGGTAAATGAGAAGTCAGGGGTGGGGCCAGGGAACAACAGAGGAAAGATGTCATAGGCAGGGTTTTAGAAGATGATTTGAGAAACCTTTGAGACATTGATGGAAAATTGTGGCATAGCGGCTGCTGCTGCTGCTGCTGCTGTGTGTGTGTGTGTGTGTGTGTGTGAGTTTGTGGAAAAGTGTGTAGGTGAACCAACTGTAGAATAAATTTTATTTATGATGATTTCCTGTGTGCTGTGAATGGAATTCTCATTGTTCAAGAGACTACAGTGAAGTTTTAAATTACCATTTAAATTATTTTTGTATGCCCATCTGATTTCTTCTGCTAATGACACTGTACTGGAGGGGGTCACAGATGATCTCTGCTTTGTATAAGCTATACAGATACATGAACACTTTGATCCTCAGGGAGGACTTGGAGTTTCCCTCCTGATTGTATTGTACTATGCCAGAGATTTACTGTGAGTGTGTTTCAGCCTTTCCTGTATGTTTAACTGTGCGTATTTTCTCAGTTGCCTTGTTTGTAGGAGTCATTCAGCTAGCTTTTTGGATTTCTCTGAGGGACTTGCTCCCTGTGTAGCTGTTGGTGCTTCTGTGGGAGGAAGTTCAGAAACATTCTGTCACCATCTTGATTTCTCCCTTTTGAATGCCCAATTTTCACCAAAATATTAAAAAGTATACAGAGAAATAAGAAACATGGATAAATCAAATGAATATAATAAATCTCTCAAAAGTGACCCTAAAGAAATAGAGACTTTGGAATATCTTGACTTTAAAGACTTTAAAATGATTGTCTTGATTATGCTTAAAGAGCTAAAGCCGAACATGGACAGACAAGTAAAATAAATGAGGGAAAAATGTATAAACAAAATAAGCATATCTAAAAAGAGAGACATAAAGTAATTCTGGAGCAGGAAACACAGTAACTGAATTTAAAACTCACTAGAGGGGTCTGACAGCAGAAATCAACCAGGCAGAAGAGTCAGCAAACTTGAAGAGTGATCATTTGAAATTGTCAAGCCTCATGAGCAAAAAGAAAGGCAAACTGAGAAAAGTGAACAGAGCCTAAGAGACTTATAGGAAACCATTAAGTAGGCCAAAACATGCATAATGGGAGTCCCAGAAGAAGAAGAAGGGGAGAGAGAAAGGGGAAGAGAGTGTATTTGAAGAAATCATGGCCCAAAAGTCCAAAATCTTTGGAATGACATAGATATATAAACACAAGAAACTTAATGAATGGAAAGTATGATAAATCCAAAGAGACTCAAACACACATGGAATACTATAATCAAATGTAGAAAGATAAAAAGTGATTAATGAAGGCAGTAAAAGAAAAGTGATTTGTCACATACAAAGTGTCTTCAGTAAAATTATTAGATGATATTTCAGCAGAAACCCTGTAGGCTGAAGGAAGTGGGATGATGTATTTAAAGAGTTGAAAAAAAAAAGTTAACTGAGAGGTCTTTACCTAGCAATGCGCTTGCTCAGTCACTCAGTCGTGTCTGATGCTTTGCGACCCTATGGACTGTAGCCCACCAGGCTCCTCTGTCCATGGGATTTTCCAGGCAAGAGTACTGGACTGGGTAGCTATTCCATTCTCCAAGGGATCTTCCTGTCTCAGGGATCAAACCTGTGTCTCCTGCATTACAGACAATTTTTTTTTTTAACCATCTGAGCCACCAGAGAAGCCCATACTGTCCTTCAAAAATGAAGAAGTTAAGTCATCCTAGATTAAGAAAAAGTTGGGTTTATTATCACTAGACATGTTCTAAAAGAGCTGCAAAAAATTCTTCAAATTGGAATGAGAAGATAACAGACAATATCTCAAAGCAATATGAAAATATAAAGTTTTTTGATAAAGGCAAATATATGAACAAATATAAAAATCATTATTATTGTATTCTTGGTTCATGATTTCATTTAAAATTCTCATAAAATTTAAAAAGCAAAAGTATAAAAATAATTATTAATCATATGTTAATAAATACATAATATATAATGATGTAATGTGTGGCATAAATAATAGAAGGGTGAGTGGAATTGTAAAGGAGTAGAATTTTTGTAAATGATTGAAATTGGTTTGAATTTATAATATTCATTAACTTTAGGATATTATATGTAATCCCATGGTAATCACTATTAAAATGTCTATAGGATAGACACAAAAGGCAATACAAGAACTAAAACACGTCAGTATAAAAAATCAGCTGAACAGAACAAAGGAAGGCACTAAAGGAGGAAGTGAGGAGCAGGAAAGCTACAGGACAAATACAAAACATAACAAAATAGCGATAGTAAGTCCTTCTCTATCAGTAATTACCTAAAATGCAAATGCATCAAGCTGTTTGAAAGACTTAGGTCTTGTCTTTAATCAATTTGCAAACCTAAGTATATGCTGTCTCACTTTAGGAAAGGTGGAAAAAGATATTCTGTGCAAAAACTAAAAAAAGAAAAGTTGGATGTAGTAATATCAAGCAACATAAACTAAGTAAAAAATGTTATAAAAGATTAAAAAGGACATATGTAATGATAAAAGGATAAATTCACCAAGAAGATATAGCAATTATTTACATCTATGCATTAAACATTGGAGAAGGAAATGGCAACCTACTCCAGTATACTTGCCTGGAGAATCGCATGGACCGAGGAGCCTGGTGGGCCACAGTCCACGGGGTTGCAAAGAGTCGGACAAGACTGAGTGAATTCACTTTCACTTTCATGCATTAAACATTAAAATTCTCAAATGTGAATCAAACATTGAGGGGATTGAAGGGATAAGTAGACAGCTCTACAATAATAGGAAGCTTCCATATCCTACTTTCAATAATGGATGGAACAACTACATAGAAGATCAGTAAGGAAGTAGAGAACTTGAGCAATACTATTGACTAAATGGACCTTACCAACATATACAGAACATTCCACCTAGGAACTGCAAAATATGTGTTTTTCCCAAGTGTATGTAGACTATTCTCCAGGAGGTACCATATGTTAGGCCACAAAACAAGTTTCAATAAATTTAAAAGATTGAAATAATTTCTGATCACAATGAAATAAAACTATAAATCAACAGAATAAAAACTAAAAAAAATCCACAAATATGTGGAAATAAAAACATTCTTATTTTACCAATAGGCCATAGAATAAATCACAGGAGAAATTAGAAAATAGCTTGAGACAAATGAAAATAAAAACACAAGATATTAAAATACAAGCTGCAGCAAAACCTGGGCTCAGGGAAATTTATAGTTGTAATAGCTTATATTAAAGGAAAACATAGTCTTAAATCAACAACTTAAATTTACATCTTAAAGAAGTAGAAAAAAGAAAACAAAACTAAACTAAACCCAGAGCTAAGATAAGGGAGGAAATAAAGATTTCATTAGAGACAAATAAAATAGAGAATAGGAAAAACAGTAAATAAAAATCAATGAAACTAAAAGCTGGTTCTTTGAAAAAATTAACAAAATTGACAAATCTTTGGCTAACTTGACAAAAAAGAGGAATTATTACTACTGATTTTACAGAAATAAAAAGGATTATAAGAGTACTATGAGCAATTGCATACCAACAAGTTGGATAATCTGTACAAAATGGACAGTTTCCTAGGAACATACAATCTAAATCATGAAGAAATAGAAAGTCTGAACAGACCTGTAAGTAATAAGAACACCTGCCTCTTTCCTGAGCTGCAACCCAACTCATGCTCTTCTCTCTTCCTGAGACCCATTCTTCCTTCATTTGGCCCAGCTCACTTCCACTCTTCCTTTGGGCAATAGTCACCACCTTCTGATGAAGCTGCCCTGATAGTGCTGTCTGGCTGGGTGCACTTTATCATCATAAACTAGTGTCTTATTTTATGCCCATCATATCTATCAATTGACTTGTCTATCATCCCCAGAGGCTAGAGTTTCTAGAAGTTAAGGATGATATTTTAATGCCTGTCTACAGCTCAGCACCTTTTCTATAGTGTTCACTTATACAGAGGAAAGGAGACAGATATTCAACATGGGTTTACTGTGCACTGACCCTACACCAGCCACTATGACAGGCCTCCTCAAAGAGCAAGTGGAGAAGCTGAGATCAACCATGCTGTAAGGTCATCATCTATTAAAAAAATTCTCTTTCCTTTTCCAGTTAACAAGTGCAAGGGCCACCTCTGGAGCCAGGTTTCTACCTCAGTTTTATCCTTTTCACCCTCCTTATGCCAGCAAGAACAGGATAGTTACCAGAGACCTCAAGCTTCTGTCTGCTTAAAAAGAAAAATGCATCCATAAATTGCTTCCCTCCATCTCCAGCCGTGAACAAGGGCAGTAAAGCACTGCACACACACAGCTCACCTAGGGATGGCCAAGCCCTTAGGACACTGTGCCTCCTTGAGCCTGAGGGCCTCAGGATTTTAGCCTGTCAGGGGTAATCAGAGATGCCAGACAAATGAAGTCTGCAGTCCATCAAACATGCAGACAGATGTGGTTGGCAGTGAGTGGAGCTGTGACTTAGAAACTACTGGAGTCTCATTATGGAGACACATGATCCTTGTGTGCTTTGCTTAGGAGAAAGCCAGACTTTTTTTTCCCCCCTCTTCTGTACTTCAAATTGGTCTAGCCCTGAGATTGCTCATTAGGAGAGAAATGTGAAAAGACACAAAATCTGATCTTGTTAGATACAGAACTCTGTTTACACTTGATATTTAAAAGTTTAGGGTTTTGGTCTCAGTGCCTTTGGTTGGGAGGAGGAGACATTCAGGTCCTCTCTACATAAGCCTACCTCAGCTCATTGCCCTATTCTACATTAAGAAAAAAAGGCTGATTCTTAGTCTATTTTTTTTTTGTCACAGATCCCTTTGGAAATTTGACAAAGTCTATTCCTCAGAAAGTGAATGTGTTTGCACTCCTGCCTTAGCCTCATTGAAAATTTTGTCTCTTTCTTTCTTTACAATAAAACTAGTGGCAGTTTTTTCCCTTCTAAATGCAAATGCCAATAGATCCATGGCTTTTCTGTTTACTCTCTTTTAATTAAAAGATTTAATTGAAGGATAATTGCTTTACAGAATTTTGAGGTTTTCTGTCATATATCAACAAGAATCAGCCATAGGAACACCCATGTCCCCTCCCTCCTGAACCTCCCTTCTCTCTCCCTCCCCATCCCACCCTTCAGCCTGTCACAGAGCCCCTATTTGAGTTCCCTGAGTCACACCGCAAACTACCATTGGCTATCTATTTTAAATATGGTATTGTAAATTTCCATGTTACTCTCTGCATACATCTTCTTGTCTTCTCCATCCATCCTCCCCTCTCCCCATGTCCATAGGTCTGTTCTCTATGTCTGCTTCTCCTTTGCTGCCCTGAAAATAAATCCATCAGTGCCATCTTTTTATATTCCATATATATATATGTCAGTATACAATATTTATATTTCTCCTTCTGACTTACTCCACTCTGTATAATAGGCTCTAGGTTCATCTACCTCATTAGAATGGATTTAAATGTGTTCCCTTTTATGGCTGAGTAGTATTCCATTGTATATATGTACCACAACTTCTGTCAATGGACATCTAGGTTGCTTCCATGTTCCAGCTATTGTGAATATTGCTGCAATGAACATTGGGGTACATGTGTCTTTTTCAATTTTAGTTTCTTTTTTTTTTAATTTTTATTTTTACTTTATTTTACTTTACAATACTGTATTGGTTTTGCCATACATTGACATGAATCCACCACAGGGGTGCATGAGTTCCCAATCCTGAACCCCCCTCCCACCTCTCACCCCATATCATCTCTCTGGATCATGCCCGTGCACCAGCCCCAAGCATCGTGGTTTCTTTAGGGTATATGCCTAAGAGTGGGATTGCTGGGTCATATGGTGGTTTTATTCCTAGCTTTTTAAAGGAATCTCCATATTGTCTTCCACAGTGGCTGTATCAATTTACATTCCCACCAGCAACGCAAGAGTGTTCCCTTTTCCCCACACCATCTACAGCACTTATTGTTCGTAGACTTTTTGATGATGGCCATTCTGACTGGTGTGAGGTGGTATTTCATTGTAGTTTTGATTTTCACTTCTCATATAATGAGTGAAGTTGAGCATCTTTTCATGTGCTTGTTAGCTATCTGTATATCTCCTTTGGAAAAATGTCTTTTTAGGTCTTTTCCCCACATTTTGACTGTTTACTCTTAAGAAGTATTCTTCCTATGATCAGTTTAGGTCAAAGGAGGAGAAGGTGGAGTTGCTCAGTCATGTCTGACTCTTTGTGATCCCATGGACTGTAGTCCGCCAGGCTCCTCTGTCCATGAAATTTTCCAGGCAAGAATACAGGAGTGGCTAGCCATTTCCTCCACCAGGGGATCTTCCCAACCCAGGGATAGAATCTGAATCAGCAGGCAGATTCTTTACCACTGAGACACCTGGGAAGCCAATTTAGCTCAAAAACACTTTTAATTCAGAAGCCAGAATATCCAAGACATTAACCAAACTCCAAACTTGAGAGTAAATTTTTCCCCTTCTTCAGATTTGGGCCCACATGGGTGAGTGCTCCGAAAGAAGACAGTAAAGGGTTGAAGTTCTTCACGGGAAATGGCCCTGCTCTCCAGTTGTGGCTGATGTTGGCGTGCATCCTCTTAGGCTCTTCATGGGGCTTTGGAACTACCTGCTGGGCACCACCTGATACTACCGTTTCTGGGAAGAGATTGGGCACATTTTCTTTCGTTGGCTACTGCTGAACCTCTCACTTGACTCTTGTTTCAGGCTCTCACTCTTGAGTTCTCTAGACCTGTAGCGGAAGCTCTCTTGGGAAGGTTTCAGAACACCTCCAGGTGGCTGTTTCTCTCCTATACCTGGTCCCATATCTTAGTCCCAACAAAGTCTGAAATACAGACTAATCTTGGTGAAGCTTCTTTATCCTTTGCCACAGGCAGCTTTAGTTTTCTCAGGCATGAGAAAGCATCCTTCTCTTGCCTGTCAAGTCTCTAATAATAATAGTCTTTATGTTTTAGAATCTAAGACTTTCAAATGATTTCTATCTGCCACCTCTCTCTGTGTGTGTGTGTGCATGTGTGTGTGTGTGCTCAGTGGTGTCTGATTCTGTGACCCCATGGACTGTAGCCCATGAGGCTCCTCTGTCCATGGAATTTTCCAGGCAAGATTACTGGAGTGGGTTGCCATTTCCTACTCCAATCTGCCACCTCTACTCCTGCCCAAATAGAATGCTTGTATAACACTCTTGCCTGATGAATCCCATAGACAGAGGAGCCTGGTGGGCTGCAGTCCATGGGGTTGCTAGAAGTCGGACACGACTGAGTGACTTCTCTTTCACTTTTCCCTTTCATGAACTGGAGAAGGAAATGGCAACCCACTCCAGTTCTTGCCTGGAGAATCCCAGGGACGGGGGGCGCTGGTGGGCTGCCATCTCTGGGGTCACACAGAGTCGGACACGACTGAAGCAACTTAGCAGCAGCAGCAGCATAATATCCAAAATACCCTTGCCTTGATTTTCTATCTTGTTTGTACAACTTCTTCCAAGGGTAAGGCTCCCTGCCTCTTGCATGAGCCCTTTGCTCTGCAGATGGCTCTAAGTGCTGTGTTTTGTTACAATATTTGGAATATCTAATATTTATATATTTTTGCAGAGTATTTTACTGAAGCAGCCCTCTCTATGCTTGTTTTAGGTACATAGAAATGAGGGAAAAATTAACATCTGTAGCTGAGTTTTGAAACAAAGTTTCAAGAGATACTCTCTGATTACCTTTCACTTATTCAAGCTGTGGGAAGTGATCAAATGCTTGGCTTTTTTCATTCTTTGAACGATGCTATGACCCAGTTACTCCACGATGAAAACCAAGCTATGTAGTAACTTCAGGGTATAGAGGACAAGTCAGGGGTTGGGGCCAGGAAAGAGGTGAATGAACTTTATATTATCTGGGAGGTTAGAGAAGTAACTAAGGAGGTAAACACAAGGCCAGTTGCCAAGGGTTGGTGGTTGCAAGTCATAATCTAGTCGGGAGGCATTAGGTCATGTTTGGAGGATGGAGCCCAGGACAGTTAGTGAGGTCTTGATTGATACTTGCTACATCGACATTCAGTGACCCTAAGAGTTGTAACAGGGACAGAAGTCAACTTGGGAATATTTACAGTGGTAAATATAGTGGTCAACAACAAGAAGGGAGTATCTGATAAACTTCTCTATGAAGCTCCAGGATCATAAATACATACAACCAGTGGCTGACTCTCTCCCCTCTGTTTCCAACATGACTTGGCCAACATCACACTTACAGACATGGGCTGAGGAAAGGATGCTGGTGCATAGCTGGTGGATTTGAGCTGTGTGCTCATTAGATTGTTTGGACCTCCTGGTTCTGCTCTTGTTTGATCTTTAGTGCACTATTTCCATCTTTTGAAGGAGTGTTGCTGGGCCACTTGATCTTACCACCCAGTAGGTCTGATAGGATTCAGCTCATTCTGCTGTGGGCACATGGTCACTTGGCATTATCATTTCATTTTTATCAGGACCCAGATAGAGAGGGAAAAGAACAAAAGTTGTTTTTCAAAATAATACCAAAGAGGCCAAATTTCAGAATGGATTACTTTTTCAGAAATTACTAATTACAAACAATTCTGATCATCAAAAGATGACAAGGAATATGATGCCATATTCACCTTGTTTTCTGGAGGGGAAGTTGAAATACTTCACTGACAATAGAGCTAAAAAAAAAAAAAAAGGAAAAATAACCAACATCTGTTCCTCTAATTAATCAAAGAGAACAGTTTTCAAAATATTTATGATGGCATAAACATAAAATTGGGTGAATGAACAATAAACTTATAAACTATGAGCTAAATTATTTGAATTTTTGCAGGCTCAGAACACATCTTAATATAATTTAAAAAATGAAACTTGTGGATTTATTATGGAAATCCTTTCACTAATTATAGAGGTATAGAAAATAATAGGATGCATGAGTTGAATATATGCCTCAATTTTCAAGAGAAAAGCTTTAGTTTCACAGTTTTAGAAATGATTGTCCAGTTAACCTCATATCAACCTCCAAGAAATTCTAGAAGGGATTATTAAATAAATTATTGAAAAATAATGAAGAAAGCAGTAACTATGAGGAACTATTATGTTAATACCTTACTATATAAATTCCTTTTAAAATAAAAGTTCTGAGTAAATTTTAAAAAATGGTATATAATCATCCATTGAAGGTCACATGACTTCCTTGCTGGGAAATGCTAGTGACCTGTACTATGATTATCCCCAGTGACATGACACAAATTCTATATGTACCTTTCTCAGTCCTGACACTTCCAGCATCACAGGGTCTGTCAGATCATACGGCCCAAGCACTGGGACTGCTTGTAACGCACACAAATCTGGTTTTAAAAAAAACACATAAGCCCCATTGGGTGAGACTGGAAATGGGCAGGTTAGCAGAGGTGACTTGAATACATGTGGGAAACAAAGACAAAGGAAAAGGAAATCCTATTCTTGTCTCAGTCCTACGAAGAAAAAACACTGGGAAAAGTTCTGATCCAGCTTATCTCCAGAATAAGACTGACTTCTGCCTAAGGACATACAGATTCAGGAGGCCAAGTATATTTTATAGTGGGTGCTGCATTTGCTTTTCTAGGTTATATGAAGCTGAGCCACATGAAATCACCAGCACTCTACTCTCTTCTCTGCTGACAACTTTCACTTTGATTCCACTTAGTAAATTTCCTCTTAGGCTCCAGGCTACCAGCCACACAAGCAGAATCAACACAGTGAAAGCTATCAGATGTCAAGGGTGAAGTGAAAGAGATTGACTGTTGTTGGCTATTGTTTATGTCAGGAAATATACTGGATGCTTTTTATGTTAAACCAACACACCAACACTCAATCCTGATGTACAACCATCTCACTGAATCTGTAAGTTCTGTTAAGTTCATTTTACATGAAAGGTAGCACAAAGGTTTAAATGATTTGCTTAGAGTTTCAACCCAGTTCTTGCAGAAAAGAAGCTTGAGTTAAAGTTTTTGTGTTAGTACCTCCCTCAAGAATGAAATTTCAGGGATGAAAGAGCAAAGGAAAAGGAGGAGTAAGGCAGGGGAGGAGTAGAGTAAACATAGCTGTGCGTTATGAATTGCCATAGCTTGACAACAAGCCTGCTCCCTGTCTTCTGGGTATCTGTAGAAAGGTTGTCTGAAGCTTCTGTCTCCAGACTCTGTTTGGAAGAAAGTATTTGGTGGGAGTTGGGAGCTGGTGGACTGTTGGAGATGGCCACATGGGATGTCAATTCTCCAGGACTTTTAGGTTGGTCAGCTGAAGATGTTACCAAGTTTGTCCCATGGTGGCTCAACTGTGACACAAAAGCCCCAGGGCAGAAGGCAGTAGGATGGTGGTCTGGGATTCAGGAAGGCACTGGCAGGACAAGCCCTCAAAGGACCCAAGGGATTAGGGGGAACTGCCTCTGCTCCTCTTGGTCTTTCTAAGCCCCTTTCTTTGTAGCAACAGGAGGGGATTTAAAGACATGAGTCCAAGGTCATGGGAAGAAAGTAAGTGTCCTCTAGATTTGCACTGCTCAGAAAGCAAGATGAGAGGACAGATTGTGGCTAGGGAATTATCTGAATCTCCCACAGTCAAGATACATGGACTTGTTTTCCCTCTTTGTTGTTGTTGAGTTTCTAAATTGTATCTGACTCTTTTGTGACCCCATGGCCTGTAGCCACCAGGCTCCTCTGTCCTGCGATTCCCAGGCAAGAATACTGGAGTGGGTTGCCGTTTCCTTCTCTGGGGGAGCTTCTCGACCCAGGGATTGAAAGTTGCATTTCCTGCATTGGCAGGTTGATTCTTTACCGCTGAGCCATCAGGGAAGCCCATTTTATCTTTTTACCTTTGAGCTACTTCTAAAATGTTTCAGCTGAAAACAGCATTGAAAGGAAGAGTAAATTAGGACACTATAAACATCTTTTAAATTCTGACAGTCAGGTGCCATTTAAAGCCCAATGTTTTCCTTTAGATGGTTTCAAAATTATAAAAGTTGATTTTAATTCTCATTGTAGAGACACTAGAGAAAGTTTGGAAACTATCTAGGAGTGGAAGGAAGAAATAAAGTCACTCATATCAACGATGTGTAGAAGTAACCATTGATAGTAGTACTATGTCTATATAAGCACATAAGAAATAAAGGCATTAAAACTGCATATAACCAGTGTGTTAGGTATGTTTTCTTTAAAATACATTTTATTGTGGTAAAGTATATATAAAAGATGGCATTTTAACCAATTTTTTATAGAGTGTAATTTGGTTGCATTAGTTGACTTTCTGCTTTTTCATCTCCCCATTGTTGTGAGACCTAACTGGGCATACCTCTTGGAGATCCCATGCCTGTGACAACCTCAGGTCAACTTCAGCAACTGCAGCCTGATAAGTGAGGTGATCAAGGTTCAGATGCATCTTCTGAAGTGCAGTGAATGTTTCAAGGGATGTGGAAGGGACACCCAGAGCATCTGCCGCAGTTGTGTGGGATCCCCAAAGAGTAAGGAAAGGATCTCTCTTGCTTAAACCACAGCTCTGAGGTCTGCAAGTCTCCAGCTTCATGCCCACCATTGGAGGGTGGGTCTTCTCTGTCAAAAATCATCTTCCCCAGTGCTGAAGCCCACAGCATCCAGAAGAGACACCGATTTCCTTCTGTGCCAGGCCTAAGTCATTGGACGATGAGGGTCTGGATCAATCAACTAGGCAAGCACACTCAGACTGCTGAAATGCACATGAGCTTGGGAGAAACCCAGAATGGGCAATGGAGGAAGGGGATGTTGATGATCTGTTACAGCCTAGGGACTGCTGCAACAGTGGAGACTGGAGCTTGTTGCGCTAACACCTGCACTAACTCTCAAGGAGGCTGCAGTGGGCAAGGCTGCTGGGAAAAGACTGTACCAAACCATCTCCAGACGGAGCAGAAATAGTGATGGCAGGTGTGAAGGTCAGCCTGGCGCCATCATGTGCCTCGCCTCCTGTCCTTGTGCCCTCCCTTCTCTTCACCCATTGCCACAGCGCTAGCTTTGCATAGGTATGAGTTTTCAACACCTGATTCTTACTTTCTGCCCCAGGTCTTTCATGATACTCCAGAGCAAGACAATTTTGGGATCTCACTCAATACTCACACTTGTGCTTCCCTGGAAATGGAGGGAGGCAATACCCATGGGTAAGCCTTGACTCATGAGAAATGGAGTTGGATGTAACCTCCCCTCCCCATGAATTCAGGGACTGCTTCTGAGCCACATTCTCCGTAACTGAGCCCCCCTTGCTCAGTGGTGACCAGTTTCCCACTTTCCCTGTCTCACTTTTACCATCCCCCCACACCTCTTTCCTGAAATAACTTTCCAAAATAAATTACATGCTAGCAAGTCCTTATCTCAGGCTGTGCTTTCTAGGAGAACCCAGTCTAAGATTAGTAATGTGTATCTAACTCTATGCAACTATCATAAGCCTGTCTCCCTATCACTATAAGATATATAAACATTTTCAATGGTTGTAACATGAGACAGGCTCTAGAGCTATGCTGCTTGTCAAATAACTGCCTGTTCAGTGAACTTGGACAAGTTATTTAACTTTTTGGTGTCAATTTTTTTTTTTTTTTTTTTGGTGTCAATTTTATTATACATAATGGTGATAATAGTAATCATGCCCTAATGGGGTTATTGAGAGAATTAATATGTTAATTCAGATTAAGTGCTTTGAACTTTCACTGACACAGAATTGCTAACACATTGCACTTTCTATTTTATTTTAATAGCGTATTGGCTAATTATAATTTTCCCACTATCTCAATAATTTTTTCACTGTTAAATAATGCACTATGTGAACCATGTCAGCAGGAATAGGGTCTGCTGATAGCAGTGTTCACTGTGCCAGCTATCTCTGTGTATGTCATTTCTACATTTTAGATTATTTCCTTAGGATAGATTTCTAGAAATAGTATTTCTGGGTCCAAACAGCCCATGCCTACTGCTATGGCGGCACTTAGCATACTCCATCGGAGAAGGCGATGGCACCCCACTCCAGTACTCTTGCCTGGAAAATCCCGTGGATGGAGGAGCCTGATAGGCTGCAGTCCATGGGGGTGGCTAAGAGTCGGACATGACTGAGTGACTTCACTTTCATTTTTCACTTTCATGCATTGGAGAAGGAAATGGCAACCCACTCCAGTGTTCTTGCCTGGAGAATCCCAGGGATGGCAGAGCCTGGTGGGCTGCCGTCTATGGGATCGCACAGAGGCGGACACGACTGAAGCAACTTAGCAGCAGCAGCAGCATACTCCATTGTAATAATCTGTTGTTGCTGAGAACTCCAAGATGTGAGTCCTTGGAGCAGGAGCTGGGCTTTTTGATTCTCATTGTATCCCTGGCAGTTGACAAAGTGCATGCTTGCTAAGTCACTTCAGTTGTGGCCAACTCTTTGCCTGCAATGTGGGAGACCTGGGTTCGATCCCTGGGTCAGGATACTCTTGCCTGGAAAATCCCACAGATGGAGGAGCCTGGTAGGCTACAGTCTGTGGGGTCACAAAGAGAAGAACATGACTGAGTGACTTCACTTTCACTTTCTTTGAGACCTGAGGGACTATAGCACCCCAGGATCCTCTGTCCATGGGATTCTCCAGGCAAGAACACTGGAGTGAGTTGCCTTGCCCTTCTCAGGGGATCTTCCCAACCCAGGGGTTGAGCCTGTGTCTCCTGTGGCTCCTGCATTGCAGGCAGATTCTTTACCACTGAGCCACCAGGGAATGCCCTCCTATATGCCAGCCTGAGTGCTAAATAAATACACACTATGGTGTTGATACACATTTCTGAAGTGTTTCCCAGAACAGGTGGTGCATCCTTAATAAATTTTTAGTGAGCTTATAGAGTGTAAAGATCTAAAATCGATCAGGGCACATAGGACGCTTAGTTAGAAACTCCCACAAGACAGATATATAATCAGAGTTTACAAGAACTGACACTCAGAATATATTACTGTAATATAAACTTACCCATCCACCCCCATTAGAAAAAAAGTAAACATGTTTCGCATTCCAACTGTGTCAATAACCAAGGGGGAGAAATGGATCCCATAAGAAAACAAACATTTGGCCTTCATAATTAAAAGTCAATATTAGGCGAAGACCCCAAAGAGGCCAGGCAATTACCTGCCTCCTCTTAGCTCATGCCTTGATGACTCCTCCCTACATACTATTGGAGGAACAGCTGCTTTGCCAAGGCTCACCTGGTTAGAATTTTTCATGGAGCGTGACTTCAAGAAAAAAAAGCCCAGTCAAGCAAAACTGTGCAAATTAATTTGAGTTTACATTACCAAGTGCATATCCCAACCGGGTGTCTGAAGGAAAATTGAAACATAAAATGCCATATAAACAGAAAAATAACTGACTGCTTTGGAAGCAATAAAATTAGTACCTTCTGGGAAACTAAACTCAGTTACAAAAGGATACTAAGTGTAAACAGAATTGATTGAAACAGATAACATATACAACTATTAATCTGGAGATGGTGGGATTTTAAAATAGCTTAAGCTCTTACTGTGTATATTCTTCCTGTTTTCCTGATGGGTACTAGAGACATGGGGATAAAGACTTGTTCTCTTCCAGATAATAGTCACAATAGTGCACGTTGTAACAAAATGTAGTGGGAGCATAGATGCTGGAGCAGTAAATCATGCTTGTCATCAGGGGGTGATTATGGAGAACTTTTATTGTGTATATATGTTTCCAGGTATAATGAAGACACAAAATGGGTCACTCTGCTCTTGAGAATACAGAAGCGTTTTGCTGAACTCCCATCTCACAGGATGAGAAACTCATTGCCATTCTAATCTCCTTGAGATTGTTGGGTAGGATTTTCTGGGGCAGTTTATGTTTCTCCCCGTTATTATGGCTCTGGCTATACGTTCCTGATACTAATGAATTTAACTGTTTTATCAATCACTTGGCTACCCACACATGCAACCCATTTTCCATATTACATCATCCCATCCTAAAAACCACCCCATCTTTCACTCCCGCACATAGCAATCATCTCAGCTGTGAAGCCTCAGACTTTTACTGAGTGTTTGGACTGTGCAGAGGAGGGAGGGTGGGGTGGTCTCATGTTATAGCATGAATCACAACCTCAACTTGAGTATTTAAATATTTTGGCTCAGATAGTAAAGCGTCTGTCTACAATGTGGGAGACCCGGGTTCAATCCCTGGGTTGGGAAGATCCCCTGGAGAAGGAAATGGCAATCCTCTCCAGTACTATTGCCTGGAAAATCCCATAGACAGAGGAGCCTGGTAGGCTACAGTCCACAGGGTCACAAAGAGTTGGACTCACTTTCACTTTCACTTTAAGTTGTTTAGTTGTTTAAGACCATGACCACTAGGAGTTTCTGATAGTCTATTTCTAACCACATTCTCCCCCTTTGACTCTGCTTCTCAATGCTGTCCACTCCCAAATTCCAGTACCTGTAGTTTAATTAATTGGGCTTTCCAGGTGGCTCCAGTGGTAAAGAACTCAACTGCCAATGCAGGAGACATAAGAGACGCGGGGTGGGTCAGGAAGATCCCCTGATAGGAAATGGCAACACACTCCAATTTTCTCGCCTGGAGAATCCCATGGACAGAGGAGCCTGGCAAGCTACAGTCCATGGTGTTGCAAAGAGTCGGACACAACTGAAGCAACTTAGCACACATGCATGAAGCTTAATTATTCTGGATTAAAATTTTTATTTCATTTTAAAAAATGAGGTTTAGTTTACTCAAATGTTATATAAGGTTCAGGTGTACAACATAGTGGTTAACAACTTTTAAAGACTATATAGTTACTATAAAATATTGGCTATACCCCCTGAGCTGTACAATATATCTTTGTAGCTAATTTTATACCTTGTACTTTATATCTCTTAATGCCCTACCTCTGTCTAGTGTTTGCCCCCCTTTCTTCTCACTGTTAACCACTAATTTGTTTTACATATCTGTGAAGTCTGTTTTGTTGTATTCTCTAGTTCATTTTTTACATTCCACGTATAAGTGATAACGTGCATTTTTCCTTCTCTGACTTATTTGTCCAAGCATAAAACCCTCCAAGTCCATCCATGTTGCTACAAATGGCACATTTTCATTCCTTTTTATGGCTGAATGTGAATATACACCACATCTTCTTTATCCTTTCATCTGTTGATGGACCCTTAGGTTGCTTCCATATCTTGGCTATTGTAAATAGTGCTGCTATGAAAATTGGGGTGCATGTAACTTTTCAAATGGGTATTTTTGTTTCCTTCAGCTATCTATCCAGGAGTGGAATTACTGGATCACATGGTAGTTCTAGTTTTAGTCTTTTGAGAATTCTCCATACTATTCTCCATAGTAGCTGCACCAGTTTACACCCCCCGCCAACAATGCAGGGGGATTCCTCCATATCTTTGCCAACATTAATTATTTGAGGTCTTTTGGATGATAGCCATTCTGACAAGTACGAGATGATAGCTCACTAATTTTAATTTGCTTTTCTCTCATGATTAGCAGTTTTGAGCCTCTTTTCATGTGCCTGTTGGCCACATGCATGTCTTCTCTGGAAAAACGTCTATTCAGTTATTCTGTCCATTTTTCAATTGGATTATTTATTTTTTAAAAAGTATGTTAGAATTCACCTGTGATGCCGTCTGGTCTTGAAGTTTTGTTTGTAGGGAGTTTCTTATTACAGATTCTATTTTACTTCTAGTGATCAATTTGTTCAAATTATTTCTTCTTGTTTCAGTTTTGGTGGACTGTTTCTAGAAAGTTGTCCATTTCTAAGTTGACAAATTCATTGACATACAATTGTTCATAGTGTTCTCTCTCTCTCTTTTTTGTATTTATGCATTATTGGTTGATATTTCTCCTTTTTTATATTTTATTTTGTTTATCTTGGTTCTCTCTTTTTTCTTCTTAGTGAACAAACCTGCCAAGAGGTTTGTCAATTCTTTTTTATCCTTTCAAAGAACGAGCTCTTTGTTTTATTTATTTTTTGATCTCTCTTAATTGTTCTTTAAACTTTGTTATTTCCTTCCTTCTACTAACTGTAGGTTTGTCTGTTCTTTTTCCAGTTCTTTCCGGTGGTAGATTGGGTTGTCTGAGGTCTCTTGCTGTTTTGAGGACGGCCTCTATTGCTATGAATTTCCCTCCAATAACTGCTCTTGCTGTATCCTGTAGATTTTGTATGGATTTTTTAAATCATACTTTGTCTCAAGGTCTTTTTAAATTTCCTTTCTTATTTCCTCATTGACCTATTGATTTTTCAGTAGCATGTTGTTTAGTCTCCACATAATTGTCTTAGTGGCTGCAGCAGCCCATGCATTCTCCCAGGATGGTAGGGGTAGCAATTGATGCATGCTCACAGGTCTCCCAGCAGCAGCACTGGCCTATGCCTGCTTTTGGAGCTTGTGATGGCTGTGACAGCTCATGCCCACTGCCAGAGCTTATGTGTGTATCTATTATAGATTTTTGGTTTGTTGTTACCATAAAATTTTTATATAGCAGTTGCTGATTGCTTAAGTTCAAGTGCATTATAACAACCATGCATTTGTACTTTCCTCCCCCATGATTACTATTTGACATATATTGCATATAATTGTTTTGTGTCTCCCTTAAGTGCTTATTGTATATGGATGATTTTACTATTTATTCTTTTAACCTCCTACTAACTGCATGTGTTTTGATTTTCTACCTTTATTGTTTATTTGCCTTTGCTGATGAGCTTTTACCTTTAGCAAGTTTCAGATTTTAGTTGTGAACTTTTTGTTTTACTTAGAAGTCCCTTTAAATATTTCTTATAAAGTTGATTTGGTAGTGCTGAACTCTTTTAGCTTTTGCTTGTCTGTAAAGCTTTTGATGTCTGTCAAATTTACCCTACTGGGTATAATACTCTTGGTTTTAGGTTTTTACTTTGTTACCACCTTAAATATATCACACCAGTACCTTTTAGCCTGCAGAGTTTCTGTGGAAAAGTCAGCTGATAGCCTAGTTGATAGCCTGAATTCACTTATATATAACTTGTTGCTAATATTTTCCCTTTATCTCTAATTTTTGCATTCAAATTACAATGCGTTTTGGTGTGTTCCTCTTTGGGTTGATCCTGTTTGAAACTTTCAGATCTCTAAATCCAGGGAGCAGTTTCACTTCCCAGGTTAGGGAAGGTTTTAGCTATTATGTCTTTAAATTTGTTCTTTGCCCCCCTTCTCTCTCTCCTCCTTCTGAAATCCTTGTAATGTGAGCATCAGTACACTTGATGTTATCCCAGAGATCTCTTAAAATGTTCTCATTTATTTTCATTCTCTTCACCACTGATTTCTATTAATCTGTTTTCCAGCTTGCTGATTTATTCCTCTATATCATTTAGTCTACTGCTGATTCCTTCTAGCATATTTTTCATTAGAGTTATTGTATCCTTCAAAGAGCTGACTCATTGAAAAAGACCCTGATGCTGGGAAGGATTGAAGGCAGGAGAAGCAGGTGACAGAGGATGAGATGGCTGGATGGCATCACTGACTCAATGGACATGAGTTTGAGCAACTCTGGGAGATAGTGAAGGACAGAGAAGCCTGGTGTGCTGCAGACCATGAGGTCACAATAAGTCAGACAGAACTTAGCGATTGATCAACAACATTGTATTCTTCATCTCTATTTAATTGTTCTTCGTGTTTTCTAACTCTTTACTAAAATCTAACTTTTCACTTCATGTACCTGTTCTGAGTTCTTTGATCATCTTACCATCAATACCCTGAACTCTTTCTCAGGTAGATTGTCTATCTACCCTTCACTTAGTTCTTCTAGGGTTTTATCTTATTCCTTCATTTGGAACATGTGGCTCTGCCATCTCATTTTGCCTAACTTTTCTTTTTATTTATAAATATATGGTAGGTTGGTCATATTTCCTGACACTGAAGAAGTGACCTTTTTGTAGGAGACATCCTATGTGACCCAGCCATGCACTCCCCTCTAATCACTTGAGCTATATGCTCTAGAGGTGTCCCCTATGTGGGCTGCATGAGTCCTTTTGTTGTGGAGAGCTAACTGCTATGGGTGGTCTGATAGGCTCCAAGCTCATTGGTTACCAGGTCCTGTCTTGTGCAGAGGCTTTTGGCTGGTGGGGCTGGGTCATGAGATGGCTGGTTGTGGAAACGGAGTAGGGTGAGGGGAGAGGGTGGGGACTAGTGCTGTCCCACTGACAGGCAGAGCCAGCTCCTGAGGTCTAGTTGCAGGGTCCAGGGTTTTCAGAACAGGCTTCAGACCACTAGTTAGTGGGGTTAATTCCTTACACCACTAGCTGTGGCATCTGGGATGTCCCAAAGCTTGTGTAAACTTGCTCATGGGAGAGGCCAGGGTCAAGCCAATCCCAAGGCTGATGAACTGTGTCCACAGACTGAGGAGCTACAGTTTTTCTGAGCATGATGTCCACCTGCTGGTGGGTGAGGTTGATCCTAAGGCTAAGACAGGCTGGCTTGTGGGTGGGCTTTGGATTCTGGGGCTGATGCCTGCCTGCTAGTAGGTGGAACCAAGTTCCTGGTTGTAGAACCCTGGGAGTCCTGGTTCCAGTGCCTGTGCAGTGGTATGTGCGGCCAAGTCCTGGACCAGAGCTATGTCTAGTATTGGTTGTGAGCAAAGGGGTTCTTGAGGCAGCCTCTCTGCTGGTAGGTGGGGCTTTGCCACATCCAGTTAGTTCCTTGATCTGCGGTGTCCCAGAACTGGTGCCTAACAGGCTGTTGGGTAGGGATAGGGTGAGGTTCAGTTGCCTCTCATCTCTGTTCAGGTGATTTTCTAAGATAGGCAGGTAGGCCTGACCCAGGCTTCTTTCAAATGACTTGTTCTGCTCTGGGTCCTGGAACATGTGAAGTTTTGTGTGAACCTTTTAGGAGTGGAGTCTCTATTTCCCTCAGCTTTCTGGGACCTCCACTGGGGAGCCTGAAGTGGGGCTCAGACCTCTCTCTCCTTGGAGAGAACCTCTACAATGTAATAATTCTCCAGTCTGCAGGTTGCCTGTGGGCATGGGTTTCCCTGCACTGTAACTCTGCCTTTCCTACCCGTCTTGCTGTGGTTCCTTCTTTATATATTTGATTGTAGATCTTTTTCTGGTAGGTTCCAGTTCTTAAAAATGCTTGCTGTATAAATAATTGTGATATTGGTATTCCTGTGAGAGGAGGTGAGCTCAGAGTCCTTCTACTCCACTGTCTCTGTTGATTCCAACTTACTGTCCACCAAGTGCAGAATACATTTGTGCTTGTTTGGCTTTGGGCAGTCTTGGGGTGGCAGTCATCAAGCTGTGCTGGCACTTGGGGGGGAAATCCAGGTATTTCACTTTTATTTTTATGGATTTCTTTTTAGGGCCTATCATGATAGTTTATTTTTCTTAATGGGGTGTATTATTGGAAAATTAACAGGGATATTGGGATCAGAGAGAACACTTTTCAAACACTAAATCTTTTCTGAGTTGTATAACCATCACCCAGTTAGCAATATCTGAGCCTCTATGCCCTCAAATTAAAAATGGAAACACTACTAGCTATGTGGGGGCATCCATGGACAGACAGGGATAAAATATAGAGTTTAGGGAAAGACTGAAGTAATCTGACAAGTGTAACCTGATGAGCCTATAGACAAATTGACTTTTGTATATTTTTGTCTTTGTTTTTTGGCTGAGTCACAGTTTTTCAAGTCAAGTTAGTTGTAAACTTTTTTAAATAGGATATTTCAATGAAAATCTGGTGTTCAGAATTTTAAAAGGTCAGAAGAGCTTTAAAAAAATCAGGCTTGCCTTCTGTTGCCTTCTTCTGGTAACAATTAACTGGGGCTTTAGTAACAACTGCCTGACTATATTGGGTTGGCTTTAATTCTTTCTGCTAGTTGCTGGCTTCCATCAACCTGTGGGTCTGCAACTCCCATATGATGTGTGATTCTAGGGGCCATGCTACTGGAGGCAAAAATAGAGCACCTGGTGTGATGAGAATGTAGGCAATCATGATGATATCAGGACAAAACAATGGAATCTGGGATTCTCCTGAAGTGGCTGAAATGCACGGTTTCTAGTATAATGTAATGATGGACGGTAAAGGATAGGCAGAGGTAGGGATGGGATGGAGATTAAAAATTTAGATTAGGGCCCAGATCAGCAATCCTACAACAGTCACTTAGGCTGGGCTGACCTATTCAGTGCAGTTTTTTATAGCTACAAGAATTTTAGCTTTCAGGGTCCAGGAGCCTATCAGTTCCTTCTTGCCCTGTTTCCTCTTATCTTATCAAAATACAATTTCAGCAGCTAGAGAATGCAGGTAGGTAGGGGCCCTTCTGCCTGTTTATTTCTTCCATATGTGGGTTATTTAATTTTCCAAGGGGCCCTAGGGTTTGGGAAAACTACTTGTCCAGTATAATCACCTATGAGCTAGTATAAACTCAAGCTTTACTGCCATTTATTAGTCATTGACATGCCAAAACAACAAAAAAAAAAGATTTAAAGAAACTCTGAAGACAACCATTTGTGATTTTAATCTGAGGTGCATTTGAGTGTTTGAGGTTTAAACAATAAAATAGTGGCTCCATCTCTATCAATGTCCATGCAGTATCCTGTACAGATATTTTAAAGCTGATACAATTTGTGTGATCCTACATTACAAAACAGCCCAAGAATGGGTTTCAGAAGCTCTCCCCTGATCCTCCAAAATCTGGTGTTTGAAACCTCATGAGAAATCAAAGCTTTGGGTCTGTATTACTCTTGCTCTGTAAACTCCAGATTGCCCAAAACATCTTTTAGTGGAGAAGTTGGTATGCCTTAGGACAGATAAATATCTTTTCTATACTCTGAAGAGCTGTTACATTAGTGTTTAGTAGTTTCTTAAAGATCTTCAACTTCCTTCTTTTAAAGGGTAGGGATATTTAGGCCTGAAGAAGAAATTAATTCAGCAAGCCAATGAACCCTTACTTGTGGCACTGTGATACAATGGGAAGAGAACGCTTGTCCTCATGGAGCTTAAAAGTGAGTGGATGAAACAGATAAATAAGTAAATGTAAAACTCTGTAAAGTATTACAGTGAAGTGAATCCACAGGCGTGTTTAATAAGAGCTGGTGGAAGGTCTTTGAGGAAGTGATGACTAGGTACAGAGCTTAAGAGTGAATAGGCATTTTCTTAATCATTTTGAGTTTGTTTTTACAGGAAAAATGGTACTGCTGAACCTATTTGCAGGGCAAGAATAGAGACACAGATGCAGAGAATGGACCTGTGGACACAGTGTGGGAAGGAGCAAGTAGGACGAACTGAGAGGAGCACTGATGCGTATGCACT
This sequence comes from Oryx dammah, assembly GCF_014754425.2. NCBI lineage: Eukaryota > Metazoa > Chordata > Mammalia > Artiodactyla > Bovidae > Oryx > Oryx dammah. The sequence continues at coordinate 88,457,531 of NW_024070212.1, read as the reverse complement.
GCCATGTATAATAAACTAGCTACTGGGAAGCAGGTGTATCACACAGGGAGCTCGGCTCAGTGCTCTGTGATGGCCTATAGGGGTGGGGTGGCAGGGGTGGGGGAAGGAGGCTCATGAGGGAGGGGATATATGTGTAATTAGAGCTGATTCACATCGCTGTACAGCAGAGACCAGCACAACATTGTAAAGTGATTATCCTCCAATTAAAAAAAAAAATTGAAAAAAGATGAATAGGCATTCACTAGGCAGACCAAGTCAACTCAAAGGGTGGGAAATATTTCCCAGAGCACAAGAGTTAAAGTCAGATCATGGGCTGTGGCAGAGGGAATACTCAGTGCAGTGTTCACTACTCACCATCCCCCCAACATATCCCTCCAAACAAGTTTTAGAATGTTACTTCTCCTGCTTCTAATTATCTTTAGACATTTCTGTGCCACACACTATCCTAGTCATTGCAAATGTTTGATTACTTTTAGTTAAAGTCCAGGGCCTGTTACAGAATCTATGATTGTTGAGAATTCTGCCTTGCTTCTCTTATTTGCTTACTTTTGAGTGGAAGTGCTAATGGATAGAGAATCATTCCAAAGATTTTCTGAATCTTCTAAACCTGCAAAGAGGGGCAAAAAAGAGGCACTCCCTAATTGGACTTTAAGTCAAAAACTTTTCCCTCTAAATTGGTTGTCAGGAAGTCAGTGACCAATGAAATGATGTGCAGATTGCTCCCATATTTAAGCTTATCCTGCTCATGTTGCTATGTGGGATTAGAGGAACTGGAAGAGAGCAACGACCAGAACTGTGATGAGAGGCACCTGGACATTTTGGCTGCATTTTGTAGTAATGATCATTGGATGGTTCATTAGTGAGAATGTTAACAAGATTAAGCAAATGTTTCTGCTGAATGAGCTCCAGTCAAAATTATATTGCTTTTGGCCAAAGACATCACAAGACACATAGAGCAAAGGGTAGTTATAATGTATTTTAATAATTGTATTGAAACAGTCACATTCAAAAAGTCTTACTAACTTTGTTTAAAGAATTAGGTCCACAAAAAGAATCAGAATCATATGTTGTATTGTCATTTACAATGTGATGCTAAAAATGGTCTTCATTCTTATTTTAGAAGAAATTGATATAAAGTATATAGATAAACAAGTACATAGCAATATCTGGTAATAGATTCCTTTTCCTGAGATAGTTCATACTAAATCTACTATCAAAATCACCAAGAAAACTATAGTCATGTTTCCAAATTCTTTGGATAGGATTCAAGTGATTAAAGTGAATGTAGTATAACCCACATAAAATTGAGATGCTTAAGATGCTCAATATCACTCATTATCAGGGAAATTAAAATCAAAACAATGAGATATCAACTCACACCAGTCAGAATGGCCATCATCAAAAAATCTACAAACAATAAATGCTGGAGAGGGTGTGGAGAAAAGGGAAGCCTCTTACACTGTTGGTGAGAATGTAAATTGATACAGCCACTATGGAAGATAATATGGAGATTCCTTAAAATGCTAGGATTTAACATGTGTATACCCGTGGTGGATTCATGTTGATGTATGGCAAAATCAATACAATATTGTAAAGTAATTAACCTCCAATTAAAATAAATAAATTTATATTTTAAAAAATGCTAGGAGATAAAACCACCATATGACCCAGCAATCCCACTCCTAGGCACATACCTTGAGGAAACCAAAATTGAAAAAAGATACGTGTACCCCTGTGTTCATTGTAGCACTATTTACAATAGCTAGAACATGGAAGCAACCTAGATGTCCATCAACAGATGAATGGATAAAGAACTTGTGGATAATACAAGTTGTATATATGTTCCACATATACACAATGGAATATTACTCAGCCATAAAAAGGAACACATTTGAGTCAGTTCTAATGAGCTGGATGAAGCTAGAGCCTATTATACAGAATGAAGTAAATCAGAAAGAAAAAGACAAATATCATATACTAATGTATGTACATGGAATCTAGAAAGATGGTACCAAAGAATTTATTTGCAGGGAGTAATGGAGAATGGGAAAGACTAGAGATCTCTTCAAGAAAATTAGAGATACCAAGGGAACATTTCATGCAAAGATGGGCTCGATAAAGGACAGAAATGGTATGGACCTAACAGAAGCAGAAGATATTAAGAAGAGGTGGCAAGAATACACGGAAGAACTGTACAAAAAAGATCTTCACGACCCAGATAATCACGACGGTGTGATCATTCACCTAGAGCCAAACATCCTGGAATGTGAAGTCAAGTGGGCCTTGGAAAGCATCACTATGAACAAAGCTAGTGGAGGTGATGGAATTCCAGTTGAGCTGTTTCAAATCCTGAAAGATGATGCTGTGAAAGTGCTGCACTCAATATGCCAGCAAATTTGGAAAACTCAGCAGTGGCCACAGGACAGGAAAAGGTCAGCTTTCATTCCAATCCCAAAGAAAGGCAGTGCCAAAGAATGCTCAAACTACTGCATGATAGCACTCATCTCACATGCTAGTAAAGTAATGCTGGAAATTCTCCAAGCTAGGCTTCGGCATGAACTTCCAGATGTTCCAGCTGGTTTTAGAAAAGGCAGAGGAACCAGAGATCAAATTGCCAACATCTGCTGGATCATGGAAAAAGCAAGAGAGTTCCAGAAAAACATCTATATCTGCTTTATTGACTATGCCAAAGCCTTTGACTGTATGGATCACAATAAACTGTGGAAAATTCTGAAAGAGATGGGAATACCAGACCACCTGATCTGCCTCTTGAGAAACCTATACGTAGGTCAGGAAGCAACAGTTAGAACTGGACATGGAACAACAGACTGGTTCCAAGTAGGAAAAGGAGTATGTCAAGGCTGTATATTGTCACCCTGCTTATTTAACTTCTGTGCAGAGTACATCATGAGAAACTCCGGGCTGGAAGAAGCACAAGCTGGAATCAAGATTTCCAGGAGTAATATCAATAACTTCAGATATGCAGGTGACACCACTCTTATGGCAGAAAGTGAAGAGGAGCTAAAAAGCCTCTTGGTGAAAGTGAAAGAGGAGAGTGAAAAAGTTAGCTTAAAGCTCAACATTCAGAAAACGAAGATCATGGCATCTGGTCCCATCACTTCATGGGAAATAGATGGGGAAACAGTGTCAGACTTTATTTTTTGGGCTCCAAAATCACTGCAGATAGTGCTTGTAGCCATGAAATTAAAAGACGCTTACTCCTTGGAAGGAAAGTTATGACCAACCTAGATAGCATGTTGAAAAGCAGAGACATTACTTTGCCAACAAAGGTCCATGTGGTCATGTGTGGATGTGAGAGTTGGACTGTGAAGAAAGCTGAGCTCCGAAGAATTGATGCTTTTGAACTGTGGTGTTGGAGAAGACTCGAGAGTCCCTTGGACTACAAGGAAATCCAGCCAGTCCATCCTAAAGGAGATCAGTCCTGGGTGTTCATTGGAAGGACTGATGCTGAAGCTGAAACTCCAATACTTTGGCCACCTCATGCAAAGAGTTGACTCAGAAAAGACCCTGATGCTCGGAGCAATTGAGGGCAGGAGGAGAAGGGGACGACAGAGGATGAGATGGCTGGATGGCATCACCGACTTAGTGGACATGAGTTTGAGTGAATTCCAGGAGCTGGTGATTGACAGGCAGGCCTGGTGTGCTGGGATTCATGGGGTCGCAAAGAGTCAGACATGACTGAGTGACTGAACTGAACTGAACTAATGGAGAAACAGACATAGAATAGACTTATGGACACAGAGAGAGGGAAGGAGAGGGTGAGATGTATGGAGAGAGTAACATGGAAACTTATATTACCCTATGTCAAATAGATAGCCAATGGGATTTTCTGTATGTCTCAGGGAATTGAAACAGGGGCTCTGTATCAACCTAGGGGGGTAGGATGGGGAGGGACACGGGAGGGAGGTTCAAGAGGGAGGGGACATATATATACCTATGGCTGATTCATGTTGAGTTTTGACAGAAAACAACAAAATATGTAAAGCAATTATCCTTCTAAAAAAATAAATAAATTACAAAAAAATTGAAGTGCCTAGTAGTCGAGCCTTAGAATGTTGTCACATTAAAAAAAAAAAAATTCACTTAATTTTTTCACATTATTTTAAGAAATGTTTCAAAAGTGAAAAAAGGGAGAAATTCCATGTATGGCATATCATCATATTTCCTCAGTGGCACTAGTGGTAAAGAACCCACCTGCCAATGCAAGAGATACTTGAGACAAGGGTTTGATTCCTGGGTTGGGAAGATCCCCTGGAGGAGGCTATGACAACGTACTCCAGTATTCTTGCCTGGAGAATCCCATGGACAGAGGAGTCTGGCGTGCTACAGTCCATGGGTTCACAAAGAGAAGGACAACTTAGCAACTTAGAGTTGCTTAAGAGAAGCAACTTAGCAACTTAGAGTTGCTTAAGAGAAGCAACTTAGCATGCAGGTATATTTCTTAAGTTTTTCTTTCCCCTTCTCTCTCACATGCAAAGCAGTTGTTTGGAAAGTTTGGAAAGGAAAAGGAGACTGTCATAGTCTCTCCAAACCTTGACTTCATTGACTCAGGAAAAACTTGCATCCCAGGTGGCACAGTGGTAAAGAATTCACTTGCCCATGCAGAAGATGTGAGTTTGATCCCTGGTCAGGAAGATTCCCTGGAGAAGGAAATAGTAACTCATTCCAGTATTCCTGCCTGGAAAATTCCATGGACAGGAGCCTGGCAGGCTACAGTCCACAAGGTTACAAAGAGTTGGACCCAAGTGAGCACACACACAAGAAGATAAATAGTTCATGGCAGAGAATATTTTTATCTTCCCAGTTACCTCCCACATTGTTTTCTAGCAGGAGTTTCATCACATGGTTTCTTTTTCAGCTACTTAGGCAGCCAGATCCCATGCCCTGAGGCATAATGTTTTATAGTCTCACCTCTAAGGAGCAGATTCAAAATGAGAGATGGTAACACTCTGATTGTAAAGTAGATGGGACACAACTTGAGTTACTACAGTTATTTTGTTCTGTGTGTCCATCACATTTAAAACCTAAGATAATGAAGCAGTGTGTAAACCTCAAAGCATAATGATTTTACTCCATAAGTGCAAATTTTACTTCCTGCATGCACTATTTTATAGAATTTGAATAGTATTTTTTAAAACCCAAATTAATTTACTTAAAATTATTATTTGGTTTAAAACTAAAGATGACTTAAGAAAATCATGGTTATTATGGGCGGCTGCGACCAGGCGCACTAAGCACGGTGGCTGCTACCCGGCGCACTAAGCGCGGCCGAGAGGAGTTACCCCACATCCGATGTCAGGGGTAGCGGCTGAGAGTGCCAGGCTGCGACAGTGCAGGAATGGCCGAGAGGAGCTGCTCGAGTCCAGGGTCAGGGGCGGCGGCCGGGAGGAGCTACCCCGCGTCTGAGGTCAGTGGCGGCTGGGAGGAGACACCCTGCATCTGAGACAAGGGGCGGCTCCGGCAAGGGGCAGCAGCCGGGAGGAGCCACCCCTCGCTGGAGGCCAGGGACAGCGGCGGGAAGGAGCAACCCGAGGAGCGGTGGCTGCGCGGGCTTAGGAGGGCCTAGAGGAGCTATCCCACTTTGAAGGTCAGGAAGGGCGGTGGTAGGGAGATACCCCTCGTCCAAGGTAAGGAGCAGCGGCTATGCTTTGCTGGAGCAGCCGTGAAGAGATACCCCACGCCCAAGGTAAGAGAAACCCAAGTAAGATGGTAGGTGTTGCAAGAGGGCGTAAGAGGGCAGACACTGAAACCATACTCACAGAAAACTAGTCAATCTAATCACACTAGGACCACAGCCTTGTCTAACTCAATGAAACCAAGCCATGCCTGCGGGGCCACCCAAGATGGGCAGGTCATGGTCTGACAGAATGTGGTCCACTGGAGAAGGGAATGGCAAACCACTTCAGTATTCTTGCCTTGAGAACTCCATGAACAGTATGAAAAGGCAAAATGATAGGATACTGAAAGAGGAACTCCCCAGGTCAGTAGGGGCTCAATATGATGCTAGAGATCAGTGGAGAAATAACTCCAGAAAGAATGAAGGGATGGAGCCAAAGCAAAAACAATACCCGCTTGTGGATGTGACTGGTGATAGAACCAAGGTCTGATGCTGTAAAAAGCAATATTGCATAGGAACCTGGAATGTCAGGTCCATGAATCAAGGCAAATTGGAAGTGGTCAAACAAGAGATGGCAAGAGTGAACGTTGACATTCTAGGAATCAGCGAACTAAAATGGACTGGAATGGGTGAATTTAACTCAGATGACCATTATATCTACTACTGTGGGCAGGAATCCCTCAGAAGAAATGGAGTAGCCATCATGGTCAACAAAAGAGTCTGAAATGCAGTACTTGGATGCAATCTCAAAAATGACAGAATGATCTCTGTTCGTCTCCAAGGCAAACCATTCAATATCACAATAATCCAAGTCTATGCCTCAACCAGTAATGCTGAAGAAGCTGAAGTTGAACAGTTTTATGAAGACCTACAAGACCTTTTAGAACTAACACCCAAAAAAGATGTCCTTTTCATTATAGGGGACTGGAATGCAAAAGTAGGAAGTCAAGAAACACCTGGAGTAACAGGCAAATTTGGCCTTGGAATGTGGAATGAAGCAAGGCAAAGACAAATAGAGTTTTGCCAAGAAAATGCACTGGTCATAGCAAACACCCTCTTCCAACAACACAAGAGAAGACTCTACACATGGACATCACCAGATGGTCAACACTGAAATCAGACTGATTATATTCTTTGCAGCCAAAGATGGTGAAGCTCTATAGAGTCAATAAAAACAAGACCAGAAGCTGACTGTGGCTCAGATCATGAACTCCTTATTGACAAATTCAGAGTTAAATTGAAGAAAGTAGGGAAAACCTCTAGACCATTCAGGTATGACCTAAATCAAATCCCTTATGATTATACAGTGGAAGTGAGAAATAGATTTAAGGGTCTAGATCTGATAGATAGAGTGCCTGATGAACTATGGACTGAGGTTCATGACATTGTACAGGAGACAGGGATCAAGACCATCCCCATGGAAAAAAAAATGCGAAAAAGCAAAATGGCTGTCTGGGGAGGCATTACAAATAGCTGTGAAAAGAAGAGAGGTGAAAAGCAAAGGAGAAAAGGAAAGATATAAGCATCTGAAGGCAGAGTTCCAGAGAATAGCTAGAAGAGATAAGAAAGCCTTCTTCAGTGATCAATGCAAAGAAATAGAGGAAAACAACAGAATGGGAAAAACTAGAGATCTCTTCAAGAAAATTAGAGATACCAAGGGAACATTTCATGCAAAGATGGGCTCGATAAAGGACAGAAATGGTATGGACCTAACAGAAGCAGAAGATATTAAGAAGAGGTGGCAAGAATGCACAGAAGAACTGTACAAAAAAGATCTTCATGACCCAGATAATCATGATGGTGTGATCACTCATCTAGAGCCAGACATCCTGGAATGTGAAGTCAAGTGGGACTTAGAAAGCATCACTACGAACAAAGCTAGTGGAGGTGATGGAATTCCAGTTGAGCTGTTTCAAATCCTGAAAGATGATGCTGTGAAAGTGCTGCACTCAATATGCAAGCACATTTGGAAAACTCAGCAGTGGCCACAGGACTGGAAAAGGTCCGTTTTCATTCCAGTTCCAAAGAAAGGCAATGCCAAAGAATGCTCAAACTGCCGCACAATTGCACTCATCTCACATCCTAGTAAAGTAATGCTCAAAATTCTCCAAGCCAGTCTTCAGCAATATGTGAACTGTGACCTTCCTGATGTTCCAGCTGGTTTTAGAAAAGGCAGAGGAACCAGAGATCAAATTGCCAACATTGGCTGGATCATCGAAAAAGCAAGAGAGTTCCAGTGAAACATCTATTTCTGCTTTATTGACTATGCCAAAGCCTTTGACTGTGTGGATCACAATAAACTGTGGAAAATTCTGAAAGTGATGGGAATACCAGACCACCTGACCTGCCTCTTGAGAAACCTGTACGCAGGTCAGGAAGCAACAGTTAGAACTGGACATGGAACAACAGACTGGTTCCAAATAAGAAAAGGAGTACATCAAAGCTGTATATTGTCACCCTGCTTATTTAACTTCTGTGCAGAGTACATCATGAGAAACTCTGGACTGGAAGAAACACAAGCTGGAATCAAGATTTCCGGGAGAATTATCAATAACCTCAGATATGCAGATGACACCATCCTTATGGCAGAAAGTGAGGAGGAACTAAAAAGCCTCTTGATGAAAGTGAAAGTGGAGAGTGAAAACGTTGGCTTAAAGCTCAATATTCAGAAAATGAAGATTATGGCATCTGGTCCCATCACTTCATGGGAAACAGATGGGGAAACAGTGGAAACAGTGTCAGACTTTATTTTTTAGGCTCCAAAATCACTGCAGATGGTGACTGCAGCCATGAAATTAAAAGACGCTTACTCTTTGGAAGAAAAGTTATGACCAACCTAGATAGCATGTTGAAAAGCAAGAGACATTACTTTGCCAACTAAGGTCCGTCTAATCAAGGCTACGGCTTTTCCTGTGGTCATGTATGGATGTGAGAGTTGGACTGTGAAGAAGGCTGAACACCGAAGAACTGATGCTTTTGAACTGTGGTGTTGGAGAAGACTCTTGAAAGTGCCTTGGACTGCAAGGAGATCCAACCAGTCTGTTCTGAAGGAGATCAGCCCTGGGATTTCTTTGGAAGGAATGATGCTAAAGCTGAAACTCCAGTACTTTGGCCACTTCATGTGAAGAGTTGACTCATTGGAAAAGACTCTGATGCTGGGAGGGATTGGGGGCAGGAGGAGAAGGGGACGACAGAGGATGAGATGGCTAGATGGCATCACAGACTCAATGGACATGAGTTTGGGTGAACTCTGGGAGCTGGTGATGGACAGGGAGGCCTGGTGTGCTGCGATTCATAGGGTCACAAAGAGTCGGACACGACTGAGTGACTGAACTGAACTGAACTGTAAGTTGGGAAGATTCCCTGGAGAAGAGAATGGCTACCTACTCCAACATTCTTTCTTGCAGAATTCCATGGACAGAGGAGCTTGGTGGGCCACAGTCCAAGGAGTCACAAAGAGTCAGACACAACTAAAGAGATTTAACAGCAGCAGCAGAGTACATGTAGCTGAAAGAGACAAAAATTCCAGGTATATAGCTAGTTAGCCTGGTAATGGGTGGCATCGTTGACATTCTGAAGGCAAGTGACTGGTTGACTTCAGGTGGGTGCTGAGGTGGTTTGTCAACCGTAGAACAAGCTGCAATGAGTCCAGAAAGTGAATAGTGTCAAGGGACTTTGAGAAGGATCATGCAGTTTGCAATACAACAGATCTGCCATAACTGCAGACGCAGAGAATGTTCCTAAGTCCTTCCAATTATTTTTCATGTTCACTGCCAAGCTGATCTTTTAGATAACTTCTTCTGCCTCAAACTTTTTCTTTTCTGGGTATAATAGATATAAAATATTGTGTATTTGATAAGTGTACGAGATAGTGATTCACAATTTTTAAAGATTATATTTCATTATAGTTATTATAAAACATTGGCTATATTTCCTGTGCTATATGATACATTCTTGTGGCTTATGTATTTTACATACAGTAGTTTGTACCTCTTGGTCCCCTAGCCCTTTCTTGCCCCTTTCCTTTTCTTTTTCCCCACTTGTAACCATTAGTGTGTTCTCTATATCTGTGAGTCTACTTTTCTGTTATATTCACTGATTTGTTGCGTCATTTAGAGTCCACATAGAAGTGCTATCAGAGTATTTGCCTTTCACGTGTCTGAATTATATTACTTAGCATAATGCCCTCTAAGTCCATCCACGTTGTTGCAAGTGGCGAAAGTTCATTCTTTTTTATGGCTTAATAGTATTTCATTATATATATAATATATATATATATACAAATATATATATATATGTACACATATAGACATACACAATGCATCTTTATCCATTCATCTGTTGATGGACACTTAGGTTGCTCCCATATCTTGGAAATTTTTAATAGAGCTGCTTGAGCATTTTGGTGCATGAGTCTTTTCAAATTCATATTTTTTTTTCAGATATATACTCAGGAGTAAAATTATATTATCCCAGGAGGGTATATGACACCAGGATGGTCATATAATTCTACTTTTATTGTTTTGAGAAACTTCCATACTGTTTCACAGTGGAAAAAGTGTTAGTCACTCAGTCATGTCCGACCCTTTGCCTACCCCATTGACTGCAGTACCAAGCTCCTCTGTCCACGGAATTCTCCAGGCAAGAATACTGGAGTGAGTAGCCATTCTCTTCTCCAGGGGTCTCCCCCACCCAGGGACTGAACCCAGGTCTCCTGACTTGCAGGCAGATTCTTTACAGTGATTGCATCAATTTGGTGATACTTTCCCACCAACAGTGTAGGAAGGTTTCTTTTTCTCCACATTCTCAGTAGCATTTGTTATTTGTATTCTTTTCAATGATAGCCATTTTCCAGGTGTGTGATAATATCTCACAGTTTTGATTTAAATTTCCCAATGATTAGCATCTTTTCACGTGACTCTTGGCCATCTGCATTTACTCTGGTAAAATGTCTGTTCAGTTCCTCTGCCCATTTTTTAATCAGGCCTTTTTTATTTTGATGTTAAGTTTTATGAGCTGATTTTATAATTAAGATATTAACCTCTTAAGGGTCATATCATTTGCAAATATTTTCTTCCATTCAGTAGGTTGTCATTTTGTTGATTATTTTTCTTTGCCATGGAAAAGCTTTTAAATTTAATTAGGTCCCACTTGTTTATTTTTGCTTCTATTTTCTTTGCTTTAGCAGACAGATCCTCTCCCAGGGCTGAAAGGAGACTTCCAAAGTGGGGTTTCTAACTTACTGTGACCCATCCAAGATACCACTCATGATTGCCTTTTGTTGTCTTCCACATCCTACACTGTTTGGTCTGGGAGAATAAGAGGATGGTGAGATCCAGCATAAAAGCACAGTGATTCCTGGGCATTAGCTAGCCTGAGAAACCAGCAGGGATGCTGCAGTGGAAACAGGCCTCTAGAGTCTGATCCAGGATCATTATCAGCTTTGCTTCTTACTAAGTGATCTTAGATAATTTATTTACCCTGTCAGGATCTCAGTTTTATTACCCAGCAAACAAAGCATCAGATTCTCCCTCAAACATCTGTCAAAGGGAGAACAAAGGACAAGATGATTTTTGTATTATTTGGACCAAGATGCCTTGTGCTTACCCTAGCTGGGTTCCCTAGAAGCAGAGCTAGAGAGGACTCTCATGAATGTGACAGTAAGAGAATGTCCAGAGGAGGAACCTGTATGGGAGGCAAGGGAAGCAGGATAGAGCAGAAGTTCACAGATTTGATTTCAACTGAAGTCACATCTCAGCCTTTGTTCTGTGAAGAGTACTGGAGCATGAGTGGATCATAGAATTGTCCCACATTGAGGGGTATTCCTAGTTCCACCTCTTGGTTCCCAGATCCATGCATTCGACTAGTGGGAACCCAGCAGCGTGTAGTAGATATTCATCGGTAGTGTGTCCAGAAGGATAGTGGACTCACTTGCTGGTATCTCGAGCTGGCACTTCAGCTACATCTTCAAGTGTTTTTTTTTTTTTTTTCATTACTCTACCAGGCCAGCAACTTCTCAGTAGTATATTATGTGGTGTGATCATTGAGTCTACATGCATGGATATGTACACATGTAGATCTGAGCCTCACTCCTGGTGCCAAATGCCTTAGGTCGGGTTTCCTAAGCTCAGGGATTCTTATGTAGATGGTTGTTGAGGAAGAACTTTCCAGAGAGATTTGTAAGGAGGTGAGGGAGAAGATTAAGGCAGGCAGAGGAGATAAGCAGAGAGATGGCTTCAGTTGAAGCCTATTTCACCATGATCTCTAGAGAAGCTTTGGAACTCAATGGCTCCATAAGATTTCCTACCCTGAGGTGAGGGATCTGTGCTTTTGAATCCCAATATTGCTCAGTCATTGGTCTCGAGCCACCCCTGTGGACAGCATTTCCAGAGGAAGTGTTCCCACTAGCTAAATGTCCGTCTATGAGCTCTTAGCATCCCACACTCACATAAGCTTGGTGGGGCCCCAACAGTTGACTCTACCATATCTTGTAACTCTCTATGAAAGGCTTGGATTAACTTGAAAACTGTCACCGTCACTAAGCTTGATGTTACCCCATCCAAACATCCAAATCTGGAAAATCTAGCTAACTGTCAGATTCTAGTATTTCTACTCTTTCACTGCAACTTCTGTCCACTGAGTCAATGTATTTGTTGGATCTTGACTATGGCAGACATCATGCTATGCTTTGTGTGTATGGAAATGTCAGAAAATCTTGCTCTTATAAGGACTCTATTCCCAGCATTTTATAGACAGCATTAGCTAAGATTTTACACAGCAACTCAAGTCTCATAGTCTACTGTAGTCACAAAACCATTCACTGGAACAGGGCATTAAATCTTATAGCCACCAGATGTTTTCTTATCCCTGCCTATGTTGTCTGTCTCTATCTGCTTCCTATTCTGATCATTCTAGATGATCTGACTTTTCTTCTGAGGCTGACACTGCTGATGAAATCAGCCCAAGTAGTCATCAGAGAAGCTTACATTTGGGGGCACTTTAAGCATGCTAACTATAATATTTAAAATGAAAAAGTTTTCATCTGTTCTAGAAACTACCATACAATAAAACTTCTCCAAGAGTTGTCCACTTCAAATATGTGAGGGTACTTTTTACAATGCAGGGTTTTGAGGCCCTTGCTTCAGTATTACTTAATCAGAATCTATAGGGTTGAGAGGGCTTCCCTGGTGGCTCAGACCGTAAAGCACCTACCTGCAATGAGAGAGAATTGGGTTCAGTCCCTGGGTTGGAAATATCCCCTGGAGGAGGGTGTGACAACCCACTCCAGTATTCTTGCCTGGGGAATCCCCATGGACAGAGAAGCCAGGTGGGCTACAGTCCATGGGGCCACAAAGAGTCTGAAACAATTGAGTGACTAAGCACAGCACAGCACATGGGGTTGAGAACTCTGCATGTTTAATCACTCCCTGAAATTCTGTACAGTAGAGTAACTTACTAGAAAGTAATTTATACTTTCCTTTTAGTGACATGACAAAGAATAAATGCAAGTGATTTATTTGGAAGGTATGGGGAGGGGCAGAGGGATGAAGAAGTGATCCAGGGGATACAGTCAACAATGGATGTTTTAAGCTAGTTATCACTGTGGGTGGCTGAAATCTCAGAAATGGTAGCACACATCCCTCAGGATTAATCAAGAATGGCAGAGAGTGGGGATATAAATACCCCAGCTCCCTTGCCTCTCAGTTGGGGTAAGACCTGCTTCTGGCTTAGTGATCAGTCCCCAGTATGTCCAGCCTGCCATATATGTGCCTGCAAAGCATTCGTCTGAGAATAGTTGAGATGCAGATACTAGAAGCTGCAAGCTGACTGGAGCACAATAATTTAGTAAATTCTGAGGGATAACAATGTCTGCCTCCCTTTCTTCCCATTTTATTCCAGAGAAAATGCCAGTGCTTCTTGTACTGACTCTATACATATGAGCATCATATGGGCAGTAAAATCTAGTTTAAAGGGGGATGAGATCAAGAGGACTTGTCTTGAAGCAGTCTTGGCATAGCAAGCAACCTGTCTTGTTTTACGTGGTATGCTTCTTCAGTAAGGCCTGAGGGCAGGAGGACTCTGAGAAGATGGTAGGGGGTAAAACCTACCCCCACCCCCGAGGCTATGGCTGTATTCCTGCTGCCTATAGACAGGATTCTTGAAGTTCCTTCCTTATGATCATACATGTAAGTGGTAAAGTCAGGATGCAAACACAAATCCATCTGATATGAAAACCCATAGCACAATTACTGTTCATGAAATATTATACCCTAGAGCCATGGTTCTCAACCATGGTAGGGGTGGTATCTATGCTCCCCAGGGGACATTCGGTAACGGTTGGAGGTATTTTTGGTTATCACAACTTGGAGGGATGTTGCTGGCATTTGTTGGGGCTGTTCTGTGCATTATAGGATGTTTATCTCTACCCCAGATAATTCTTTGGTGAGTAAAGTGTCCATGGTATGAGGTCAAGAAAGTCTTCTCTAAAGGTTAAGGTCATGAGTCTTGGCCCTATGACTTATTAGCAAGGCTATTTAAGGAGCCCAAAGTCCATAGCCCAAACTAGTCCCTGAAAAGTTAACACTTGTAAAGCATCGAGTTGTCTTTCAGCTCACTTGAGTAGTCAAGTCAACCTCTCATGAGGGAAGGGGTACTCAACTAAGATACTTTGTCACCGTTAACACTCTGACAAATTTAGATGTAAGGCAAGGGTGGCCGCAGAAAGAAGAGAATATATACTTTGAACACTTTGCATTTCAACTGCACTTAACAATGCCTTGATGTCAGTGCTTAGCAAGAAGGTGATATATTAGGGAAGGCAGTTGCATCTCGACAGTGTTGCCACCTCCCCATCTCACAGGCTTTGTTGGAGTCCAGTAAGCCTCTGGAAACGTTTCACCATTAATTGCCATTGCACAGCCTAGAAAGGACATGACAATCTCCCCAAAATAAAAATCCATGGATTTTGTTAAGTCATCACCAACTGTTTTGTATTTTATCAGCCTAAACACCCAAAAGTCTTTTCAACAGATGGATTGCATCAGATTCTGTAAACATTGTAATTGTTTGGCAGGATTACTGCTTACGCTGAAAAATGTAATTTGCAGTGATACACAGACAACATATATTCCCCCATGCACGGAGCAACACAGTTTATGCTGTAAATGAGGTCCCATCATATGCCTTCTGCACAGTGCTCATTAGCTCATCAAATCCAGAATTAAACAGCAATTATCTCCAATGTCTCAGACTGCTGTTTCTGCCATTTTGCTGTTTCATGGGAGCTTAAGAAATGAAATAAAGCACATCCCCTGTCCCTTTCTTCCCTGCATATTCAGAAACCCTGGAAAGCAGCCAAGTGACACAGTGCTATAATGAAATCAGCCTTTTTGGTAAAATGTCTGTTCTGCCCACACCTAATTAAAAGATAAGCATCCTGTAGTTTAGGCAGTTTCACAGTCATTGCCCAAGGAAATTTACAAAGATACTAGTCTAGCTTACAAGGAACTTTTTTCAGATGATTGTTCTGGGAACGAATCAGAGGGCTTAGGAAAAGAATCATCTTAACTTATATAATTGCAGACACCTCCCATTTTTATAGAGTATTTTATTGATAAAATCAAGGAGGGAAGAAATTGCAAGGAAATCAGTCTCAGGCACATTGCCAGTAAGAGGAAGACAGGCAAACCCAGACCTGTGGAAAGTTCAAGGCTCATGGAAGAGTCCTCCAGTTGAGACTTCATAACAGTGGGTTTATCATGTTGATAATTGAAGGCTTCCTCTCTGCCAGGCACTAGGCTAAACTTGTCATTCCTAGATTGAGGCTAGAATGATTTTAAAATGAGTGCATTAAAGCTTTGAATCCAGCTCTGATTGGGCAATTTATCAAACTTAAGTTTATAAATGTGAACAACCTGTCTTAGTACAGGTTCAGTGGCTCAAACTTTGTCAAGACTATTTTTGACAAATCTTCAAAGATATCACTGATGTTTCTAAAGCTTACGTAGTCCACTAGGAAGAAATTGTTTTCTTTTCCCTGAATGCTCAGAACAGAGGAATGGAGAAGAGGTGCAGTCTGGGAGAAAAACAAAGCATGTTGGGTAAAAACAAAGTCATCTTGAAATATTTTCTTAAAAACCTTCTCTCTCCAATTCTGAAAGAGTACACTGTCAAACTTTGTTTTAACATAACAGTGATTACTTTGGATTGAATTTATGCTTTGTGCTTTTCTTTTGTTGTTTGCTTGTTTTTTACTTTAAACCTTAGAATTGGGTATTTTTATAAACAGATAACACTGAAGCAATAGTGTGTGTAGTGGCTGCAGCTTTCTTTGGATGAGCAAAAAGTATTCTGCAACATTTTAGTAACATAATGTGTTCAAAAATTGTACATGTACAGAAGTTGTAAGTCACAGGTCAGTGAATTAAAGCAATGTAAAAATCTTTGTATAACTATATACCTCACATAGATGAAGATATTAGCAGGCCAGGAGATCCTTTTATGCCTCCTATTAGATCACTACCTATTTGTTTCACCTTATAACCACTCTCCTGATTTCTAGACTATTGAGTGCTGCCCAAGTTTCAGTTTTGTGTAGACAGCATTTTTTGCTCAGCATTGCTTAATTGATTTGTGTTTCATGTAACTACAGTGCACTCATTTTCACTATTGTATAGCATTCCAGAGAAAAATTCAAGATACTCAGTTAAATTTGAATTTCAAAAAAAGTCCAAATGTTTTAATATGCAAATATACTACTGTGCATGTTAAAACATTTTTAACTTTAAATTTCAAGCAACTAAAAAATGTAAATGTTCACCCTTATTTTATCTGGCAATTCTAATTTTACAAAACACATTTTTTTCTAATGCTCTACTTTTGAAATGTTTTAGCTTTTAGCAACTCTGTATGTTGCTAAGAGCATTCTTATATATGCCTTTTAAGATTTTAAAGCAAGTTCTTCCTTTTTAAACACACGAGTATATGCTTTTAATAAAAATGTGATCAAATTATAATATCAAACTTTTGCATACTCTGAATGTTAAATATTTTTGTTGGAGGGGTAGTATTCCTTCAGGCCGCTGGAAATTAAGTTTTAGTAAAAATATGGTTTGTTTTGTTGGTTACTTATATACTCAATTGCAGTTCTAAAGAAATACTCTGCAGAGTTTAAAGAACAGTAGAGAAAAATGAAATGGTAGCTGTGGAACAAGCAAAATAGAATCAATCTGAGATTTGCCTTAAGATCATTTCTCAGTTCAGGAAAAGAATCAAAAGTGGGGCAGTAAAATTATGTGAAAGCAAAGAAAATCAATAGAGGGTAGTTTTCTTACTTGTATGATTATTCATATGGCCACAGTTGGTTTTGTTGAAAAGACTATTTGTTACTGTGTGGTGCTTCTGTCAAAACTCTAATTGCAATTAAGTGTGGGCCTAAATCTAGTACCTCTGGTTTCATTGACCTATTTTTGTTAATCTTTATGAGAGTGTTTCCCTTCTCCAGGGAATCTTCCCAGCCCAGGGATCGAACCCACTCCACATTGCGGGTGGATTTTTTACCAACTAAGCCACAAGAGAAGCCCAAGATTACTGGAGTGGGCAGCCTATCCTTTCTCCAAGCAGATCTTCCAGAACCGGGAATCCAGCCTGGCTCTTCTGCATTGTAGGTGGATTCTTTATCAACTGAGCTATCAGGGAAGCCCAAAAATCTTCCCTGGTGGTACAGATGGTAGAGAGTCTGCCTGAAGTGCGGAAGACCCAGGTTCAATCCCTGGGTCGGGAAGATCCCCTGGATAAGGAAATGGAAACCCACTCTAGTATTCTTACCTGGAAAATCTCATGGATGGAGGAGCCTGGCAGGCTACAGTTCATGGGGTCACAAAGAGTCGGACACAACTGAATGACTTCACTTCATGCTAGTGTTTGAGTCCTCAGCTTCACAATCATGGTAGCCATGAAAAATAGCAGCCTAGGATTGGTGGGGCAAAAGGGGCTTGATGATCCCTGAAAAGCTCAGTTTCTAGAGAGTAGTCTATTTGGCAAGACCTGGACTTTGACCTGATCTAGAGCTTATTTTTTGCAAATAAGCTGCCTTTTCCCTAGGGCATTTGTCAAGAACAATTGGCAGCTATCATTTAATATCACATGGCCTGAGGTGGTAAAAACAGTGGGTGCAGATAAGCTGACCAACAAACTTAAAAGGGAAATTTATTCATTCAAATCTTCCCTGGTGATGCAGACAGTAAGAGTATGTCTGCAGTGCAGAAGACCTAGGTTCAATCCCTGGGTTGAGAAAATCCCACGGAGAAGGAAATGGCTACCACGCCAGTATTCTTGCCTGGAAAATTGCATGGATGGAGGAGACTGGCAGGCTATATATTGTCCATGAGGTCGCAAAAGAGTTGGACACGATTGAGTGACTTTCACTTCACTTCAGCCTAACCAAGAGAATTGTTCAGTGGCCACACATGTAAAGTGATGGTTCTTCCATTTAACATGCATGGTAAAAAAAAAAAAAAAAAGAGGAATTTAAACTGCAGAATCATGGGCTTTATCCCAGATGCACTGACTGAGAATCTCCGAGGACTGAGTCCAGGAATCTGTGTCATCTTGACTGTTCAGAAGTCTGACTCTCTTCAGTAGGACAAATATGGCACAGTGGTACAGATGGGGCATGTAAAGTGTTTTTTTAAATGGAACCATAAGTCTCCGTTATGATTTCTTAGTCTATGAAATATGGGCAAAAGAATTTTTTTGTAACAGAACTGATGAGAAGGACGAGGAAGACTCAGCTGATTTCTGCTCAGAATATAGTGAGGCACTTACATGGCTTATGCAGATTGCTGGCAAATAGGTAGAGGATAAAGCTATATCAACCCCCAGACACACAAGACAATCAGGTAGGGAGCAGTGTTTGAAATTATGGTGAAGATTACCATAGGGGAATGAATAGATTCCTGGCTGGCCATGTTAATCTGTTGTTCTGTAAAAAGCAATAAAATGCTCCCCTGAGATAGTAGTTACTGAAAATAACTACCTTTGAAGGTCTTGGTTCTTAGCATCAGGGTCACCTGCATGTCCCATGTCTGACTTACCATTAAAGTTTATCATTTGAAACTAAGGACTAAATCTGATATGAAGAGTTGATTTGTTGGAAAAGATTCTTGTTGCTGGGAAAGATTGAAGGCAAAGGAGAAGGGGGCAGAACAGAATGAGATGCTTGGATGCCATCACTGACTCATCACTCCTGGGCAGGAGTTTGAGCAAACTCCAGGAGGTGGTCAATGTCAGGGAAGCCTGGCATGCTGCAGTCCACGGGGTCACAAAGAGTTGGACATGATTTAGTGACTGAACAACAACAACAATCTGATTAAGAGCTAGGGAGGCAGGTTAGGCTTGGCAGGCCTAGTCACTTGTTTTTAGTTGGTTTTATTTTTTTTAATATAAATTTATTTAATTGGAGGCTAATTACAATATTGTATTGGTTTTGACATACATCAAAATGAATCTGCCATGGGTGTACACATGTTCCTCATCCTGAAGCCCCCTCCCACCTTCCTCCCCATACCATCCCTCTGGGTCATCCCAGTGCACCAGCCCCAAGCATCCTGTATCATGCATCGAACCTGGACTGGCAATTCGTTTCACATATGATATTATACATGTTTCAATGCCTTTCTCCCAAATCATCCCAGCCTCGCCCTCTCCCACAGAGTCCAAAATACTGTTCTATACATCTGTGTCTCTTTTGCTGTCTCGCGTACAGGGTTATCATGACCATCTTTCTGAATTCCATATATATGTATTAGTATAC
The DNA here is from genome assembly GCF_014754425.2 of Oryx dammah. Lineage (NCBI taxonomy): Eukaryota > Metazoa > Chordata > Mammalia > Artiodactyla > Bovidae > Oryx > Oryx dammah. The sequence goes on along the minus strand of NW_024070212.1, from coordinate 88,438,080 downwards.
TGTATTGGTATTTTTCTTTCTGGCTTACTTCACTCTGTATAATTGGCTCCAGTTTCATCCACCTCATTAGAACTGTTTCAAATGTATTCTTTTTAATGGCTGAGTAATACTCCATTGTGTATACGTACCACAGCTTTCTTATCCATTCATCTGCTGATGGACATCTAGGTTGCTTCCGTGTCCTGGCTATTATAAACAGTGCTGCGATGAACATTGGGGTACATGTGTCTCTTTCAATTCTGGTTTCCTCCATGTGTATGCCCAGCAGTGGGATTGCTGGGTCATATGGCAGTTCTATTTGCAGTTTTTTAAGGAATCTCGACACTGTTCTCCATAGTGGCTGTAGTAGTTTGCATTCCCATGAACAGTGTAAGAGAGTTCCTTTTTTTCTTCACACCCTCTCCAGCATTTATTGCTTGTAGACTTTTTTTTTTTTTTAATTTTACTTTACAATTCTGTATTGCTTGTAGACTTTTGGATCACAGCCATTCTGACTAGCGTGAAATGGTACCTTATTGTGGTTTTGATTTGCATTTCTCTGATAATGAGTGATATTGAACATCTTTTCATGTGTTTGTTAGCCATCTGTATGTCTTCTTTGGAGAAATGTCTGTTTAGTTCTTTGGCCCATTTTTTGATTGGGTAGTTTATTTTTCTGGGATTGAGCTGTTTAGTTGGTTTCAAACTCTCACTAGCTCCCTTATAGATAGGCACTGTTACTCTACTGACCTAAAGTTGTTTTCAGGAACTTGGAGCTAGATCTTGCTCAGTTCAGACCTGTTGAGAACACCAACCATTCAGCTGGGCCCATGTGTCGGATGAATGACCTTTTCATGTCAGAGGCTGAAAATTCCACTTTCATAACTCTAGTTCAGAAAGTGGTGGCCTTAGCATTTCTATGAAGAGTCACAAAGTTCTACTATGCTTCCAGAGCGCACTGATTGCCTGGCTTTTCCTTCCTGCAATCACCTTTCCCATGCCTCAGACCCCCATACCTCTATCTCATCAATATTCTGTGTTTGGCTTGTGGTGTGTCCTGCAAATAACCTTGTTCAATAACAGGTTTGGCGGGCTAGTCAACAGAAAACATCTAGACAGGACTTTTGTCTGTGGTTCATCAGTCCCTTGATGATACTGAGAGCCTGGGGACAAGTCTCAGAAGCCACAAGTGGGCATCATTTGTCCCAGAGACCATCCCTGAGATTTCCCCACTGCAGAGCCACTGACTTTTGGTGGACAGTTTTGCTTTATAGCCGAGAAATGTTCTGTGTTTAGAAGACTTCTTGTGGGTAAGTTCAGTTCAGTTCAGTTCAGTCGCTCTGTCGTGTCCGACTCTTTGAGACCCCATGAATTGCAGCACGCCAGGCCTCCCGTTTATCACCATCTCCCAGAGTTCACTCAGACTCATGTCCATCGAGTCTGTGATGCCATCCAGCCATCTCATCCTCTGTCGTCCCCTTCTCCTCCTGCCCCCAATCCCTCCCAGCATCAGAGTCTTTTCCAATGAGTCAACTCTTCACATGAGGTGGCCAAAGTACTGGAGTTTCAGCTTTAGCATCATTCCTTCCAAAGAAATCCCAGGGCTGATCTCCTTCAGAATGGACTGGTTGGATCTTCTTGCAGTCCAAGGGACTCTCAAGAATCTTCTAAGTAACCTCATTAAAATGTGCCTGTGCCAAAACTGTCTAATAATCTGGGTAAGATTGTACAATAGAGCACCACCTTCATGAGGTTTTAGTCAGGCTAGAGTCCAGACCCTTGTAGAATCCCAAGGTTGGGATGATGGTAGAGGCTCACCCCCTGTGAGAGACACTATGAAAGCTGGAGGCTGCTGAGGCTTTCAGTCCTGGGTCAGAGTAATGGAGTTTTAGACTTGTTTGCCTATATTTTTCTATGTCTGATAGCCAGTTCTTAAAAAATAAAACTACTTAAGGACTCAATTTCTTGGTGACTATAGAAAAACTCCCTTAGGAATTAAACTTATGAGTGTCTTTTGAACCTAAAGAAGCAGTATTCCCTCCAATCTCTTGGGATGTTCCCAAGTGACTGCAGAATTTATGGACATGTTGGGGCAGCTGCCTGTGATGTGAAACAACCTCATAGGGACTCACTTTTAAGAGAACAATCCTTTTGGGCCTTCATTATTCACAGCGAAGCAGTTGGCATCAACAGCTCCTCTGGGGCTTACTCTCCTGAACTCTGTTGGCGCTGGATAATTTCTGCAAATACTACCAAGACAGACCCTTACAAAGACTTTATTTGCTGATACCATGTGGGAAAAAGCCCTGCAAAATGGGAAACTTTAATTCCGTTCCCTCTTGTAGCCTTCTAGGTTGCATTTTCCAAAACTGGGCAACATTTAGCTATGAACCCATAAAAAGAAAAAAAAGATGTTTTGGTAACACCCCTCTGTCCAGAATATTTTTTAAACTCTGGGAAAAACATGGCCTAAAAATGGGTCCTTAAATTACAGTTTTACAGTTAAATTTTGTAAATGGGAAAAAAATGAGATGAAACATCATGTGTTCAACTTTATTGTTCTTCTACTGGAAGAGACCAGAGAACATGTAAGCTTATGATTCAAGAAAGAAAGGCAAAAAAAAAAAAAGAGTCCCATTTTGCCTGATTCTAATGAAAAGCAGGATAACTTGCTGTTAATTCAGTTGAACCCTCTGACTGCTCCTCCTCTACCTTCATATGGTGGCCCCACTGTTTTCTGTCATCTGCATGTGAGCCACAACCCCAGACTTGGGATCCCCAGTCCCTGAAGGGTCAAGAAATAGGAACAGTCTCCCTCTCACACTCATCCAGCTACTCAGTTTGGCTCAGGAGTTACCTAAAATCATAAGCGATATCCATTAAGGCAAGTCCCAGTGGAAATATGAACTCTGAGTCTGGATAGCTGATTGTTTTGGGTCTATTCCTCTTTTTCAAATTTGGATTTATTGAATGGGAAAAATACGCAAACTTATTGAGAGGACCCAAAAAGAACAAATATGTTTTCTACCCACAATTCAACATGGGCAGATGTTAGAAATCTTTAAAATTATCTCTTATTTCAGAAGAATGTAGAATGGTACTGGAAAAAACTAGGAGGGAGGCAGATTGGCTTCATGCAAATACCTCTGGCTACTTGGTTCAGACTGTGGCAGGCACAGCTATAACAAGGGGTTGTAACTGAGATGTGAATGATGGAGGTGGACAAAAACTTGACCATTTATGGGACTGCATTCTTGCAGGGCTACGAAACAGGTACCCCAAATAGAGAAACCCTATAAAATACAAAAGGAAAATAAAAACCAAAGGAGGAGTCTTCAGAGTTTCTTGAACACACAGATATACATCCTGAGACAGAGAACTTCAAGATGATGTTCAATGATCTAAGTGCCCCCGACATAGAGAGGAAGTTACAAAAGGGAGAAAGGGCTTTGGGGAAGCTGGTGCTGAAGCTCCAATACTTTGGCCACCTGATGCGAAGAGCCAACTCACTAGAAAAGACCCTGATGCTTGGAAAGATTGAGGGCCAGAGGAGAAGGAGTGACAGAAAATGAGATGGTTGGATGGCATCACTGACTCAATGGACATGCATTTGAGCAAACTCAGGGAGGTAGTGAAGGACAGGGAAGACTGGTGTGCTGCAGTCCATGGGGTTGCAAAGAGTCAGATACAACTTAGCAACTGAAAAACATCTCAACTGGTTGAAACTGCCTTTCAAGTTTCTGGTTCAGTAAAAAACGAAGTCACAAAAGATGAAACAGCCTGCTCTGTTGGTGGCTGCCTTGACACAGGGCAATGTTGAACCAAACTGAGGTCCCCTACAAGGGACCCAGCAGTAGAAAGAATTTCCCAGGTCCCCAGATGGGACCTCACCAATGTACAGACTGCAAACAGCATGACTGCTGGAAGAGTGTCATATCTTGAGTGAAGCTCCTAAAGAAGGCAAACTGTGGGGGAAACATCACATGCCTGAGCTGACTGTGAATGACAGTAACCAGGAATAATGGACCCAAGGGTTCCTTTAAGTTGTGCTGAATCTCTTAATATTTCCCTTATAGAGCCCTGGTTAACTATGAATGTGGAAAGTCAACTTTCTGATTCATATGAGGACCACCTAATTGGTTCTAAATACCTGACTTTCTAAACTTTATTCTGAGACTATGTTAGTAACTGAAGTGTCTGAAAAAACCTTGAAAAACTATGAGAGCAGCCTTGTGCATTGCAAGCTCTGTTGCCCCAACCCCAAAATAAATACCTTCGGCACTTTGGGAAGAAATAATGTGGGGCATGAGTTTGGAAATATAGAGTGAAGGGAGGCTGGACAGAGCAAAAAACAGCTACATCTATATGGGTCAGACTCAGTCCTTGGGCCAAGATTCCAAACTCAAACATGGTACCAATTAAGGGAAGGGGCAGAGCACAGGATTCAGCCTCTGCTAACAGCCTTCCCTTAGAATGAGTTAGTGCGCCCCTGCTGGTCTCCTGATAATACTTCAGTTTTTCTGATCCATAAGTCAGACATAGATGAATACCAGTTCACATAGTTGTTGAGAACAATTAATTAAATTGTGGAAGTTATTCATCCAGTAGTCCTTAAATTAGGAAGTCTCTGAAAATTTTGAATCCCAAGAGTTGCTTGCTTTTAAATGGGAAGATCTAGATACAAGAGTTAAACAACAGTACTACTGGCCAGGACTTGCTCAAGGATTTGAAGATGCCTCCAGATATTTGAGAAAGTCTTGGCAAAGAACTTAAGGTACCTTTAACAAAATGAGGGATCTCTGCTCCAATATGTGGATAATACTCTGATTGCCAATAAAACAAAGGATACCTTTGATCGGAATACAGTTTTGATTTTGAAACTCTTGGCTGAACAAGATGTAAGAAAAAGGGATACAACTCCCAGACCTCTGTTCTTGGGAGAGTTTGAAGCCTAAGTATTAAACAGAGAAAGTGGCTCCTTGACAGAAGGAAACTCTAGCTAGAATTGCAGTTGTCTCCTGGAAGTGAGAACTGCAGGGATTCTGAGAATGACCAGGTTCTGCTGTATTCCGATCTCCAACTTTGGACTCAGCAAAAGCCCTTTATGAAGCTCTTAAAGGAGAGGACAATGAAACTCTAGATTGGGGAATGCCATGAGGAAGTCTTAGTCAATGAAAAGGCTTTCTCAGTTATCAAAGCTATCTGCTTTAGGCCTTCCAGATATCAGGAACCCTTTGAGCTGTTTGTTCCTGAAAGTCAAGGAATTAGTCGTGGAGTATTGACTCAATACCTGGGAAGCATAAGGAGACCTGTTGCCTGTATCTTAAAACAATTAGACATAGTTATCAAGGGATAACCAGTTTGCCTTCAAGCCATAATGGCTACTTGAGACCTCTTATAAGAAGTAAAAAAAAAAAAAAAAATATATATATATATATGGACAATATATCAGTGTGTATACTCCTCAATATACTTTACCTCTTAGAATAGAGGTGAGGATATTGATCAGTCTCAAGAGACTGGAAAATTACCAGGCTATGTATATTACTGGGGAGAAGGCGATGGCACCCCACTCCAGTACTCTTGCCTGGAAAATCCCATGGACAGAGGAGCCTAGTAGGCTGCGGTCCATGGAGTCACAAAGAGTCGGACACGACGGAGTGACTTCCCTTTCACTTTTCACTTTCATGCATTGGAGAAGGAAATGGCAACCCACTCCAGTGTTCTTGCGTGGAGAATCCCAGGGATGGGGGAGCCTGGTGGGGTGCCGTCTATGGGGCCACACAGAGTCGGACACGACTGAAGTGACTTAGCAGTAGCAGCAGCATATATTACTGGATAACCCTAATGTTGGTCTTTAAAGGCAGTCTTAACTTTGAACACATCCATGCTGCTCCCCACTGGTACTGGGTGAACCTGTACATGCTTATATTCACATAACTGAGTCTCTTCCAGCTGCCCCTCCATGAGTGACTTGCCATTGGAGTTTCCAGACCTTGAGATATTCACAGTTCCAAGTATCTTCATGGACCAGGGACAACACCAAACTGGGTATGAGGTGGTAATCTATCAACAGACACTGGAAACAGAAGCCCCCCAATTACCTCTGTATAAAAGGCCCAACTTGTAGCACTGACCAGAGCCCTCCATCTAGGTAAGGCTAAAAGTAACTATTTTCAGTGATTCCAAGTACAGAATCAGTGGTCCATGACCATGGGGCATTTGAAATGAGAGGACTGTTAACTGCAGGGAAGATGGACCTTTAAACATGCAGAAGACACTAAACTTATTAGAAACTGTCATGGGGTCAAAATAGTTGGCCATTGTACATTGCCCATGGCACTTGAGATCAGAGTGATCACGTAAGGGAAAAACTGAACAGGTCAGGCCAGGAAGCAAGTGACCAGGACCAAAACACATAGATCCCCATGCTGGCCCTGATTCCTGATGTGGATATGACAAGATGCTATCTGAAGTATTCTTAGGACTTAGGAAGGGCCAATGAATGGGGACTTGACTGGAGTTCTGGCAGGATCCTTAGGACCACTACTATAGGTACAGCACAGAAGGATGGGCTTGAAATGGATGAGTCCCTGTATCTGGACATCTTCTGGAGGATGTCGTAAATCCTATACACCAGAGTAGCCACTACAGAAAGGATGCCACCCTCCACTGGATTCAAAAATTCAAAAGACTATTTAAAAGTAATACTGAAATGTATGACACATGCTACAAACAATCCAGAAACTGGGCCACCTCAAGTAATCAGAGGAATTCAGACCTGAGGCACTGGACCTGGAGAAAACTGGCTGATTGACTTACTGTGATATTAAGAACTTTTGGAAATTTTAGGCATATACTAGTACTTGTGGGCAGTTTCACTGTTTGGGTAGAAGTTTTTCCATATGCCCAAAAGGAGAGCCTTTCCAAAAGGGCTTCCCAGGTTGTAAAATCTTTACTTAAAGAAATAATTCCTAGGTTCTTTGTTTTTGATGAGCGTGGACCCCAAAAGCAATCTCCAGTTGAGCCCCAGTGCAATGTTACGTGGGAGCACCTGTCTATGTACTAGAGTTGATTTAGGAGACCCAGAGAGAACTGGAATCATAAGGAACCAGACAATGTCCAGTATGTACCATCATTGGGAGCTACTGTAACTGCTCTACATAATTTTACTTCTAATAGGTTGATGTTTCCCACAGCTGCTCCTCTGTCCCACTTCTGTCCTGGAGACTGGGTTCTACTGAAATCATGGAAAAATGAATATCCCAGAAAACCAGGTCTATACTTGCTGGGCCAGAATTTGAGGCCCTTCTAGAAACTCATTCTTCTATGAGTGAAGCCACAGATTCATCACACTCAAGTTGGCTTCACAAGGACCTTCAGTGACACCTTGTATCTACCGAAACATCCCAGAGGAGGGACGCATACTGTAATAGAACATCATGACCATCACCATCCCAACCTTGGCTGGATACTCCCTTAGTAAACCCTTCACAGGTCTCTAGTTACTATACAGAAAACAGTCTCCTAAAGCAATGAATAACTCCCTTGTTTGACTACATGCTTTTCTTGACTACAAGCATGTTTGGCTACATGTTGAGCTAGAAATTGAACTCATCTCACAAGCTAGTAAAGTAATGCTCAAAATTCTCCAAGCAGGTTTCAGCAGTACGTGAATCGAGAACTTTCTGATGTTCAAGCTGGTTTTAGAAAAGGCAGAGGAACCAGAGATCAAATTGCCAACATTTGCTGGATCATGGAAAAAGCAAGAGAGTTCCAGAAAAACATCTATTTCTGCTTTATCGACTATGCCAAAGCCTTTGACTGTGTGGATCACAATAAACTGTGGAAAATTCTGAGAGATATGGGAATACCAGACCACCTGACCTGCCTCTTGAGAAATCTGTATGCAGGTCAGGAAGCAACAGTTAGAACTGGACATGGAACAACAGACTGGTTTCCAAATAGGAAAAGAAGTACGTCAAGGCTGTATGTTGTCACCCTGCTTATTTAACTTATATGCAGAGTACATCATGAGAAATGCTGGACTGGAAGAAACACAAGCTGGAATCAAGATTGCCAGGAGAAATATCAGTAACCTCAGATATGCAGATGACACCACCCTTATGGCAGAAAGTGAGGAGGAACTAAAAAGCCTCTTGATGAAAGTGAACGAGGAGAGTGAAAAAGTTGACTTAAAGCTCAACATTCAGAAAACGAAGATCATGGCATCTGGTCCCATCACTTCATGGGAAATAGATGGGGAAACAGTGGAAACAGTGTCAGACTTTATAATTTTGGGCTCCAAAATCACTGCAGATGGTGACTGCAGCCATGAAATTAAAAGACGCTTACTCCTTGGAAGAAATGTTATGACCAACCTAGATAGCATATTCAAAAGCAGAGACATTACTTTGCCAAGTAAGGTCCGTCTAGTCAAGGCTATGGTTTTCCAAGTAGTCATGTATGGATGTGAGAGTTGGATTGTGAAGAAGGCTGAGCGCCGAAGAATTGATGTGTTTGAACTGTGGTGTTGGAGAAGACTCTTGAGAGTCCCTTGGACTGCAAGGAGATCCAACCAGTCCATTCTGAAGGAGATCAGCCCTGGGATTTCTTTGGAAGGAATGATGCTAAAGCTGAAACTCCAGTACTTTGGCCACTTCATGTGAAGAGTTGACTCATTGGAAAAGACTCTGATGCTGGGAGGGATTGGGGGCAGGAAGAGAAGGGGAGAACAGAGGATGAGATGGCTGGATGGCATCACAGACTCGATGGACATGAGTCTGAGTGAACTCCGGGAGTTGGTGATGGACAGGGAGGTCTGGCGTGCTGCGATTCATGGGGTCGCAAACAGTCGGACATGACTGAGTGACTGAACTGAACTGAACTAGAAATATGATTGCTCTTCTCCTTTTTTTCATGCACCCTTGTTGCCTTCGACTCTTCCTGCTGCAAGCTTGGAAGGACAATTCAATGACTAGAATTTCCCAAATGTTGGTGAAGGCAAGTAATCTTTCTCACTGTTGGATAGGTCATCGAAAACCACCTTCCTCATGTCATCTACTATCCTCCTTTTTTGTGCTTGTAGCAAAATTTTTGTGCATTGCTAAATTTACTTTGACACAAAAGCAAAAGCCTACAAATGTAACCACTTGTTGTTTGAACTGCTACTTCAAGGCTCTTTATCTTCTGTTTCTTGTTTATGCCTAACTGCCCACCACCCCCCCCCAACACACTCTGCCCCTCAACACAGACTAGGATAATGAACTCTGGAAAGAAAATGTAAACAAAAGACTTATTCCTATCAAAACCAGACTTTTTCTGATGGGAAAGCTAGGTTTTTTGTTTACTAAATGGCATTACTCACTTTTCTCTCCATTGTCCTTGTTCTTATTTTCTAGTCCAGGAACTGTACACTCTAACACCAGGTTATAGGTTTTTTCAATTATGTCAAGGTTCCCAAATGGAGACTTGTTATATTTTTAAGGAGTGGGGCAACCTACTCCCCTCTCAAGCTGTAAACTATACTACTTTTCATGAGTAATAACTTGGAGTGATCACTAGCTTGAGCAAGTTCTAGACTATCTCCCCAAGATTGAGACACTCAATTCCAAAACACGTTTGACATTTTCTGTGCCCCCTTAGGACACATCTTTATGGTGAGTGAAGTGAAGTGAAGTCGCTCAGTCATGTCCAAGTCAGCATGGTAACAAACTTTACAACTAGCAGCAGGAAAAGTGCAGGCAGATCTTTGCTGCAGTTTGTCACCCCTTATTGGTAACTAACTGTCTGTGGATGAGTCTCAGCAGCTATAGGGGAAAGGGTGGAATTGCTGGCCCCTAGAAGCATCCCCAGGATTTCCCTAGGGCAAAGCTGCCCACCTTTGTAGTTGAGAAACAGTTTGTGTGTGTGAAAGATGTTTGGGTAAGTGAACTTGCTAAAATGCCCCAGTTCCTAAATTGTCTAATAACCCTGTCAAGACTGTGGGTTAGAGTTCCATCTTGGTCAAACTGTAGTCTGGCTAGAGTCCAGACCATTGGGTTGGAACCCTAAGGCTAGGGTGGTGGGTTAGAGGCCCATCCTACAAAAGAAACCATGGAAAGTCAGAGCTGCTAAGCCTCAAGCTTGGGTTAGAGTCCCAGAATTTTGGCCTTGCTTATCTATGTCTATTTCAGATTATATTTGCTCAGAACTGGCTATTTAGAAACTGAGATTTTTGATAACTGTAATAAGACTCCCTTAGGAGATAACTTTAGGGGGGTTCTTTGACTCTAAAGAGGTACAATTCCCTGCGGTCTCTTGGGAAGTTCTAGGTGACCAGGGAATTTATGGAGGCGTTGGGTCATCTGCCCATGGTGCATAACAACCTACTATGAACTTCTTTTTAAGAGAACAGTTTTTCTGGGCCTTCATCATTCCTGGTGAAGCAGTTGGCATTAACAGCTCATCTGGGACTGACTCATCTGAACTTTGTTGGTTGGATAATTCTGCTAATTCTACGTAGTCAGACCCTTACAAATGTTTTGTTTGTTGCAGCTGCATATGGGAAAAAAACCCCTCCAAAATGGGCAATGTTAATTCCATTCCCCCTTGAAGTCCTCAAGGTTGCCCTCCCCCAAATTGTGCAAAACTTACTTATCAACTCATGAAAATGAAAAAAAGATGGTATTTTTCATAACACCTCTTGATCACAATATTCTTTAGGCTCTGGAGAAAAATGGTCTTAAAATGGTTTTTTAAATTATAATACAATTTTGGATTTAACAAATACAATTAAACTACTCAATGAAAAGAAAAATGAGGTAAAAAAAAAATAACCTTATATACTACCTTTTATGTTCTTGTACCAGAATAAACTTTTGCAAAGAAAACATTATGGTTCAATAGGGAGGAAAGGCAAACATCTTTTGCCTGATTCCAATGGTAAGGGAAAGACCTGCTGTTAATTCAGTTGAATTCTGACTGCTCCTCCTTTACCCGCATATAGTGACCTGGCTTATTCTCCATAATAACCCTAGTCTTCCCCTGATCCAATCCCAGAGGGTCTAGAAATAGGAATTTTCTCCCCAGGGTACTTACTTTGACCAAGGAGCTACTCAAACCAGGCAGGACATTATCCATCAAGGCAAGCCCCAGTGGAGGTACAAAGTCAGACTGGGCAGCTGATGGGATTATTTGGGTCCTTTTCTCCTTTTCAACTCTGTATTTATTGGATTGGAATATGTCAGCTTATCCAGAAGACCCAAAGAGAACAACAACAATGACAAAAAGAAAACACTTTCAATCCACAACCCAACCTGGGAAGACATTAGAAATTAAGTTCCTTTCTTGTTTCAGAAGACTGTAGACTGGTGCTAGGAAAAGCTATCAAGAAGTCAGATGGGATTCATGCCAACAACCCCTAGCAACCTGGTGTACAGGCTGTGTGTGCAGCAGGCATAGCTATACCAAGAGTGGATCCTAACTGGGATGTGAACATGGGAGGTAGACCAAACTTGAACATTCACAAGATTTTATTCTTGCAGGACTATTAAAAGGGGTGCCCCAAATATAAAACCTGTATGAAGTACAGTAAGAAAACAAAAACCAAAGGAGCCTTTAGAGTTTCTTGAAAGATTTTTTGAGGTCTTTAGGCAACACACTGCTATAGATATATCCTGTGATACCAAAGAACTTCAAGATAGTATTCAATAGTCTACATACCCCTGACATATAGAGGAAGTTACAAAAAGTACAGCAGCAATAGGGAAGCCTATGTCTCCACTAGGTGAATTTGCATATCAAGTTTTCAATAACAGAGGCCAGGTTCAGGAGAAGAGGAAGCCACAAAAGATGAAACAGTGTCCTCTGTTGATAGCTAACTTGCCACAGGGAAATCCTGGAACAAACTGAAGTCCCACATGAGAGACCCAGCAGCAGGAAGAATTTCCAGGGTCCTCAAGAGGAACCTGAACAACATGCAGATTACAAATAGCAGTCATACTGGAATAGAGGGTCCAATCTTGAGTGAAGCTACTGAAGAAGGTGAACTATGGGGGAAACATTCACATACCTGAGCTGAGAATGGGTAACCAAGAATAATGTGCCCCAAGGGTTCTTTGAAATTGTGCAAAGTCACTTAGTATTTCCCCTATGGATCCTGGTTGACTTCAAATATGGGAAATTAATTTTTGACTTTCTGATCAATGTGGGGGCTACCTACTCAGTTCTAAATACCTGGCTTTGTAACCTTTATTTTTAGATTATTAATAACTGAAGTGTCTGGAAAAAACCCTGAAAAAGACCTTTCACCAGCACTTAAACTGTCAAATGGGGAAGACTTCTGTGAAGGATCATTATCTGTACGTGCCTGAGTGTCCCATCCCTCTTCTAGGAAGAGATTTACTAACCAAGTTAAGTGCAAATGTTATCTATGCACCTGAACAAATAGACAAAGTATCACCAACTCCAAAAGGAATAGCCTCCAACACTTATGAAAGAGATACTCCAGCAAATGAGTCCAGAAGTATGGATGAAACAGAGGCAGGGGTGAGTGAAAACACCAGCTCTATATCTATACAAGTCAGACTCAGTCCTTGGGTCCAAATTCCTAAGTGAATGCAGAAGCCTTTAAAGAAATGATCAGAAGGTGAGGGTGGAATGATTTGAGAGAATAGCATTGAAACATGTGTATTACCATAAGTGAAATAGATGACTAGTCCAAGTTCAGTGCATGAAAGAGGGCACTCAGAGCCAGTGCACTGGGACAACCCAGAGGGATGGGGTGGGGAAGCAGGAAGTGGGGGACACATGTACACCCCTGGCTGATTCATGTAAATGTATGGCAAAACCCACCACAATATTGTAAAGGAATTAGCCTCCAATTAAAATAAATTAATTAAAAAAAAAGAAATGGGCAGAGCCAGGGATTCAGCCCCTGCTAAGAGCTGTCCTTGTGTTTGACTTAGTATGTCTCTGACAGCCTTCTTATAATAGTCCCCCTTTTCAGCAGCCAGGCACAGAAGAATGCAAGTTTGTACAGGATTTGAGGGCGATTTATCAAACTGTGGGATATTCAGCTAGTTGTCCCTAACCTATACACTCTGCTTTGAAGTACATGATGAACAGAAATCCCAAAGATGCCTTTTTTTTTTTAAACTCCCAAGTTTTGAATCCCAAGGATTTTTACTTTTGATTGGGGAAACTCTATAAGCGTTCGACAACAGTACTACAGGATAATACTTCTCAGAGATTTGAAAGTGTCCTTATTATATTTGAGAATGTCTTGGAAAAGAACTTGAGAGACTTTAAATGAGGGAACTCTGCTCCACTATGTGGATTATATCCTGACTTCCAAGAAAACAAAGGACACCTGTAATTAGAATGTGGATTTTATTTGAACTTTTTGGGTGAGCAAGATAAAAGGTGCCCACAAATAAAGAGACAGATCTCACAGACCTCTGCTTAATATTTGGGCTTTGAACTCTCACAAGGACAGAGAAAGAGGCACCTGAGAGAAGGGATGCTGTAGCCAGAATTGAGACTATCTGGTAGTGGGAACTTCAGGGATTCTGGGAAGACCAGGTTCTGCTGCATTCTAATCTCCAACTTTGGACTCATAGCAAAAGCCCTCTGTGACGCTCTTAAAGGAGAAGACAATGAACCTTTAGGCTGAACTATGGGATGCCATGATAATATCTGTGTCTATTCAAAGTGACAATGGCTGAGCCTTTGTAGAAAAAATAAATTAAGTATCTGGCCCTTAGGTATTGGTTGTAAATTATTTGCTTCTTGGCAATTGCAGTCTGCTGGCAAAATGGGGAAGATGAAGCACACACTTAAAGACTTTAGCTGTGATTTGTCAAGAGACAAATTCACCTTGGGATAAGGCCTGACTAGGGGCCCTGCTTCAGGTGATTGTAGTTCCTGAAAGCAATCTTCCATTGAGCCCCAAGAAAATGTTACATAGGAGCCCCTTTCTATGTTCCAGAGTTGATTTTGGAGACCCAAAGGGTATTGGAATCAAGGAATCAGACACTATCATGTATGTACTACCATCGTTGTGAGCTAGTATAACTGCTCTACATAAATTTGCTTCTAACAGGTTGAAGTTTGCTTGCCTCAGATGTTCCTCTGCACCATTTCTTTCCTATAGGCTGGGTCCTGTTGAAATCATAGAAAAATAAGCATCCAGAAAACCAGCTCCATCCTCACTGGACAATTTGACATGTCACTAATGACACATTCTCAGTGATATTAAAAATGAGTTAAGCCTTGGAGTCAAACTGGAATCCTGTGGCTCCACAATGATCCTCAGGGTCACTCCGTTCTATTTACAGAAACTTCAAGGGGAATGACAGCCATCCCATATGAGAACACCATGACCATGATCACCCCAACTTTGGCTGGCTCTACACCCCAGACACTAAGCTCCCTAAATAGTGAAACACTAATAGGTCTTAAGTTGCTATTCAGAAAGCAGTTTCCAAAAGTAAGGAGTAACACTCTTGTTAGATTGTTTGCTTGATTCTTCTAAATCCACACATTGAACCAGAAATATGATTGCCTTTCTCCTTTTTGTCAAGCTTCCTTGTTGCACTTGACCCCTACACCCCCACCACCCCAGGCTTGGAAGGATAATTCAGTGATGAGAATTTCCCAAGTGCTGGCAAAGGCAGGCACTGTCTTGAGACATTGGATCAGTTCAGTTCAGTCACTCAGTCATGTCCAACTCTTTGCAGCCCCATGGACTACAGCATGCCAGCCTTCCTTGTCCAACACCAACTCCTGGAGCTTACTCAAACTCATGTCCATGAAGTCAGTGATGCCATCCAACCATCTCATCCTCTGTCGGGCCCTTCTCCTCCTGCCTTCAATCTTTCCCAGCATCAGGATCTTTTCTAGTGAATCAGTTCTTCACATCAGGTGTCCAAATTATCAGAGTTTCAGCTTCAGCATCAGTCCTTCCAATAAGTATTCAGGACTCATTTCCTTTAGGGTGGACTGTTTGGATCTCTTTGCAGTCCAAGGGACTCTCAAGAGTATTTTCCAACACCACAATTCAAAAACATTAATTCTTCAGTGTTCAGCTTCCTTTTTAGACCAACTCTCATATCCATACATGACTAGTGGAAAAACTATAGCTTTGACTAGATGGAACTTTGTTGGCAAAGTAATGTCTCTGCTTTTTAATGTGCTGTCTAGGTTGATCATAGCTTTCATTTTAAGGAGCAAGCATCTTTTAATTTCATGGCTGCAGTCACCAGCTGCAGTGATTTTGGAGCCCAAGAAAATAAAGTCTGTCACTGTTTCTATTGTTTCCCCATCTATTTGCTGTGAAGTGATTGGACCACTTGTCATGATCTTAGTTTTCTGAATACTGAGTTTTAAGCCAGCTTTTTCACTCTCCTCTTTTCACTTTCATCAAGAGGCTCTTTAGTTTTTCTTTGCTTTCTGCCATAAGGGTGGTGTCATCTGTGTATCTTAGGTTATTGAAACATTGGGAAATGCCATTCAAAACCTTCACAAAATCATATTGACCACCGTTGGTTGTGCCATTAACACTTTTCAGTCATCCCTATCTTTTATGTGACACATACTCAAAACCTATGAAGTTAGAAAGGTTGTCAAGGCCCTTCATCTTCTGTTTCTTCCTAATCCTCCCTACCTGAACAAGAATAGTGGTCTCTGGAGAAACTGTAGAAACCAAAAGTTGACACTGCCACCAAAGCCACATCTTTTCTGTTGGGGAAATTCATGTCATCTAGTAAAGGGGTGAGCCAACTCAGTTCTCTTCCCTAGCTTGTTTCCTTGTACTGGAAATGTGCATCCCAACGCTAGATTATTGCTCTCTCAATTATATCTCATTTCCAATAGCAAGACTTGGTATATTTTTAAGGAGTGGGTCAGCTTACTCCCCTCTCAAGCTATACAGTATAGTAATCTCCATGGGTACTAACTCATGGTGAGCCCTAACTTGTATGAGTTCTAGACTTTCTCAGGAATGAGACACTCAATGTGTAAAATATGTCTAGCATTTTCTGTGCTCACTCAGGATACATCTTTGCAGTTTCAGTGATGAACTTTGGGCCTATACATATTGAGTTAATTGGATAATTGGGGGTACCATCCTATATCCCATGGACAGAGGAGCCTGGTTAGCTAGTCCATGGGGTCACAAAGAGTCAGACATGACTGAGTGACTAAACAGCTGCAGCCCTAGTAGGGTGCTTAGTCATTCCCTTTGCTGTCTGTGACTCCAGTGAGACTCAATATTGGACTAGTTCTTTCAAATTGTTCTCCAGAGTAAAAAGGGTCTCCTACCTACCTGGAGGTCAAGGAGATGGCTTTTGGTACATGTCCTGTAGAGTACTTTTATCATGGTAGGGAGTCAGACCACATGAGCACATAAATTAGAAAATTTTCACGACCATAGACATAATAGCACTTGAAGCTGCCTTAGCTAGTGCTGCCCAAAAGAAGGAAATTGTCCTAGATAACTGCAGAGCTCTAGATGACATCCTGGCTGAACAAGGCTGTGTTTGTACTGTTGCTAATACTTTTGGCTTCCCAGGTAGTGCTAGTAGTAAAGAATCTGCCTGCCAATGCCAGAGATATAAGAGACATGAATTTGATCCCTGAGTCAGGAAGATCCCTGGAGAAGGACAAGGCAACCAACTCCAGTATTTTGCCTGGAGAATCCCATGGACAGAGAAGCCTTGCAGGCTACAGTCCATAGGGTTGCAAAGAGTCAGACACAATGGAAGTGACTTAGCATACCTACATGCGTTCATGCATACATTAATATCTCTACTACTGTCGAAACCCACATATGCAAAATACGGCAATAACCTTCTTGGCTAAAACGAGTATCCCCAGAAGTGCCAGGTTCAAGTTGGTTTTGAGAGTCAAAAGTCCTGGATTGCACATGGGAAGAAGATCTATTCTTCAGGGACTATTAATGCTTGGGTTACATGTACTTAACTCATTTAGACTTTTAAACAGGTATTTGCTGATAAAAACATGCTCTTAAATGTTGCACTAAAGCTGTTAAATGAGGAATGAGATATGGCAATTCTAACACTGTAAAATATGAGCTGGGAAATGGACTATTCTAGATGAATACTGAACAGTTTCGTTCCTCAGGCTCTCACTGGGTCTATGCCCCCTTGACATCAAAAAGTAGCCAGAGGGATCCTTTTCCTGAATCCCTCAAGAAAGACAAATGAGCAAAGACAGGGGGCACTAAAATCCAGGGGTAACCTGCTCAGGCTAGCCAGACCTAACCTGCTATTCTCACTTTTAGTTGATTTTCAACTGACTTCCTTTTAGCTTCCTTACTCTACCAACTCAGATATATGGGTCATTACTCTTTATTAATGCATTAAGGATTAAAACTAGATAAATTTATTGTCACTATGTATATAATGTTTTGAAGTGACATATTTTTATAAGGTACTGTTTAGTTGGGAACAAGTTGCCTTAATATTTGAAATGTGTGAATTTTTTGAAACTTGCTGGACAGGATGATTTAATTTTTAGATACATAATACTCAGAATTAGTATTTTTAATGGTGTACATATTTTGATTCTTAAATTTTTTGCTTTTTAACTAAAAAAATCCTGACCAAACAATTTGCTCATTTTCTGTGGGTTACAGCCCATGCATTCAAAAAGCAAAACTTTGATTTTAATTTTTACATCATAGACTCTTCAGATAAAACATTCAATTGCTTAAACACTGCATAAGAACATTATATAATTTTTATTTTCTAGTGTTCTCCTTATATAGTTGTTGATATGGAGATGATCTGTAATATATACATAATATTTAAATCATGAGTAATATTGATAATGCCATTTATCTTGTTTTAAATATAGTTCACACAAATGTTGTCACCTTACATATTTACACCTCTCATATAGAGTGACCATATGCAGCTTTTTTGGTTAGAATCCACATCCAAAGACTCATAGCAGTATGTTATGTGACAGGTCAAAGCAAAACTTAACAAAAAATCCCCAAACCTGTGAATTTACTTTAATTTGAAACTGTATATGGTATTATATATTTGCTGGGAATTTGACATTTGGAGAGAAGAAAACACAGTTGGCCCTTTGTATCTGCATTTCCACGGATCCAATCGAAAGATGGAAAATATTTGAAAAAAATTCCATGAAGTAAAAATTGAATTTTCCACTCATCTTCAATTATTTACATAGCACTTAAATTATATTTGCGCTTCCCTGGTGGCTCAGACGGTGAACAATCTGTCTGTAAAGCAGGAGACACAGGTTTGATCCCTGGGTCCAAAAAATCCCCTGGAGAAGGAAATGGCCACACATTCCAGTATGCTTGCCTAGAGAATCCCATGGACAGAGAAGTCAGGCAGGGTACAGTCCATGGGATCACAAACAGTTGGATACAACTAAGTGTCTAACACTGCTGCTATAGTAAGGATTGCTAAAGTTGTTATCAGGCACTTAGAGCTTGAGAAACCATCATGTATGAACTGCACAAGAACACTTATTGAGCCCTGTGTGAAAGTTTAATGGATGACTTTTTGACCTCAGAGGGCCAAAGGCTCCACCCTCATAACACACCTTTTTTTTTTTTTTTTTTGATCTCGCATCCTGTGAAGAGCCATGGAGTTGATCATGCTTGCACAGCCCATCTAGCACCTCACCTTTCATACTTTCTATCACAATTTCCCTGTCTCAGATCATCTTATCTTATAAACAGCCTGAGCCTGATTTTCAGGAAGGTGCATTTGGGATTTGTTTTTGTGTCTTCTCCCTTGGCTGCCTCCTTAATGAAACTTCTTAATTGCAAATCTCAGGCATTTGACTTGCTGTGCATTAGGCAAACAAAACTGGTTTGGTAACAATTTCAGGCTAATCTCATTTCTAGCAAAAGGAGTACGTCAAGGCTGTATATTGTCACCCTGCTTATTTAACTTATATGCAGAGTACATCATGAGAAACTCTGGGCTGGAGGAAGCACAAGCTGGAATCAAGATTGCCGGGAGAAATATCAATAACCTCAGATATGCTAATGACACCACCCTTATGGCAGAAAGTGAAGAACAACTAAAGAGCCTCTTGATAAAAGTGAAAGAGGAGAGTGAGAAAGTTGGCTTAAAGCTCAACATTCAGAAAACTAAGGTCATGACATCCAGTCTCATCACTTCATGGGAAATAGATGGGGAAACAGTGGAAAAAGTGGCTTACTTTATTTTTCTGGGCTCCAAAATCACTGCAGATGGTGATTGCAGCCATGAAATTAACTTTCCTTCCAAGAAGTAAGCGTCTTTTATGACCAACCTAGAGAGCATATTAAAAAGCAGAGACATTACTTTGCCAATAAAGATCTGTCTAGTCAAGGCTATGGTTTTTCCAGTGGTCAGGTATGGATGTGAGAGCTGGACTATAAAGAAAGCTGAACACCGAAGAATGGATGCTTTTGATCTGTGGTGTTGGAGAAGAATCTTGAAAGTCCCTTGGACTGCAAGGAGATCCAAACAGTCCATCCTAAAGGAGATCAGTCCTAAGTGTTCATTGGAAGGACTGATGTTGAAGCTGAAACTCTAATACTTTGGCCACCTGATGCAAAGGGCTGGCTCATTGGAAAAGACCTTGATGCTGGGAAAGATTGAGGGCAGGAGGAGAAGGGGATGACAGAGGATGAGATGGCTGGATGGCATCACCGACTCGATGGACATGGGTTTAGGTGGACTCCGGGAGTTGGTGATGGACAGGGAGGCCTGGCATGCTGCGGTTCATGGGGTTGCAAACAGTCAGACACGACTGAGCAAATGAAGTGAAAACAGTTGAGAATTGATTAGTTCAGTTTTTTCTAATCTTTATTGTAAACGGCTAGTTCATGTTTTTCCCTGACATGTAGCAAAGCTAAGAGTTAGATACGACTTAGTATGTGTTCACATAAGGCCCAAGCAGCAGGGCCCTTTTCAATTCCAGACACCATTCAAATTGGTACCATTTCTGTCATTTGGTGTAAATGTTACAAAGAGCAAAATGTTATTACCATGGGAGCACATACAGCCTCCAGAACCTGAAGCACAGTATCAGCCACTCATGTACTTCTATCTTCATAGTGAAGATTGTCCTTTGAGGTTATACCCTACAAGCTACTAAACTAAAAATGTCACTAAAATGACAGTCTCTTGAATCTTCAAGTGCTTTAAACTTCAATCCTGGTGTACTTCTAATACATTTTCAACTTCTAGTTTGTCTGTGTCAAATATATCATCAATGTAGTATAGAAAACTAATGAAATGTTCTGCAGAATATCCAGATGTACCAGTCCTTTCAGGCTATTTTGACAGAAGGTAGAATGAGCTAGCCTCATGAAGGCAATCATATACATGGAAAGCCTTGTCCCAGGCCTTTGTACCTGAAGTGGTAATAACCAGTTTAACAAAGTACCTCATCTAATACTGAAGTAAATTTAAGTAATCTGCTTTTTCCAGGAACTGTCTTCAGAAACCTGGATTTCTATATACCAGATCAATGGTTTAAGGGAAAAATGTTGGAAAGATATATATATATTTAAGTGGTATACTTGTTTGCCATTTCTTTCAAGGATATGTTTGATTTTTACATTGGCCACTAGAGATGAGCTTTAGAAACTTCTCTTTTGTCACTTTCATGATGATAGTTCCTACCCAAGTTAAGAAAATGGTATGAGGGTTCTGCCAATGACCATTTTCTTTGCATTTATATAGTCAGGGGTTTCCCTGGTAGCTCAGATGGTAAAGAACCTGTCTGCAATGCAGGAGACCTAGGTTTAATCCCTGGGTTGGGAAGATCTCTTATAGGAGGAAATGGCAACCCACTCTAGTATTCTTGACTGAAAAATTCCATGGACAGAGAATCCTGGCAGGCTAGTCCTTGGAATCACAGAGTCAGACACAACTGAGCAACTAACACTTATACAGTCAGGACCAGTGAATTAACCACTGGGTTGGCCCAAGGACCTTGCATCTGTCAGGACTCAACTACCTGGCCCGACATGGAACCTAACATGACAACGGTGATTATTCTTTGTATCCATATCTCTAGATATCAATGTTGTGAGGCCCAGAAGGCATCTCTAGTTGTTTTAAAGAAGGCCCTTATCTCCTACAGAAAAAGCAGAGGCCAAGAAGCTAGCTTAGAGACAAAAGTTCAAAACACAGTGCATGCTTAACTAAAGCATGTCTATGCTAATTTCAGGGCTCTGTCTGGAAAAACATGGAGCCCTGAAACATCAGATGGAAACACCTGTATGCATCCTTAATGATTTTAGCTATTCAAACTTCCTTGAGCCTTGTGAACCAAGGAGGAATTGGCTCTCAGACATGCACCTCACTAATTTATTTCTTTATGGCAGAAATAATCTCTATGGATATGATGCTCAGATTTGTTTCAAGAGAATTTTGTACAAGGAAATTAATGGTGGGGACCCTCTCCAGCTGGTGCCCTGCCTGACTGCAGGATCCATACAGGCAACAATCTTCTTGGGATACTTCCAGCTAAGGACTGAGCAGGGCAGGCTTATAGGAACATTACTATTCACCTCTGGTGCAGAATTCTTACAGGAGAATTTGAGAAAGTTTTGGCCAGTCAGTGGGGAGCCCCAGTCAGCATTGCAGTGCAGTGCGCCTCCTCCTACCCAATTCTCCTGTTTCGGATGTCAGGTCTGCATTGCCGTTCAAAGTCTTTCCTCACCTGCTCCTGCTTTCATCTTCCTCTTACCCTTATAGCTTTTTCCCAAAGTGACTCCATCAGATGCCTGCTTCATGGAGGATCTGAACCCACAAACTCCCTCTAATCTTATGGATGCTGACTTTGACATATCTTCTCAGGTGATTTTTAACTTTGAGGGTGAGAGGTCTTGCTACCTGCTTTAGGTAAAGCTCAGGCTGGCTGACTTGGGAACACTGGTCAGTTCAGATATTAGCTACACTCAGTTCTTCTGCTTCATCCCATCTAAGCCTCACAGGGCAAGTAGAAGCAGATCAAGGGCCATTCCTGCATATAACCAAAATGCTATTACCCTGATGGTTCCAAAGATATTCTCAGAGACTATTAATTTCTTATAATGGCTCTCTGTGATTAGAGTCAGAACAGTATAAGAAATAGGCAAACTAATTTGAGTGATCACGGTGTCATACTTAAAAGCAGCTGATAAATAGCCATAGACAAGGTGTTCAAGGATGAATGGCTCATAACTTGTATGATCTATGGGAATAAACTAGCTTCTTTCTCCAAGTCCAAGACTTTGATGACTAGTATCTTTTTGAAACAAAATAATTAGTGGATACTTCAACAGAGCAGTATGAGAACCATAACCTCTGTACATAATTCTCTTGAATCCAACAGACTACTTCAGAGAGGAAATTGATGAGGGTCCAGCTGCTGCTGAGTTCCATCTCTACACTAGAAGGCATGCCTGTAACAACAGGGCTAGGCTACTAAGGCTCTCCCTTAAGGAGATTCAGGGACCCTACTAGGAAGAGTAAGCCAAGAAAGCAGTCTCTAAGACTAGAGTTTGCAATTGGATCACTTACCAACTTGTTGGTAATGTCCTAATTGCTTTCCTTTAGGTGGACAAAAAATAGTAGGAACATTGTCCACCAGTGGCTAACTCTTACTCTGGCAAATTGGGAGAATGTGTGAGAAGAGAGTACATTAAATGTTCCTATGTATCATACATCTTGCATGGAATCCTATCTAGACTCCTAATCATTAACCAAAGTCCTGATGGTCCCTTTATTGTCTTGCCTCCCTATCATGATACTAGTCTTCTCCCTTTAAGGTTTAGTGATTAAACCTGGGAGCAACAATTCTAACCCATCTATGATGTACAGCAGCCCCCCAAAATCTCAGCCTGCCCACAAACTAGATTTGAATCAAGCTTGTTATCTCTCCAATTCAGATTTCAACTTTGCCACTAGAAGGACCAGAAAAAGGACTGTTAAACACAAGTCCAGGACAAACACCAGATTCAATCCAGGTCTTTTCCCTTAAGGCCACTCTTGATACTTCAAATTCTCAGGTTGTTGGGTAGCTTCTGGCTTCAAAGTGAATGGACAAGGCCACCACACTATAGGGTGCTTTTTGTTCCTTCTTTAAGACCAGCATTTATTGGTATTTAATATTTTCTTAATATCTAGGATTGAGATACATAGCAAGATATATAACACAATATACAATGTTAGTTTTATATAACTTAGAATATGCTCAACATTTAAGCTTAAAGTGCAAGACATTGCACAGAGTTCAAAAATCATTGAGAACTGCTAGTAGTTTCAGTTTCAGTGACATTCCTGAAGGCTACAACTGTTCCGTTCTCCAACTTTCTGCAGATGCCTTTTCAAATTCACTGAGAATTGTCTATGGGTAATTTTTGCCCTGCTAATCAACACTGGCCTGGGTGAGAATTTCTCAAAGGTGCCCTGAACTGAAATTCCCACTCAATACTTCTCTCACATTCTCCTAGCCATTGAGAACACAACAGCCTGGCCACTCCTGTGATTCAGGATTTGATTTGGGGTAGTCATAGACTGCAGGATGCAGAACAGGAGAAGTAAATATCTATTTTATGCAACATTGAAACCACATGCCTCCCTGATGCAGGTACTGATGATTCAGCCCAGCATGTTTTCTGATGCCTAGAAAAATATCAGATGCATCCCAACATACTAATAAGTCAACTACCAATGGCCCATGAGATGAAGTATGCTTCCCCTTCTCTTGCCTTAAAAATCAAGTAAGTGGTTATACCTTTATTCCAAACCTTTTGTTCAGCCAATGCAGAGCCCCAGTCAAAGTCTCCTGTGCAATTTCAGGTATCAGACTTATATTCAAGTTTCCTCCACCTACTCTTCTCTCTACTTCATGCATAACAGAAATGGCCAATACACAGCCAGAGGTTTACCAGCTAAAGGATGACCCTATTTTCTAGACTGTATAATCTGGATTGTTTTATAGTTGTAAGATGTGAAGTGTCTCAGGAAATGCTCCAAGGAGACTCAAGGAAACCTTAGAAAAATAGAAACTTAGGTAAAGGGAAAGAAAAGTAAAGGTGTATTTTGTCAGGAGTTCAGTGGGTCCTTAAGATTGCATTCCTTCCCTCCATGCTACCCATTCCTTCCTCACTTTGCACTGTCAGCATTAAATTCTTATCTCAGGCTCTGTTCCTGGAAGGGTCCAAATTAAAGCATTAAAAATTACATTAGTAAATATGATCATTTTTCTTGTAAGATGGGAGCTACAAACAAACATGGTAATGATCTATTTTGTTTAGTAAAATAGACTTACCTTCTTCCACATGGATATTCTGGCTATAAGAACAAAATCAGCCTAGATCTGTCCCCAGATCATGAAAAGCCTTGCTATCAATGGTCCAGACCTGGCCTCGAAAACAAGCTTTCAGGTATGGGGCCCACTCAAGATAAGCCAGAGAATGAAGATCTATAGCCTTTAAAGGCTTACCAATTGGTACACATGATGCCAAAACTTCAGCCTCTGAAGGCATGGATTTGAATGGAGCTAATGTGTCTCATCACCGACTGGATGCACATGAATTTGAGTAAGCTCTGGGAGTTGGTGATGGACAGGGAAACCTGGCGTGCTGCAGTCCATGAGGTTGCAAAGAGTTGGACACAACTGAGTGACTGAACTGAACATGTCTCCCACCATACAGATCACAACTTTGCTATGAACAGGACAAGACGAGGGATTACTGAACTTGAATCCAGGTCCAACCCCTGTCTCAATCCAGGTCTTTCTTTTCCCTATTCCATCCGTGATCTCTCTGTGTCTCAGAACTACAGAGAGCATCTTCAGACTTCATATCATGAGGCTAGGTCACCATCAAGTAGCATGACCTTGGTGTCTCTTCTTTAGACCAGCTGTTAAATGGTATTTTCTCAGTTTCTAGGGTATATGTATGTACACACACACACACACCCTTTGTAGATATCATGTAGAATTCTGTGACATATATCATGTAGAATTTAAGTTTTTAGTAACCATACCTCAAGCTAACTTTTTATAGCATATAGTACATGGTGTTTCAGACAACCAATGTTCCTTTTTAGAAGTACTAATAATTCTAGTCCCTATGACAGATTGCAAAATGGAACACTCATTTTCTCTTGAGGTTCCATTTGTGTTAATCCTTCTTTTTTTTTTTTCTTTTTTTTTTTTAAATTTATTTATTTATTTTTAATTTTTACTTTACAATTCTGTATTGGTTTTGGCATAGATGCCTAACACATTTTCTATTCTTTTACTTGCACCTGAACATCTATATATTCGTACAAAAAAACTTCAAGTTCTAAAGCAGGGATGATGCCATTTGCTGTATTTTCTCATTCCCTGGATAGCGAGAGCATGGAAAACATGTTGATACAAATGTGAATTGATTATATGACTTGGTGAACACAGTTCTGGCCCATTCATTCTGTTGCTCTTTGGCCTTTTGGAATTCTCAGAAGTTAAACAATATGATAATTTACCATAAAGATTTATAATTTAGAGCTCATAATACAGATATGCCTTGATTTTAGAGAAAGTTCAAGCCTTCTCCACTACTATATGAAATTTAAAATCATGCTATTCTGCCAAATCTAAGTATCCTTTGTAAATATAAAAGGTGGAAAATTTGTGCCATTGGTGATCTGTTCAAAATTGCTATCAAACTGAACTGGCTGCTCATAAGCAAGCTTATTAATGTGGAAATTATCTTGAAAAATACTATAATTTCTCAACTTTAAAAATGAACCACCTGACTTCATATGTATTATGAGGGCTATGCAGTCACGTGTATGATTATATTCATTAAGAGCCAACAACAGGGCTCCCCTGGTAGCTCAGAGGTAAGGCCTCTGTCTGTAATGTGGGAGACCCAGGTTTGATCCCTGGGTCAGAAAGATCCCCTGGATAAGGAAATGGCAACCCACTCCAGTACTCTTTCCTGGAAAATTCTGTGGGTTACAATCCATGGGGTCGCAAAGAGTCAGGACTGAGCGACTTCACTTTCACTTTCTAAGGGCAAACAACATATCGAGTAGACCACTTACCCTTAAAAAGATACATATATAATGTAAACTAAGCTTTTTTTTTGAATATCACAATAATGTATATGAATATACTACAGTGTATTAAGAATCACATTTGGTTCTCAGTGGCCCCACAGTGAAGAAGGATATGAACGTTTTCTGCTTGTTTTACTGCTGTGGTATGTTAGTTACATCTTTAGCATTTCTACAACATGGGATTTGTAAAGGTAGCTCTTAGATACAGCAAGAAAAGTGTCAATGTAAATCTAGGAGAACGTTTTATAGCATTGTTTGGACAAGAGTTGAAATTGCTTTAAGTTCTAATCTTTTTCGTCTTGTGGGGTGTAAGTTTTAAAAAGTTTTAGAAGTCTTCAGAACAAGAGAAGTAAATACTGTTTTATACAAAACTGAAGCCACGTGCCTCCCTGAAGCAGGTACTGATGATTCAGCCCAGCATGCTTTTCTGATGCTTAGAAAAATATTGGACTCTTCCCAACATACTAATACATCAGCTACCAATGCCCCCTGAGATGAAGTATGCTTGCTCTTCTCTTACCTTAAAAATCTAGTAAATGGTTGATTAAAGGTAGTACCTTTATTCCAAATTGCACCATGCTTGGACATGTGTAGATGACTGACAGCTACCAGCAGCCACACCTCCAGGATCTACTGCAACATTCAGGCCGAGGTCTTGCCCTCCCTCGGTTGTTTGCAGTCTAAACCTTACTCCTGTCCAACACAGAACTCTGTTCTATCTAACTCTAAGACCTCCTATTGCCTGGTGAAAACTTTCTGAAAGATGACACATAGTCAGAGTCTCTTCTTAGTCCTTTCCTCTTTGTCCCTTCACGGGGTCAGATCTCTATCCCTTTCTGATGGCTCTCTCATCTTTAGAGAAGGTCTCAGAAGACCCTGACTGTATCATCAGTAGAGCAGAGGTGGTAGGTTAATAGGCAGGTGCTTATCCTTTTGGTGTCAGAATTGGTAATCCCAGGACAGGACTTTTTAGGTTGGCAGTGGTAATCAAGAGAGAAAAGATGACTTCCAAGGGCCAGATTCTTCAAGGTCCCTTTCAGATACTCCTATACAATCCCCAAATAGACTTTAGGGGTCCATATCTCCCTTTACTAGAGTCTGCAAAAATGACTCTGAGGTCACATAATCTCTTGCCCTACCTAGATGTGACTGAACACATGACCAATTTACCCAGCAGTCTTGTCTCAGTAGTCACCTAGATGACTGTTAACTATTAATGACTATTAATATTATATATAGAAAGTTATAGATGACTATTAATAGATTCAGTTAACAGTTTCTTTAGTGGTTGCTTCACACATCTGTATACTGAAAACTTTATACAGCTCTCAGATTTTATGTGAAAACCCTGGAATTGCTATGTTAAAAAAACACCATTTCTAGAGAGAACTCAGAGTCAATATAGTAGTTCCAAGTTTTATGACCAAAACCCATCAGATTAATTTTGTAGGACTTCCTGGATACATGAATATAGTTATCAGAACCTGGATGAGGAACTCTTTGGTAATGTCTGGGGACAGTTCAATACCTCCTCCGATTCTTCCATCTTTGTCACCTATGACATGCAGCCTCATGCTCAAAAGGAGAGCCTGGATGCTGCCCATCATCTCCAACATCCTTGAACATGGCTTGTCCAAGATGAGACCAAGCTTTAGCATGGTCCACATCACACTATTCCAGAAAATGAGGCAGCTCCATGATTAGTCCCAGGCCTCGCAGACCCAGAGAAAATGTGGCACTTCTCACCAAATTGACTCAAAAGAAGTGCTGTGAGGGGAGGTGTGAAGTTTAGCTGCCCTGTTATTCTGTTTCTGTTAGAAAGATGTTTCAAAATGGGTTTAGCATAACTGGCAGATTTTCTCCAGATCATGTGGAGAAAAACAGAACCCAGTCTTCTATCACACCAATAAATTAAATAATTTAAGTATGAGTAGTGATATAAGCTCAAATTTGAAAGTATTTTCACCCCTAAGAATTCCTTAATTTACAAGTGAAATCACATTCATCATGTGCTAATCTCCAGGATGGGTTGATTGGTTTTATATTTAGAACTACCAACAAACCATTAATCCCTGATACACGCTCAGATTTCACCAAGGGAGATCAAGGAGGCTAATTCCATCAAAAAAGAATAAGGAGGCTAATCTGGTACTTTTTGCCAGAGCATGGGGATCTCTATAATGCAGATATAAATGAAGCCAATAATTTTGGGGTCTGAGCATTTGTCTATCAGGACAGGTAAAGGAACACTCAGAGCCTGGAACTGTTGAAGGGGCAAGTACATGAATAAAGGCGGAGTCAGTCAGGATCATACTCAACAGATCAGAAGCCCTCTAGAGGATCGCCACAGAGGAACACTTAGTATAAGTAATTATATATTTGCATGTTTTTCTCTGTTCTTATATTTATTGAAAAAAGTAAAAGTGTTTGGTAACATCAGAAGTCACAACCTAGAAGACTGTCTAGTTGAGGAACAATGGACAATGGAAGCTACAAATAGCTTGTTCCATCTTGGCACAAGCCTCAGGGTGGTCAAGGGAGCTGGATTTCTCAAATGTAAAGATGACAAAATATATTCGATTTAATAGACAAAATAAACGTTAGAAAGTTTTGATCAGGAAGTGACCAATTCCAAATACCTGAAAATTTATCTTTATGCTATATTGAAATTTTATCACCAATGGTGAGAAGAATCAATGATAGGAAACAAGGACTGATGGATTACTCCCTCTTCTTCCCATCCTCTGGGAATCTCTGGTTCTGCTTCCATTTTAGGAAGATGCTAGCAGATCTGACTCATGTCTACTTCCTCCACAAAGCCAAGTGTTTGCTCTTCCCCTCCTCCAAGTTTTGGGTCCAACCACTTCAGTGAATTCAAACTTGACCATGCCTGATACCTTTATCCTGTTCCATTTGTACTCTCTACTGTTCAGTATATATTGAACTTAATGGCAGGGACTTCTGAGTCCACCAATTGTTGCCAGGACTTATTGATAGGACACATGGGCACCCATTGATTGACTGAATATTCATCTTATACAACAGAACCTGAAAAATTAGGTTTAACCAAGTCTTTGTCATTTCCTGCCAGGATGTGACATTTGATTTTCTGTTTCGGCCAAAAGCTGACCATTTTGGTCTTCTACATTATGACAGTTCTTACTCCACAAGCTAAAACAACCACTATTAGAAGTGTATTGGATACCAAGTATTTTCATACTGATTATGCAGTCAGGTACCAGGGAAATGACAGTTGGGGTGCTCTGTGGACAGTGTGGCTGGGCTAGGACTCCGTGGATGATCTAGTCCAACATCTCCTTTCATTAATGATGTGATCCACCATCTTTCAGTTTATATATTCTTTTACAGGAATGCCTGTCAGGAGCCGCGTTAGGCATTACTGACAAAATGGAGGCATGGCCCCAACCCTCCCCTCTTTGTCCCACAGGCACGGACCCGGGATGAAGAAGTTAGGCTTTGGGATTCTGACTTATTTTTTCCTTTCCAACTTGGCTGAGTTGCTGAAAAGAATATTAAGGTTCTTATTGTTCTTGAGAGGAGCATGAAAAGGCACAAAGCCTTCTGCAGCTGTGCTCAGAGAATAATTCATAAAGTTAATCACTGACATTTGTTCAAGGACTTTTACAAAAGAGTGTTCCAGGGTGAAAACGCAGGCCGCAGCTAGAGGCCACAGGAGGGATTGCTATCTAAAGGCTATTTGTGAGGAAAGTGTTTATGGCAAAGGAGTTTGCTGAATTTATGGCTTAGGAATAATTAAAATAGTTAGACGCTAAATATTTAAGGAATGTTGTAATGTTAGCATATTCTACTATAGCTTATAGAGATTAGGGACTTTAGAGATATTAATAGCTAGAAACCCTTTCTTAGAAATAGTGAGCTTAGGATACTAGGGGCAAACAGGACTTAAAAAGATAGAAAATAAACTGAGGAATATGGTATGCAGCCCAGACATTAGCATGAGTTACAGTGTATTTACAAGGACACATGAGAAAAAGTAGATAAGAGAATTGCTGAGGCAGGAACTCCTTTTGAGGGGCAACAATGATTTATGGAGACAACAAATCTGGGTCAGTGGGAACTGAAAATATCAAACCTCTGACCTAATGCTTTTGTAAAAGTATAAAAGAGAATCATAAGCTTCAAACAAACAGGCAGTCCAAGAAAACTGAAAGACTGTCTCATTTCTTGCCATCACTGTTCACCCCTTCAGGTTGAATCCCTGGCTGCTGGAGCTGGACTCTGGAAAATGCCATGATTATGTTGTGCATCTCTAGATATCAATGTTGTGTTGGGACCTGTGTCTCAGCTGCAAAATGTTTGGGAAAAAAATGTCAGTATTGGTGTCCCAGCTATGTAAGATTAGGTCCTTTGGGGAAGAAGTGGGAAATCAACCAGGTACATTTGGTGTTATAGGGCATTTCACCCAGATGTCACGTTTCCTTAGCCCTGATTTCTAGGTCTGAAAAGAAGTCTCACCTGGAAACTTCGCAAGAGATCATGACTATTATGACTGCTCCAAGCCTCATTCATGTTTTATTTCTTCTGGTTGTATATGTTGAGCCATGTCTTTGGTAGCCCATATGTCCATCTGACTTGCTCTTAGAGATGCTATGTTCTAGCAACCATTTTCTTAACTCTCCCTGGTCAGTACTTTTGGTCTTGTCTCATTAAATTTGTCCATCCTTCCTTCTGATGGTTAAGCATAGCCACCTAGTTTCTATTATTCTTGATGGTATTATCCTCACTGTCTTTGATGAGCCTCAATTTGTAATTTTTTACTCTCAGCCTGAACCTACAGAGAACAGCAACTACTATGTTTCTCAATGACTCTAGCTCATTAACAGTAATTTCTATTGCTTTAGTACATAGTGTGGTCATTGGGCCTTTCTTAGGACAGTCATCTGGTCAGTTTTATATCCCTACATTCCAGCATCCCCACTTCTATTTTCTAATCTACTATTTTACTTCATAGTCTAGAGCCTTATTTGGAGGCACAGTTCTTGTAATCAGGCCTTTATCTCAAGTTCTGTAAACTCCCCTCTCCTACAATTGTAATGATGGCAAGACCAAGAAGGGGGTCTGAATTCAAGACATACAACCTGATGTCAGAGTCAGGGCCTTTGAAGCCAATATGCTCCTTTCAGTGGACAGATGGAAGGGCAGCTAATCATCTAAAAATCAACATATTTTATGAGATGAAACTGAAATGTGGCTCTCAGACACTTTCTATTATGGAAATAAAGAATGGATTTAATTATCTGGTTTTTACAATCCCTACCATACTTCTACAACTATAGAAACATGTTCTTTGAAATGTTTAATAGGAAAAAAAAGTAAAGAAGAAAGAGGCCAGGTTCCACCATAAAAAATCAGAGTGTTCCAAAGTATCACCACAGAGAAGAGAAAAACTACTTAATTCAAAAATGGATTTCATGTTTTCCTGCCTGCTTAATAAAAAGTTGAAGTAGAATAGCATTTGCTAAAGAGCCTTACAAGTCAGAATATGAATCATTTTCTAGCCAAGGAATAAATGGCAGTGGACTCATTTATTACCTAGTTCCCTCTGGGTACCAGCCTCAAGGTAGCTGAAGTTTTCAAATGGATGGATAACACGTGCAATCATTTTGCCTAGTAAAGCAGATAATCAGAAAGCAACTAATTACACATTCATAAAGTATCAGCTGTTTATATTTTGCATAGAAAATTGAACACCCATGGCAACATTTCTCAATAAGGAACGAAAACTGATGGTAACTACTCTAACCTCTCATCTTCTGGAAATGTCCAGGAGTTATTCTGCTTCCTGATCACAAAGATGCCAGCATACTTGGCTCATGCTTGCCTCCACCTAATAATCTGCTTACTACTCCCTCTTACTTTTGGGTCAGAGTCCCTTCAGTGAATTCAATCCTCACAGTCCTTTTAAATTATTGCTCAATGTCAGCCTGTCTCCCTTTATCTGTCTCCATTTATAGTGTGAACACTCTCTAACTGATGAGAAACTTTGTGTTCAATCTACATCACATTAAGCTTGATGGCTTAAACATTTCTCTTGCTTTCACTGAGTATCTTACAAAAACTCATAGGACTTACAATGATGTGTGAAACATAGTGGGAACCCAATGGTTGAAACCTCATCTGATACAACAGGACCTGAATAGTAGATATAACTTATTCCTTCCAGGATGCATTTTTTTTCCCACATCTTTGTTATTTGATCTTCTCCATGTTGATAGCCCTTTGTACACCAAAGAGATCAAAAGAAATCCTAAAAGAAATCAACCCTGAATATTCATTGGAATACTCCAGTACTTTGGCCACCTGATGTGAAGAGATGACTCATTGGAAAAGACTCTGATGCTGGGAAAGATTGAAGGCAATAGGAGAAGGGAGCAGCAGAGGATGAGATGGTTAGGTAGCATCATTGACTCAATGGACATGAGTTTCAGCAAACTCTGGAAGACAACGGAAGACAGAGCAGCCTGATATGCTGCAGTCCATGGGATCACAAAGAGTCAGACATGACTTAGCAACTGAACAACAGCAACAATAAAACCACTACCTCTTGGATGACTTGTGGAAGTACTTTCCAACATTCTGCCTGAGTTTCCTCAGACTTAAGCCAAGAATTAAAAATGACTGTGATGATACAGTTGATTTCAGAAGTGTAAATAGTTGATCAAGTGCTTGAAGTACTGTACCAAAGTTGTAGGAGGCTGAGGAATCTGGATGCCCCTCAATTTTTAATAAGATCAAACACTGGAAAGCAGAGAATTGGACTGACCAGATAATCATAAAGTTACCACTCCAAGATAAAAACTGTTGGCAAGAAAGATTGAGGGCAAGAGGAGAAAGGGGTAACAGGATGAGATTGTTGGATGGCATCAGAGACTCAAGTCTAGCTTTGATAGCTTGATCAAACTCTAGGAAACAGTGAAGGACAAGGCAGCCTGATGTGCTACAGCCCATAGTCGCAGAGTCAGACATGGCTTAGCAACTGACCAATGATGATTGTTCTTTCCCACAGGCTAATGAAACAGTACTATCATTCTACCAATAATTGAATTTTTGTTGTTGTTGTTGTTCAATTACACGTTCTGGTACCATTCTTACATTCTAGCTTCTTTTTCTTTATTCATTTTCTTCACCTCATTGAACACAACATTAAATGATGCTAAAGGGAACTCTTCTGTTGATAACTTTAATCAGGAATATCTCAAGATTTCTGAGATTTCCTTACAGTGGGATTATGATGGTACTCAACCAAGAGGTGGCCTGGGTTGATGACATGTGACTTGATCTCAGTTGTTCTGTCAGCCACCATGTCCAGATGATCACAATCAGTCAACTGAACTACACATTGGAAAGTTTTATCTCTTCAGTAATGTTTCTGAGAGGTAAGGATGCAATATTAACCCTATTTTCTTTGAAAGGGGGTTATAAATTCCTAAAGTAAGAAGGCAGATACCCATGGCCAGTTTTAGGAGTTGATTAGTAGTGGTTAAATAAAATTATGGCAGGTTATGATTCTGGAATAAGGATTCTTCTAGCCTTTTCATGGAACCTACAGGAAATGGTAACCCACTCTGGTATTCTTGCATGAAAAATCTCATGGACAGAGGAGGCTGGTGACCTGTAGTGCAGGGGATGCAAAAGAGTTTTGCAGAGAGAGGGTTTCACCAGCAAGATGGCTCTCTGAAGATAGTGAACAGAAATAGCCTAATCCTGGGACATCTTAAATTGGCAGGATCTAAAAAATTCCAGAGGCTGACTGGGTTCTGACAGCCTGTGCTGATTGGGAGGGTGAGAAAGGAAAATGCTCAGAGGGGCAGGGTGAGTTGCCTTGGTGTTAAGTTTAAATATGGCTTCACTGTGAATTACTTCAAATTCTTTATGCATCATCATGAAGATTCATAGTAGAATAGTTTCCATGGTCATGAAGCAGAAGCAGTTTAAAGAGTTAAAAGTAAGACAGGAGACAAGTTAACAGTTCGAGGACTTCCACCTTGCCTGTTTACCAAGTAAAAACAGGCAAGGTTACTTGGTAAACAGGCAAGGTGGAAGTCCTCAAGAGCAGAAGGTAGGGGACACCCCAGGTGTAACGGTCAGGTCTCAGAATGGCTACCATCATACCACCTAAGCAGGGGTGGTAATGGTGGTAGAAAGAGCCAATTGACAGGATGAGCTGATCTATTCCCCAATTCCCATTCCAGGGATCCTGGAATGCAAGCCTCTTGCCAAGAACGCCTACGGAACATGAAGATATAATTGTATTCACAGGAATTCTTTTTTTCAGAGGTATAAAGCTTAGTCTTGCGATGCTGGTCACATAGCTCAGATTCCAGCTGTTGCAAAACAAAACAAAAAAAATATTAAAGGACGTCACTTCTGACATTCACCTGGAACCAAAGCTAGTCTGATGATATTTTACTCTGGGAAGTTTTCCAGTCAAAGACAAAAAGAATCATATGGCAAACCTCTTAAGCATCCAGGAGTTATAGGAAGGCATCGTAGGAGATATTCCTTCTACTAGGGAGGGATTAGCTTATGTTTGTTTGTTTTTTTTTTCCTCATCAATTAAGTAGCAGTTTCCCTACACTTGATTTATTTGTTCAAAGTCCCCAGTTTATCCATACTTTTATTCAATAGCCAACAAACTCTTCAGAAACTATTTGGATGGAGGACATATGAGATTTCCAAAGTGAAAAGAAGAGGCCAGTTCACCTCAGAACAGAAGGTTCAAAGCCTCCATGGAGATACTGAGGTCTACATTTGTTATTTGTATGCTTTTTCTGTTTTATATTTTAATAAGTAATCAAGAAATAGTGTGATTAGTAGTGTGGCTTGGGAAGTTTATCTGTAGATTTGTCTGAACTCACCTGGCCAATCAAAGGTCAATGACCCTTGGAAGCCTCTAATGGCTTTTTCTTCCAGGTCCCAATCTCAAGGTAGCTGTGTTTCTGAATGGAGGAGATGAGCCACACATTTGGTCTTGACTGGTAAAGCAAATGAGTAGAGGATTTGCAGTAAGAAAGAGGCTTATTCTACATTAAGATGTTAGAGTAGCTGGCCTTTTTGGATTTAGATTCAAATAGTGTTGTGAGCATAGAATGCTGTTATCCTAATCCAGACATTAGAAGCTGGAAATATCTAAAACAAGTCAATAAAAGGTCTCAGAAACAAAGGCTAGTTTGAGGTAAAAACCGTATTTAGGTGTACAGGGAAGATAAAATAGTGTTTAATATTTTTGGAGAAGAGAAAGCCAGAGTCTCCTAGTAGGTGCCACCGCAAGTTGGGAGAGCCCTAGAACTCATGGACTGGAGGGGATAGAAGCTAGGAAGCAAAGATTTTAGGAACAACCAACAAGGAGATGTGCATAAGCTCCACATTAGTGAGCATCAATAAGGAGAAAATTGAGGATTGGGAAATGGACAGTTCATATAGCAGAAGCCCTCTGAGATGGAAGATTATGGGACTGCCCAAGGCTCTCCTGGCAGAGAGATGGTGCATGGAATTACATGCTGATATTCACAACTATTATGACAACTCAGAATAGTTGAGAGGAATTCCATTAGAATAGCTGAAGCTTGGGCATGTTATTCTGTCTAAGCATTCCCAGGGTAAACATTCTAATACAACCTCACTTAGCACCTATACAAGACCCAGTGATTAGGGACTTCTAGAGGTAGCTTTGCCACATTGTCACTGGACTCCAAAGAGGGGGAAAAATATTTGGGACTATCCCCAGAGTTTTGAATGAGAATATAGATGTCTGCGTGGATCACAATAAACTGGAAAATTCTGAAAGAGATGGGAATACCAGACCATCTGACCTGCCTCTTGAGAAATCTGTATGCAGGTCAGAAAGCAACAGTTAGAACTGGACATGGAACAACAGACTGGTTCCAAATAGGAAAAGGAGTACATCAAGGCTGTATATCATCACGCTGCTTATTTAACTTATATGCAGAGTCCATCATGAGAAACGCTGGGTTGGAAGAAGCACAAGCTGGAATCAAGATTGCCGGGAGAAATATCAATAACCTCAGATATGCAGATGACACCACCCTTATGGCAGAAAGTGAAGAGGAACTAAAAAGCCTCTTGATGAAAGTGAAAGAGGAGAGTGAAAAAGTTAGCTTAAAGCTCAACATTCAGAAAATGAAGATCATGGCATCTGGTCCCATCACTTCATGGGAAATAGATGAGGATACAATGGAAGCAGTGAGATACTATTTTGGGGGTTCCAAAAATCACTGAAAATGGTGACTGCAGCCATGAAATTAAAAGATGCTTGCTCCTTGGAAGAAAAGTTATGACTAACCTAGACAGCATATTAAAAAGCAAAGACATTACTTTGCCAATAAGGGTCTGTCTAGTCAATCTATGCTTTTTCTAGTAGTCATGTATGGATGTGAGAGTTGGAACATAAAGTTGAGAATGGATGCTTTTGAACTGCGGTGTTGGAGAAGACTCTTGCGAGTCCCTTGGACTGCAAGGAGATCCAACCAGTGCATCCTAAAGGAAATCAGTCCTGAATATTCATCGCAAGGACTGATGCTGAAGCTGAAGTTCCAATACTTTGGCTACCTGATGTGAAGAACTGACTCATTTGAAAAGAGCCTGATGCTGGGAAAGATTGAAAGCAGGAGAAGGAGATGACAGAGGATGAGATGGTTGGATGGCATCACTGACTCGATAGACGTGAGTTTGAGTAGCTCCGGGAATTGGTGACAGACAGGGAAACCTGACCACGGTCTGTAGGGTCACAAAGAGTCAGACACGACTAAGCAACTGAACTGAACAGAAAATGTTTTAAGCTTTAGCTGTATCATTAATATTTCCTTATAAGATGTTAGAATAGAAAAACAGAATCAATGGCATCTAAAGAGCAATGGAAGCTGAAATTCAACTTAGAGAAACACTTATAAAAAGGTAATCTTTAATACCAAAGATATAGGTATAAACAGGGAACAGGAAGCAGAATGGAATATGGATCCACAGGTCTTTAGCCAAAGCCTTAAGTTCAAACTAGGCCCATAGGAAACTTTGGACTGCAGTCTCTAGGCTGATATTCTATTACTACAGTCATCTACAGGGGTTAGATAAAAAGTTACCACCCTCACCCTCTAAAGACTTCCCTAGTGGCTTAGACGGTAAAGCGTCTGCCTATAATGCAGAAGACCCAGGTTCAGTCCCTGGGTTGGGAAGATCTCCTGGAGAAGGAATGGCAACCCACTCTAGTATTCTTGCCTGGTAGGCTACTGTCCATGGGGTCGCAAAGAGTCAGGCATGACTAAGCGACTTCACTTTCACTTTTCAACCTCTAAAGGTACTGAGGTGCCCAGAGCCAATATATGTTGCTTGCATTATTGGTACATATATAAGGTACACCTTTTCATGACCCAAGTTCAGGCTTTCTAGTATGAAAGAACACAAATGCCAGACCTTAGGGTGTTCAGGCAATTAAATTATCTGCTCTTAAGTCCTTCACAAGGTCCAGTAAGACATAGCTTTCCTGGATAGAGAATTTTGCTTCACTTCCTGACACTGACTGACTTGAGGAGGGCATGGCAACCCACTCTGGTATTCTTGCCTAGAGAATTCCATGGACAGAGGAGCCTGGCGGGTTGCAGTCTATAGGGCTGCAAAGAGACACAACTGAAGTGACTTAGCACATACTGACACTGCCTGTACCCTACATACCGTTGCCTCACAGTAGCAGGGAACTCGGCAGCAGATTCTGACTGGAATCTGCCTCACTCTTTGTTCTACCTGATTTCCTGTGATTCAGAAGTAGCAGTAGGATCTGTCTTTGATTCTTCAAGCTGAAACACCACTGGCAGCCGAAGTTGCTAATTTACATGCACCCAGATTGTTATCTAGCAGAAGGTCAACTTTTGAAGCCAATCATGTGGAGTATTTCCCATATCC
Organism: Oryx dammah; assembly: GCF_014754425.2. NCBI lineage: Eukaryota > Metazoa > Chordata > Mammalia > Artiodactyla > Bovidae > Oryx > Oryx dammah. The sequence goes on along the minus strand of NW_024070212.1, from coordinate 88,400,062 downwards.
AGGGCCTCGTCTTGCCAGAAGCTACTCAAGTACCACAGACTACTGCCCAGAGCCGCCTGGACGCCTAGGAGACAAAGTGCGCTTAGGAGAAGATCCTGAAGGTGGGCCTGCAACCTAGTCAGACTGGACCTGTGCATCACGGTGTTATGAGCTCTGACTACATTCTCTGCAAAATCCTGGGACTTTTATTGACTCTGGATAGAATCCTACAATTTCTTACATAAATTATGATCCCACATCCAAGCTGAGACTGTTAAATATTCTTATAGCAATGGCATCAGCCCCAGGTTACTAAGGTTTAAGAGGCCTGGAGAAGGAAATTGGTCAGAAAGGATCATATAAGTAAGTGATATAAGGTCTCAGAGTCTGGCAGTGTGATAGTCAGAAACCTATATTTAGACACTTAAGCTACTGTCTAGTCTAAGATTAATTGTGAATAAGGTCACAACTATTGGCAGAACATTTCCTAGTAATAACTGGGGAGCAAGTGTTCACAAGAACATTGTTTAGCACAATGGGATGAGGGGAGGAAAACAATTCTACACAGGATAATTCGGCAGCTTGCCAAAACCAAGGACAGGAACAAGGACCGAGGAACAGAAGTGACATTCTGTAGGCACACCTCACACATTATCCAAACACCTCACTGTATACTAGTGACCCCAAGAGCGGGAAGAGTATAGGTAAGCTTTAATGGCCTTTGAAAGAAGGGATACAATTTCTGGTACAAGAATATCTGAGGATAGATGATTTTGACCTATTAAAAAGCAGGTCCTAGAGACTGAGTGGAGCCACTGTAGGGAGACTGAAGCTGGAAACTTATGTCTTAAACAGGGATATAGTAAACCGAAAGATGCAGGGGCTAGAGGAGAGTTATAAGAAAATATGAACATTGACCTCTCTCCTTTAGGATTGCCTGAGAATGAAAGTAATAGAAGAAAGTTTCCTGAAGCTAAAGAATTATTTGAGAGGACAATCCAGGAAGGAATGATAAAGTATCTCCAGCAAAAAGTATATTTACAATGCAATATTGACTTTTCAGCACCTCGTATTCAAAAATACGAGCTGGAAGACAACAAAACCAATTCCAAGTAGTGGAAACTGATAGCTGTGAGTTACCTCATCTGCTAAGAGCTGGGCTCACCACTAAAGAAGTCCTGCAGCTCATCTAGGTTGTGGGCCACCCTCCTCTGACCCTTATGCCCTCAGATCCACTGGAGTCTGAGCTGTGTGTTGGACAGAGGATGCTAATGGAGCCTCTGGCAAGCCCCAAGACACATGTCATCTTCCTGACTAATAGATGTGCTCTGTTTGAAAAGCCACTTCAGAGTTGCTGCTGGGTCTCTACAGAGTCTGAAACACCATCTAATTATGCCACATTAGCAGCCCATCAAGAACTGCAAGCCTGATGATCCAAGCAGCCATAAAGGTTGGATATGAATAGAAATCCTTAGGTAGCAACAGAACACACGGATCAGCTCTGCTCAGGTAAGAAGTTATTACAAACTGGGCTCTTCTGGCAGCAGAAAGTTACAATTGCATGAAGTTTATTAGGGACCAACAGCTGTGATGTAAAAGAGAAGGAAGATGGATTGGGAATAGAATGCTGTCAGGCTAGCAGAGAATATTAGGTTAGCATGGTGGTCTAATAGAAAGCTTCACAGCCTGCTATCTGAGTTCTGCCTAGGGTGACAATGGTACCATGGTGCACCGTCAGCATACTGAGTCACTGTCTGGGCTTTGTCCTGAGAGGGAGGTATCCTTGGCCATCACCACTCTGCCCACTCATCTGCTAGAAGCCTGTCAACATGAGCCCCCTCAGTAACTGAGAGGTTGGTGTATAATACCCCAGCTCCTTTTACACCTCAGGTATGAGAATTCCTAAGGCAATGGCATCCCACTCCAGTACTCTTGCCTGGAAAATCCCATGGATGGAGGAGCCTGGTAGGCTCCAGTCCATGGGGTAGCCAAGAGTCGGACACGACTGAGTGACCTCACTTTCACTTTTCACTTTCATGCTTTGGAGAAGGAAATGGCAACCCACTCCGGTGTTCTTGCCTGGAGAATCCCAGGGATGGTGGAGCCTGGTGGGCTGCTGTCTATGTGGTCACACAGAGTCGGACATGACTGAAGTGACTTAGCAGCAGCGGCAGCAGGTGTCTTTTAAACCATTTCTCCATTTGCTCAGGTTAGTTTCCAGTAGTGATGGGCAGAATGCACCAATACTAGAGGCCTGCCTCTCTACCTTTTCCTTCCCTGTTATACCAGCTTTCTCACATCTCTCAAATAAAGTACTTAAAATCAAAATCACATCTTTCAGGTCCACTTATAGAATAAGTATCGTATGGTTTCTTCTATATGACAGGAATAGGGCAAATCTTCCCTCTTCAGAAAAATGTGAGAACAAAGACTTTCCTCCAACTTCAAAGTGGTCCTAGTTTTCCAGCCAGTGTTCCTGTGTGCACTCATGAAAACTCAATCTAACATTTGCCAGTCTATTATTGCCTGATGCATTGCTATCGCCTGCCCTAGTGGGTACTACCATTTACAAGACTGCATTCTTCCAAATCTACAAAAAGTGGTGACCCAAACAAAGCCCTAGACAGCACAAAAGGAAAATGAAAACCAAAGGAGGACCACGGAGTTTCTTGTAAAGGTCTTTGAGGTCTATAGGCAACACATCAAAATATATCCTGCGACACCAAACACTTTAGATGACATTGAATATTCAAGGTGCCCCTGACAAATAGAGGAAGTTACACAAGAGAGAAGGGGCCCCCAGGGAAGCCTAAGTCTCAACCGATTGAAATTGTCTTTAAAACTTTTTAATAATAGAACATATTCAGGAGGAAATGAGAGGAAGAAAAGAAAACAGGGTGCTCTGCAGCCAGGCTTCATTAGGTAGATACAGGAAACTTCTCTTAGCATTCTTACTCTTAGGTAGGAGTAAGAAAAGCTCACACATTTGGGGCTAAAATTAACTGTCAGAAGGAAGCACAAACAGAAAATTGGTTGGAGTCAGGGGAGGATGACACAAGTGGCCTGGTTGTCATTGCTTTCATCTCTAAGCCAGCTACCACTTTTTGGGAAAGGACCTACCACTGGTAGTAACTGCATGCCTTCAGAAGTTGGCCTGGGGTACTGCTTCATTGCAGGAAAAGATACAAGAATGATAACAACCTATGGCTCAATGTGGGGCAGGTGCCAGGCTGCGATGAAAGCAATGGATTCCAAGGCACCAGTGGCCTCATCCCAAGAGGCTGACTCCTTGAGAGTCATGTTAGAGGCATTTGAGGAAGATCAGAGTATTGAGAACTGCTAGGAAGAACCCAGATGCAGAGCTGTGAAACTGGTAGGTAACCACAGTTCTCTAACTCCTGGTCAGGTACCCAGATGTCTGATTTCTGAGTGATTCCCTCTATTCTGCCAGCTCTCATGCATCTTCTCCACCTTAGTCTGATTCACATCTTCCAAAGAGGAAAGCCATGATCAAACTTCCAGCTAGTGATCAAAATTCCATCTAGTCTGTAGTTGAGTAACTACATCAACTACATGTAGTTGAGTAATTCCATCTAGTCTTGAGTAACTAAACTTCACTCTCAAAGAAAAAAAATATAGGCACTCCTCACTCCAGTCTCTTGGGAAACTGCAGGTGAATGGGGAATTTACAGAGCTTTTGGGTTGTCTGCTCATGACGTGAAATGTCCAACAAGGAATTCACTTTTAAGAGAGCACATCCTTCTGAGCTCCCATTTTTCATGGCTAAGCTATTGGCATCAGCAGCTCATCTAGGGCTGACTCAAACTTTGTACAGTACCTGCAGAAATTATTCAGTGCCAGATGGACAGACCTTAGGAAATTCTTATTTGCTGCACTCATATGGGAAAAAAAGCTTTCCAAAATGGGCAATGTTAATTCCATTCCCCCTTGCAGCCCTCTAGGTTGCAGTCTCCAAACTTGCGCAACATTTACCAACCCATGAAAATGAAAAAAGATGTGTTTTTTCGTAACACCACTTGAACACAATATTCTTTAGGCTCTGGATAAAAATGACCTTAAAATGGATCCTTGAGTTGTAACATAATTTTATAATTAGATTTAAATGAAATATTTTTTGCCCCAATTTTCTTATATATAATATGTTATATTCTTGTAACTGGAATAAATCTTTGCAATGAAAAGCCTATGGTCCAACAAGAAGGAAAGACAAATCTGTTTTGCCAGATTCTAATGAAAAGGGGGGAGACTTGCTGTTAATTCATTTGAACTCTCCAACTGCTCCTCCTCCAGCCCCATATGGTGGCCTTGCTGAATACCCAACATAACCTCAGGCTTGGACTCCCTAGCCTGAGGGTCCAGAAATAGGAATGGTCTCTTCTTACCCTTATAAGGTTCTCAATTTGGCCAAGGAGCTACTGAAATGCAGAGAAGGCAATGGCAATCCACTCCAGTACTCTTGCCTGGAAAATCCCATGAATGGAGGAGCCTGGTAGGCTGCAGTCCATGGGGTCGCTAAGACTCCAACATGACTGAGAGATTTCACTTTCACTTTTCACTTTCATGCCTTGGAGAAGGAAATGTCAACCCACTCCAGTATTCTTGCCTGGAGAATCCCAGGGACAGGGGAGCCTGGTAGGCTGCCACCTATGGGGTCGCACAGAGTCGGACACAACTGAAGCAGCTTAGCAGCAGCAGCAGCTACCTGAAATGAGGCAGAGCATTATCTACTGAAGAAAGTCCCATCAGAGATATGAACTCAGACCGGGCAGCTGACAGAATTGTTTTGCTTCCATACCCTTTTCAACTTCAGATTTATTGAATCAGAAGAATATGCCAGCTTGTCAACATGACCCGAAGAGGATAAAAATGTCTCTTTAACCCACACCCCAATGTGGACAGATGTTAAGATTTGTTAAGTTCCCTCCTTGTTTCAGGAAGAAAAAAAAATAGCAGCTAGCAGGGAGGCAGATTGACGTCAGGAAGATATAGCTGTGCCTGCTGCAGCCTGCACCAAGGAGATATCAACAGTGGACCCTATCTTAAAAATGCAGAAGGTAGACCAAAGTTTAAACATTTACAAAGCTGTATTCTTTCAAGGCTACAAAAAGGGGTGGCCTAAATTAAGAAGCCCTAGAAAGTAAAGAAAAAGGAAACAAAAACCAAAGGAGGATCATTGAGTTTCTTGAAAGGGTCTTTGAGGCCCATAAGCAACACACTAAAATATATCCTGAGACCCCACAGAACTTCAAGATAATGTTCCATATTCACAGTGCCCCTCACATTTCAGAGGACAAGAGAGAAGGGGTCCTGGAGAAGCCTATGTGTCAAACCAGTTAAAAGTGCTTTTAAAGTTTTTAATCATGGGCCACATTCAGTAGAAAAAGGGAAGAAGGAAAGATGAAATAACAGGCTGCTCTGCTGGTTGCTACCTGGACACATGGAAGAGCTGGACCAAACTGAGGTCCCCCAAGAGGGACCAGCTACAGGAGGAGACCCTGTGCCCAAGCTTCACTCATAAGCTGTACCCGGCAGTTGGAGGGGGTAGGGGGAAAAACTGTCGTTGTGCAAATTGCAGACGGTCTCACTGGAATAGTGTGTCTTATCCTGAGTGAGGCTCTTGAAAGTGAAGGCGGCCTACAGTAGAAACTTCACATGCTTGAGCTCCCTGAAAATGGCAGTAACAAGGAATAATGGGGGCTAGGGTTCCTTTAAATCTGAGTTCATTCAGTATTCCCCCTAAGAGCACAGGGTGACTAGTGAGGTTTGGAAATCTACGCTTGGCTTTCTGATCAATATGGGGGTCACCTAAGCTGTCCTAGATAATTCAAGAAGATCAGCCCTGGGTGTTCTTTGGAAGGAATGATGCTAAAGCTGAAACTCCAGTACTTTGGCCACCTCATGCGAAGAGTTGACTCATTGGAAAAGACTCTGATGCTGGGAGAGATTGGGGGCAGGAGGAGAAGGGGACGACAGAGGATGAGATGGCTGGATGGCATCACTGACTCGATGGACGTGATTTTGAGTGAACTCCGGGAGTTGGTGATGGACAGGGAGGCCTGGTGTGCTGCAATTCATGGGGTCACAATGATTTGGACATGACTGAGCAACTGAACTGAATGGATTACAACAGTTCTTACCCCATAAGCTAACAATAAGAAGTGTGCCAAAGACCAAACATTTTCATACTGATTATACAGTCAAGTACCAACCAGGAGCTTCCCTGATAGCTCAGCTGGCAAAGAATCTTCCCCCAATGCAGGAGACCCCAGTTCAATTCCTAGGTTGGGAAGATCCACTGGAGAAGGGAAAGGCTACCTACTCCAGTATTCTCAGGCTTCCCTGGTGGCTCAGATGGTAAAGAATCTGTCTGCAATGTGGGAGACCTGGGATTGATCCCTGGGTTGCGAAGATCCCGAGAGAAGAGAATGGCTACCCACTCCAGTATTCTGGCCTGGAGAATTCCATGGACTGTATAGTTCATTAGGTCACAAAGAGTCAGACATGACTGAGTGACTTTCACTTTCACCAATCCGGGAAATGACCAGTGGGGTTGTCTGGACAGTGAGGTGGGGCCAGGACTCCATTGATTATCTGGCCCAACATGTAACTTCTTTAACAGGGGTGCTCCAATTATGCTCTGGATCTCCAGATATCAATGTTGAGTTGGGACCTGTGTCTCAGTCATAAAATATTTGGAAAAAGACAACAGCACTGATGCCCCAGCGACATAGAATTTGGCCCTTTGGAGAAGTGAGAAATCATAACCATGTACACTTGCTATATACCTGGCATGAATCATGTACCTGGCATCACCAACTCAATGGAAATGAGTTTGAGCAAGCTCCAGGAGATGGTGAAGGACAGGGAAGCTTGGCATGCTGCATTCCATGGGGTCACAGAGTCAGAGATGACTTAGCAACTGAACAACAGCAACACTTGCCATGGTGTTGTAGAGTCTTTCGCCCAGGGCATGCTCATGTTCTCTAATCCTGATTTCTAAGTCTGAAATGAGGCTCACATCTGGAAACCTGGCAAGAGATCTGCCTATTATGACTGCCCTGAGCCTCATCCATATCTGGCTTCTGGTTGTATATGTTGAGCCATGTCTTTAGTATGTTCAGCCATGTCTTTAGTAGCCTGTCTTGCCCTTAAGAAAATAGCTAATAGAACAAGGCATCCCCTTCTCCCTGGTCAGCCCTGTTCGGGTGGTTGAGCACTGCCACCTAGTTTATATTATTCTTGATGATGCCACCCTCCTCATTGCCTTTGAAGAATCTAGATTTGTAATATATTTATTTTTCAGCCCAAGCCTACAGAGAATTTCTGATTCTGGTTGCCTCCCATCAGTATATTTCTTACTGCTCTAGTAATGAGACTGTTCACTGGGTCTTTCTTGGGAGAGTCATTTGGTGGGTTTTATATCCCTGCATGCCAGCATCCCTGCTTTTTTTTTCCTTTTTTTTTTCTTAACTTCATAGTCTAGAGCTTTAACTGATGCTGGGAGGCTTCTCTGCTAATTCCTGTTATCAGCCATTTATCACAAGATCTGTTAACCACCTCCTCTTAGGATTTTGTAATGCTCACAAGACCAAGATGGGGTCTGAATTCATGATATGCAACCTGATGTCAGGGCCTTTCAAGACAATTTGGTCCTTTCAGTGGATAGACTGAAGTACAGATAAACATCTGAAGTCAAGATATTTCATGATAAAACTGAAGTGTGGCTCTCAAACAATGGCCCATGCATTCTATTATGGAAGTCAAGAGCAGATTTAATTTTTTAATACAACTCCTACCAAGATTATAGAAGTGTGTTCTTAGATGTTGGGTTAAAAAAAAAAAGGTAAGATGGAGAAAGGCTAGGTTTCATCTCAGTTGGTCACAATGCTCCAAAGTCTCACCGTGGAGAAGCACTTAATTCAAAAATGATTTCATGTTTTCCTATCTGCTTAATGAAAATTTGAACTAGGATAGCTTTTGCTAGCCAGCCTCACAAATCAGAGTCTGAAAGATTACCTAATCAAGGAATAAAAGGCCTGTGGGACCATTCAGTAACTTGTTTCCTCCAGGCACAGCCTAGTAGCTGGACTTGTTAAACAGTTCAGTTGGTAGAGAATCCACCTGCAGTGCAGGAGATTCAGGTTCAATCCCTGGGTGGGGAAGATCCCCCATAGAAGGAAATGTCAACCCACTCCAATATTCTTGCCTGGAAAATCCCATGGACAGAGGAGGCTGTTGGGTTATAGTCCATGAGACTGCAAAGAGTATGACACGAGTTAGCAAATAGTAAGGCAGGTAAACTAAGATCATGGCATCCGGTACCATCACTTTATGGCAAACAGATGGGGAAACAGTGGAAACAGTGACAGACTTTATTTTTATGGGGCTCCAAAAATCACTGCAGATGGTGACTGTAGCCATGAAATTAAAAAAAATGCTTGCTCCTTGGAAGAGAAGTTATGACCAACCCAGACAGCATATTACAAAGCAGAGACATTACTTTGCCAACACAGGTCCATCTAGTTAAGGCTATGGTTTTTCCAGTAGTCATGTACAGATGTGAGTTGGACTATAAAGAAAGCTGAGTGCCAAAGAATTGATGCTTTTGAACTGTGGTGTTGGAGTTGAGAGTCCCTTGGACTGCAAGGAGATCAAACCAATCCATCCTAAAGGAAATCAGTCCTGAATATTCATTGGAAGGACTGATGCTAAAGCTGAAGTTCCAATTCTTTGGCTAGCTGATGTGAACAACTGACTCATTTGAAAAGTCCCTGATGCTGGGAAAGATTGAAGGTGGGAGGAGAAGGGGACAGAGGATGAGATAGTTGGATGGCATCACCAACTCAATAGACATGAATTTGGGTAAACTCCGAGAGTTGGTGATGGACAGTAAGGCCTGGTGTGCTGTAGTCCATGGGGTCACAAAGAGTAAGACATGACTGAGCAACTGAACTGAATTGAACATTGACTGGAACTTTAATGCTAGAAGAAACTTCTGCTGATACCTTTAATTAGGAACATCATGATCTATAAATTTCCTTACCATGGGCTTGTGATAATACCAGATCGAGTATGGCCTGGGTTCATGTTATATGGACTGATCTCAGGAGCTCTGTCAGCTACCGTGTCCAACTCATCACAGTCAGCCTGTATGAAAAAGTTTTGCTTCTCCAGGAATGTTCTGGAAAGGCAAGGACACAGTGTTAACCCTATTTTCTTTGAATAGGGATCATAAATTCCTGGAGTAGGAAGCCAGATATCATCTGTGGCCAGTTTTGGAGGATGATCAGCAGTAGTTAATTAAATTATGGCATGTTATTCTGGAATAAGGATTCTTCTAGTGTGTTTCACGGGACTACTTGGTTACCACATGGTTTCATTTCTTCTGCATAAGTATTTTCATTTCTGAAGATACTTTCCCCATTTTGTTAAATTAAGCTCTCAAATGTTCTTGGTTTGAAAGTGAACTTGGTTTGAAGTTGCTCAGTCATGTCCAACTCTTTGAGACCCCATGGACTATAGCCTGCCAGGCTCCTCTGTCCATGGGATTTCCCAGGCAAGAACACTGGAGTGGGTTGCCATTTCCTTCTCCAGGGGATCTTCCCGACCCAGGGATTGAACCCGGGTCTCCCGCATTGCAGGAAGACTCTTACCATTTGAGCTACCAGGGAATCCCTGTTCTTGGTTTATCCAACTGCTAATTAAGAAAATCCTCAGGCCCCCCTGTGTTATGGTTTTCCACAGCTTAAGACAAAGGAACACTTGAATGTTCAGGACCTTCTCTTGAGGAGTCTGCCAGTAAGGAGGGTAGTTATAATCTCCAGTTATCACACCTCTAGGTTGCTTGAAGCATTCACACCAAGGCCACTCTCTCCCCAGGCTATTCACAGCTAATGATTATTCATGACACATCTGGGCCTTTCCTGCTGTTTGAAATCTTATCTACATTTGTATCATGGCCCCATCTTGCAAGGGCTGCACCCAAGGACAACGTGGCTAGCATACATACATGAAATGGTCTAAGACCATTTTCTAGTTGACTGGGGAATTTTGACAATTCAAGTACTCCTGAAGAGTCACACCATTTAAGCAAGGTTTGGCAAGGCTTTCTTGGATGCTTTTCTGGAAATATTTATCTTCTAGGTCCAACCTAGAACAGACTGATGGCTCTCTCAGGCTCCCAAGTCTTCTTTCATATCTCCTTTCATGAAAGCATTCCCCCAAGATCTTTGCACATTTAATCTCATCTTGGCATTTGGTACTTATAGGATCTGGTGTTATAACAACTGATGTGCCTACTAAGGTTGAGAAAAATACTACCATTTCTTGTAGAATCCTCAGTTTGTTGTGGAGACATGTTTTACCATTTCTAATTCTTAGATGGTTTAAAACCAGTACTAGTTTTTTCTCCTTAGTTTTATACACCTTCCTACCACTATTGTTTCACGCCAATTTGGTTCACTAAAAGGGTAAAAGGACATACAGAGAAACATGAGTTTGCTTTGTTTAAAAAAAAAAAAACAACAATGAAATGAACTCTGAATTTCACACCCCTAGTCATAGTGGCCTGCGCAGCCTAACAACCTCTTTTGGAAATCAAGAATGGATTCAGGTGTCCAGATAACACAATCCTTTAAATACAGGAGGGTGTTCTCTGTTGTTGGTGACACTGCATGGAGGTTGCAACACTGATACTACCTGTGTTCTATCTTCCAAGGAGCTTGAAGATAGATGTAATAGGCTTGTCACAATGTCAGTGGTGGATGTAAAATCTTCCAGGCATTTTGTTTTGTACAAAGCACCCTCAATATTGCCAGTTCTCATTTTCATGAGGAATGTAAGGTGACTTCAAGGCAGAGGCACAGTTACCAATCTTACCTCTTAGGATGTAACATAATGTTTCCCAACTGAGTCTTCAGTAATACCTGTGGTTTTAAAGTTTGGTTGATTCTGTCAATTTTATGTAAACAGAAGCAATGATGGGGGCCAAGTGATTTGCATTCTGGGACTAGTGTGCATCTTTAGACAAGTTTGAAAACAAAGCATAAGTCAGTATCTTTAACACAAAGATATGTTAAAGTTACTGATTTTAAAATGGTTGAGGAGAAAAGGCAGGTAGAGTGGCAAGTGAAGTTAGAGGATGTTGTTTGTGATCTGGTCTTCTAGGTAAACTTCCCTACATAACTTTTTAGTTTTAAGAAGTATAAAGCACCTCAGCCAAGACTCTGTGAAATCTTAGGGTATGGGTCCTGAAGTTCAGGCAAAGGGAGTGCAACAGTAAAGCTGCCCTGTGTCAGGACCTCAGTGTGGGCCTTTATATTGGGGTTCCTTCCTTTCACATGACCTTCTTTAAACTACGTGCACTTGTATCCTTGTTTCAAGCTCTGCTCCTGTGGGAGGACTCAGACTAAGGTAATCAGTTTGAAAGACTAAGGTAATCAGTTTGAAATACTAAGTGTGATCATTGGTCTTTGAGGAAAGTGATTATAGACAGGCTAGTGTCTTCTATTCTGCCCAGTTATAGGAAGACGTTATAATTCTATGTGAACTTTCTGGCCATAGAGGCAAAAGTCATCCAGGCTGATTACAGAAACATTCCTTCCACTGCCATCAGTAACCCAGGTCCAGCTTTAAAAATCAGCTCTCAGTCTTTGGACCCATCCTGAATGAGTCATGGGATGGGCTGTTGGTACACACAGCCCACCAGAAATGATGCAAAGCCAAGAGTCTTTCTATATATTGTGTATGTATATATTGTATTGACCCAAGTTAAAATCATTTACCAATTTTTCTAAATTACTAGTATATAAAAGTCCCCAGAAGAGTGATATTACCATGTTTGCCTACTTCACTTGCAGACTTCACCTCCAGACAGAATTTTTACCATGCCCAAGTAGTGATGCAATGGCACCCCACTCCAGCACTCTGGCCTGGAAAATCCCATGGATGGAGGAGCCTGGTGGGCTGCAGTCCATGGGGTCATGAAGAGTCAGACACGACTGAGCGACTTCCGTTTCCTTTTTCACTTTCATGCATTGGAGAAGGAAATGGCAACCCACTCCAATGTTCTTGCCTGGAGAATCCCAGGGACGGGGGAGCCTGATGGATTGCCGTCTATGGGGTCGCAGAGTCTGACACGACTGAAGCGACTTAGCAGCAGCAGCCCAGTAGTGATGCCATGAGGCCTTCAGTGGGAAAAAAAAAAGCAAAGACAAAAATCTGCACCCACTGCATGGTAGACGCTGATGCAGTACAGTATCCTTCCACGAAGGGCTTGTTGCTTCTGGGTGTGGTTTATGTAACCTGTATCAGTTCCTTCATGGAGTAATAGATGGGGAAACAGTGGAAACAGTGTCAGACTTATTTTGGGGGGCTCCAAAATCACTGCAGATGGTGATTGCAGCCATGAAATTAAAAGATGCTTACTCCTCGGAAGGAAAGTTATGACCAACCTAGGTAACATATTAAAAAGCAGAGACATTACTTTTCTAACAAAGGTCCGTCTAGTCAAGGCTATGGTTTTTCCATTGGTCATGTGTGGATGTGAGAGTTGGACTGTGAAGAAAGCTGAGCACCAAAGAATTGATGCTTTTGAACTGTGGTGTTGGAGAAGACTCTTGAGAGCCCCTTGGACTGCAAGGAGATCCAACCAGTCCATTCTAAAGGAGATCAGCCCTGGGATTTCCTTGGAAGGACTGATGCTAAAGCTGAAACGCCAATACTTTGGCCACCTCATGTGAAGAGCTGACTCATTGGAAAAGACCCTGATGCTGGGAGGGATTGGGGGCAGGAGGAGAAGGGGACGACAGAGGATGAGATGGCTGGATGGCATCACTGACTCGATGGACATGAGTCTGAGTGATCTCTGGGAGTTGGGGATAGATAGGGAGGCCTGGCATGCTACAGTTCATGGGGTCGCAAAGTGTCGGACATGACTGAGCGACTGAACTGAAACTGAACGGAACTACTATAATGCCTTAGCGCTGATTTTCCATGGATACCGTCACACTGGTGATGGATGTAGGTATTTTCCATCTGTGCCATTGGCTGAATGTCAAGGGGAACCTTTCCCTAACATGGAACAACTTGACCAATCTTCTATGGATGGGACTTTGGCTGTGAAACTCAAAGATGCACCAGCTAGATCCTCTCCCTTGAAGGACTTACTGTTCAGCTACAGAGAAGGCACTCAGTAGACAGTCTTCAACCATCAACTCCTCCAGTGTGTGATGATGCTACAGGTTTAACCTGAGGTTAAACGCTTTTAGGAGAGCAATCCATGGCCAGTGACTAAGCAGGAGAGTTTATATGAAAGCTTGACCCTCTTAGTCCAATGAGGAACAACTCCTACAGGTTATTCTAAGTTTAGAGGACTTCTCTCTGCCAGGTTGGCAGGGACTTTGGGGCTAAACTCTATACTTAGTTTTGGTGGCCTCATGTCCTATTCTAGACCTGTGCCAAGAAATCCTATCTGGTTTCTTTGCTCAACTTAACATGCACAGCAGTTCTTGCCAAGTCAGTAGGATTGTCATGGAATGTCTTCTACTGTAGCTTATGTGGTAGCCACAGAGGTACCCTCCTCTGATCTCCCCTCCAGAAAAACTGACCTCCATCTGTCCTTCCTTCAGGATGCAATCATGTTCAAGTTAAGTCAATGCTTTTCCTAGGAGCTCCTATCCAGTAATTGGGCACTGTGTGAGAAGTGAAGCCTGACCATTTGCATTCAAAGAAAGTTCTCCTAGAGTTACTCCTTGTGCTGAGACTCCCTGCTGGGCTGCCTGAAGCTTTCTCAGTTCACTATAGTTCTGAAGTCCTCCCTATTCAATTCTTCCTCCCCACTTCTTTTCCACAAATCTTAGACCTATAAACAGTGTAAGATTTCTCTCTACCTAATCCTGCCACTCCCCCACTTTCTTAGTGGTTAACCCCAATGAGTCTTCTGAAATTCTAACTCTGTTTTGGGTTTGACACAGCATTGTAAGTCAAGATTTGGTAAAATAAGTTTCCGATTGTTTCCAGTGCTCCCATGAAGGTCCTGGGGTGAGGATACTTCTACTGAACTACTGGATCCTCATCAGAACCTGGAAAACTTTAACCCAGCCAAAGTCTTCTTGGTTCCGAGAGAAAATAAAATCCATTAACTCATGTGATGATGCAAGGTCCTAGCCTGATCTAAGGAGCAGGCATGTCAAGGTTCAGTCCCTAGAAGCCTTTAACTTGTGACAGGATAAAATAACATCTTCAAGAACTACCAAAGTCAAGGGAATTCCCTCTGACAAAAGAGTGCTGAATTTGTGCAGAGCTGGTCTCAGCCTCTGACAGAATATTAGTCATACAAGTTGAATGTATTTCTTATGTTCCAGACTATTAGGTATACTTCAGGTATTGACCTTAACAGTTCAAGATTTCACAGAACTACAGGCCAAGTATGAGCTCTACATTGCTTCTTGGCAATATTTAAGTCCAACAAGCTCAGTCCTTAGGTCCATATATTCCTAAAATAGACACAACCATCTCCACTGTGAAAAGAGGACTTTGGTCACTAGTAACCTCAGAAGCCAATGTTTTTAGTTTTAGTAGGTACCTCAGGACTCAAAGTGGTGGTTGACATATAACTGATATCACCTTTTAAAGGAATTAGTGCCAGAGAGCTTTATGGCTTTTTTTGTTGTTCTGCTGCTGCCCTGCACCCAAAGACAGCCTCCTACATGGACTTCAGAGAGTCAAGATTCCCATTCCTAGTTAGTCCCTGTGCTCCACTGCATGGCTAGTATGAATCATATGAAGGAGTACATACCATTTAGACTGATGTTATAGTAGTGATGTAATCCATAGCCCACCATATGCCAACATGGTACCATGAAGCCCATGGTGAGGACATGCATATTTATAGTGTGAACACTGTTAAGTGTAGGCTTTGGCAAACATGTAAGGATATCAAGGAAAGCAGATTCATAGATGAGAAGATGCCGAGATTGACTTATTTGCACTTGACGATAATAGTGGACAGAAGCTAAAAGATTCTCACAGTATCAAAGAAAGGAAGCCAAATCTTCCCATTTACTGGATATCTGGATGTGAAACTTTAGGATAAGAAACAAAGGTTAGAGGAGCACATGAAAAACACTCAAGCAGGTGTCTTGCAGGATTCTTTCAAACTGGTCCCAGAGGATCATGAGGAATTTCATATGTAGTATGTCAGTTAAAGCTGGAGAGACAGGCTGCAAGAATGAGTAAGCTTTTCAGAATTATTTGCAGTCTATCCCAGTCACTACATCTTTAGAAGTGGCTTAACTACTGCTTGACAATTGCACTTGAGTTGGCAAGATATAAGACAGTTGTGTCTATGTGGAATATATGGTGTTTGTCCCTTTGTATCCTGCTTTCAGTCCCTATAAGGAGGGGGAAACAACACTTCTTATATAAAACTGCTGGGCTATTTGGTTTGGGTTGGGAGAATCTTAGCAGGAAGTCAACAGGAAGAGGGGACTATCAGGGCAATTATTCCCTTGGTAACCACTGGTGAATAGAACTTTCATGCATAAATAAAAGCTTATTTCTCACAAAGCTGTCAGCTTCTCCCTGCCAGAATCTAGTATACATACTTTCTTTTTCTTTTGAACCTGGGATGATACATCTTTTATTGTTTAGTCTTCCATTATTACTAACTCTGGGCTATTGCATTTTCCCTTTATAAATAAGACCTTCATTGAGTTACTCTAGTTTTGACTATGCTATTTTTTCTTGGGCTCCCTGACTAATACAGTGCCAGCTCAGACACTTTCTTAGCCATCCTGTGGTGTGGATATTGCTTATTCAAGGGTTAAGTTAAGCCTTGAGATTTTCTATAAAATTCCTAACACTGAAGAATTCTTCAAATGTTCACCTTCACAGTTCTTTTGACTCTTTTGTTCTGTGTTAATGCAGTAGTCAGCAGTGATAATAGAGTAGTATCATTGGGGAACAGGTTTGGAGTAAATTACTGAATAGAAGAGCTATCCTAAAATGCTCAGAATTGACTGATTAGATTTAGAGAAGTTGGATTCTACATATAGATGAAATATTTAGAAATTCATAAATTACCACTCATTTTGAAAGGCTCTAAACCATTACATTTGCATAATGAATACCATGTGGATAGGTCTTCCCTGGTGGCTCAGTTGTAAAGAATCCACTTGGCAATGCAAGAGGTGTGGGTTTGATCCCTGAGTTGGGAAGTTCCCCTAGAGAAGGAAATGGTAACCCACATTCCAGTATTATTGCCTGGGAAATCCCATGGACAAAGGACCTGGTGGGCTACAGTCCATGGGGTCTCAAAAGAGTCCGACACAACTTAGAAATTAAACCGCCACCACCACCATGCAGATAAAGCATAATATTAGTTTCAAGTATGTTCTTTCTCAGATGATGTCTATGTATAAGTCAAGACCCACCATTTAATAGCCATATGAAGGTGGCTGGATGTTGAGCCTCAGCCAACATTTTCACTCTCCTCTCTGCAGTCCATGGGGTTGCAAAGAGTTGGACACGACTGGGCCATTGAACAACAGCAGCAAGGAAGATGTGCAATCCTGTTTCAGCTTGTTCAAAGATGCTTCCTACATAGATCTTTATAGGCTGGGGTTCTTATTTTCCCACCCATAAAAATGTTAAAGGTGTAGTTTAGTGCAGAAAAGACTAAAGCATAGACTTGAGTTCTCAAATCTGAACTACCACAGATGCCTGAACTCCTTGGCTGGTTTATTTTATTGTATTTCACTAGACCTGACTGTAAAGAAGGCTGAGCACCGAAGAATTGATGCTTTTGAACTGTGGTGTTGGAGAAGACTCTTGAGAGTTCCTTGGACTGCAAGAAGATCCAACCAGTCCATTCTGAAGGAGATCAGCCCTGGCATTTCTTTGGAAGGAATGATGCTAAAACTGAAACTCCAGTACTTTGGCCACCTCATGCAAAGAGCTGACTCATTGGAAAAGACTTTGATGCTGGGAGGGATTGGGGGCAGGAGGAGAAGGGGATGACCGAGGATGAGATAGCTGGATGGCATCACTGACTCGATGGCGTGAGTCTGAGTGAACTCTGGGAGCTGGTGATGGACAGGGAGGCCTGGCGTGCTGTGATTCATGGGGTCGCAAAGAGTCGGACACGACTGAGCAACTGAACTGAACTGAGACCTGAGTATCAAAAAAAAAAAAAAAAAGTTAAATTTAAGAACCAGGGCTTAATTCAACTCAAATTTATACAGGAGGATCATCTAGAATATATATGATATTCTAACAGTTGTAAAGGCAGCACCTCCAAATCTCTCATTGGCAAACAG
This sequence comes from Oryx dammah, assembly GCF_014754425.2. Classification (NCBI taxonomy): domain Eukaryota; kingdom Metazoa; phylum Chordata; class Mammalia; order Artiodactyla; family Bovidae; genus Oryx; species Oryx dammah. The sequence continues at coordinate 88,382,744 of NW_024070212.1, read as the reverse complement.
TCATGGAGACTTGTTATTAAAACATATGCAGACTTGCCCCATTTGAAATTCTAAGAGGCATCATCTTTATTGATCTTCAAAAGCTAGAGATCAAAGAAAAGCAACTTAAGAGACCAAGCCCAGAGTCTTCAAGAGGATGGCTGAAGAATGAGTCTTCAATATCACAGTACCAGCTCTTCCTGAAGGGTAGATGGGTATTGTTATAATTCAGCTTAGTCCATTACTAGGCCTGATCTGATGCACTCTCTTTACAAAAGATATGATACTGGAGCCAGTCATCAGGCAATTCAAAGCTTTACTACTGGCTCAGGCACAAGCAGGAGGGAAGTCCTGCAGAGAAGAGGCATCATCAACATGATGGCTCTCTGGAGATAGTGAATAGGAAGAGCCTAGTTATGGACAGTATGTTCCATCTTAAAACTGGAAGGATTTTTGAAAAAAAAAAAAAAATGCCAGAGGTTGACTGAGTTCTGACAACCTGTGCTGATTGGGAGGATGAGAAAGGAAGATGCTCAGAGGGGAAGGATGAAATGACCTTGATGTTAAGTTTACCTAAAATATGGCTTTATTGTGAGTGACTTAGTGCTTCTAATTATTTCTGCATCATCACACATCTTCACAGCGGAATAGGCTCCATGGTCATGAAGCAGAAGCAGTTTAAAGAGTTCAAAGTAAGACAGGAGAAAAGCTACCAGTCCAGAACCCTAGCAAAAGTGACAAGCAAGGTGGAAGTCCTCAAGAGCAGAAGATAGGGGGATCCTCAGGTGTAATGGCCAGAGCTCAGCATAGCCGCCATTTTACCATCTCAGCAGGGGTGAAGTGGTGGAGAGAAAAAGCCAGTGGCCAAGATAAGTTGGTCTATTCCTTTATTCCTATTCCAGAGATCCTGGAATGCAAGCTTCTTGCCAAGGATGTCTACAGAATATGAGGATATAACTGTACTCATAGGAAGTCTATTTTCAGAGGCATAAAGCTTAGTCTTGCTATGCTGGCCACATAGCTCAGATTCCAGTTGTTGCAAAGCCAAAAATGTTAGAGGATGTCACTTCTGACCTTCATCTGGAACCAATGCTACTTTGATGATATTTTACTCTGGGAAGTTTTCCAGTCAAAGACAGGAGAATCATATGGCAAACCTATTAGGCTTACAGGAGCTACAGGAAGGCATCATAGGAGATATAAACTAATCTGTCCCTAGTAGGTATACTATTTTTTTTCCCCCTTGCTTTAAGTATCAATTTTTCTACACTTGACTTATTTGGGAAGTTTAAGTCTGCAGGTTTGTCCAAACTCAACTGGCCAATAGAATTGTCAACACCCAAGGGAACTTCTAACAACTTTTTCTGCCAGGCCCTAACCTCAAGGTAGTTGGAATACTGGATGGAGGGGCCCAAACATTTGTTTTTGACTGGTAAAGCAAATGAGGAGAGGACTTTAAGTCAGAGAAAGGCTTATTCTACATTAAGACTGTTCAGTAGCTAACATTTGGGGATGTACATTCTATCCAATGTTGTGAACATGGGCTGCTGTTATCTTAAATCCAGACATCATAAGCTTGTGATGCCTAGAATTTGACTTAGTTCAGTTCAGTCGCTTAATTGTCTGACTCTTTGCAACCCCATGGACTGAAGCACACCAGGCTTCCTTGTCCATCACCAACTCCCAAAGCTTGCTCAAACTCATGTCCATTGAGTTGGTGATGCCATCCAACCATCTGATCCTCTGTCATCCCCTTTCTCCTCCTGCCTTCAATCTTTCCCAGCATCAGGGTCTTTTCTACTGAGTCAGTTCTTCGCATCAGGTGGCCAAACTATTGGAGTTTCAGCTTCAGCATCAGTCCTTCCAATGAATATTTAGGACTGATTTCCTTTAGGATAGACTGGTTGGATCTCCTTGCAGTTCAAGGGGCTCTCAAGAGTCTTCAACACCACAGTACAAAAGCATCCATTCTTCAGTGCTCAGCTTTATAGTATAACTCTCACATCCATCATATTCATACATGACTACTGGAAAAACCATAACTTTGACTAGACAGACCTTTGTTGGCAAAGTAATGTCTCTGCTTTTTATAAGTTGTCTAGGTTGGTCATAGTTTTTCTTCCAAGAAACAAGTGTCTTAATTTCATGGCTGTAGTCACCATCTGCAGTGATTTTGGAGCCCAAGAAAATAAAGTTTCTCACTGTTTCCATGGTTGCCCCATCTATTTGCCATGAAGTGATGGGACTGAATGCCATGATCTTAAGTTTTCTGAATGTTGAGTTTTAAGCCAATTTTTTCATGCTCCTCTTTCAACTTTCATCAAGAAGCTCTTAACCAAGCATGGCCCTGCCAATCAGAACAAGACCCAGTTCCCCCCACCCCCCTAGTCAGTCTCTCCCATCACAAAGATTCCATAAGCCTCTTCTCCTTATTTATCAGAGGGCAGACAGAATGAAAACCACAGTCACAGAAAGCTAATCAAATGGATCACATGGACCATATCCTTCTCTAACTCAATGAAATTATGAGCCATGCCATGTAAGGTCACCCAAGATGGAAGGGTTATGGTGGAGAGTTCTGACAAAACTTGGTCCACTGGAGAAGGCGTTGGCAAACCACTTCAGTATTCTTGCTTTGAGAAACCCGTGAACAAAATTTGACTTAGAAGCCTCACTTTGAAAAAGTAAGGCCTATTTGAAGTTTAAATACTGCTTGGAACTGCAGAGAGGTAATTTTTTTTTTTTTTTTTAAGTAGAGAAAGCTAGATACTCCGGGAAGCCACCATACAAGTTGAGAGTAACACTAGGTTTCCAGGACTGAAAATGGTAGAAACTAGGAAGCAATGTTTTTAGGAAAAATCAAGGTGATGTGTACAAGTTCCACACTAGTGAGCATCAACAAGGGGAAAATTGGGGATTGAGAAATGGAGACCCTAGATAGCAGAAGTCCTCTAGAACTAAAGAGTATGTGACTGCCTAAGGCAGGGAGTTGCATGCTGTTGTTCATAGCTAGTGAGAGATCTCAGAATGTAGTATAGCTAGTGAGAGACCTCAGAAAGTAGAGAAGCATTTCATGAGAATAATTGAAGTTTGAGCCTTTTATTCCCACCAGAAACACCTAGAGTGAACATTCTAAAATTCTAAAACTCCACTTAGGACCTGTGTAAGACCCAATGACTAGGTCTTTCTGGAGGTAGCTTTGTCATATTTCTTTGGAGCCCAAGGACAGTATTTGGGAATATTCCCAGAGTTTTGAACAAGAATACAGATGTCCCCAAAATGGTTTGCTAATAAATTATGCTAGACTACACACAGTGAGCCCAAGAAGAAGCACAGTAACCTGACATATAGCCCCGAGCAACTCCTCTGCTCATGGCCCACAGGGCTCTATCTCCTGCTTGTTAGTTGAGCTTCTAAATTATCACTTCACAGCCAGAGTTAGTGATAGACCAATCACCTATGGGACAACTAAGTTCATCCTCGTAACAGGCTGCACAGCCCCTTGATTACCTTCATCAATTCATCACCACTGCCCAGAACACAGGGTACCATATACTTTATTCCAGGTTGAGGATTTTTTTTTTAATTGCCCGTGAGGAGTATAAATCAAGTAATTATAAATTACTTATCTCCCAACATGTGGGCTCCCTATTCTAGGCTTATCAGCCATGTGCCCCAGCAATATTCCCCAAGCCTGCCATCCTAACACCCACCAGGAAAGCTCATTATAGTTGCAAATTCCTCCTGGTCTTTACTCCCAAGGAACAGCCCTCTCTGACACTTATTCTCAGCATGTAACATCCTGGAAACTTCTCTCCAGTAGAAAGACATTTACAATTGTTCCATTTTCTGGGGTAGAGGTAGATGTTGGCATCTTTTTACCACTGATATACCTTCTAAATTTGGAAGTCTCAGGTAGCCACTGAACAAATAATTGATTTGTATCTGTTCCCAGTAATTACTTAGTTGAACCATAATCATTGAGATTCTCAAAATATGAGAATAACTCAAGGCACTTCCTGCTGTAGATGCAGGGTTTGTCTGTGTTACTAGTTTCAGTCAAATCTAGGGCTTCCATTATCATGCACTTTGGATGAGCTTTGACAGAGGGTTACAAATCCCTTTTTTCCATTTACTCTTTCTCCTAGTTTTTCCAAGAAAAATTCCAGAATGAGGTTTTCTGGTGGAGATACATTAATAATCTCAAAAGCTCGGTGAACCAAATGGGTAGGACTAAACTTAAGAAACACTACTTCTGGACACTCAACACATAAGTTGCTATCCAGTGGGCAGAGAAGCTAAGATGTACTCAGGGCTCAAAGGACACTCAATCTCACTTAGCACATGCATCAATCTTAAGATTGAACACTAATCCTATGAAGGTATGATGTAAATGCAACTGCAGCATTTAGTTCAATATGCGAGATAATCATGGAGTTTCCAGTGGGATGGAGATATTTACATACATGGGTCCTAAACACCAGCTCAAGTTTAGGATACATTAACTCAGTACATTAGTCTTACACCATGGTCATGAATGATACTAGGACCGAGTCCCACAAGATTCCCCCATTTAAGGCACCAGTCATGGGTTAAGATACAATTCATACTTCTGCCCAACTTGGCTGTAAATTTGGTGTTCCCACTGCACCCTCTGTCAGGTTCAGGAATTTACTAGACCAGTTCATGAAATTGAGTTCTTAATGCTCACTGGTTTGTTCTAAAAACTAACTCAGGAACAGCCAAGTTGAAGAGATGCAAGGGTAAGATTTGGGGCAGGCAAGTGGCCCAGAGCTCCCATACCTTCTCTGGGCATGCAACCCTCCCAGCATTTCCACATGTTCACCAATGCAGAAGCTCAGGTCTCATTGTTCAAGAGTTATCAAAATTAAATTCCAGCCCCTACTTGCCTTTTCTGGAAGTTAGTGAGTAGAGCTGGAAGATTCAATCCACTAATTACTTCTTTCTAGTAACCAGTCCCCTTCCTGAGGTTGTTTACGGGGACTACTTTTAAGTTACTTCATTAGCGTAAACACGGGTGTGATCAAGATAAGTTCCTTATGAAAAGCAGAAAACTCATATCACTCAGAAATTTCCAAGGGTTTAGATGTACCTAGTTTAGATGGCAGAAGACAAATATTTGACCATGCATAGTCAGTGTTTCTTTAAAAAAAAAAAAAAAAACGTTTTATTTATATACCATAGGCAGTTAGATAAAGCCAGACTTTTTTTTTGTATGGTTTTCTTAGTAAAACCAGGTATATTTCCTCACTATTCAAAACCTAATACTGGCTGTTAGAAAGACTTTATACATTTTAACCTTAAAACACAGAGAAAACCCTTAAACTCATAATGATGTTCATACCCATCATAATGGAAGATCTAATGCTGAAATGAGGGAAGGTATCTTTAAGGCAAGACAGAGTTGCAGGAACATTAACTTGTTCCACACTCTACCATCTAGTATGTGTTAAGGTCTGTAGTGTAAAAATGCTACCTCAGTGTCTAGATGGCACTTGTCCCAAGGAACAGGATCCTGGGGGAAAAAACACTCCAACAAGGGCTACATGGATCCCTAGTGGAGAAAGGCAGGCTTCAAAAGGCCTCCTTGGGTCATAGGTTGGGGTGACTTCAGGGACAGTGAAGTAAAGATCCTTACTGACTTCCAGAGCACAAACATAGGCATCTTTCTAGCCATAAACATAGTTCCTTCAAAAAACAGTTCAGAAAAACTACAAGAAATACTAAAACCTGAGCTTTAGGCTGAAACTTGGCAGTGGGTAAAGGTTTATATGTTCAATGAGGACCAGCAATGGGACAACCAGGCACCAGGTATGGGTTGTCTAGCTACCTGGAGTGGCTGAAGGACATGTCTCTGCTTGTCAGAGTGACATTAAAAGGTGGAGAGAAGTTGGCAAACACCTTTAGATCCTTTTGAAATCTGCCCCAGAGGTGCATAAACTTCATAGATTTTCAAAAAGCCCTGAAGGTTCAATCTTTGAAGATAAGCTTTTCACATTTTAAAAACTCACTAAGGATTTCCATTCCAGGTGGTATACCATGAATTTCCCTTAAAGTTCACATCAGTTGTTCCAAACCAGAGAATACTACTGTCAAAGAAGTTCTCACACTGTTGCAAAGGTTCTGAGCTCCACACCAGAATTCCAAAACTGGGGATCCAGCAAACGGATGGGGAATCCCCAGGGAATCTTTTCTCAGTGATCAGTGCAAAGAAATAGAGGAAAACAATAGAATGGGAAAGACTAGAGATCTCTTCAAGAAAATTAGAGATACCAAGGGAACATTTTATGCAAAGATGGGCTCGATAAAGGACAGAAACGGTATGGACCTAACAGAAGCAGAAGATATTAAGAAGAGGTGGCAACAATACACAGAAGAACTGTACAAAAAATATCTTCACGACCAAGATAATCACAATGGTGTGATCACTCATCTAGAGCCAGACATCCTGGAATGTGAAGTCGAAGTGGGTCTTAGAAAGTATCACTACGAACAAAGCTAGTGGAGGTGATGGAATTCCAGGTGAGCTATTTCAAATCCTAAAAGATGATGCTGTGAAAGTGCTGCACTCAATATACCAGCAAATTTGGGAAACTGAGCAGTGGCCACAGGACTGGAAGAGGTCAGTTTTCATTCCAATCCCAAAGAAAGGCAATGCCAAAGCATGCTCAAACTACCACACAATTGCACTCCTCTCACACACTAGCAAAATAACGCTCAAAATTCTCAAAGTCAGGCTTCAACAGTACGTGAACTATGAACTTCCAGATGTTCTAGCTGGATTTAGACAAGGCAGAGGAACCAGAGATCAGATTGCCAACTTTGGTTGTACCATCAAAGAAGCAAAAGTGTTCCAGAAAAACATCTGCTTCTGCTTTACTGACTATGCCAAAGCCTTTGACTGTGTAGATCACAACAAACTGGAAAATTCTGAAAGAGATGGGAATACCAGACCACCTGACCTGGCCCCTGAGAAATCTGTATGCAGGTCAAGAAGCAACAGTTAGAATTGGACATGGAACAACAGACTGTTTCCAAATCGGGAAAGGAATATGTCAAGGCTGTATATTGTTACCCTGCTTATTTAACTTATATTCAGAGTACATCATGTGAAATGCTGGGCTGATGAAGCACAAGCTGGAATCAAGACTGCCAGGAGAAATATGAATAACATTAGATATGCAGATGACAATCACCCTTATGGTAGAAAGTGAAGAACTAAAGAGCCTCTTGATGAAAGTAAAAGAGAATGAAAAAGTTGGCTTAAAAAAAAAAAAAGAAAACTTGGATCATAGCCTCTGATCCCATCACTTCATGTCAAATAGACGGGGAAACAATGGAAACAGGGAGACTTTTTTGGGCTCCAAAATCACTGCAGCTGGTGACTGCAGCCATGAAATTAAAAGACACTTGCTCCCTGGAAGAAAAGCTATGACCAACCTAGACAGCACGTTGAAAAGCAGAGACAGTGATTTGCCAGCAAAGGTCTGTCTAGTCAAAGTTATGGTTTTTCCAGTAGTCATGTATGGATGTGAGAGTTGGACTATAAAGAAAGCTGAGCACCAAAGAATTGATGCTTTTGAACTGTGGTGTTGGAGAAGACTCTTGAGAGTCCCTTGGACTGTAAGGAGAACCAACCAGTCCCTCCTAAAGGAAATCAGTCCTAAATATTCATTGGAAGGACTGATGTTGAAGCTGAAACTCTAATAGTTTGGCCACCTGATGCGAAGAACTGACTCTTTTCAAATGAGTCTGGTGCTGAGAAAGATTGAAGGCTGGAGGAAAAGGGGATGACAGAGGATGAGATGGTTGGATGGCATCACTGACTTGATGGACAGAGTTTGAGTAAGCTCCGGGAGTTGGTGATGGACAGGAAAGCCTGGTGTGCTGCAGTCAATGGGCTTGCAAAGAGTTGGACATGACTGAGCGACTGAAATGAACTGAACTGAGGGAATCTGACTTTGAAGGATAGTGGGATTTTATTACAGAACTTCCACAGGTCTCAAGGAAACAGACTCTTGGAGGGCACACACACACACAAAATCTTGTGCATACCAGGACCCAGGGCGAAAGGAGCAGTGACCCCACAAGAGACTGAGCCATACCTGCCTTGTGAGTGTTTGAAGATCTGCTATGGAGGCATGGGTGGTCAGTTGCCTGCCACGGTGATAGGGGCATTGGAAGCAGCAATCCTGGAAGGCCTGTGTTGGCATAAGTCCTTTTGGAGGTCACCAGTAGCCCTACTGCACAGCCTATAAACTCCAGGACTGGGTTGCCTCAGGCCAAACAACTAACAGGGAGGGAACACAGCCCCACCCATCAGACATTTGGATTCAAGATACACTGAGCATAGCCCTGCCCACCAGAGCAAGACCCAGTTTTCCCCACAGCCAGTCCCTCCCATCAGGAAGCAAGAACTATAATCCTGCAGCCTCCAGAAAGAAACAACAACAAAATTCTGTAAATCAATTATCCTTCAATTAAAAAGTTTTAAATAGACTTTACATACCAAATAAATGAGATTTATACTATAGACACAGAGTCTAGACCTATAGTGAATTACGAACTTTTCTCCAATAGAAGAGGTCACAAACAGAGGAATAGATTTCCTACTTATTTCTGTATCAACAACTATCTAGACAAATTGCTCTTAGTTTCACCTAGGGGGAAAATTCCTAGCCCTCAGGCCAAGTCCATGGTTGTCATGGTCTCTCCCTCATGTTTGTGATCAAGAATTGGCTCATTTTCTTGAAAATCTGTGAAGAACTGAGTGACAAGGCAATGACATGGAAACCCAAGAAATTTAAACATTAAGATTTCTAAGAAATGTTATCTTTCTGAGGATATGATTATAAGGAATAAATTCTAAGCTTTAGGGCAAAGTAAAAGATTTTACACTTTCCTTGGCATTTCTCATAAGAGCTTTGAATAGAAGAGAGGAACAGGATAAATGCCATCTGTATGGAGAGATGTAAGCTTAAGTTTAGCTTAGAAGAGAAAATGACGGCAGAGTAAAAATCCTCTAATAAGATCTTTAATTCCATTGAAGACATAGGTGTCAGAAAAGGACAGAGTATGGGTTCACAGCAAACAGTGTTTGGACTACAGTCTCTAGGCCAACAAAGCTAAGTCCATTTATATAGTCATATAGTATTACACACCTGAATAAAAAGTTGCCAGCCTTACCCTCCAAAAGAACTAAGAGGTACCCAAGACTAATATATGTTGTTTAGAGGTACACCTGCCTCTTTCCCATTACTAAGTTCAGACTGACCGAGAGTAACTAGAACACAAAAGCCAGAACTCAAGGTTTTCAGGCAATGAAGTTGTCTTCCTTGAGTGCTTCACTAGGTTAACTAAGATGAAGCTTTCCTAGATAAGAACTTTGGTTTTGCTTACTGACACTGCCTGAACCCCACATACTGTTGTCTCATACCAGAGATCTTGGTAGCAGATTCTGACTGGTATTTTTCTCTCTCTTTGCTTTAGCCAATTTCCTCAATTCAAAACCATCTGTAAGATCCTTCTTTGATTCCAGCAAAACCACCACTGGCAGCAAGAGGCTCATAAGCCACATGCATTTAGGTATCTAGTTAGATGTGTTTTAAGAAGACATCATGGGAAGTATTTCCCATATGCAGGGCTTCCTCCTGCCAGAATCTACCCACACATCTTATACTGCCCAAGTCTGCCTGAATGCCTAGGAACATGCAGTGATAAAGTCTGGATATGTGTAACAAATCCCTGAGGTAGAAAAACACTTTAATCAGTTCTGGGAAGGTAAGGAAGTTGTTGCAAACTGGGCTCTTCTGACAGCAGATACTGAGAATTAGAGTGGCGTAAATGACCAAACTAGACAGCATGTTAAAAAGCAGAGACATTGTCAACAAAGGTCCATCTAGTCAAGGCTTTGGTTTTTCCAGTAGTCATGCATGGATGTGAGAGTTAGACTATAAAGAAAGCTGAGCACTGAAGAATTAATGCTTTTGAACTGTGGTGTTGGGGAAGACTCTTGAGAGTCCCTTGGACTGCAAGGAGATCCAACCAGTCCATCCTAAATGAGATAAGTCCTGGGTGTTCATTGGAAGGACTGATGTTGAAGCTGAAACTCTAATACTTTGGCCACCTGATGTGAAGAGGTGACTCATTTGAAAAGACCCTGACGCTGGGAAAGATTGAGGGCAGGAGGAGAAGGGGATGACAGAGGGTGAGATGGTTGGATGGCATCACCGACTCAATGGACATGAGTTTGGGTGGACTCTGGGAGTTGGTGATGGACAGGGAGGCCTGGTGTGCTGTGATAAGGTAGCAATGAGTTGGACATGACTGAGTGACTGAACTGAATGTCTATTGTGGATTAACAACTGGTGTAAGACAGAAGGAAGCTGGATTACACATAGAATACTGAGAGACCGTCATGCTAACCTAATAGTCTCTGCCAGCCCCATGCAAAGCTTCACAGCCCTTTAGCTAAGTTCCATCTAGGGCAACAATGGTACCATGGCACACTGTGGGTCATTGGCTGGGCTTTGTTCTGAGAGGAACATATCCTTGGCTATCACCACTTTTCACTCATCTGCCGTATTTGGCCCCCCTCAGTAACCAAGAGGTTGATGTATAAATACCCCAGGTCCTTTTGCACCTCAGGTATAAGAATTCCTCAGTGTATCTTACATATTTTCCCAGAGTTTTCTTAGCTTTCCCGTGGTAGCTTGCATAATCATGCACCAGTAGTAGGAGTCTTTCTCCATCTTTCACTTTCTTCTACCAGCTTTTCCACATTTCCCAAATAAACTACCTACAATCAAATTCACATCTCTGGGGTCCACTTATGGAACAAGCATCTTATGGCTTCTTCTATCTGATGGGAAATAGGACAATCCTTCCCTCTCCCTTCAGAGAAATGTGAGAAAAAAGACTTCCTCTCCACCCTTCAAAGAAGTCCTCTGTTTGCCACTCCAGTTTTCTTTCATATACTCATAAAAATTCAAGTCTAACATTTGCCAGTCCATTATTGCCTATATACTACGAATGCCTGCCCTAATGAGTACTAATGGGTTTCTAATGACACACATACGCAGATTTCATTTAGTGTTCAATTCTCTAGGAGGGAAACAGAACAATAGATTCTCCCAAGACAGGGCACTCGACTATACTTTTCATTGAATGGAAGAGTGCTAAATGATTACATATTAATAAATCCACACTGATTTTTATCTTCCCGTGTGACTGGACCTTAAAATTTCAGTCGAGTTGAAGGGAAATGGTGTCTTGCTAGTGCTGAGAATTATGGAGGAGCTCACAAAAGTGTCAAAGCAACTTAGAGACAAGTCAAAAAGCCCATTAGGAAAAGACTTTACATTTTCCATTTCTGGTACTATAGGAGAACTGATATTATAGAAAAATTGATACAAACACCTAAAAGGTTGGGCATTTTTACTTAATACTCAGCTAAATTGGCAAGTAAGTATTGTGCTTAGTATTCAAGGGCAACTTAGGTTCAAATAAGCAAATGCTAAAACACGGTTCTGCTCTGGGAGTTTGCGGTGCACTTGTCCAAAGTCTTGGTTCATACAAGCAGCACGGGGCAGAAAACCAAGAGAGCTAGGGTTGACACAAAGTCTGGAAGTTGAACTAAAAAAAAAAAAAAAAACAGCTCAAGCCTGAAACCATGACAAAATGTATCTTTAAAGAGAAGGAAGTCTGCTTTCAGCAAGAAAGGTAATCTGCCTCTTAGTACTGGTTAAGAATGAGAAAAAGTCAATTGGGGGCTAAAATTAACTGTTAAAAGCAGCCACAAATAGAGAATTGCATTTTCCCAGGGTGATGTCAGGGAAGGATGACACAGGTCTTTTGGTTTAGGTCATTGCTACCATCTCTAAGCCAGCTACAATTTCTTAGAAGAGAGACCTCTGCTGGTGGTAACTATGTGCCTTCAGAAGTTTGCCAGCCACTGTTCAAGACACCTTGAAGAACTCCTTCATTGCATTGAGAAGATGCAGGAAATATGACTCATGGCCCTTGGTGGGGCAGGTGCCAGCCCCTAATGAAAGCAATTGTCTCCGAGGAGGCAGGAACTTCTTGATAAGAGCTGACTCCTGGAGAGCTATATTGGAGGCATTTGGGGATGGCGGGGTGGTGAGAACTGCTGGGATTTATCCAGATAGAGATCTGTGTGACTGGTGAAAGTAACATGTCTAGCTCCTGGTCAGGTTCACAGATGCAAGGCTGACTTCCGAGTGATTCCCTCTATTTTACCAGCTGTGGTGCATCTTCAACTTAGTCTGATTCACATCTTCCAAAGAGAAAGGCAATGGTCAGAATTCCAGCTAGTGAGTCTGTCCAGGGTCTAACCTGCAGTCTGGGGCTTCCTCTTGACACCATCCAATAGTCTTCCCACTCCCACTTTACAGTGGCCTATATACCACTGAGAGGTAACCACCTCCCCCCAACACCCAGGCTAAGGTAGAGTGGTCTCTACAGGGACATATATAGCTTCTTCATGTACCTACAGATATTCTAGATCTTCGGCCCCTAGTAGTTTCCAGATTCTAGTACACTCTTGTTGCTCCAAAAGCCAACTCCATCCTGGACAGTAAACATTCTCAACACTGAACTGAAAACCCACCTGGTTGTTTATGACAAATGGCCTGCCTCTATTGATGTTTGTCTGCCTCTCTTAACCTCTAACAGCTGAGATTTCACGCTATAGGCTCCAGTTCATGCCTGCTCTCTGTCCAGATCGGGTTAAGTCAGGTTTGCAAGTCAAAGTCCAAAGGTCATTACTATGTCTGCATGATCTTCAGTAACTGTAATAGTGTGGGATGTAGTCACATTTTTTGAAAGTGTGAATCCATTCTGAACTTTGACTCAGCCAATACCTACTGGATCTACAAAAATCTACATGTGATACATGTAGTTATTGACTTAGTTTAAGAAAAAAAAAGTTCAAGTGTGCCATCTTGTCATGCTTACTCTCTTTCCCAGGGAAGACACTATCCTGAAGTTAATCCTTCTCATCTACATGCTAATACTTCCTACATGTTTGTATCTGTGACAGTTGTGTAGTATTGCTTTTTTGGTGTAAATTGTACACTGTAGAAATTTTACAGTTTGCTTTTTCTCCAAGTTCTGTTTTATATTTAATACTCTTGGGCTGGAGTGATCTTATTCTTCATGACTTATGCTGTATCTGTAGCCCTTTAAGCTCCAATAAAGTTTTTTCTTTCCCCCCTAATAAAAAGTAGTTTGCCTTTATTCTTGTCCCTTAGGTCCCCAAATAAAAGCAAATGCAGATGTGGTCTGGAGCATACCTTAAACAGACTGCAAACTATTTCCACAGATTAAGCTCTAAAAATGCTGAGAAAATGACACTGTAACTAACAGGCAGCATGACAAACAAGCAAAAAAAGCATACAAGACAGAATCATGCATAGAATAGCATTACTGAAATAAGGAACAAACTTCCAGAACAAACTTCAAGTGTACTAAAAGGAGAGATACTATCAAGAGTCAGTCACATTTAATAACCAAGCAACTTCCCTAAAGTTGTACTAAGATGTCAATTTACAATTATACTGGTGTACAATGCCTTAAAGGGTTGATTTTCAGTGGAGTAGGTATATCACTAGGCTTCCCTTGTGGCTCAGCTGGTAAAGAATCCGCCTGGAATGTGGGAGACCTGGGTTCAATCCCTGGGTTAGGAAGATCCCCGGAGAAGGGAAAGGCTACCCACTCCAGTATTCTGGGCTAGAGAATTCCACGGACAAAGAGTCAGGCACTTCCCTAAAGTTGTACTAAGATGCCAATTTACAATTATACTGGTGTACAATGCCTGAAAGGGTTGATTTTCAGTGGAGTAGGTATATCGCTAAGTCTTAAGAAATACACAGAGGGATGTGTTATCAAAATAACTGGAGGACGTTATAGACATAGTCCAGAGCCAGCCATGTCTTGAGAGCACATGACAGAGTCCCGTAGAATAAGAACTGCCCTGCATCCCACATGCCTAAGTTGTCTCAGACCTTGAAGGGAAGAAAACCAGTTAACCAAGTCTAAAATCTCACTCCATCTGGCATATAGAGTTTTGGGCATGGTCGTAATGCTTGCAGAACTTTCCGGGAACACAATCACTGTCAGTTGAAGGTTGCACATTGTTATGTGGAAAATTTTACTCAGAATTAAGTTACTATTTCTGAAAATCACTTCATTTATAGCTACCACACTGACTTCACCTATAGTGTATTTTTAGGAAGTGAACTTTGAGGCACTTATGAGTGATACAATTTCACACCCACAAGGTTAGCATAAAAGTCAAACAGAACCAAGTGGTGGTGAGGATGTGAGATGTGGGGAGTGTTTTTTCTTTTTCTTTTTTTTTTACACACACAACTCCTAGTACTTGTGGGAGTATAAACTGATCAAAAGAGCTATAAGAATAATCAAACAGTTTCTGCTAAAGGCAAGGCATGTGAGACCACAAATAGTCTGATTGGGGCAAGTGAACCCAGGAGGGTTCTGGGAACGTAGAGGGTTCCTTTACAGGTTTAGTGCTTTTTAATCTACAGAAGGTTCTTTGAGATAAGCCACTCTCACCTCACCCCCAACCCGGGCTCTCAAGGTGTGCATGGCAAAGTGTGCTCAGATCCAAATGTCCTGAGCAGACTCAGACTAAAATAATCTTCAAAGTTTATTACAAGCTAGTGAAGACAAAGTCTCAAGTTCTACCTTTGTTGACTACTAGCTGACAATTTTTGCCAGTCTTTCCCAAAGCTTTTTTTTTTTTTTTTTTAAGGATAAAAGCAGGGGTTTCCATCTCAGTTTGCTTTAAGTAAAGTAAGTAAAATCACTCAGTCGTGTCCGACTCTTTGTGACCCCTTGGACTGCAGCCCACCAGGCTCCTCAGTCCATGGGATTCTCCAGGCAAGAATACTGTAGTGGGTTGCCCTTAGCAATTGTCAATTCAGAGACAGTTAATCTACACAGAGAAAGGAATTCACTGTAGAGATAATATTCATATAGATTAGCTCTAGTGGCTGGATGGCATCCCTGACTCGATGGACGTGAGTCTGGGTGAACTCTGGGAGTTGGTGATGGACAGGGAGGCCTGGCGTGCTGCGATTCATGGGGTCGCAAAGAGTCGGACACGACTGAGTGACTGAACTAAACTGAGTTAAGCTAAACCCAAACACCAGAATAAGTTTATCATGGTCGTAAGTTGGAATTCATGGACCCAATGGGATCAACGATACACTACTCTATAGAAGAGCTAGCTTTGCTTTTCACTGGAAATGGTCTAGGACAGCATAGCTTCATGAAGCAGCAATCTTTCTTCCAAAGGCATAGTATTAGCTTGTTCTAGTTCCCACCTGCCTCTGGACAACCCCAGTTGCAATATACTATCCAAGAAAGTCTGGAAGGACCCTAGAGGATTAGAATATGCTGGCAAAGACTAAAGCAAAGATCTAGGATAAAAGAACTTAGAATATAAACATATCTGCCTAATGTGTGAAGACTGGGCTTTCACTGGGTGATAGTTTATATTCTAACACTGTACTCAGTTCAGTCACCCTTAGAGGGTAGCATTCCCTCCTATCGATGGAGTAACTGAACAATTAATGTGACTTTGCCAAAGCCACATGACTACTAATTGTCAGAGCCATATTCCAGGTCTTTTGATTTGAAAATAATGGAAATCATTCTAATGGGAGGAAGTTTTTTTTTAAAAAAGTATATTCCTTTTAATTTGGAATGGATTTTAAACAGATTTTAAACATGCCTTTAAAAGAAAAGCAATACTCTTACTGTCATTCTCAGACATTCCTCACTGAGACCCACTACTCAAGTTTCCTTTGTTGCCTGCTATTTTTACTCAAGGAAACATGGTTTGCATATAAGCCATCTTAGTTTTCTTCTAGGAGTCATACCTTGTACTCACACTTGAATGGGTTGTATACCCCAACTGTCTTCCCCACTTTTCCTGACCATTTAAGCTCTTTGTAGGTCTAAGTTCTCCCCTGGCAATATTCAAAGATCTTAGCTCTGTACCTAGTCCTGTACAGTATTGCTGATATACAAATAGATATGAAATCATTAGTGGATAACTTGGCTTTATAGTTGTTTTGAACAGCATTGTCATAAAAATGCTTGATGAATTTGTGTCTATGGTGTTTTAGTCATGTTCGGAGAAATTGGCTAGGGTTTTAAACAGGCTGGGAATCTTTAATAGTTTTCCCATTTAAACTATTGTGATTTCTGTTATCCTAGTGTTTCTATTATTATTTGATAAGAGATGAAGACATGCACTGTTTCTCAGGCACAATACGAGAACATAGATGGCATATGCTTGTACCCGTTTGTTGGAACTCCAGGAGATGACACTGCAAACACAGACCAATACAAATGCACCAAAGTGGCCGCAAAACCCCTGGTGGCATTATCATTAAGATGGCTCATCTGAAGTGTACTCTCATTCAAAGATAACAAAAGTCAAACTCATTCCAAGATACCAAAAGTCAAACTCATTCCAAGATACTGCCTTCTTGGACAACATAACCAATACAACAGTTAAGTTCCAAGCTCGACAGTAAGCGTTTTTATCACCTGCGTGTAAGTTTCGAACTCAGCTGGGCTGTTAATACTGAGATCCAGAGATATACTGGGCTCCAGAATGTTGCTAGTTGCCATATTGGTACAATGATTGTGACAACTAAAATAGTCCCCACAGTTTTCAAAATGCCCTGAATAGAATATGACGTTGTCCCTCTTGGAAGTCTCTGCATTATGCCATCCATCACTGTTGAGATCTTAATTCCACAGTCCCTGCTTTGAGACAGGAAAAATATGCCAAAGACAGCACATCAAATGCATTGTTGATATTGTGTCGTCTCAATATTTAGTATATGCAAATATCAAATTTCAACAATGCAAAACCCCCATCACCTCAGCAGTTCCTAGGCCAAATGCATTGATGTTGTAAGTTGTCCCTATATTAAAGAGCATATTCCAATATCAAATGGTACATTTCAACAATGCAAAACAATGTTTGCACACCCCTCCGTCACTTTTGCACAAACACGATAGGTTTGAAGTTATGTTTTTTAAGTCCAAGTAACATGAAGAGGCCATTTCCTTACTATATTCAACCCACTCTATTCTGTGCAACCCAAGCTATCTGCTCCTTTTTAGGCTAGTGGAACCGTATTAGGTAATATTAGCAAGATACAGATTATCCAGTAACTCATATGAAATCAAGTTCCCCTGAGTGATTTGTTTCTTAACTAGGCTTATAGACTCCTTTCCTAGAGCTCCAAGTTTTTTATGTAAACTGAGATATGTATACGCTTTTTGCTCTAAGCATATTTTCTAGTTTGTTTCCTTCCTTTGTATTCCTAAGGCTCCATATTTCCAAAAAGTACTTCCTTTGTTATGATTGGACAGTTTTTCCAAAACTTTTCATAGTCATTTGGAAACCTGAATATTTGCATGTCTCTCACTAAGTTTAAGATCAGATCACTGATCAAAACCAAATTAAACTTTTAAAAAGGTAAAAGGCATCTGTTTTACATTATCTTTTATGACTTGCAATATTTGACTGGTATTTCTATTGTGGTATAAATATTTGAAGAGAAACGTCCACAGTCTTCTGCTTCCCAGAACTGTAAGAACACCAGCTGGGATCATTGCCAGTCCTGGGGTACAGTTTGTACATGAACTGATTAGTCTTTGTTCAGTTTTACGTGAACTGCACGTTAGATGATGTCTCATCTTATAAGGGCCTTATTAGGGGCCTTTCATTTCTGTAGAGTTTCAAGAATTCAGTATCCTGGAATTATCTTCTGAGCAAGTAGAGAACAGGTAATACAATATTTTCCATCCCCTTCCATCATGGACCAAAAAATAAGGTGCAAATGGAGTAAAACCTTTAAGGTTCTGTTGCGTTTCATGTAACTTTCTCCTGGCCCCCTGAATTTGAACCATAACCAAAATGAAAACCACACACAGCTCTTGTCATTCAAGTATATCCAGTTTTTAAACCCTCAATGGACTACTGGTTTTCCCTAGCATCACCTATCATGCATCTTTATAAATGACCTCTTCCTAGTTTTGACTTGTTAATATTTGTTCAAAACTCACTTGCAGCCTCTAAGGGGCCTTCTCAAGCCAAACTAAGACTCTTTAGTTAAAACTAATATTCACTCTTTGGTAAACCGTAAGTCATCATACCCTCTATGAATGTAAGTGATAGGCTTGACTTTTTCCTGACTAACCACCTTAAATTACCTCTTCTCATGGAGACTTGTGCTTCAGAGTAAATGCAAATTCCTAAGACATTTCAGCCCATCTTTCCAAGTAAGAACAGAATAAGCAGTACTAGTCAACATAATTTGCTGGATATAACCTTATGAATGTAACAAGTCAGAAAATTTTTGACTTTCATTTGAAGGGCTTTCAGTGATCTGAAGTTTCCTGGGAAATTCCACCATAGTGGGGAGGAGCAGCAGGAATCAAGCATTTCTATACTCAATTATCTAGCATTCCCCAGATCAGTTCTTATGACCCTGAAGATGTGTCACGATGTTTCCACTAGAGCAATCCACAGATGGGCAGGCAGCTAGTTGCGTCTTCAGCGACCCACCATGGCATCACCTGCTGACCTCAGCCAGAGGCACAAGTGCAGGCTCAGATAGCAGACTGCTGTGGGACACAGCTCCTCAAAAGCAGGAACTCTTGAGAAACTCTGGGGCTCCATTGTCTAGCTAGGGTTTCTCAGAACTGAGCTATGGTCAGACTCTACCTAATTCTGCATTTCCTTCTATCACACAAATCAGAAATACAGAGTATGAAAGGCCTTCTCTGCTTATTCCTGTTACCTCTGTTTCACTCCATTTCCCTTAATAAAGTCTGCAATCCTATCCTGGTTTCTGAGGATATGAACTAATAAGGGAGGTGCGGGGGATGGTATGGGAAAACAAGCAATAGCACGGTTTAGGGGTCTTACTGCTCTGCTGAAAAGGGGACTCCACCCGGGGTTAACTGTAAGCACTGTTTTTGTTGTATCCCACAACTTATTTTAATTCAAAAACTAAAAATTCAATAACCCTTTTGACCTCTGTTTAGCAGTTTTGAAACTCCAGGTATTGACATCTAGCTTTCTGTTGATTTAATTCCATTGTGTTGAGAATGCTTATTAACATTTCTTTTAAATTGAGGTTGATTTAACAACCTCAAATGTTTTTTTTTAAGTTGTTTGAATGTTGAATTTTTAAAAAAATATATAAACTTTATTTTAATTGGAGGTTAATTACTTTACAATATTATATTGGTGTTGCCATACATCATGAATCCACCACAGGAATACATGTGTTCCCTATCCTGAACCCCGCTCCCACCTCCCTCCCTGTACCATCCCTCTGGGTCATCCCAGTGCACCAGCCCCAAGCATCCAGTACCATGCATCGAACCTGGACTGGTGATTCGTTTCATCGAATGTGGTCTTGATGAACATTGTGCATGACCTCTGAGAATGTGTATTCTGTTGTTGGATTAAATTTTCTATAAAAGTCAATTGGATTCAGTTAACTGATAATTTGCTTCTGTTCAACTATGTCCTTACTAATCCTCTGCCTGGTGGATCTATTACCCATAGAGGGATGTTAAAAGCTCCAAGGACAGAGAAATCCATTTTTCTCTGTAGTTCTACTGGCTTTTGCTGCTTCTCCTTTGATTCTGTTAGGCACATACACATTAAGGATTGTTATCTCTTTTCAGAAAATTGACCCCTTTGTTATATGATGCCTCTCCCCACTTTTTTCTTATTCTACAGTTAGGTTTGATTGAAACAACAATTTTTTTTATTAGTATTAACATGGATATTTCTCAACCCCTTTATTTTTGCACGAAGTATTCAAATTGAGTTTCTTATAGACAACATATGGTTGTCTCTTGGTCCACATTGATAGTCTTTTAATGGGGGTATTTAGACACCTGACATTTGCTAAGTTGGATTCATATTTGTTACCATCTTGTATTAGTTGCCTATATTGGTTTTCATTTTCTGTGTTCCACTCTGCCTTCTCTATTTTAAATTGCATATTCTGCATTACTGTTTTCTCTTGTGTATTGTAATTCTGATTTTAGTGATCACTCTTGAGATTACAGTCTACACTTACAATAGATACTTCTGTTTTAACGAGCATCATACAACTTCATGGGTAGTACAATCACCTCATGTATGTGCTCACTCAAGTCCTGTCTGACTCTTTGTGACCTCATGGACTATAGCCCAGAGAAGGCTGTCCATGGGATTTTCCAGGCAAGAACACAGAAACAGCCTGCCACTTCCTTCTCCAAGGGATCTTCTTGATCCAGGGATCAAAACAGTGTCTGCCTTGGCAGGCAGGTTCTTTTTATGACTGTGCCATCTAGGAAGCCCTTATAGTAGTGTATTTCCAATTCTTCCCTCATCTTATACTCGTCATTCATTTCACTTGTTGTTTGGTCACTAAGTTGTATCAGACTCCTTGTGACCCCATGGACTGCAGCATGCCAGACTTCTCTGTCCTCCACTGTCTCCTGGAGTTTGCTCAGACTCATGTTCATTGAGTTGGTGATTCTATCTAGCCATCTCACCCACTGTTGCCCCGTTTCTTGCCTTCAATCTTTTCCAGCATCAGGGGCTTTTCTAATGAGTCAACTCTTCGCATCAGGTCACCAAAGTATTGGAGCTTCAGTTCAGCATCAGTCCTTCCAATGAATATTCAGGACTGATTTCCTTTAAGATTGACTGGTTTGATCTCCTTGCTATCCAATGGATTCTCAAGAGTCTTCTTCAGCATCACAGTTTAAAGGCATCAACATTCTTTGGCATTCAGCATTTATGGTCGAAATCTCACATCCATGACTACTTGATAAAAAAAAAGCTTTGATTACATGGGCCTTCGTTGGCACAGTCTGGTTTTTTTTGTTTTTTGTTTTTTGTTTTTAATACACTGTCTAGGTTTGTCATAGCTTTCCTTCCAAGGAGCAAACATCTTTTGATGTTATGGTTGCAAGTCACAGTCTGCAGTAATTTTGGATCCCAAGAAAATAAAATCTGTCTCTGTTTCCACCGCCTTCCCCACCATTTGCCGTAAAGTGATGGGACCTGATGCCATGATCTTAGTTTTTTGAATGTTGACTGTCAAGTCAGCTTTTTTTATTTCACTTACTCAAATTATAGTTGCCAAATACAGTGTTATTTTGTACACTGTTGAATTAATATTTTGCCTTATACTCTTTAATGCACTTTTCTTATAGCTGAATTTGACTCATTTTGACTCCTTTCTGAAGAATTTAACTTCTTTCAAGTTGGTCTAGTGGCACATCATTTGTTCTCCACTTTTGAAAAATAGTTTCACTGGATATAGAATTCTACATTGTTTCCTTTCAGTATGCTAAGTGTTTCACTCCATTCTTTGTCTGCATGGTTTCTGAGGAGTCTAGAGTAATATTTATCCTCGTTCCTCTATAGACAAAGTGGTTTTCCTTCTTGAAGATCTTCAGTTTGATTATATGCCTAGGTGTTGATATTTTTCTGTTTATCCTACTCAGTGTTCTGAGTTTCCTCAATCTGTGATTTGGTGTCTAGCATTAATTTTGGAAAATTCCCATTGTTCCTTCAAGTATCTTCTGTTCCCTTTCTTTGCTATTCCTATTGTGTATGTTACAGTATCTGTAATTGTCCTAAAGTTAAGTGATACTGCTGTCATTTTTGTCCCCACGCCCTTCATGTTTCAGTTTTGAAGCTTCTATTGACATTAAGTTCACCGATTCTTCACTCATGTCTACTCTATTGATGAACCCAAAGGCTTTATTTCTGTTAATTGATTTATTTCTAGCATTCCCTTTTTATTCTTACTTTTCATTTCTGCTTACATTACTCACTTTTCCTTTGTATGCTGACCACTTAGAGCCTTTAGTGTGTCCGTTTTAAATTGCCCGTCTGTTAATCTCTTTAATCATATTTGAGTCTAGTTCTGATATTTGTTCTTTTCAGGCTGCTTTATCTTCTTCGGCCTTGCCTAACTTTTTGCTGAAAGCAAAGTATTGTAAATTGGATAAAATAAAACTGAGTAAATAGGCCTTTAGTGTGAGATTGCATATCTGGCTAGGGGTTGCACTATATTTTTTATTTGCTGTAATTGTGTGTCAGGCTAAACTTTTCCTATGGTGTCTGTTTCCTGTTGTCTTTGGGATTCCCAGAGACTTATTAAAGGAGGTCTCAGACACGTAGTTTGTAGTTATGTGTGTATGCGAAGTCACTTCAGTTGTGTCCAACTCTGAACAACCCTATGGACTGTAGCCTGCCAGGATCCTCTCTCCATGGACCTCCCTAGGCAAGAATACTGGAGTGAATTGCCATGCCCTTCCCTCCAGGAGATCTTCCAGACCTAGGGATCGAACCCATATCTCTTGTCTCCTGCACTAGAACCACTAGAACCCCCCAGTTTTCAGTTATATTCCCCTGCTATTGCATTGAAGATGTAATGCTGTGGGGTTAAGTTGTGAGGGACCAGGAAGCATTCTAGAGTTCTGTGTTCCTATGATTAGGTTTCAAGTCTATTAGGGATCCCGTGACTTCAGGCTGTACTCTTCACATATGTTCCCTTCTCCCTTATGTGAAGCAGGAAGGCTAGAGAGGGTTTGGGTATTTCCTTTCCTAACACAGTTAGGGTTTGGTAATCTCTCTTCATGTTGATGTATGGCAAAATCAATACAATATTGTAAAGTAATTAGCCTCCAATTAAAATAAATTTATATAAAAAACAGGCTTTGTTAACAGAACACACTGATACTCCAAGATGGTTACTATTCATTCCCACTTCCACTGCTGAAAGAATACAGGACATTTTTATCTTCACTGGGAGAGCCTGCTATGGTTCTGGAGGTAAAACTCACAGAAGTGTGGGTTTTGGGGGCCCCTTAAAAATTGGGCCCCCTTTAATTCACACTAGTCCACACCAGCAGTCATGATAAAGTTTCCTACTTGAGTACTGGGTCCTGAGTCACAGGGTCTCTGCTTAGGTAAATAATTCTGTGTTTGCCTTGTGTTTTGAGAGCAATTTGCCCTATGACCTTAGTTTTTCTATCAGACTTGTGATTAGTTGCCAGTTTTTATTTTGCTAGGTTTTCCCAGTTGCATGGAGTGACCACTTCCAAGCTCCTTACATGATAGGTGTCACTACCTAACCTTTTAAAAGGCATCTCCACCCAGAATAGGGTGCATTTCATCCACAAGAGTCAAGATCTGTTATAGGAAGGTTTAAAATCCTTCCACCGAGATGGGTTATGTTACAGAGCTTCCATTACAAGAATAGCCTGTTTTGCCCTTGGAACCAGATGGACTAAGAGTTCAATGATGAACTTCTGCCTTTGGAGAGCTACCTTCCTCCTTAGGGTAGGATACTGCTCTTGCTTAGATAGTATTTTTCTCCATATGAAGAGGAAAAAAAAAAAAAATCAAGCCAGTAGCACTGGCTATAGCTGTGGCTTCCAAGAGAACAAGACAATTGTATGGCATTTGATAGTAAGTTGCCAAATACATTCCCTATGTATGGTTCTTGGTAGTATCTTGATTTAGCACAAGTTGTGTTTATCTGTTTATCTGAAATTCTCTGAAGCATGGAAACATAAGACAGCAGCTGGTCCAATGGGAGGAGGAAGAGTAGAAAGCAGGTGCTTATTTGGCTTGGACCTTTAGTTTAGACATATTTGAATGGTCTTTCTGTATTTGTGTCAGCTTTCTTTTCTTAGCATATTTCAATTTCAAAAGACCCCAAACCATGCAAGAATGCTTGGTATGTCCTGTGTTACAGTCTTTCATTGCTACAGTTGAATAAACTGCTAACTTTAGGATAGATTTTATCCTCAAACTTTAATGGGCCTACCACTCACCTATTAGCTGAATGGTAAGGGTGGGTTTGTTTTCCCCAAATCAGCTCAACAGGTAAGCTTAGACAGGTATGCAGGAACAAAGGTAGCCAGCTGTTTATGGTTCTGCAATATGGAGACTGGTGCTCATTTTGAAGCAGTTACTAGGTTCCTTATCTTCAGAGATGCAACACAAGTAGTTATCACACTATCATAGACCTGTTTTATATTTGTTCCATACATATCTTCAGGCATTAGCATCATGACCTATACTGTTCTAGTGGTTACGGTTAGGTATTAGTATCTTTCTCTACTACACTCAATTTATGCTAGAAGTTTAAAGCAGCTGAACAGAAATGCCAGCTTTGAGCATCTATTTATGCTGAGTAGCAAACAGGCATGGAGCATGATGATAGATGGTATATGTAAACAGAGTTTGAGATTAACCAACCAGTCACACAGTACTTTAGAGTTGCACTGAGATCCAGCTTCAAAGCCCACACTTATCACACCCCCAGTTCCCAATGACCACAGGTGGGCTGAAGAGGTTGGCTACACTGGAAACAGGTGTGATGCTAGGGAGATGCGGTAGAAAGCTTTAAGCAGAGGCAACAGCTTGACCTGAGAAACAGGACTGAGGTTATGGCATACTCAGGTCCATAAGGTTAGTTTCTAGGATGGATTCAACTACAAAACAATGAAAGTAAAGTAGATCCAAAGTTGTTTAAGAACAGAGATGAAAGTATTTTACTACCAGAAAGAGACAACTTTTAGCATTGAGCTTTTAGAACTCTTTCCGATCCTGTTTGTCAGGTGGTATTGCCTTTTGCTGTTGGAGTGAATGTCAGTTGTCCCCTCCCCACAATTCTTCCTCCAGCCTCTTACCAGCCATATTCAGCCTTTCTTCATGCATGGTATGTACCCTGTTAAAATTCTACCCAGTCGCCAAAACCCAACTAACAGTTCGCTGCTTCCCTAAATTGCTTTAACCTGAGCTCTTCTCAAATCCGGTCATACAAAAGTCAGTGTTTCCATCAAGCTCAGTCATACAGCCATTTCTCCCTCACATGTTCATGGCAAGTGTTATACTAGGCACTGCTTATTTGAAGTATGTAGCCATTCTAGATGACTAGAAATGACAGCTTTCTAGAGTCTAATCAAGTAACAATTATTTGGGAGCTTGAATGTTTAGCTGTTATGACTATTGTAAGAAATTTGCCCATCCACTATTTGAAATCCTTCTAGGTCTCCCCCTGCTTCGAGCAGCTGAAGTTTACTTGCTTGACTATAGCCCAGATGTCCCTTATTTGCCAAATAACCACCTCCATACAGTCTGTTCACCTTAAAACCTTCATATGGGTGATAAGAAAAATGACTCACATTTCCATGGAGGTCTATAAACTTGTTGTAAGTCTTACAACACCTCATGTCATGAGAATCAATTCAGTCCTTCTCAAATGGTTTTACCAGCTGGTCAGCCTAATTCTACTTGGCTGAAATAAATCACAGGGTTGGAAGAGCTCTTGGCCATGGGCTATGGAAACTTGAGTCTGCAAAGAGGGGAGGCAGAGTCAAAGAGGTAAAATCAACTTCTAAGGGTTTGACACTAGATAAAGACTATTGGAAAGCTTTATCCTCTAAAGTTATGCTAATTTTTCTTGAGATCCTGCATTTGTCTTGAGACTTTGCAAGGTCTCAACTACCATTTCTCAAACAGATTAGAGAAATGTTCTCCAGATTACAGACTGGCTGATTGACTCAAATTGTTTCAATTAGGCTTATGCAACTACCTGGAGTCACAGCTGAAGAGGATTCACTTAACAGCCCTCCCACTCAAGGAGGGTTGAGCAAGCTGCAGCCCCTTACACATTGCAAAGGAAGCCCCTTTAACAACTTCAGCTGAGTTACTGGCTGCTAGAAAGAGGTACAGAGTAGTTGGTTTAACACAATGAGGTGCTGGCGAACTTTTAGGATCTAATACATAGGGTAAAGGAGTGACCTAATGATATGCAAGTTAAAAAGTTCACTCTTAAAGTCTGAGAAGTTGACAGCAGCAGCCCTGTGTGTGCTACTGCTGGTGCTGCTAAGTCGCATCAGTCGTGTCGGACTCTGAGATCCCATAGATGGCAGCCCACCAGGCTCCCTTGTCCCTGGGATTCTCCAGGCAAGAACACTGGAGTGGGTTGCCATTTCCTTCTCCCATGCATAAAAGTGAAAAGTGAAAGTGAAGTCGCTCAGTCGCATCCGACTCTTCACGACCCCATGGACCCCATTGCCTTCTTTGTATGTGCATCTAGCAAGTTAATGTGCCCCACCCCAAACGTTTGTTTCCATGTTTGATTTGCTGTTCAGTAGCTGCCACTTCAGAGAAGGCAATGGCACCCCACTCCAGTACTCTTGCCTGGAAAATCCCATGGACGGAGGAGCCTGGTGGGCTGCAGTCCGTGGGGTCGCTAAGAGTCGGACACGACTGAGCGACCTCACTTTCACTCTTCACTTTCATGCATTGGAGAAGGTAATGGCAACCCACTCCAGTGTTCTTGCCTGGAGAATCCCAGGGACGGGGGAGCCTGATGGGCTGATGGGGTGGCACAGAGTCGGACACGACTGAAGCGACTTAGCAGCAGCAGCAGCAGCAGCCTCAATGGACATGATTTTGAGCAAGCTGTGGGAGATGGTGAAGGTCAGGGAAGCCTGTCATGCTGCAGTCCATGGGGTCGCAAAGAATCAAACACGACTGACTGAACAGTAGCAACAATTTGGTTGTTATTTGCCAAATTATTTGCCCAAGTTATTTGCCCCCTACTTCTACATTTGAGAATTTTTAGCCTTTTTTTGTTGTTATTGATGTGAGCTACCTCCCACCCGGGAAAGAACTTAATGTCCCTTGCCACTGATGTTTACCAGAAAATGATCACTAACATTTTTACAAAATGAGACTAGATTATACATTTTTTGTTTGTTTGTTTTTGTTTTTGCTTGAAGGGACATCATGAGTTTCTATCAACTTTCTTGTTCTTTTTTCTTTGTCACAAGAATGATATTTCCCCATGAAAGGCTGGATCAAGGTTGAAGCTGATAACACAGCTACCAAGAAGTAATGTGAGTGAGAAATAAACATTTATTGTTATATACTACTGAGAGTTTAGGGTTATTTGTTACCTCAGCAAAGCTAATTCACTTTTTAACTATATCTATGTTTAATCCTTATATCATAAAATATAACATACATTCAAAAAAGGAAACAAAACAAATATTCCCTGCCATAAATCACCACCAAGTTAAACCCAAGGTTACCACCACCTTGCGCAAATTCAAATGTTGAACTCCTAATACTCAAAGTACACAGTACTTCAAAATGTGACTGTGTTTGGATGTATGACCTGTAAAGGGGTAAAAGGTTAAAATGAGGTTGTTAGGATGGGCTCTAATCCAATATGATTGCCCTTATAAGAAAAGGAAAATAGTACAAAATATGCACAGAGGAAAGAACAGGTGAAGACACTAGGGAAAGATAGCCATCCATAAGTCAAGAAGGGCTTGGAATAAACTAACTCTGCTGACACCTTGGAGAAGGCAATGGCACCCCACTCCAGTACTCTTGCCTGGAAAATCCCATGGATGGAGGAGCCTGGTGGGCTGAAGTCCATGGGGTTGCGAAGAGTCGGACATGACTGAGCGACTTCCCTTTCACTTTTCACTTTCCTGCATTGGAGAAGGAAATGGCAACCCACTCCAGTGTCCTTGCCTGGAGAATCCCAGGGACGGGGGAGCCTGGTGGGCTGCCGTCTATGGGGTCGCACAGAGTCGGACACGACTGAAGTGACTTAGCAGCAGCAGCAGCAGCAGCAGCAGCAGCTGACACCTTGATCTCAAACTTCTAGCCTTCAGAATCATGAGAAAATACATTTCTGTTGTTTAAACCACATGGTCTGTGGTGTTTTCTTATGGCAGTCCCAAGAAACTAACTAGTAATTGGGTTTCCTTGGTGACTCAGACAGTAAAGAATCTGTCTGCAATGCAGGAGACCCAGGTTTGATGCCTGGGTCAGGAAGGTGCCCTGAAGAAGGGAATGGCTACCCACTCCACTATTCTTGCCTGGAAAATTTCATGGACAGAGAGAAGCCTGGTGGGCTATAGTCCACAGGGTCACAAAGAGTCTGACATGACTGAGTGACTAACGCTATTTTCACTTTAAGAAACTAACACACTCATTATATTGGGTTCCTTGTTATTTATGAGCAATCATCTTTATGCTTACTTCCATCACTATAGTTTGTTGCTTCTTTTTTTATCTTCATAGAAATATGATCATACACTGCAGGTATGAGTGTGTGTGTGTGTGGCTTCTTGTACTCAAGATAATGTTTGAGATTCATCACTTTCTTTGCTATAAAAATACAGTTGAATCTTGAACAACAGAAGTTTGAATAGCATTAGCCCATTTATATGTGGATATTTTAAAACAAATAAATACTATAGTACGACAACCCAGGGTTGGTTGAATCCATGGATGCCAAACTGCTGATACCAAGAGCTGACTGTAAAGTTATGTACATTTTTGACTGTGAAGAAGGTCAGCACCCCTAATCCCCACAATGTTCAAGATTCAATTGTATTCCACTGCATATTAACCCATTCTGCTATTTGTGGACTTTTGGCTTGTTTCCAATCTAAGACTTGTGAATAATACTACTATGCAATTCTTGAACATATCCGTTGGTGTTTATGTGCATATCTATCAGTTGGGTATGTACCAAAGAGTAGAAGTGCTTGATTACAAGATATGCATATGTTCAATTTTGGTAGATAACGTCAAATAGTTTTCAAAATGGTTTAATCATTTATATTCCTTCCATGAGTTCAGGAGAGTCTCTGATGTTCTGCATCTTTACCAATATTTGTAACTGTAAAATTTTGTGATGTTTTTTATTCAAGAATTTAAAATGCTTTCTCATTATGATTTGAATTTATATTTTTGTTATTACAAAGGAAATAAATACCTTTTCATATGTTGACTAGTCATTAAAATATACTCATCTGCAAATTTTTTGTTCAATAGTCCATGTTTTTATTGGGTGTTGGTATTTTTTTCAGTAATTGGTAGATGTGATTTCTTTATTGTGAAAGTGAGCCCTTTGTTGGTTATTATGCTATATTCTTCCATTCAGAAAATGTAAACTTGTCCCCTACTTTACACCATGGTAAAAATCAATTCCAGATAGACTGTGGTTCTAAGTTAAAAAAAAAAAAAAAAAAAACTCTTAAAAGATAATTTGGAAAAATAAGTAGAGAAAGTAGGGCATAAAAATGAGACTGACTGATTTAATCATAACAATATTAAGATATTGTTCCTCCAAAACCATCAAGGGGATAAAAAAGCAAGCTCAAAGATAAAGAGGATATTTTTAGAGGCATTAAAATGATGTTCAGTTCAGTTGCTCAGTCGTGTCCGACTCTTTGTGACCCCATGGACCACAGAACACCAGATTTCCCTGTCCATCACCAACTCCCGGAGTTTACCCATACGCATGTCCATTGAGTTGGTGATGCCATCCAACCATCTCATCCTCCTGTCCTTAATCTTTCCCAGTATCAGGGTCTTTTCAAATGAGTCAGGTTTTTGCATCAAGTGGCCAAAGTACTGGAGTTTCAGCTTCAACATCAGTCCTTCCAATGAACACTTAGGACTGATTTCCTTTAGGAGTGACTGGTCGGATCTCCTTGCAGTTCAAGGGACTCTCAAGAGTCTTCTCCAATACCACAGTTCAAAAGCATCCATTCTCCAGCACTCAGCTTTCTTTATAGTCCAACTCTCACATCTGTACATGACTACTGGAAAAACCATAGCCTTTACTAGACAGACCTTTGTTGGCAAAGTAATGTCTCTGCTTTTTAATATGCTGTCTAGGTTGGTCCTAACTTTTCTTCCAAGGAGCAAACGTCTTTTAACTTCATGGCTGCAATCACCATCTGCAGTGATTTTGGAGCCCCCCAAAATAAAGTCAGCCACTGTTTCCACTGTTTCCCTATCTATTTGCCATGAAGTGATGGGACCAGATGTCATTATCTTAGTTTTCTGAATGTTGAACTTTAAGCCAACTTTTTCACTCTCCTCTTTTACTTTCATCAAGAGACTCTTTAGTTCTTCTTCACTTTCTGCCATAAGGGTGGTGTCATCTGCATATCTGAGGTTATTGATATTTCTCCCAGCAATCTTGATTCCAGCTTGTGCTTCTTCCAGCCCAGCATTTCTCATGATGTACTCTGCAAATAAGTTAAATAAGCAGGGTAACAATATACAGCCTTGATGTACTCCTTTCCTGATTTGGAACCAATCTGTCATAAGCAGAAGCTAATGAACAATATTCAAAGTTGATTTACCAAGAAATAGTAAAATAATCATTATTTAAAGATTGATTTGCATTTGCACATTTTCATGTACGTTTGGTCAGTAGTTTGTTTTCTTTGGAGAGATCTTTATTTAGGTCTTCTGCTTATTTTTTGATTGGTTTTTTGATTTGAGTTCCATGAGCTATTAGATATCACTGCACACTCATCAGAATGGCCATCATAAAAAAGCTACAGATGATAAATTAGAAAGTTAGTGGAGAAAAGGGAATCTACTTGCACTGTTGGTGGGAATGTAAATTGACACAGTCACTGTGGAGAATACTGTGGAGGTTCCTTAAAAAACTAAAAACAGAAGTCCCATATGACCCAGTAATCCCACTACTGGGCATATACCCTGAGAAAACAATAATTCCAAAAGACACAGGTTCCCCAGTGTTCATTGTAGTACTATATACAATAACCAGGACATGTAAACAACCCAAATGCCCAATGACAGATGAATGGGTAAAGACGATGTAATAAATATACACAAAGGAATATTAGTCAGCCATAAAAGGAACAAAATTGGGTCATTTGTAGAGATGTAGATGGACCTCAGTCAGTCAGTCAGTTCAGTCACTCAGTCGTGTCCGACTCTTTGCGACGCCATGAGTTGCAGCACGCCAGGCCTCCCTGTCCATCACCAACTCCCAGAGTTCACTCAGACTCACGTCCATCGAGTCCGTGATGCCATCCAGCCATCTCATCCTCTGTCGTCCCCTTCTCCTCCTGCCCCAATCCCTCCCAGCATCAGAGTCTTTTCCAATGAGTCAACTCTTCACATGAGGTGGCCAAAGTACTGGAGTTTCAGCTTTAGCATCAGTCCTTCCAAAGAACACCCAGGACTGATCTCCTTTAGAATGGACTGGTTGGATCGGAGTCTGTTATACTGAGTGAAGTAAGTCAGAAACAAAAACAAATATCATATTAACACATATACGTGGTTTCTAGAAAATCAGTATAGATGAACCTATTTCCAGACAGATTAGAGAATGGATATGTGGACGCAGGAGGAGAAAGGAAGGGTGGGGTGAATTGAGTAATTAGGACTGAAATATACACATTACTATGTGTAAAATAGATAGCTATTGGGAAGTTGCTGTATAGCACAAGGAGCTCAGCTCAGTTCTGATGACCTACATAAGTGGGATAGGGGGATGGGAGGGAGGGAGTTTCAAGAGGGAGGGGATATATGTATAAATATAGATGATATATTTCATTGTACAGCAGAAATTAACACAACATTGTAAAGCAATTATACTCCAATTTTTTTTTAAAAAGAAGATAAACTATTAAAAAACAGAAAAACACATAATAGATTGCTGTTTCCGGGAGTAAGACTGGGCATGAGGATGGGAGGGAAAGTAGGGGAAGAAAACTTTTGGTTTTCATTACTATCCCTCTATACAATTTGATTTGTTAATTATGTGCATATATTACTTTGATTTTTTAAAAAAAATGATATTCTTTAAAAGTAAACTATTTATTAAACTCTTACTAAACTACTTCTGGGTTGGAGAATGAAGACACTTCCCCAGAAACATAGGCATCACCTAAAACTGCAATGACAAACCCAAAAATGCTTTCAGGGATTGTATTTTATAATAAAATCACAAGAATTTTGTATTCTTCCTCATAATCACGTTATTTTAATGCAAAACAATCTTTTATTTAAGTACTTACATATTTTCTCAAGCCATCAAATAAATTTCATGCAAAGGAAGGTCCAGCAGGTTTATTCTTTGGCTTCAAGTAGCCCCAGGACAGCCCTGTGAGCCCCCTAGAACTGTAAGTAACCCATTTTGAGAAGGATATTTCTAACTTGTTAATGCTGCCATAATGGCTAAATATATTATAGCTTCCAGATGGTGTATCTACTTCAGATGTTAGATAGGGAGCATGGGGGAGTGTAATTGGAACAATATTCATTTTGTAATCAGAAGATCTATTTGAATTCAGACTGGGACCTTACTTTGAACAAGTCACTTTAAATCCCATAATTTTAGCTTTCTCAACTATAAAACAATCCTAATAAATACTGATTTTTGCCTCCTATCCCACAAAGTTGTTCTGTGGCTTATGTGAGAAATTATTTTGCAAACTATGTAACATTTGTCTCCCAGAGTATTGGCAGGAAATTTGTATGTCAAATTTTAACACTAATATTTTAACTATAAGTCAGATTCTATGATATGTATTAGCATCTTTATAGTCTCTCTCTGTCTCCTAGTCCAAGGAGTTTACATTTGACCAGTGAATGAGTTCCATTTGATAAACATTTATAGCATTCTCTCTATATCAAGCCATGTGCTAGGAAGAAATGTGCACTGTAGATCTGGTAGAAATGTCTTTCATGTGAGCATAGATGTTGTGTACTTTCTAAGTTGTGTTTCTTGGTGAACTTATTTTCCTTTTCTGGGCTGCAGTTTCTTTATCTATAAAATGGTTATGTTGGGACTCTGCACATATTTAGGATCTATCGGGGGCTTCCCAGGTGGCACTGGTGGTAAAGAACCTGCCTGCCAATGAAGGAGACGCAAGAGACGCAAGTTCAATTCCTGAGTCAAGAAGATCTCCTGGAGGAGGGCATGGCAACCCACTCCAGTATTCTTACCTGGAGATCCCATGGACAGAGGAACCTGGTGGGTTACAACCCATAGGGTTTCAAAGAGTCAGAAACAACTCTGTGTGACTGAGCAAAGCACAGGATCTATTGAGTTCCAATATACTATATTAACCAGGACTCTTTAAAGTCTTTTTAAAAATATACAACGATTATTTATTTAGTATCTGCTCCATACTCAATATATGAGTCAGTGTTCAAACTGGAAGCACTCCAAATTGAGCTCAGGGGAAACTGGTTACATGGGTGAAAGGACTAAGAAGCCTAGCACAGGGCAGAGATGGACCCAGACAGAATCATCTAGTGGCTGGAGAGGAAACACAGCCAGGGCCAGAGACACTGTGGAAGTCAGAGAGAGGAGGGTGGATAATCTGGATTCTCTTTTCTCTTCGGCCTCTTATCTCCAACATGTGCCTTCCAGGGCCCAACCCAGTGGGAAATTCAGGAGTCATCCCTGGTGATACAAATCAAAAGGTAAGGAATGGATCTAAGCACAAATAGCACATAGACTGTCCCTCTCACTGTGGTGCTTGGTACTCCAAGGAGCTTATGATGTACTGGAGGAAACCAAACTCACAATGATGAAGCAAAATTACAATAATATTTGTACTGTTTCACACATATGTGTTATCTGAAACCTTGAAATTGTCTTCATTTTTCAAGTGAGGAAGCCGGATCAGGGAGCTAACTTGCCTAAATTTATAAAGTAAAAATGAAACCAAATTTGATCCTACAACACCTGCCTCCAAAGGATATAATTTTCTTTAGTAAGAATTAGATGTTCTCAGTAAGAGGGGTGTTTGGAGAACAGCAAATCTCTATTTCCTCATCTGAGAAATGTGATTTGAAACAGCTCCAGTAGGAGTCCTCTAACTTAACAGGCCAGAATCACCTAGGAAGGCTTTATAGAAAAGGTGGGCTCTTTGAAGCTCTTGAAGGATATTTAGGACTCATGAAAAGAGTATAAGCAAAGTTCCTTTGTTTTTCCCTCTCTGAGAAATCTCTTCTCTCTCTGTAGATTTGATTTGAGTTTTGAACAATGAAACCAATATTGCTTCTAGGGATCCTAACAGGCTGTCCTAAGTCTATGCTTAGCTATGCAAAGCAATTGTCACATCACACAGCTCTGGGGTCTTGGGGGCATCACAGAGAGTGTTCTTAGTTCACCACCCCCCTGCCAAGGCCTTGCACCCTGATTAAGGGGTACCTGCATTTAGACATTAGCTCTCCTGGGCAACTGGATCTCTACTGGCCATACATCTGAGAATTCTCAAGAACACTGTTTATTCCTTGAGAAATCTGGAATGAATTAGACTGAATAAATTGGCTCTCAACTTGGCTGTTTCAAATGGCAGCAAAGAAATAACATATGCTTCTACCCCCTTTTTTCTTTCTTTCTTTCTTTTTTTTTCTTCTTTATGGAAGGGGAAATGAAAACATACCCATATCCACACAAAATTAGATTTGGTCAAACTATGCTTCACTTCTCCAGCAAGTGGAAATCTTTGATCAGAATATTTAGGTGTCTCAGAAGAGTGTTAGGATAGCAAGAAGCCTGGGGAATTCATTCTAATGCATGTCTGCAACCTGTGCAGCATAAATCCAAGTTGAACAGCAGTGTCTACAGAGCCAACCTGTAGCTGAGTTGCTAGGGCTACTGATGCAGTAAGCAAACACAACAAAGAATTTTCCCTTCTTAATCCTCTGCAGATATTACCTTTCTCCTCAATGCCAAACATTCATCAGAGAAAACCATATGGAGACTTTGAAACATTGTTCAGAAAGAAATTAGAAGAAAAAGGAGAAATAATCGGGGCATAGTTAATCATGATTATACCTGACACATGCCTGATTTTAACTGCTTAATCTCAGTTTACAAATAATTAATGATAAGAATGATAGGTGGCAATTTTGAGCACTCTGTTAAGTTCTTAGCATATATTCATTTATGTGTAACAATATGTCTCACAATCAAAGTACTGTTATTATCCTCACTTTATAGATGATAAAACTGAGCCTTAGAGAGTTCAAGTAAATTTCCTCAGCTAATGCATTTAGAAAGTAAAGGAGCCAGATTTCAACATTAAGTTTATCTGTCTTGCCCAGCTCTTAACCATCATTCTATACACTGTTTGATGACATGGAGATGTGCTACCCAGATCTCCCTTCAAGAAAGGATTTGTTGCCCCAGCTGCTGGGGTACTACCAGCAGACAGAATTCAGCTGTCATCTCCTTTGGAGGTCAACTCAGCTGCAGAGTTCTGCCTTCTTCAAGGTCAAACTTTTCCCAGGGCTGCTCACATCCAATGACTAATGGCAGTCCTAGACACATGAGTACTTAGTATTCATCATGGTTAAGCTGGAGCCTTTCCTGTCATTTGGTGTATGACCAGAACATTATTCCAAGGTGTGCAGTGTGATGCCTTTGGAACCTGAAATTTTCTGCCAAGTGCTTTTGCTTCTTTCTTTATGGTAGCAGGTACAAGATTCAGGAATTTGTGTTTTAATTGGAGTGCCTAGCATGCCCTGACCAATGGATCTCTAATGTATAACATTGCATCTAATGTATAACAAATGTGAACTTGATCCCTAAAGTACTGCAGTAAAGTGGCAAAATTCTGAATCTTTGTTAAGTTTTATTTCCCACTTTTTGGAGTACTTTTTGTCTTACCAAGGTCTCCATTGTACTGAATACTTGTTGCTCATTCAACTCAATCTGCATGATGTCATCAATATGATATTGCATGGTACATCCTTGAGGTTCAAATATCTTTAGACTATATTATAATGGAAAATGGACCAATTAACATGGACTTGGCAAAATTATACACAAATATTTCATCTTTTCCATATGAATCCTAATTAAAAAAAAATCTTTTCTGATGGGAATAGTAAAGAGCACATTCACCAAGTCAAGTTTACTGAGTGCCACAGCAATAGCATTGGGGCCACTTCTTGACTGAACTTACAGTAGTCTACAGTCACTTTCCAGAATCTATTTGTTTTCAGCAGAGACCATATTAGTGAATTCATATGGTAGAGGCCTCTACTCCTACATCCTTGAGACCCTTAATATGACACTAATCTCCTCCATCCCAAAGTAAGGTGATACTGTTTGTGATTTGCTATCATAGGGTGAGATGGGCATTGCCAGAGTCTTCTCCTTAGCTTCTCTATTATGATAGCTCTTATCTTGTGGACCCAGGATAGGGGTTACCCTAACTGCCAAGTATGTCAACCTATTTATACACTCAGAGGCTGGGGAAATGACCACCAGGTGGGCCTGTGAACCAGTGGACTGATTGTTAGCCAACCTTTGGCCAGGATTCCATTTGCAGGGCTCTTGTATTTCCCCACTGTAATAGGTGATCTGTGATAATTCTCTGTCTTTTAGAGTTTCCCTTTTCCTAATCAATGAAATAAATGGCTGAAGTTTGTTTCCCTTTGGGGAAAGCCTGTGTTAATTAACACTGTATACACTTGCTTTGGTATGGCAGGGTCTTTCCTCACAGTGACTGAGCCACATCTTCAAGTTAACAAATTATAAGCTGAAAAACTGCCTCTGATACGGGAACTAGGCAAGAGATTAGAATATTTTACTAGGGCAGTCTCCCTCAGTCTCTTGCTCTTCCATTCTTGCTTTCTTTGCATTGTATATATTATATATATTAAGCTTATATTGTATATATTAAGCTTAAGTGGTATGCTCATTGACCACCATCTATTTGCCCATTGGATGTGGTGTTTTATTAATAATCTCAATAACTCTCTATAACTCAACCATTCCTATCTGCTATCTCCTTTACAAGTAATATGATAACTGTAAACTTGAGACTTTGAGTAGTTAACAACCACCACCTGACTTCTATTGCTCCATTTCAGGATGGAGTATAGCATTATCTACTTTACTCCACAAACAACCTCTGTGACAAATCTATAGGTATTCAACAGCACAGAGGCTTTCTTACCTTGTCAGACAAGAGAGACCCTTTGTTCTGTGGTCTCTGAATAGAAAAGCAGAATTATAGACTGAAAATGTGTCCTTTTGCTTCCAATTGTCCCAAAGAGATAGGCATCAAGTCTGTCCTTTTCTGGAGCCAATTGCAAATGGTTCCCACTTTTGCATAATTAGTTTAAAAACACGAGCCAACTGAGATGGTTGATATTCAGGAAAAGGTTTGAATCTTTCTAACAATTAAAAAAAAATGCGCAGAAAAAATTACAGGCCAATATCCCTGGTGAACATAGATGCAAAAGTTCTCAACAAAATTTAGCAATCTGAATTCAACAATACATTAAAAGGATCTTACACCATGATCAAGTGGGATGTAAGGATGGTTTAATTCCTACATATCAATCAATATGATACAGCCCACAAGAAAATGAAGGATGATATTATCATCTCAATGCAGAGAAAACATTCGACAAGATACAAGAACCATTCATGACCAAACACTCAGCAAACTAGGTAGGAAGAGAATATGCTTCAACATAATAAAGCCCATTTATGACAAGTCCACAGCTAACAACATAATAATAAAACATTGAAAACATTTCCTGTAAGATCAGTAGCAAGACAAGGATGCTCACTCTTACCACTTTTATTCAACATAAGACTAGAAGTCCTTGGCAGAGCAATAGGCATGAAAAAGAAATAAAAGTCATCCAAATCAGAAAGAGGTAAAATTGTCTCCATTTGTGGGTGACGTGATATAAATAAAATAAAGACAACCAAAAAGCTGTTACAACTAATAAATTCAGTAAAGTTTCAAGATAAAAAAAATCAATATGCAAAAATCAGTAGGATTTTTGTACATTAACAATAAACTATCAGGTATGAAAGTGATCCCATTTACAATTGCATAGAAAAGAATAAAATACCTTTGAATAGCTTTAACCAAGGAAGCTAAAGATATGTATGCTGAAGACATCAATGAAAGAAATAGAAGAAGCAACAAGTAAATGGAAAAACACTCTATGTTTATGGATTGCAAGAATTATTGTTGTTAAAATATCCGTACTCACAAAGCAATCTACACATTCAGTCCAGTCACTATCGAAATCAATTGTACTTTTCACACAAATAGAACAAATAATCTAAAAATTTGTATGGAACCATAAAAGACCCCAAATAGCCAAAACAATCTTAAGGCAAAAGAACAAACCTGGAGGTATCACATTTGCTGATTTCAATCTGTATTACAAAATCATTGTGATGAAAGCAGGGTGATATTGACATAAAAGCAGACACAGAGATCAATAGAACAGAATAGAGAGCCCAGAAATAATCTCATGCATATATGGTCAATTAATTTATAATAAGCCAAGAATATATGGTGGGCTTCCCTCATAGCTCAATTGGTAAAGAATCCACCTGCAATGCAGGAGACCCCGGTTCGAAAGATCCCCTGGAGAAGGGATATGTTACCCACTCCTGTATTCTTGGGCTTCCCTTGGGACAAGATACTCTCTTCAATAAATGGTTTTAGGAAAATTGCCCAGTCACTTGCAAAAGAATGAAACTGTACCCATATTATACAACATACACAAAAATCAACTTAAAGACAAATTTAAGACCTGAAATTGTAAAAATCCTGGAAGAAAATTATAAGGAATAAGCTCCTTGACAATAGTCTTGGCAATGATTTCTTGGATTTGACACTAAGAGCAAAGGCAAGAGAGAAAAAAATTTAAAAATGGGGCTGCAACAAAGTAAGCAGCTGCTGCACAGTAAAGGAAGTATGAAGAAAATAAAAAGGCAGCCTACAGAATGAGAGAAAACAGTTGTAGATCATATCTGATAAAAGGTTAACATCCAAACTATGTAAAGAACACACAAAACTCAACAGCAAAAAAAAAAAAAAAAAAATTAAAAATGAGCAGAGAAACTAAATGACATTTTCTTTCTTTCTTTCTTTTTTTTTTTTTTTTGCATGTAGGACATTTTATTTTTTTGAATATAAATTTATTCATTTTAATTAGGTTAATTACTTTACAGTATTGTATTGATGTTGCCATACATCAACATGAATCCACCACGGGTATACACGTGTTCCCCATCCTGAACCCCCCTCCCACCTCCATCCCCGTACCATCCCTCTGGGTCATCCCAGTGCACCAGCCCCAAGCATCCTGTATCATGCATGGAACCTGGACTGGTAATTCGTTTCATATATATATGATGTTATACATGTTTCAATGCCATTCTCTCAAATCATCCCACCCTCTCCCTTTCCCACAGAGTCCAAAAGACTGTTCTATACATCTGTGTCTCTTTTGCTGTCTCACATACAGGGTCATTATGACCATCTTTCTAAATTCTATATATGTGTTAGTATACTGTATTGGTGTTTTTCTTTCTGGCTTACTTCACTCTGTATAATCGGCTCCAGTTTCATCCACCTCATTAGAACTGATTCAAATAAGAGGTACAAATGGCCACAGGTGCATGAAAAGGTGTTTAACATCACTAATCAACAGGAAAATGCAAATCAAACCATAATAACATATCACGTCACACCTGTTAGAAAGGCTGTCTTCAAGAAGACAAGAGATAAGTGTAGGCAAGGATCTAAAGAAGAGGGAACCCTCGTACACTGTTGCTAGAAATGTAAATTGGTACAGCCATTAAGGAAAACAGTATCAAATTTCCTCAAAAATTTAAAAACAGAACTGCCATATGACTTAGCAATCCCATTCCTGAATATATGTCAAAAGAAGATAAAAACAGGATCTTGAAAAGACACCTGAATGCCCAGGCTCACTGCAACATTATTTACAGTAGCAAAGACAGGGAAGCAACCTAAGTGTCCATCAATAGATGAGTGGATAAAGAAGATAGGATATGTATGTGTGTGTGTATCTCTTGCATACCAAGAGAATATTACTTAGCCACGAGAAAGAAGGAAATCCTGCTGTTTGTGACACGTTGAACCCTGAGCCCTTAAGGCATTTTGCCAAATGAAATAAGCCAGAGAAAGACAAATACTACATGCTGTCATTTATATGAGGGATCTAAAGAAAAAAGTCAAATTCATAGAATCTTAGAAGAGATAAGTATTTGCCAGGGACTAGGGGATGGTAGAAATAAGGAGAGCTTGCTAAAAGATTACAAACTCAGCCACAATATGAATAAGTTCTGAGGATCTAATGTATAACATGTATGAAAGTTGCTTAGTCATGTCTGACTCTTTGCAACCCCATGGACTATACAGTCCATGGAATTCTCCAGGCCAGAATACTGGAATAGAGAATACTGGAGCCTTTCCCTTCTCCAGGGCGTCTTCCCAACCCAGGGATCAAACCCAGGTCTCCCGCATTGCAGGCAGATTCTTTACCAGCTGAGCCACAAGGGAAGCCCAATGTATAACATGGTGACTATAATTAAAAATTCTTATAAAAAATAAACATGTGAGGTGACATATGTTAATTAAGTTGATGGAAGGGAGGACCCTTCACCATGTATATGTATATAAAATCATTTTGATGTATACTTTAATTATCTTACACTTTTATTTGTCAATTATACTTCAATAAACCTAAAAATAGTCTTCTGTTAAACATTTAAAATAAATGTTTGAGAAAAATACACAAATCTAAAAAAATATGTAAAAACTAACTACATTTGAAATTTAAGATTGGTTTCAAAATTCATTATTTTGTATTAAAATCAAATTGTTTGATAGCTGTAATTCTACTTTAGTAAATAGAGGACCAAAAATCCCCTTCTTTCAGAGTTATCTTTTGTTGGATAAACCCTGAATCTCATTAAGGAGGGATGGTTTCCCCAGAGTCATCTTAACAAGGTGGGAACTCATCACACTAGCATTTGTATATTAATAATCTGCATTCT
Source organism: Oryx dammah (assembly GCF_014754425.2). Lineage (NCBI taxonomy): Eukaryota > Metazoa > Chordata > Mammalia > Artiodactyla > Bovidae > Oryx > Oryx dammah. The sequence goes on along the minus strand of NW_024070212.1, from coordinate 88,341,966 downwards.
CCACTTACCTGCAAGCCCCTTAAGATAAAGCTTATGTCTATACTGTTCACCTCTTTGTCACCATGTCTAGGATAGTGCCTGGAACCTGGTCTAGCAAAGTGCCTAGCAATATTTATTTATTCCTTAATTAATTCATTTGTTATTCAATAAATACTGGATAAGCAAACAATAGACACATAGATTAATATGTTTCATCAGGTCAAATTTAGATTCTTAGTCATCTATTACCTACTGGCTCTCTTCTCTCCTTCTCAGTCACAAGTAGGTATTATCTCTTTAGCTCTTTAGATGGAAGAAACTCCAGAGGTCCCTTCGTCACATATATGTATATAAAATCATTTTGATGTACACTTTAATTATCTTACAATTTTACTCAGGGAGCCACAAGAGGAAGGAATACATTAAATGTGAGCAATTGGGAATCCTGCCCACCTCAGGACATTGATAGTGTTTTAATGAGATAGACCCATATCTACCTCCTTTTTTCCATTTGTCTCCTTTTGCAAAAAAAATATAAATTTATTTATTTTAATTGGAGGTTAATTACTTTACAATATTGTATTGGTTTTGCCATACATCAACATGAATCTGCCACAGGTATACACGTGTTCCCCATCCTGAACCCCTCTCCCTCTTCCCTCCCCGTACCATCCCTCTGGGTCGTCTCAGTGCACCAGCCCCAAGCATCCTGTATCCTGCATCGAACCTGGACTGGCGATTCATTTCATATATGACATTATACACGTTTCAATGCCATTCTTCCAGAATTGAAAGAGACACGTGTACCCCAATGTTCATCGCAGCACTGTTTATAATAGCCAGGACATGGAAGCAACCTAGATGTCCATCAGCAGATGAATGGATAAGAAAGCTGTGGTACATATACACAGTGGAGTATTAGCCATTAAAAAGAGTACATTTGAATCAGTTCTAATGAGGTGGATGAAACTGGAGCCTATTATACAGAGTGAAGTAAGCCAGAAAGAAAAACACCAATACAGTATACTAACACATATTTATATGGAATTTAGAAAGATGGTCATGATGACCCTGTATGCAAGACAGCAAAAGAGACACAGATGTATAGAACAGTCTTTTGTCTCCTTCTTATATCATATATCTCTACTGAATACTCCATTACAGTAATTTCCATTTCTCTTTCAATGGTTTATTTATTTGCTCTGTTAGATTATGAGAACCTAAAGGGAAGAAAACTCATCTTTTTGGTTTGCCCAATGCTCATACTTCAGTTTTGATTTCTTTTCTGATTCATGAGTAATTTCACTTATTTTTTATTCAGGGATAATTTTAGAAGAACATTGTTTAATTTCTAAATATTTGGGAATTTGTTAAGGTATCTTATGTTATTAATGTCTAATTTAGTGCCCCCAAGCCAGAGGAAATTCTCTGTATGATTTTAATCCTTTAAACTTTTTAAAAGAATAATTCTGTAGTCTGGCATATTTTCTATCTTGCTGAATTAATATGTACACTTGAAATGAATGTGTTTTATGTTGTTAGGTGAAGTGTTTTATAAATGGTCAAATTGGTTAAAAATGTTTTGTAGATTTTTTATATATCTTTACTTGCTTTCTGTCTACTACTCTATCAATTACTGAGAAAGAAGTTTTGAAGTTCTATTGGTTTTGCTTATATATTTTGAGCTTTTCTGTAAGGTGCTAAGTCACTTCAGTCGTGTCCAACTCTTTGCAGTTCCTCAGAGTGCAGCCCACCAGGTTCCTCTGTCCACGGGATTCTCCAGGCAAGAATACTGGAGTGGGTTGCCATTTCCTTCTCTCTAAGGTGCATATACATTTAATAGTTAGGTTCTCTTAATGAATTAAGGTTTTTATCATTATAAAATGTTCCTTTTTATCCCTGACTCTATTTCTTATCCTGAAATCTTTGTCTGTTGTTACCATAGCCAATCCAGTTTTTGTAGGCTTAGTGTTTGCATGGTATGTCTTTTTACTTTCAATCTATCTCTACATTTATATTTAAAGTAAGTGTCTTATTAGACATGCAGTTGGGTCTATATTACCCAATCTGGTATCTTCCACGTCTTAATTGGACTTTGTTGGAAATTCACATATAATGCAGTTATTGACATGCCTGTATGTGTGCTAAGTCACTTCAGTCGTGTCTGACTCTTTGGGACCCTATGGACTGTATAGATTCCCAGGCTTCCCTGTGCATGGGATTCTCCAGGTAAGAATACTGGAGTGGGTTGCCATGCCCTCAATCAGGAGATCTTCCCTACCCAGGAATCAAACCTTCATCTCCCACAGCTCCTGTATTCGCAGGCGGGTTCTTAACCGTTAGCGCCACCTGGGAAGCTCCAATTATTGGCATGTGTGCATGTGTGCTAAGTTGCCTCAGTCATTGCTTTGTGGGTGGCTTTGTGACCCTATAGACTATAGTCCACCAAGGTCCTCTGTCCACAGGGTTCTCCAGGCAAGAATCCTGCAGTGGGTTGCTATGCCCCTTCTCAGTTATTGGCATATTTAGGTTTAAATTTATAATTAGCTGCTTGTTTTTTTTTTTTTTTTTTTCCCATTGGTCCTATTTGTTATTTTTTCTATTTTTTCCCTTTTCCTGAAATTCCTTGGATTGAATTATTTTTAGTATTCTACATTGTGATGATTAAATTTTATGTGTAAAGTTGGGCTATGGGCTGGTGTGTTCAGATTTTCAAACATTATTCTGATTGCGCCTATGAAAGTTCTTTTGGGTGTTGTTAGCATTTGAATCAGTGGACATGGAGTAAAGCAGTTTGCCTTTCACAATGTGAGTGGAACTCATCAAATAAGTTGAAGGCCTGAACAGAACAAGAAATTTGCCTCCTTTAAGCAAAGCACCTTCTGGAGGAGAATGCTTTTGGATTTCATCTTCAACATTGGCTCTTCCTCTTTTGAACTCAGTCTGAAACAATAGCTGTCCTAAGTCTCCAGCCTGTTGGTTCACCATGCAGATTTTAGGCTTGCCACCCTCTATAATTATATGATGTGAAAGTGATAGTGAAGTCACTCAGTTGTGTCCAACTCTTTGCAACCCCATGGTATGTAGTCTGCCAGGCTCCTCCATCCATGGGATTTTCCAGCAAGGATACTGGATTGGGTTGCATTTCCTTCTCCAGGGGAACTTTCTGACCCAGGGATCAAACCTGGGTCTCCCACACTGCAGGCAGACTCTTTACCGTTTGAGTCACCAGGATGAACCAATTCTTTATATTAGCTCACACACACACTTGGTCTCTGTCTTTCTCTCTGGTTTTGTCCTCTTTGGTTCCTGACTTTCTAGGATTTCTAGAGTTATCATTTTCATCTAATTTGGAAAAGTTCAGAGAATAATTTCCTCCAGTATTTTTTTCTCCTTGCAGTCTCTTATTTTGGATCCTCAATTACATGTTTGTTAGGCCACTTGATACTTTTTGGTTGTGTTCATTTCCACTTTTTGTCTCTGTGCTTCAGTTTGCATAGTTCCTATTAGCACGTCTTCAGCTTCACTAATCTTCTTGTCTATTGTGTTTAGTCTGCTATTGTTAAGTACACCAATGGCTTTTTCATTTTAGATATTAAATTTTTATTTCCAGATATTCTACATGGATTTTTTAGCCCTATTTTATTTTATTTTTTATTTTACTTTACAATACTGTATTGGTTTTGCCATACATTGACATGAATCCACCACAGGTGTACATGAGTTTCCATTCCTGAACCCCCCTCCCACCTCCCTTCCCGTACCTTCCCTCTGGGTCATCCCAGTGCACCAGCCCCAAGCATCCTGTATCCTGTATCGAACCTAGACTGGTGATTCATTTCTTACATGATAGTATACATGTTTCAATGCCATTCTCCCACATCATCCCACCCTCTCCCTCTCCCACAGAGTCCAAAAGACTGTTCTATACATCTGTGTCTCTTTTGCTGTCTCGCATACAGGGTTATCATTACCATCTTTCTAAATTCCATATATATGTGTTAGTATACTGTATTGGTGTTTTTCTTTCTGGCTTACTTCACTCTGTATAATCGGCTCCAGTTTCATCCACCTCATTAAAACTGATTCAAATGCATTCTTTTTAATGGCTGAGTAATACTCCATTGTGTATATGTACCACAGCTTTCTTATCCATTCATCTGCTGATGGACATCTAGGTTGCTTCCATGTCCTGGCTATTATAAACAGTGCTGCAATGAACATTGGGGTACACGTGTCTCTTTCAATTCTGGTTTCCTTGGTGAGTATGCCCAGCAGTGGGATTGCTGGTTCATAAGGCAGTTCAATTTCCAGTTTTTTAAGGATTTTAAGGAATCTCCATGCTGTTCTCCATAGTGGCTGTACTAGTTTGTATTCCCACCAACAGGTAAGAGGGTTCCCTTTTCTCCACACCCTCTCCAGCATTTATTGCTTGTAGACTTTTGGATTGCAGCCATTCTGACTGGTGTGAAATGGTATCTCATTGTGGCCTTGATTTGCATTTCTCTGATAATGAGTGATGTTGAGCATCTTTTCATGTGTTTGTTAGCCATCTGTATTTCTTCTTTGGAGAAATGTCTATTTAGTTCTTTGGCCCATTTTTTGATTGGGTCGTTTATTTTTCTGGAATTGAACTGCATAAGTTGCTTGTACATTTTTGAGATTAGTTGTTTGTCAGTTGCTTCATTTGCCATTATTTTCTCCCATTCCAAAGGTTGTCTTTTCACCTTGCTTATAGTTTCCTTTGTGGTATTTTTCACAGAGCTAGAACAAATAATTTCACAATTTGTATGGAAATACAAAAAACCTCGAATAGCCAAAGCAATCTTGAGAAAGAAGAATGGAACTGGAAGAATCAACCTGCCTGACTTCAGGCTCTACTACAAACCCACAGTCATCAAGACAGTATGGTACTGGCACAAAGACAGAAATATAGATCAATGGAACAAAACAGAAAGCCCAGAGATAAATCCACACACCTATGGACACCTTATCTATGATAACGGAGGCAAGAATATACAATAGAGAAAAGACAGTCTCTTTAACAAGTGATGCTGGGAAAACTGGTCAACCACTTGTAAAAGAATGAAACTAGAACACTTTCTGACACCATACACAAAAATAAACTCAAAAATGGATTAAAGATCTAAATGTAAGACCAGAAACTATAAAACTCCTAGTGGAGAACATAGGCAAAATACTCTCTGACATAAATCACAGCAGGATCCTCTATGATCCACCTCCCAGAATTCTGGAAATAAAGGCAAAAATAAACACATGGGATCTAATTAAATTTAAAAGCTTATGCACAACAAACGAATCTACATGGATTTTTAAAAAAATATTTCCAATTTGTCTCTTCATTTGTAGTCATATTTTCATGTTTGTTTTAAAATCTGGCATAAATATATATATTCAAACAAGTTATATATATGTATGTATATTTAATTATTGTATTTATACATTTATATATTTAAATAAGCTTATATGTTATATATATATGTGTGTGTGTTTAAATAAGTTATTATATTAGTATATAAATCTAAAATAATTTATTTAAGACCCTTGTCAGCTAATTCTGTCATAGCTTTGGTTTTTGAGTATATTTGTATTAGAGGTGGTTTTTTTTTTTTTTTCTATTCAATATGGATTATATTGGGTGTGCTTAAGGTTCATATGGCTTTTTCTGTACCATCTTATAGAAAAACCCAAATGTACCCAGTATCTTTCTGCATCAGGTCTTCCGTACTACCTTTTTTAAAATCAAGACTACATTTTTAGAGTGATTTTAGGTTCAAAGGAAAATTGAGCAGAAAATACAGAGGTTTTTTCACAAACTCCTTATTCCTATCCATACATAGCCTCTTTCATTATCAGCTCTCCTAACCAGAATGGCACAATAGTTACAAGTGATAAACCTGCACTGACACGATGGCCATAGGTTACAGTATGGTTTACTCTTGGTGCTGTGCATTTATTGGTTTGGATAATACAAATGACATATATTGATCATTATAATATTCTAAAGAGTATTTTTCTTTCCTTAAAAATTTTATGCTCTGCCTATTCGTCTCCCCACCTCATATTCACCCCTGGCAAATATTGACCTTTCAGCTATCTCTACAGTTTTACCTTTTCTAAAGTGTCATATAGTTGGAATCAAGCAGTATGTAAACTTTTCAGTTTGGCTTCTTTCACTTAGTAATAAATGCTTAAGGCTCCTTCTCTAATGATCTTTTCTTTCTTTTTGTATATTTGAGTTTCTGACACAACATTTTCCTTCTTTCTGAAGAATTTCTTTTACAAGTTCTTGAAAGGCAGGTATACAGGAAGCAGATTCTGTTTTGTTTGTTTGAGAAAGTCTTTTTTTTCTCCTCCACTTTTGAAAGACAAATTCACTGGATACAAAATTTTAAGTTAGTGGGTTGTTTTTCTTTCAACACTAAATATTTTACTCCACTCTCTTATCGCTTGCATGGTTTATAAGTCAGATATAATTCTGATCTTTAGGTAGATACCTTTTTCCTCTGGTTCCTTTTAGTATACTTCTTAATCTTGATTTTCTACAGAGTAAAATTGATATATCTAGGTGTAGGTTTTTTTGTTTGTTTGTTTGTTTTTTTTTTTTACATTTATCCTACTTGGTGGACCTGTGGTTTGGTATCTGACATTAATTTGGAGAAAATCTGAGCCTTTATTATTTCAAATATTTCTTTGTTCTTTTCTCTCTTTCTTGTTCTGGTATTCCCATTATGCACATGTTACACATTTTATAGATGTCCCACAGTCCTTGGATATTTTTTTCCAGTCTTTGTTCTTTTTGCTTTGTGATTTTCAAGGGTTCTATTGATATACGCTGTATATCAGAGAGTCTTTCCTAATCCATACCCTGTCTACTAATAAGCCCATCAAATGCATTCTTCATTTTTGTTAGTTTTTTTTTTATCTCTAGCATTTCTTTTTTGATTCTTTCTTAGGATTTCCATTTCTGTGCTTACATTGTACTGTTCTTGCATGCTGACTTATATGCATATTAATGATAATTGTTTTAAATTCTTGGCATGATCATTCCAGCATCTCTGTTGTGTCCAGTTCTGATGCTTGTCTTGTCTCTCCAAATTGTTTTTTGTCTTTTAGTATATCTTGCAATTTTTTTCATGAGAGCTAGACATGACATACAACACAAGAGGAGATGCTGTAAATAAGCCTTTAGTATAGCAGTTTGACAAGGCTGTATATTGTCACATTGCTTATTTAACTTACATGAAGAGTGCATCATGTGAAATGCTGAGCTGGATGAATCAAAAGGTGGAATCAAGATTGTCAGGAGAAATATTAACCTTAGATATACAGATGATATCACTCAAATGGTAGAAAGCAAAGAGGAACTAAAGAGCCTCTTGATGAGAATGAAAAATGAGAGTGAAAAAGCTGGCTTGAAACTCAACATGCAAAAATCTAATATCATGGCATCTGGTCCCATCAGTTCAGTTCAGTCGCTCAGTCATGTCCGACTCTTTGCGACCCCATGGGCTGGAGCATGCCAGGCCTCCCCGTCCATCACCAACTCCTGGAATTTACCCAAACTCATGTCCATTGAGTTGGTGATGCCATTCAACCATCTCATCCTCGTTGTCCCCTTCTCCTCCTGCCTTCAATCTTTCCCAGCATCAGGGTCTTTTCAAATAGCAGCTGAGAGGAGATGCCCCACATCCAAGATCAGTAGTGGTGGCCATGAGAAGATTCCCCATGTCCCAGGTAAGGAGCAGCAGCTGTGCTTTGCTGGAGCAGCCATAAAGAGATACTCCACGTCCAAGATCAGACAAACCCCAGTAAGATGGTAGGTGGAGAGAGGGCATCAGAGTACAGAAAGACAGAAACCACAATCACAGAAAACTAGCCAATCTAATCACATGGACCACAGCTTTGTCTAACTCAATAAAACTAAGCCATGCCAGGAAGGGCCACCCAAGATGGATGGGTCATGGTGGAGAGTTCTGACAAAATGTGGTCCACTGAAGAAGGGAATGGCAAACCACTTCAGTGTTCTTGCCTTGAGAACCCCATGAACAGTATGAAAAGAGGAAGAGATAGAACACTGGAAGATGAACTCCCCAGGTCAGTAGGTGCCCAATATGCTACTGGAGGTCAGTGGAGAAATAACTGGTCCCATCACTTCATGGCAAATAGAAGGGGGGAAAGTGGAAGAAGTGACAGATTTTATTTTTTTGGGCTCCAAAATCACTGATCAAACTAGTTAACCCTAAAGGAAATTAGTCCTGGATATTCATTGGAAGGACTGAAGTTGAAGCTCCAGTACTTTAGTCACCTAATGCAGAGAGCTGACTCATTGGAAAGAACCTGATACTGTGAAAGATTAAAGGTAAAAGGAGAAGGGGAAACTGAGGATGAGATGGTTAGATAGCATCACTGACTCATTGGGCATGAATCTGACCAACTTGGGGAGATAGTGGAGGACAGTGGAGAAGCCTGGCATGCTGCAGACCTTGGGGTTGCAAAGAATTGGACATGACTTAGCAACTGAACGACAACAGCAATGCAGTGGTGAAATCTGGTGGGAGGGGAAACATTCTGTAGTCCTATGATTATGTCTCAGTGTTTTAGTGAGCCCATTCCTGCATGCTATAAACTTTTACACATGTTTCTCAGTAGTTTTTCTACCCCTTAGATGGAGCAGGATGGCTAACAAAAGGTGGAGTTGGCTATTTTCCTTCCCCTAGATCAGTTAGACTCGTTAACTAGTTTCCCCTGAGGGCAGTTCTTGTTAAGAAAAGCATAGTGCTCTGGTGTATTTCAAAATAATTTGTTTTTCTCCTCTCCCTGGTAGAAGCCTGAAAGGGGTTTTTCTCCAATATTTATTGTGGGAATCTGGTCAAGTTCCTAGAGTTAATCTAACAATGTTTTGGGAGTGCACCATAACACTTCCTTGGAGTTTTTAACTTTCAGACTTGTCCACACTAAGCCCTCCAGAAATTCATCAATAATAGTTCCAGTTTTCCTACCCTGGCACTCGTTCCTAGGTAGTGTCCACCTGTGAGTCTGCTCCAGTAAGCTGTGACTCCCCATATTCACTTCTCTAGTCTCTGTAGAAGTGGTTTACCCTATGTCCTCCCATCTTATTGATCCATGAAGAGTTGATTAGTCAGTCTGTAACCTTTATATTTGTGGTTGGGAAAGGAGTGGAGACTAATATTGTGTCTATGAATCTCTTTAGAGTTTTTGTAAGACAATGATGTTGTCTCCAAAAGAGACAGTTATCTCTCTTCCTTTATAATTTGTATTCCTATTTTTTCATCTTCTCTTTTAATCTAATTGTGTAGGACTCTTTCAGTTCAGTTCAGTTGCTCAGTTGTGTCCGACTCTTTGCGACCCCATGAATTGCAGCATGCCAGGCCACCTTGTCCATCACCATCTCCCGGAGTTCACTCAGACTCACGTCCATCGAGTTGGTGATGCCATCCAGCCATCTCATCCTCTGTCATCCCCTTCTCCTCCTGCCCTCAATCCCTCCCATCATCAAGAGTCTTTTCCAGTGAATCAACTCTTCGCATGAGGTGGCCAAAGTACTGGAGCTTCAGCTTTAGCATCATTCCTTCCAAAGAAATCCCAGGGTTGGTCTCCTTCAGAATAGACTGGTTGGATCTCCTTGCAGTCCAAGGGACTCTCAAGAGTCTTCTCCAACACCACAGTTCAAACGCATCAATTTTTTGGCGCTCAGCTTTCTTCACAGTCCAACTCTCACATCCATACATGACTACTGGAAAAACCATAGCCTTGACTAGACGGACCTTAGTCGGCAAAGTAATGTCTCTGCTTTGAATATGCTATCTAGGTTGCTCGTAACTTTTCTTCCAAGGAGTAAGCGTCTTTTCATTTCATGGCTGCAGTCACCATCTGCAGTGATTCTGGAGCCCCCAAAAATAAAGTCTGACACTGTTTCCACTGTTTCCCCAACTATTTCCCATGAAGTGATGGGACCAGATGCCATGATCTTCGTTTTCTGAATGTTGAGCTTTAAGCTAACTTTTTCACTCTCCTCTTTCACTTTCATCAAAAGACTTTTTAGCTCCTCTTCACTTTCTGCCATAAGGGTGGTGTCATCTGCATATCTGAGGTTATTGATATTTCTCCTGGCAGTCTTGATTCCAGCTTGTGTTTCTTCCAGTCCAGCGTTTCTCATGATGTACTCTGCATATAAGTTAAATAAGCAGGGTGACAATATATAGCCTTGACGTACTCCTTTTCCTATTTGGAACCAGTCTGTTGTTCCATGTCCAGTTCTAACTGTTGCTTCCTGACCTGCATACAGGTTTCTCAAGAGGCAGGTCAGGTCGTCTGATATTCCCATCTCCCTCAGAATTTCCACAGTTTATTGTGATACACACAGTCAAAGGCTTTGGTATAGTCAATAAAGCAGAAATAGATGTTTTTCTGGAACTCTCTTGCTTTTTCCATGATCCAGCGGATGTTGGTCATTTGATCTCTGGTTTCTCTGCCTTTTCTAAAACCAGCTTGAACATCAGCATGTTCACGGTTCACATATTGCTGAAGCCTGGCTCGGAGAATTTTGAGCATTACTTTACTAGCATGTGAGATGAGTGCAATTGTGTGGTAGTTTGAGCATTCTTTGGCATTGCCTTTCCTTGGAATTGGAATGAAAACCGACCTTTTCCAGTCCTGTGGCCACTGCTGAGTTTTCCAAATTAGCTGGCATATTGAGTGCAGCACTTTCACAGCATCATCTTTCAGGATTTGAAATAGCTCACCTGGAATTCCATCACCTCCACTAGCTTTGTTCGTAGTGATGCTTTCTAAGGCCCACTTGACCTCCCATTCCAGGATGTCTGGCTCTAGATGAGTGATCACACCATCATGATTATCCGGGTCATGAAGATCTTTTTTGTACAGTTCTTCTGTGTATTCTTGCCATTGTTTCATAATCTGGCACAATATTTGGTATGTTTGGTAGAAACTTTCTTCAGATTGAAGAAGTTACTTTGTAATCAGAGTTGATTAGGATTCCTTTTTTCATTTTGAGGGAACATTAATGTTTATTCTACATCTGGTATGCTTGTTTATTTTTCTCTTATATCAGTATAGTATACTGTATAATAGATTTTTCTGGTGGTGAACTGTTCCTGCTTCCTGAATAAATATTACTTGCTCATGATGTCTTTGTAAAAAGATAAAAAGCCTCAAATCTATGTGTCCATATTTTATTTAGTTTTTCTGGGTCTGGAGATGTTCTTCCTTTACATAGGAATCATTTAGATTGCACTCCAACTTTCTTTAATGCCCATTGGTGTTTATTTTAGATTTCTATTGTTCCTTGTGGCTATTTTGGTAAGTTACATTCTTCCTGAAATGTAACCATTTCAACTAAATTTGCAAATAAATTCACATTTAATTATTTGTAGTAGTTCTTTATGGTAATTAAGCTTGTCAGAGATATTTGGGCTTCTTTAGCTTGGTTTAGGTTCTATAAATTTCTTTTTTTTTTTTTTTAAATAAAAGTGGTATAAGAGTGAATTCTCTACCACCCTTCCTCCACAACACGGTTGCCAAATTCAGTGACATACACAGACTGACTAAAGCTTCTATCCCCATGGAAACATGGCCTGATGATCTAGTAATGTGGAGGTATGTATTATTGTCTCCTTTTAACAGAAAAGAATTTGAGGCTCAAGGAATTTAAGAAAGCTGCCCAAGTTTAAAGCCTACTTAGTGTGGAGTTAGATTAAAAAAAAAAAAAAATGCAGTTCAAGCCCTTTGCATCCCAGTGGCTTTTCTCAGTGTGTAGTCTGACAGCCACTTGCAGCAGAATCACTTAGGCCATTTGATTAAAAATTCACTTTCCTGAGCCCCATCCCAGATATAGTGAATCAGAATCTCTGGGAGCTTAGCACCTGGGAATCTGCACTGTAAGCAAATTCCATAGAATATTTTTACCCACTAAATTTTGAGGACTTCTCTACCTATAGTTGCTTTCTTATTAAGTCAGTTGGTCAACAAAATAGAATACTTAACAAGTCCTTTACTACTGAATTGCCATCCCTGTTGGCTGGATTTCCTGGTTCAGGAAATTATAACCAAAATTTTCATGCACTTACTCCATTAAAAAAAAAAATGGTACTGCTGACTTCAGTGTAAATATTCAAAACAGGACACTTTTGCAACTGGCTAAGAGCCCCAAATACACACGTAGCACCAAAAAAGAAGTTGTACAAACTTAGGATCATGGAATTATTAGCAAAGGAAATGAAGTAAGAAAACGGATGTAAGAATGAGACTATAGCAGAGCTCTGTATTACAATAAGAAATATTGTATCAAGGTTCCAATGAAGAAGTCTTTAAAAGTATTTCTAGGCTAATAATCAGCTAAGAAGTTTTTCTCTTTTATCTGTGGTTTGGTTTAGGCCTATCTTCTACCCTGGATTCTTGGAAGTTCCTGTATATTGATTTTCTGGAAATGAATGAAAGAAAACAATCTTTTCTTCATTCTTTACTTTTATTGGCAATTGCCACCCTCTGAGCTCCTCAATTTGGTACTTATTCAGCATCTTATTCATTCATTTATTCAGCAGTTGATTTTAAGCATCAGACACTGCTCAGTGCTACATTCTTGCCCTTAGAGATGCCATAGTCTACTGAGGGAAAATCATAAATAATTAAAATCAAAAATTGAAAATGGTAAACAAAAAAGTCTCTCTGCCTGTCAGAACTGACATTTTAAAAAGGTCTGGAGAGAGGAATAAAGGTAAATGATTTAGAGTACTAGACTGCCTGTTTAAGAATTTTGTCTCTACTACTTACTTTTCATATGCCCTCAGTCTCTTTGTTCCTCGGCTACTTCATCTGCACAATGGAAGGAATAAGTGTTAACCTCATAGGGTTGTTTGTCATGAAATTAAATCAGCTGATATATGTTGTGCTTAGAATAGTTCTAAGTATGTAATTATATATAAATGTTAGTAACTACTATTGCTATTATTACAAAAGGGTTCAAGAAAGACTTATTATATTCCTTACCCAAAGAATCATATGATCAACAGCTCAGAGGCATGTGAAGGACAGTGATATCCAAGCAGTGACAAGATGTTCTGTGTGTAAACTTCAAGTCTTCATTGGGTGTGCATGAGAGCCATGTGTGCCTGGTTGCATGCATGGGAGTTGAGTGTGGTGTGGTGGTAAGGGGCCGGAACTTGTACCATTGGACCATTATGTTGGGAAACAGGATTGGGACCTGATGAGCAAGGGCCATGAGTGACATCTGCAGAGGCTGTATCTCACAGTGGATGCATAGCCTCAAGTCTGGAACCAGAGGATCTGCTGTGAATCCCAGCTCTCCCACTCATTAGATAAATGGGCTCAGCTAGTTACTCTCTGAGCCTCACTTCCCTCATCTGTAAAATGAAGATACTCTTAGAGCATCTCCCACATTAGTTGGTGAGGAGTTAAGTGCATTAATATCTGTAAAGTACAGAGAACTCTCTGCCTCACATATTATAGACTGGATTTATGTTAGTCATAATTATTAAGAGTTTGGCTCTTATAGGCACAAAAAAGAAATCTACAGCTATATTTAAATAGGTGATAATGTGATTAGAATTCTTATGCCCCCAAATTAATGGAACCATCATAAATATGTTAATAAACACAATAAATAAATAAAATGGTTATTTTCCTTAAGTGGGAGAGAAAATAAATCTTTAAGTCTGGATCCTCGTAGGGGTCAGGACGGAGTGTGTACTCCCCAGATCACCCAGTCTACGATTTGGGGTCTACAGTGAAGTCCATTGAGGCTGCACAGAGAGCACTGCCAGACCCAGGACAAGGAAGGCGGCAGCACTACATTCCTCTCCATTGGCTCCAGAGACTTAGCATGAGGGGCAGTTCTGGAAAGCATGCAAAGAAAAGCAGAGGCTCCCCAAATGCACTCGGTGGTGAGCACACCAGACGGTGGGGAACAGTGTGGGAACAAGGATGTTTACCTGAGAGGGGAGCTTGGGAGGCAAGCCTGGTGCTGGAATATGATGGTCACTCTAAATATAGGAAGGGATGCCATGCAAAACAGCCAATAGACCAGTTCTGTTTGGCTTCAGGGGATAGGAAATAAACCAACAGATGAAAATTATAGAGATATAGATTTCCACTGAGTTTTTAAAAGGTAGCAATTCGGTCAGCTTTTATTGATCACCGTTAATGTTGCAGAAACTGACCTCATGCTCTCTCTAAATCATCTCAATTAATATCATAACAACTCTATGAGTTATGTGCTGTTGTTATCCACATTTTACAGATCTGGGGAAGCAGAGAGCATTATTACATAACTTACTTAATGCCACATGGGAAATAAATGACAGAGATTGGAACTTCACTTTTAGGAAACATGGAACACTGCCTTTGTACAAATCATACAAGGGTGGAGTAAGATAACTTGGCAGACACTGCACCTCCTTCTGCCTTCTCTTCTGCCATCACTGATAGCATCATTTCTTAAAAAAATATTTATTTATTTATCCGGCTGCTGCAGGCCTTAGTTGTGGCACACGGGATGTTTGCTGTGGCACAGGAAATCTTAGTTGCAGTATGTGCGCTCTAGCTCCCTGACCAGGGGTTGAATCTGGGCCCCCTGCATTGGGAGTGCTGAGTCTCAGCCAGGGAAGTCCCTAGTATGTTATTTGGGGACTACAGTGAGGCTTTCCTTGTCTCCATTGTTTCTATTTGAGTTCCTTATGGTACATTGTTCATTTCACTGTATAACACTAACCAAACTTTGTGTAACTTGTTAGCTCCTTTTCACTGGACTCTAAACCATCTTGTTCACCATCATATTCTAGTGCCTAGACTAGTGCCTGGCTCAGAACATAGATTTAGAAACTGTGTTAGAGTTCTACACAGAAACAGAACAGAAGATGTGTTTATCTGTCTACCTACCTACCTATCTCTATATTTCTCTTTTTCTCAAAGTTAATAGCAACACACATTTATTAATTAGCTTCACAGGGGAAACAGAGAGTTTTTTTTTTTTTTAAATAGAATTGGCTCATACAATTGTAGGGGCTGGTAAGCTTAAAATTTGTAGGGCAGATTGGCAGGTTAAAAACCCAATGATGAGTTGATCTTATAGTCTAGATTTTGAAGGCAGTCTGCAGGCAATAGCCCTTCTTTATTAGGGGACCTCTTTTAAGGCCTTCAACAGATTGGATAAGACCTACTGATATTATGGAAGGCAATCTGCTTTACCCAAAGTCTGATATATGTTGTGCTTAGTCTATTAATTTTAAATAAATGAACAGTAAGGTACTCAATACTGGATATATTCATGTTAAGATGGTATGAGACGTAAAGGCCCTTCAAATATATGACTGAATTAGATTAATTTTAAGATTTCCATATTTCTTTATTTCATGAGTTGAAGAATGACATATCTCACTAGAGAATTTTTAGAAGGGATAAAGTAATTTTAGCATGATTCCAATGAATGCCAAGCTATCCCCCTAACTTTTACACAGTGTATTTATTTTTACACATAAAGTCCATATTAATCTAGATTTTTTTCTTTGAATGAATGAATTGTTCTCTAAGCAACATTTTATTCAGTAGCTACCTATATACAGGTGCTACTGTAAACAAAACAAACAATAGTCTGTATCTTTGGAGAGTTTATATTGTAGTGGGAGTATGAGAAGAAAAAACTAAAAATAAGTAAACTATAGGGAATGTCAGATGATGAACAAAAATAAAGCAGAAAAGAAAATAGGAAGCTCTGGGACCGAAGTGAGAGCAGGAGAGTGTCACTGCCCATAGGGAAGTCAGAGGAGGCCTCTACAGGAGGTAAAATTTGAATAGCAACCTAGAGGAATAGGAGCCAGAGTAAGCTATGTGCACACTGGGGACCTAAGGAAACATTTCAGGCAGAGGAAACAGCAAGTACAAAGGCTTGGAGATAATCTTGCCATGCTAGATCAAAAAAGACAAGGTGACAAATATGCCTGAAGAGGGAAAAGGAATGGATGACAAAGCAGGAAAAGTCACATGGGCTAGAGAGTATAGGGCCTTATGGCATTACTGGGGGACAATGAGGGTTTTGAATCTGACTCAAGGAGAAATGGGAACCACTGGAGGATCTTGAGCAGAAAAGGACATGATTTGACTTACATTCTTCAAGGACCACTCTGGCAGTGTGTGTGTGTGTGTGTGTATTCTAGGTCTATCCAAGAAATGATTATATAAGTTTCCAACCCTTAGTTTTCTAGCATGATCACCCTCCCATTTTATAAGGTGTTCTTTTCATTTTGTTTGTTTTAAACAAGTTTACTGAGATATAATTGTCAGAAAGTAAATTGCACATATTTAAAGGGTAAAAATTAATACGTTTTGACATGTATATATACCTGTGAAACCATCACTATATTCGAGATAGTGAGAGATCCATTACCCTAATAGTTTTTCATATGGTGTGTTTTTATTCAGCTAATTGCATCACCCCACTGGTGTTTTTAAAGGGGATGGGGTGGGTGGTATGGGAGTAAAGGCAGTGGCTATTCTGTATTCATGGCAAGAATCTGGACACCATCTTATACAACTGTTATATGGGTCTCCTTCCTTCTTTGCTTACTTTAGGAATACCTAGAAGGATATTTATAGGGCCAGCTTCAACTATTCTAAAACTTTCACTGCATTTTGAAAGGTGTGGCCTACAGTTCTGAGCAGAAAGAGAGAGTGACCCATATTTTATGTGGCAAATATTTCTTGCCAAGTTTGTTTAATGGAAGCACATCCAGTCTTTTGCAGTTATTTTGGTCATGTTATAGGGAAAGTAAGGTATTTGGTTTGGAATTGCCTAGGTTTCTGAACAAATATAAGCCAATTAAAATGGATGAAAAGATGTGGTAGAAGGAGAAATTATTTCCCCCGCTGAGGAACAAAGATATTCCAACTTCTGCATCATTACACTTGGCAATAATCCCCCCTTGAAGCCAATTGAGAAATATGGGTGTGTTGTTTTTAACTTCCTTAATTCTACCTTTGATTCTTCTCCCACCTCACCCTCATCCCCTAAGAGCAATATATTTTCTTACTAGGTGAGAGGAAATTCCTGAATAACTTAATAACGTACCTTGCCAACATTATCCACTGCACCTTGGAATTTCCTTCCACCCAATGCACTGCTCTCTGAGTCCTTTCTCACCCCAGCCAGATAAAGCATCCTTCTCCTCTTTCTCTGCACTGACTCCTCAAAAGTCTCATGATGATTATTATTAGCCAAATAGCCAAATAAGGATTCATTTCTTGAAGTACAGATTTATATTCCATCTATATATTCATTTGTAATTTTTCGTTCAATAATTACTTACTAAATATCTGCTATATCAGTCAGAGTCCCAGCAGAAAATACTTGGAACATTCAAACTGGGTGATTTGAAAACTAAATGAATATAGAGATGATGTACAGAAGCACAGTGAGTGTAGGGAGCCCAGGAGGAACTACTGTAATCCTGAATACAATAACTGCAAGGTTCATTACCACCACTAAAGGGGCAAAGGGAGAGTGTTACAGAACCTGAGACAGGGAAAAGGAGAGACTAACAAAACAGAAACCTCGGCCTGTGCCAGAGGAGGCAGCCTACCTAGGGATGGGAAGAAGCCTAGCGAATAAGTCCTCTGACCTTACTGCCTCTCCTCGTAATCTCTTACCATGTCATCCTGACAAAATTCATGCAGAAATGGGACAAAGGGAAGCCTATTAATACAATCATACAGGTTCAACCTTTGCAGGGACATAGTTTCATACAGAGTGGATATGAAAAGGCAACCAAACAAAGGATATCCAGCTCTCCTGCTTTGTGACAATCAGTAAACATCGAACTGGTTACCAGGCAAATATAGTTAGGTACCCCGTAGGTACCACAAAATCAACAGGTAGAAAATTGAACTCTTTTATCCCCCAAAAGTTATTCTTCTGCCGTTATCAGTCTTGGTGCCACCATCTGCTGTCACCCAAATTAGAAACACTGGAAACTTGGGATTCATTCCATACTCTTCCTCTCTTTTATGTTCTTGCTCTTCCACACTTGGTTATGCACCAAAAACTACTATTTTGCCCTTAAAATATTCACAAGTCCATACTCTCCTCTACATCCTACCATCACTGCCCCTGGTACAAGCTTTTGCATCTTTTACCTGGTTTAGTGCACAAGCAACCTGCTACCCTAACTTGTCAGCACACTGCCAACACAGTGATGTTTCCAAAAGATAAGTCTTCTTACTTGTTTCTTGTGTCTCTCCCACTAGAATATGTGCTCTAGCAGAGTAGGGATTACATCTCTTTTGTTTACTACTCTGTTCTCAGCATGTATAAATGGCATCAGGCAGTACTTGAATACTTGCTGAATTTGAATATGCCATGTTACTTCTCTGCCTAAAACCTCAGGGACTCTCACTGCATATAGAGTTATGTAATCATTATTAGTACTAACAAGAAACATTTATTGAGTACAGTGACACAATTAATGGTCACAACTATGTTCTTGTTCAGTTGCTAAGTCATCTCCAACTCTTTGTGACCCCATGGACTACCTGGTCTTTTGTACAGCAGAAGTTTGAATTTTAATAAAGTCTGCTTTATCAATTACATCTGTTAAAAAAAATTTACTGAGTAAATTTTAAAGGCCTTATTGGCTCTATTCAATAATTCATGAATCAGACAGCATCCATGCTAGCAGATTAAAAGGAGCTCTCAAGTAGTTGTACAAAATAAAACACTTTCACAGGCAAAAAGAAGTAGGAACAAGGAAGTTATACTAAGTCAAACAGCAGGTTATTTATTGCAAGATTCCTTTTCTTTAGGGAATGGCAGAGGTCTATCAAACGAATTACCTATTACTGATCAGGCAACTCCCAATTCACTGGTTTAAGATTTCATTTCTGGGAGAGCTGAATTTTAAGTCTTGCTTTGGTGATGTGCAGTTTCACATATGCTATACCAATTTCAGCCTGCTCTCTTGTTTTTAATAATTCTTTCATGTATCATGCCTTTGGTGTTGTGTATAAATACAGCTATTGACATTTATTTTAAAATCCTCACTAAAAAGGTGAAACTCTACTTTGGACAACATTGAATACAGAAATAATGATATAACTAAGAATGCAGTTATACACACACACACACATACACACACACACACACACACGTATGCCTGCTTGTGCATGCTAATTCGCTTCAGTAGTGTCTAACACTTTGCGACCTTATGGACTATAGCCCTCCAGGCTCAGAGGAGCAATTTCCATGGGATTTCCCAGACAAGAATACTACAGTGGGTTGCCATTTCCTCCTCAGGGGATCTTCCCAAGCCAAGGATCGAACACAGGTCTCTTAGGTCTCCTGCATTGTCAAGTGGGCTCCTTTTTCCACTAGCACCATTTGGGGAGCCATACAAAAACCACATGATCATCTCAATAGATGAAGAAATAGCATTTAATAAAATGCAATATCCATTCATGATAAAAAAAGAAAAACCTAACACCAAATTGGGTGTGTAGAGGGAACATATCTTAACATTATAAAAGCCATTTACAGCAAACCCACAGCCAACCTAATATGCCATGGTGAAAGCCTTCCTTCTAAATTCAGGAAAAGACAAGGATGCCCACTCTCAACACTCCTATTCAACACAGTGTTGGAAGTCCTAGTGGTAGAATCAGACAAGAAAAAGAAATAAAATGTTGGAAGGAAAGTTCCAAGTTGGAAGGAAAGAGATAAAATTAACACCTCGTATGTTGTTGCTCAGTTACTCAGTCATATCCAACTGTTTGCAGCCCCATAGACTGCAGCACGCCAGGCTTCCCTGTCCACTACCTCCTGGAACCTGCTCAAACTCACGCCCTTTGAGTTGGTGATGCCATCTAACTGTCTTGTTCTCTGTCTTTCCCTTCTCCTCCTATCTTCAATCTTTCACAGCACCTGGGTCACATCAGGTGGCCAGAGTATTGGAGCTGCAGCTTCAGCATCAGTCCTTCCAATGAATATTAAGGACTGATTTCCTTTATATTGACTGGTTGGATCTCCTTGCAGTCCAAGGTACTCTCAAGAGTATTCTCCAACACCACAGTTCAAAAGCATCAATTCTTCAGCACTCAGCCTTCTTTATGGCCCAAATCTCACATCCATACATGACTACTGGAAAAACCATAGCTTTGACTAGACAGATCTTTGTTGGCAAAATAATGTCTCTGCTTTTTAATACACTGTCTAGGTTTGTCATAACTTTTCTTCCAAGGAGCAAGCATCTTTTAATTTCATGGCTGCAGTCACCATCTGCAGCGATTTTGGAGCTCAAGAAAATAAAGTCTGTCACTGTTTATATTGTTTCTTCATCTGTTTGCCATGAAGTGATGGGACTGGATGCTACAATCTTCATTTTTTGATTGTTGAGTTTTAAGCCAGCTTTTTCGCTCTCCTCTTTCACGTTCATCAAGAGGCTCTTTAGTTCCTTTTCACTTTCTGCCATAAGTATGGTGCCATCTGAATATCTGAGGTTTTGATATTCCTCCTGGCATTCTTAATTCCAGCTTGTGTTTCATCCAGCCCAACATTTCGCATGATGTTCTCTGCATATAAGTTAAATAAGCAGAGTGACAATGTACAGTCTTGACAAACTTATTTCCTAATTTGGAACCAATCTGTTGTCCCATGTTTGATTCTAACTGTTGCTTCTTGACCTGCATACAGATTTCTCAGGAGGCAGGTAAGGTAATCTGGCATTCCCAACTCTTTAAGAATGTTCCATACTTTGTTGTGATCCACACAGTCAAAGGGTTTACTGTAGTCAATGAAGCAGAGTATATGTTTTTCTGGAATTCTCTTGCTTTTTCTATGATCCAACGGATGTTGGCAATTTGATCTCTGATTCCTCTCACTTTCCTAAATCCAGCTTGAACATCTGGAAGTTCTTGGTTCACATATTTATGAAGTCTAGCTTGGGGAATTTTGAGCATTACTTTGCTAGTGTGTGAGATGAGTACAATTTTGCAGTAGTGTGAGCATTCTTTCCACTGCCTTTTTTGGGGATTAGAAGGAAAACTGACCTTTTCCAGGCTCGTGGCCACTGCTGAGTTTTCCAAATGTGCTGGCATATCGAGTGCAGCACTTCAACAGCATCATCTTTTAGGATTTGAAATAGCTCAGCTGGAATTCCATCACCTCCACTAACTTTGTGGCAATGCTTCCTAAGGCCCAGTTGACTGCCCATTCCAGGATGTCAGACATCTGGTAGGACAAATGCAATAACATTCTCTTCTTCAAATTATCTTGGCTATCCTCCTTTTCTAATGTCCCTTTTGGATCTTATGGTTATCTTGACATATTTAATATTTTTTAAAGCTATAATATTTTTAATCAATATCATAATATATTTACAAATTAATTTTTAAAGTACTGCCAACTTTATGATATTTATTGAATAATCAGGACTTATCTGTGTCCACGTGTTTTTCCAAAAACAAGTCTTATTAATATTTTGTTATACTATTTTCATATTCCCAGGATAAATCCTTTCTTCCTGCTGAACTATAGTTTTTACCACTTGTTTTAGTAAATATCTTAGACTTTATATGCATCAAATTTTATTTTTAATCATTTTTTGAATAAAAATTTTGTTATGTATATCTTATTTTAAGACTGTTGTGTCCTTAATAATGTTTAAGATATTACCCTATTGTCTTTGTTCTTTGTTGTTGATAAGAAATCTGCTATCAAAATGATTGCCATTTTGGTAGGTAATTTATTTTCTTTACTCTGTTGAGTTTTAAAGTTTTTTATCTTTGACATATATGGGTTGGACTTATTTACATTCATAGTATTAGCACTGAAGCTCATTTTATATAATATTCATCTTGTTGGACATTTCTTATCTGATATATCTTTAATAACTTTTCTGTAGTGTTTGTTTTAGTGTTGTCTTTGTCTTATAAGACATATGTAGTATATGTCGAAGACTTTTCAATTTACAAGCAGCTTTATAAGTTTAATATATATATGGAGATGTTCAGTTCAGTTCAGTTCAGTTCAGTAGCTCAATCGTGTCCAACTCTTTGCGACCCCATGAATTACAGCACGCCAGGCCTCCCTCTCCATCACCAACTCCCGGAGTTTCCCAAACTCAAGTCCATCAAGTCGGTGATGCCATCCAGCCATCTTATCCTCTGTCGTCCCCTTCTCCTCCTGTCCCCAATCCCTCCCAGCATCAGGGTCTTTTCCAATGAGTCAACTCTTTGCATGAGGTGGCCAAAATATTGGAGTTTCAGCTTTAGCATTGGTCCTTCCAATGAACACCCAGGACTGATCTCCATTAAGATGGACTGGTTGGATCTCCTTGCAGTCCAAGGGACTCTCAAGAGTCTTCTACAGCACCACAGTTCAAAAGCATCAATTCTTTGGCACTCAGTTTTCTTTGCAGTCCAACTCACACATCCATACAAGATCACTGGAAAAACCATAACCTTGACTAGATGGATCTTTGTTGGCAAAGTAATGTCTCTGCTTTTTAACATGCTATCTAGGTTAGTCATAACTTTCCTTCCAAGGAGGAAGCGTCTTTTAATTTCATGGCTGCAGTCACCATCTGCAGTGATTTTGGAGCCCCCCAAAATAAAGTCTGACACTGTTTCCACTGTTTCCCCATCTATTTCCCATGAAGTGATGGGACCAGATGCCATGATCTTAGTTTTCTGAAAGTTAAGCTTTGAGCTAACTTTTTCACTCTCCTCTTTCACTTTCATCAAGAGGCTTTTTAGTTCCTCCTCACTTTCTGCCATAAGGGTGGTGTCATCTGCATATCTAAGGTTATTGATTTCTCCCGACAAGCTTGATTCCAGCTTGTGCTTCTTCCAGCCCAGCGTTTCTCATGATGTACTCTGCATATAAGTTAAATAAGCAGGGTGACAATATACAGCCTTGAAGTTCTCCTTTTCCTATTTGGAACCAGTCTGTTGCTCCATGTCCAGTTCTAACTGTTGCTTCCTGACCTGCATACAGGTTTCTTAAGAGGCAGGTCAGGTGGTCTGGTATTCCCATCTCTTTCAGAATTTTCCAGAGTTTATTGTGATCCATACAGTCAAAGGCTTTGGCATAGTCAATAAAGCAGAAATAGATGTTTTTCTGGAACTCTCTTGCTTTTTCCATGATCCAGCAGATGTTGGTCATTTGATTTCTGATTCCTCTGCCTTTTCTCAAACCAGCTTGAACATCTGGTAGTTCATGGTTCATGTACTGCTGAAGCCTGGCTTGGAGAATTTTGAATATTACTTTACTAGCATGTGAGATGAGTGCAATTGTGTGGTAGTTTGAGCATTCTTTGGCATTGCCTTTCTTTGGGATTGGAATGAAAACAGACCTTTTCCAGTCCTGTGGCCACTGCTGAGTTTTCCAAACTTGCTGGCATATTGAATGCAGCACTTTCACAGCATCATCTTTCAGGATTTGAAATAGCTCTACTGGAATTCCATCACCTCCACTAGCTTTGTTCGTAGTGATGCTTTCTAAGGCCCACTTGACTTCACATTCCAGGATGTCTGGCTCTAGGTGAGTGATCACACCTTCGTGATTATCTGGGTCATGAAGATCTTTTTTGTACAGTTCTCCTGTGTATTCTTGCCACCTCTTCTTAATATCTTCTGCTTCTGTTGTTTCTGCTGCTGCTAAGTCGCTTCAGTCATGTCAGACTCTGTGCAACCCCATAGACGGCATCCCATCAGGCTCCTCCGTCCCTGGGATTCTCCAGGCAAGAACACTGGAGTGGGTTGCCATTTCCTTCTCCAATGCATGAAAGTGAAAAGTGAAAGTGAAGTCGTTCAGTCGTGTCTGACTCTTAGCGACCCCACGGACTGCAGCCCACCAGGCTCCTCCGTCCATGGGAGTTTTCAGGCAAGATTAGGTCCATACAATTTCTGTCCTTTATTGAGCCCATCTTTGCATGACATGTTCCCTTGGTATCTCTAATTTTCTTGAAGAGATCTCTAGTCTTTCCCATTCTGTTGTTTTCCTCTATTTCTTTGCACTGATCACTGAGGAAGGCTTTCTTGTCTCTCATTGCTATTCTTTGGAACTCTGCATTCAGATGCTTATATCTTTCCTTTTCTCCTTTGCTTTTCGCTTCTCTTCCTTTCACAGAATTTGTAAGCCCTCCTCAGACAGCTATTTTACTTTTTTGCATTTCTTTTCCATGGGGATGGTCTTGATCTCTGTCTCCTGTACAATGTCATGAACCTCCGTCTATAGTTCATCAGTCACTCTGTCTATTAGATCTAGTCCCTGAAATCTATTTCTCACTTCCATTGTATAATCATAAGGGATTTGATTTAGGTCATACCTGAATGGTCTAGTGGTTTTCTCTATTTTCTTCAATTTAAGTCTGAATTTGACAATAAGGAGTTCATGATATGAGCCACAGTCAGCTCCTGGTCTTGTTTTTGCTGACTGTATAGAGCTTTTTCATCTTTGGCTGCAAAGAATATAATCAATCTGATTTCAGTGTTGACCATCTGGTGACGTCCATGTGTGGGGTCTTCTCTTGTGTTTTTGGAAGATGGTATTTGCTATGACCAGTGTGTTCTCTTGGCAAAACTTGCCTTTGCCCTGCTTCATTCTGTACTCCAAGGCCAAATTTGCCTGTTACTCCAGGTGTTTCTTGACTTTCTACTTTTGTGTTCCAGTCCCCTATAATGAAAAGGACATCTTTTTTGGGTGTTAGTTCTAAAAGATCTTGTAGGTCTTCATAAAACTGTTCAACTTCAGCTTCTTTAGCACTGCTAGTTGGGGCATAGACTTGGATTACTGTGATATTGAATGGTTTAATGAGCAGAGATCATTCTCTCATTTCTGAGATTGCATCCAAGTACTGCATTTCAGACTCTTTTGTTGACCATGATGGCTACTCCATTTCTTCTAAGGGATTCCTGCCCACAGTAGTAAATATAATGGTCATCTGAGTTAAATTCAGACATTCCAGTCAATTTTAGTCACTGATTCCTAGAATGTCAGTGTTCACTCTTGCCATCTCCTGTTTGACCACTTTCAGCTTGTCTTGATTCATGGACCTAACATTCCAGGTTCCTATGCAATATTGCTCTTTACAGCATCGGACCTTGCTTCTATCACCAGTGACATCCACAACTGGGTATTGCTTTTGCTTTGGCTCCATCTGTTCATTCTTTGTGGAGTTGTTTCTCCACTGATCTCCAGTAGCATATTGGGTACCTACTGATCTGGGGAGTTCCTCTTTCAGTATCCTATGATTTTGCCTTTTCATACTGTTCATGGGATTCTGAAGGCAAGAATACTGAAGTGGTTTGCCAGTCCCTTCTCCAGTGGACCACATTCTGTCAGACCTCTCCACCACAACCCATCCGTCTTGGGTAGCCCCACACGGCATGGCTTCATTTCATTTAGTTAGACAAGGATGTGGTCCATGTGATCAGATTGGCTAGTTTTCTATGATTATGGTTTCAGTGTGTCTGCCCTCTGATGCCCTCTTGCAACACCTCCCATCTTACTTTTGTTTCTCTTACCTTGGACATGGGGTATCTCTTAACGGCTGCTCCAGCAAAGCGCAGCTGCTGCTCTTTACTTATGTGGATGTTAGCAAGTTATTCAATGAATTTCATAGCTTTTTAAAAATTGAAATTTTGCAAGATAACAATAAAATCCAAATGGAAGATTAAAAACATAGGCTAGCCAAGATAATTTAAAAAAGAATGTGTTTGCATTTGGAAATATTTGACCTCTTTCCTTCCAATTTGGATACCTTTATTTCTTTATCTTCTCTGATTGTTACGGCTAGGACTTTCAATACTGTATTGATTAGAAGTGTTGAGAGTGGGCATCCTTGTCTTTTCCTGAATTTAGAGGGAAGGCTTTCACCATGGAGTATTATGTTGGCTGGGGTTCACTGCAAATGGCTTTTATTATGTTGAGATATGTTCCCTCTACACTCACTTTGATGGTAGGTTTGTTTTTTTTTTTAATCTTGAATGGATATGGACTTTTATCAAATGCTATTTCTGCATCTATTGAGATGATCATGTGGTTTTTTGTCTTTCCTTTTGTTAGTGTGTTGTGTCGTATTGGTTGATTTGAATTTGTTGAACTATTTTTGCAACAGTGGAATGAATCCAACTTGATCATGGTGTATGATCCTTTTTACATTCGATTCTTGGAATGAGAAGATCCACTGAAAAGGGGATAGGCTACCCACTCCAGTGTTCTTGGGCTTTCCTTGTGGCTCAGCAGATAAAGAATCTGCCTGCAATACAGGAGATCTGGGTTTGATCCCTGGGTTGAAAAAATCGCCTGGAGAAAGGAAAAGGCTACCTACTCCAGTATTCTGGCCTAGAGAATTCCATGGACTGTATAGTCTATGGGGTTGCAAAGAGTTGGACAGGACTGAGAAACTTTCACTTTATCAGCTAAGAATTCTCAGTGAAGCTCTGCCTGATATCCTTTGAAAATTAACTCACTTCCTTCTCTGTACTTAAGGTGTACTTTAAACATATTTCTAGTTTTTCTATCTTTCTTTAGATTTCTGTAACACACAAGGTCAGAGACAATGTTTTATGTGTCTTTTGATCTATTTAAGAGACATATCAGACATTAAATATATATATATATATAACTGGATATATTCTGTGATCAATTTCTGATCAACACTTGTTGAGAATGTACTATCCGAAAAGATGGCCCTCCAAGGAATATTGAATGTGTTGTTTTTGAAACAGAAATTATTGATGTTGCTAAGGAAACAAAACACAGTATAGTACACACGATATAGTGCAGTGAAATATAAGTCAACACAAATAATGATCTCAAGCCCACTCTTGCTCCCAGGCTTCAAGATGATAGTTAATGGACATATCACAATAATCCTGACTTTCAGTGAGTAAGGAAGTGTCAAATTAATTTATTTCCATTGATTGTCAGAGGGTGTCAGCTACTTCATGATTCCTAATGATGTATTGTGAAATAATGTGATAAATGGGATATGTGAATTATTTCCAAAAGTATCCAATAAGCCAGGAGCAGAGGGAAATACACGTAGCTCAGTAAAATGACAAATGTATGAAGGACATTTTATTTTTTGCTCTAAACACCATCTATGGATGAAAAACAATTATTTATAGTTTCATATGGATATGTGACTTGGAGCACAGAACTAGGAAAGAAACTTATTGACCATAATAGGCACAGGAGGCCTATCATAAAAGTTGTTACTTTGTCTAGATAAATCACTGTAGAGTGATCCCCACTTCCTGTCTTCAAATACATAAAGCTAGTGATAGGGGAGGATATGGGTGACACTGATGTTTGCATCTTATTCTAAATCATTTGTGAAATGCCTGTGGTCTGTAAGATCTGACCCAGGATTTTTGCACTAACAATAAAATAGTCTGAGTGTGGTATGATAATTCTAATAGGAAACATTTATTGAGGTAGGACTGCTCTTAGCATTTAGCATGCATTAATTCAAGCTTTAAAATCATGTTTATAATTCCACTGGAGTATAAATATAGCTGTCTTCATAGTCTTCAGCTTTAAAACTGTAAGTAATGTTAACAATACCCAGATCTGTATTATTTGTCCTACTATAGAGTAGGTTTATTTTGTTCATTTTTTGGTACTTGGTTTTCTCTGATAAGACTCAGGAATTCTGAAATGTGAAAATAACTACCTCAATTCTTTATCTTGTAGAATGAATTGGGTGTATTTATTAACAGCACTTATGTGCATAGAATATAATAATTTGGCATATATTTCATATAACATATTATTCATTTATCACCTTATATGTTTTAAGTAGTTTAATTTTGAGCTTAATGATTAGTTTTTTGGTTGTTTTTTTTTTTTTATAATGGCGATTATAGATATGAATGCAAATTTTATGGTTGGTATCTCTCCTGATGGGAGAAGAACCCTCCTGCCAATGCAGAAGACACAGGTTCAATCCTTGGGTCAGAAAGATATCCTGGAGTAGGAAATGGCAACCAACTCTGTTATACTTGCCTGGGAAATCCCATGGACAGAGGAACGTGGCAGGCTTCAGTCCATGGGGTTGCAAGAGTTGGACATGACTCAGTGACTAAATCATCACCAACAACTCATTTAAATCTCACAGCACTCATTGAAGTAGTAATGCTATTATCTTCATTTTACAGATAAGATTAGTTTATTCACAGTTAACTCCTTTCTCCCCCATTTCTGGTTTACTGATCAGTTGAGAGAGAAAACAAAGAATGAGAGAAACAGACATCAATATGTGATACTATTGCTAAATATTGATAAGAAATGATAACTTTGATCTAACTTTGAAGGTTCAGACTTCATATTTTGTTCCTCCAAGTTCAAATATACACAAAGAATATATATGCAAATATATATGCAAAGAATGGTGTAGCAAATGTAGTATACTATATACCATAAATATAAATATTTGTATTACTAACATTCTTCCTCTACTGACATGAGACAACATCTATGTTACATATGTTGTTGTTCAGTTGCTAAATTGTGTCTGACACTTTGCAACCCTATGGACTGCAGCATGCTAGGCTTTCCTGTCCTTTGCTATATCCTGGAGTTTGCTCAAACTCATATGCATTGAGTTGGCAATTCCATCCAAACATCTCATCCTCTGTCACCCATATGTAATTCTCATCAACTAAAAATCTGCTTCTGATCTTTCTAATTAGTTCCATTACCATAGTTGTCTATTTCTGGGCACATTCCACACTGTTTTAGTGACTGTGCATCTGTGTGCTCAGTCACTCAGTCATGTCTGACTCTTTGCGATCCCATCCCCAGGCTCCTCTCCTACTCCTCTGTCATGGAATTTTCCAGGTAAAAATACTGGAATGGGTTGCCATCTCCTATTCCAGGGGAACTTCCTGACCCAGTGATCAAACCCACATCTCTTGCATCTCCTTCATTGGCAGGCAGATTCTTGTTTTAATGGCTACAACTTTAAAATGTATCTTTGCAAAATCAAAATACTGTATAGTTGATTTACAATATTGGGTTAGTTGCAGGTGTACAGCAAAGTGGTTCAATTAAATATGTATATTTATATTATGATAATATATATGATAATATATAATATGTATTTATTATAACTATAAATTTAATAATATTTTTATTTCAAAGTATCAAATGTAATTTCCTGTTCTACACAGTAAATCCTTGTTACTTATCTATTTTAGGTACAGTAGTTTTTATCTCTTAATCCCATACTCCTAATTTATTTCTCCATTTCCCTTTCCACTGTGATAGCCATAAGTTTGTTTTCTATGTCTGTGAATCTGTTTCTCTTTTGTATATAGATTCAGTTTTTTACTTCTCTTCTACATATATGTGATATCATGTAATATTTGTTTCTCCCTGTCTGACTTACTTCACTTAGTATCATGATCCCTATCTCTATCCATGTTGATGTAAATGGATAGATAAATACAGTAAAAATCAATATTTCATTCTTTTTTATGGCTCAGTAATACTCCACTGTGTGTGTGTGTGTGTGGGTGTTTCTTCTTCAACCAATCACCTGCTGATGGGCACTTGGGTTGTTGTTATTTCCATGTCTTGACTTTTATAAACAATGTTTCTGTGAACATTGGGTGCAACTAGAGTTTTCTTCTTTTCAGGATATACGCCCAGTAGTGGAATTGGTATATCATTTGGTAGCTCTATTTTTAGCTTTTTAAGGAACCTGAACACTGTTTTCAATAGTGGCTATACCAATTTATGTTCCAAACAATAGTGTTGGAGGGCTCCCTTTTCCCAACACCCTCTCCAGCATCTATCATTTGTAAATTTTTAGATGATAGCCTTTCTGACTGGTGTAAGGTGATACCTCATTGTGATTTTTATTTGCACTTCTCTAATAATTAGTGATGGTTTTTCCCGTAGTCAAGTATGGATGTGAGAGTTGCACTGTGAAGAAAGCTGAGCGCTGAAGAATTGATGCGTTTGAACTGTGGTGTTGGAGAAGACTCTTGAGAGTCCTTTGGACTGCAAGGAGATCCAACCAGTCCATTCTGAAGGAGATCAGCCCTGGGTGTTCTTTGGAAGGAATGATGCTAAAGCTGAAACTCCAGTATTTTGGCCACCTCATGCGAAGGGTTGACTCACTGGAAAAGACTCTGATGCTGGGAGGGATTGGGGGCAGGAGAAGAAGGGGATGACAGAGGATGAGATGGCTGGATGGCATCACTGATTCGATGGACATGAGTTTGGGTGAACTCTGGGAGTTGGTGATGGACAGGGAGGCCTAGCATGCTGCAATTCCTGGGGTCGCAGAGTTGGACACGACTGAGTGACTGAACTGGACTGCACTGAAGTAAAAAAAATACAAAATGTTAAAAAATATTGAAATGAAATAATATGTTTGTCAAAGTTAAAAGACTCTTCACATATTCACTAAAACTTTATTATTGACCTTAAACACAGAGTCGGACATGACTGATTGACTAACAGACACATAAACACATATTACTGTTGTTCAGTATCTCAGTCATGTCTGACTCTTTGTGACCCCATTGACTGTAGTTGGCCAGGTTTACCCATCCTTTACTTTCTCCTGGAGTTTGCTAAAACTCATGTCCATTGAGTCAATGATGCCATCCGACCATCTCATCCTCTGTCACCCCTTTCCCCTCCTGCCCTCAATCTTTCCCAGCATCAATGTCTTTTCTGATGAGTTGGCTGTTTGTATAAGGTGGCCAAAGTATTGGAGCTTCAGCTACAGTATCAGTCTTTCCAATGAATATTCAGGTTTGATTTCCTTTATGATTGAATGGTTGGATCTCCTTGCAATCAAAGGGACTCTCAAGAGTCTCTTCTAACACCACAGTTCAAAAGCATCAATTCTTCGGCACTCAGCTTTTTTATGGTCCAGCTCTCACATCCATACATGACTACTGGAAAAACCATAGCTTTGACTAGACGGACCTTTGTGGGCAAAGTGATGTCTTTGCTTTTTAACATGCTATTGTATATTTAAAATATAAATATTTCCCAAACTCTTTATGCTGTTTAACTTGCTACTTAAAAAATTACTTCAAAACTCAGTGGCTTAAAACAATACTAATTTATTGTTGCTCATGAATCTGCCTGAGGTTGACTGACAGCTGATCTGGGCTGAGCTCAGGTAGGGTGTCTCTGTTTTATGTGCTTCTCAACCTCGTCCTGTGACCGGTGGGCTGCCTGAGCACACCCTCGTGGTGATGGCATATGTGTAAAAGGGCAATTGGAAACATGGAAGCTTCTTAAAACCTAAGCACAGCAGTATTTCCACCTTCTGTCATTGTCCCAAGAAAATTGCACAGCCAAATGGCAAGCAAATGGTGAGAGAAGTGCGCTCCACCCATGATGAAGCAATAGCAAGGATGTACATCCTGGGATGGGTGAAGAATAAAGGCTATTAATAGAATATACTTTATATTTCCAGCAAGGATTTGCTGTAGCTTCTAACAAAAGGCATACAGGAGGTCTGCTACTAAAAGACCTGTCTAAATGAAAACCCTTACAATAGAAACCCCAGGCCAAGTGATACTTATAATTGGGCATGGGCATGAGTTCTGAGATTCCTGACAGTCAAAAAGAAAAAGAAAGAGGAAAAAAGAAAATTTTTCTTTGCAAAAGAGCAAAAGGAAAAGATGTCTGAGAAAGGAAGAGCACCAATTTGTAATAAAAACTATGTATGCATATATTGAACTCATCCACACATTTACTCTACATGCATGCATTTCCAAACATTGTGTGGTTAGAAAATGGGTTTTCTAACCAAACATTGCATTCCCAAACATTGCGTGGTTAGAAAATGTATAACAAGATACATTCTTAATCTAAATAACCTCTTATGAGTCAATCATTCATTCCTTATCTCTCTCTTTGTCCCCCCAACTCTTGTAAATATTGCATAACCTTTGTGTACAGGGTCCGTTTTAAATATAAGGAACAGATTACCCCTTTTACCACTAAAGAGTCCCGTATTTTTTCAACTAGGAGAGAGCAGACAAAGATAACAGGCAGACTTTTTTCCAATGTCTGACTGGATGACAAAGAAGTCTGGTACTTTAGCCAAGCTGTCTGCCAACATTTCACTTTCTTCACTTGCTGTTAGTTGCCTGGTCGCAAGGAAAAAGCAAAACAAAACAATCTTCAGCAAAATCTGGACCTTTTAGTCCCTACTTAATAAATACTTGAGTCAATATGTTGCTTCACATCCTGTGTGGGTTGGTCTGAAAACTGGTTTGGCTATTTTGTACAGAAACAAATATGTGCCTTTGGGCTGATATCAGAAACAATGATGGTGCCCTCTGTGTGTATACTGTTTTAAACTTTCTCAAACAAGTGGCAACATGCTGAGTTTGAAAGGTTTGTGTCTGTGACAACCTCTGATTGTTTTGCAGTTACTTACCCTGTGTAACCTGAAACATCAGTTAATGGTTTTGTCTTAATTCCTTCATTTGTAACAGTGACAACAACAATATCTATCTCAAAGCATGGTTATGAGAAGCAACACTGAGACGTGTGTGTATCTGCTAGGATGAAAGTGGTAGCCCATTTTAGGAATTCAGCAACTCTCTGATGCCTGTCCCATATGAAGTCAGGAAGACTATGCCTTATTCATTCACTAAGCACGTGACATGATGTATCAAACAGATTAAGTTAAACAAGGAAAATAAAAAAACTGAGCTATGAAGTGTGTGTTAGTTGCTTAGTCGTGTCCGACTCTTTGCAACCCCATAGACTGCAGCCCACCAGGCCTCTCCGTCCATGGGATTCTCCAGGCAAGAACACTGGAGTGGGTTGCTATTTCCTTCTCCAACAGGAACTATAGAAAGAAAGAAAGAAAGAAAGTGAAGTCGCTCAGTCGTATCTGACTCTTTGCGACCCCATGGACTGCAGCTCACCAGGCTCCTCCATCCGTGGAATTTTCCAGGCAAGAACACAGGAGTGGGTTGCCATTTCCTTCTCCAGAGCTATGAGGTAAACAAGTGCATTCCCAGTAGTCACACAGAGGAGACTCAAGACTAGAAACTACACTGCCTGGTTCTCAATCCATTGTTTTATTGTTATAATTTCCATTCATTCACTCATTCACCTGTTTTCATTTGCTGCTGCTGCTAAGTCGCTTCAGTCATGTCCGACTCTATGCGACCCCATAGATGGCAGCCCACCAGGCTCCCCAACCCCTGGGATTCTCCAGGCAAGAACACTGGAGTGGATTGCCATTTCCTTCTCCAGTGCATGAAAGTGAAAAGTGAAAGTGAAGTCACTTAGTCGTGTCCGACTCTTAGCGACCCCATGGACTGCAGCCCACCAGATTTCTCTGTCCGTGGGATTTTCCAGGCAAGAGTACTGGAGCAGGGTGCCATTGTTCATTTGCACCCACTCTATACTAAATACTCTGCTAGTACTGCACATTTAAATAAGTAAAAGAGACTTACCCTCAACTAACTTACAGTCGTAAGGCCACAAAGAGAGAAAAATAATTATGTTACCTTGTAGTAAAGCTTGTAACAGAGGATTTAGGAAGAGATCAAGGAGAAAAGAACTAAAGTGATTTTGAGACCTGTGTCCATGGTTCTATTCTGAGAACTTCTTATGAACATTGAGTTCTGCTGTGCCCTGGGTCTTAGCAAATGGCACATCTTTCTAAAAGGCTAAATTGTTTGAAAGGACATTTTGTATGTTAAATCCATAACAGTAAGTTTAAGCCAAAATCTGTTTTTAAAAGTTGTTTACAATGGATGGAACATTAAAAATTTGATAATTGCCATTAACTGGAATCTTTGATAAGAAAAAAAAAATATTAGGTCAAATATGTAGACACTCTGTCCCTCCTACTTGAACTGTTCTTTTCCACCTACTTTTCCCAACTCTGCCAGTGCTTCAGCTGATCTCTGCCCACTCGTTCCTGATGTCTAAATTTAGGTGTAACCTGATCTAGTCCTTGTGGGCTTTTAATTGTCTATTTGGCTATCTTCAAAGATGTCTGCTCTGAAATAATTGTAATCAGGCCTACCACATACAGTTGTTTAGACTTTGTACTACACATTGTAATTTATATGAATATCACCCCCCAAAAGTGTGAAACATACAACCTACACAGCTGTACCAGGTGTCCCTGAATTAAATCAGAGAAATTTCCTTTTCTTTCAAGTGTTTCTCATTTTATTAAACTATTTTAAAAAAGTAATTATTGAGATTTTAACAAAATATAGTTAATTTACAATGTTGTGTTTGTTTGAAGTGTACCACAAAATGATTCAGTCATACATATATACATATGTTCTTTTTCAGAGTATCTTCCATTATTGTTTATTACAAGATATTGAGTACAGTTCCCTGTGCCTCACGGTATGTCCTTAATAGTTATCTACTTAAATATAGTAGTATGTACATGTTCATCTCATATTCTTAATTTATCCCCTGCTGCACTGGCACCATCCCCATTGATAAGTTTGTTTTCTATATTTGTGAGTTTATTTTTGTTTTGTAATTAAGTTCATTTATATCATTTTTAGGTTCAACATGTAAATTATATCATGAGATATTTACCTTTTTCTAACTTACTTCACTTAATATCACAATCTCTAGGTACATCCACATTGCTGCAAATGGCATTATTTTGTTCTTTTTGTGGCTGAGTAATATCTGACCAAGATAATCATGATGATGTGATCACTAGTCTAGAGCCAGACATCCTGGAATGTGAAGTCAAGTGGGCCTTAGAAAGCATTACTACGAACAAAGCTAGTGGAGGTGATGGAATTCCAGTAGAGCTATTTCAAATCCTGAAAGATGATGCTGTGAAAGTGCTGCACTCAATATGCCAGCAAGTTTGGAAAACTCAGCAGTGGCCACAGGACTGGAAAAGGTCCGTTTTCATTCCAATTCCAAGGAAAGGCAATGCCAAAGAATGCTCAAACTACGCACAATTGCACTCATCTCACACACTAGTAAAGTAATGCTCAAAATTCTCCAAGCCAGGCTTCAGCAATACGTGAACCACGAACACCCTGATGTTCAAGCTGGTTTTAGAAAAGGCAGAGGAACCAGAGATCAAATTGCCAACATCCGCTGAATCATGGAAAAAGCAAGAGAGTTCCAGAAAAACATCTATTTCTGCTTTATTGACTATGCCAAAGCCTTTGACTGTGTGGATCACAATAAACTGTGGAAAATTCTGAAAGAGATGGGAATACCAGACCACCTAACCTGCCTCTTGAGAAATCTGTATGCAGGTCAGGAAGCAACAGTTAGAACATGTCACCCTGCTTATTTAACTTCTATGCAGAGTACATCATGAGAAACGCTGGGTTGGAAGAAACACAAGCTGGAATCAAGATTGCTGGGAGAAATATCAATAACCTCAGATATGCAGATGACACCACCCTTATGGCAGAAAGTGAAGAGGAGCTAAAAAGCCTCTTGATGAAAGTGAAAGAGGAGAGTGAAAAGTTGGCTTAAAGCTCAACATTCAGAAAATGAATATCATGGCATCTGGTCCCATCACTTCATGGGAAATAGATGGGGAAACAGTAGAAACAGTGTCAGACTTTATTTTGGGGGGCTCCAAAATCACTGCAAATGGTGACTGCAGCCATGAAATTAAAAGATGCTTACTCCTTGGAAGAAAAGTTATGACTAACCTAGATAGTATATTCAAAAGCAGAGACATTACTTTGCCAACTAAGGTCCATCTAGTCAAGGCTATGGTTTTTCCTGTGGTCATGTATGGATGTGAGAGTTGGACTGTGAAGAAGGCTGAGTGCTGAAGAATTGATGCTTTTGAACTGTGGTGTTGGAGAAGACTCTTGAGAGTCCCTTGGACTGCAAGGAGATCCAACCAGTCCGTTCTGAAGGAGATCAGCCCTGGCATTTCTTTGGAAGAAATGATGCTAAAGCTGAAGCTCCAGTACTTTGGCCACTTCATGTGAAGAGTTGACTCATTGGAAAAGACTCTGATGCTGGGAGGGATTGGGGGCAGGAGGAGAAGGGGATGACCGACGATGAGATGGCTGGATGGCATCACGGACTCAATGGATGTGAGTCTGAGTGAACTTCGGGAGATGGTGATGGACAGGGAGGCCTGGCGTGCTGCGATTCATGGGGTCACAAGGAGTCGGACAAGACTGAGCGATGAAATGAACTGAACTGAACTGAACTGAATATTCCACTGTGTATAAATAACACATATTCTTCATCCATTCATCTGTTGATGAACATTTAGGTCGCTTCCATGTCTTGGCTATTGAAAATAGTACTATGAACAACTGGATATCTTTTCAAATTAGAGTTTTCTTTAAATATATGCCCAAGAGTGGGATTGCACAGTCATAAGGCAACTCTATTTTTATTTTTTAAAATACTTAAAATCTACATTGTAAGAAATAAATTCACACAACATAAACAAAGTACATCTCTCTCATTCTCTACTTTTCTGAGCTCCTCCCCAGAGGTAATCACTATTAACTAATTCTTATTTTTCTTGCTCCTGCATACAGTCTTAAGTTTCAGTAATAATTAACCCTTAAAATAGCCCCACTTTCATGTCATTTTCAAATTCTGTTGCCTCTACTTGGAACATTCTTTCTTTCCTTGCCTTTCTGGTAAATTCCATTTTACCCATTTTATCATTTAATTTCAGTAAAGGCAACCTTAGCCACACAAGTTAATTATTTAATCCCTCTCAGATCAGTCTTCTGACTCCAAACACACCTATCTGCCTTCCACATTTCTTATATCTCAAACACTTAAAACTTAACATTCACAAGAAAATCTGTGATCTTTCCCTGCAAGCTTTATCTTTCTTCGGTACTCCCTAGCTCAGTGAATTCACTACCATTCATCCAGTTAAACAAGTCAGAAACCTAGAAGTCATCTCAGACACTTTCTTCTTCCTTACCCTCCCATCCCGTCCACCTTCCAAGCTTGGTCAATATTACATTTTCCCTTTCTCCTCAACCAACTTATTTTTCTTTCTACTTAAACCACCACCACCAATCCAGCTACCATTATTTCTTATTTGAAATATTGTTATAAATTTTTACTCATACACTTATATCCAATATCTTACCCTGATCCATTCTGCACACTAGAGTCTGAAAGATCTTCTGGAAATGAAAATAAATATGTCATCTTCCTTCTTACAAAAACCTTTGCATATCCTTTCATTGTTTGTAGCACAGCTTAGAACACCCTGTGTGGTCTGGCCCCTTCCAAACTTCATAAACACATTTTCCCAACACTTACTGTTCAGTTCACTTAAGTTGGTCAATTGTGCCCAACTCTTTGGGACCCCATGGACTGCAGCACGCCAGGTTCCCCTGTCCATCACCAACTCCTAAAGCTTGCTCAAATTCATGTCCATAGAGTTGGTGATGCCATCCAACCATCTCATCCTCTGTCGTCCCATTCTCCCCCTGCCTTCAATCTTTCCCAGTATCAGGGTCTTTTCCAATGAGTCAGCTCTTTGCATCAGGTAGCCAAAGTATTGGAATTTTAGCTTCAGCATTAGACCTTCCAATAAGTATTTAGGACTGATTTTCTTTAGAACTGACTGATCTCCTTGCAGTCCAAGGGACTCTCAAGAGTCTTCTCCAACACCACAGTTCAAAAGCATCAATTCTTCAGCGCTCAGCTTTCCTTATGGTCCAACTCTCACATCCATACATGACTACTGGAAAAACCATAGCTTTGAGTAGATGGACCTTTGTGGGCAAAGTAATGTCTCTGTTTTTTTAATATGCTGTCTAGGTTGGTCTTAGCTTTTCTTCCAAGGAGGAAGCATCTTTTAATTTAATGGCTGTAGTCACCATCTGCAGTGATTTTGGAGCACCCTCCCCCCAAAAAAGAGTCTCTCCCTGTTTCCATTGTTTCCCCATCTATTTGCCATAAAGTGATGGGACTGGATGCCATGATCTTAGTTTTCTGAAGTTTTATTTTTTTTAAGCCAACTTTTTCACTCTCCTCTTTCACTTTCATAAAGAGGCTCTTCCGTTCTTCTTTGCTTTCTGCCATAATGGGGGTGTCATTTGCATAGTTCAGTCGCTCAGTCGTGTCCAACTCTGCGACCCCAGGAATTGCAGCATGCTAGGCCTCCCTGTCCATCACCATCTCCCGGAGTTCACTCAGACTCATGTCCATTGAGTCCGTGATGCCATCCAGCCATCTCATCCTTGGTCGTCCCCTTCTCCTCCTGTCCCTAATCCCTCCAAGCATCAGAGTCTTTTCCAATGAGTCAACTCTTCGCATGAGGTGGCCAAAGTACTGGAGCTTCAGCTTTAGCATCATTTCTTCCAAAGAAATCGCAGGGTTGATCTCCTTCAGAATGGACTGGTTGGATATCCTTGCAGTCCAAGGGACTCTCAAGAGTCTTCTCCAACACCACAGTTCAAAAGCATCAATTTTTCGGCGCTCAGCCTTCTTCACAGTCCAACTCTCACATCCATACATGACCACAGGAAAAACCATAGCCTTGACTAGATGGATCTTAGTCGGCAAAGTAATGTCTCTGCTTCTGAATATACTATCTAGGTTGGTCATAAGTTTTCTTCCAAGGAGTAAGCATCTTTTAATTTCATGGCTACAGTCACCATCTGCAGTAATTTTGGAGCCCAAATATCTGAGGTTATTGATATTTCTCCCAGCGATCTTGATTCCAGCGTGTGATTCATCTAACCTGGCATTTTGCATGATGTACTATGCGTATCAGTTAAATAAACAGGGTAACATTATATAGCCTTGACATACTCCTTTCCTGATTTGGAACCAGTCTGTTGTTTCATGCCCAGTTCTAACTGTTCCTTCTTGACCTCCATACAGATTTCTCATGAGGCAGGTCAGGTGGTCTGGTATTCCCATCTCTTTAAGAGTTTTCCACAGTTTGTTGTGATCCACACAGTTAAAGGCTTTGGCGTAGTCAGTAAAGCAGAAGTAGATGTTTTTCTGCAACTCTCTTACTTTCTTGATGATCCAATGGATGTTGACAATTTGATTTCTGATTCCTCTGCCTTTTCTAAATCCAGCTTGAACATCTGGAAGTTCACGGTTCATGTACTGTTGAAGCCTGGCTTGGAGATTTTTGAGAATTACTTTGCTAGTGTGTGAGATGAGTGCAATTGTACAGTAGTTTGAACATTCTTTGGCATTGCCTTTCTTTGGGATTGGAATGAAAACTGACCAAAAAAGAAAAAGGATGAGGACGTCCACACTTACTGTTTCCCTCTTCTCATTTTAGCTACCCTGTTTCTCTTTCAGATTACTGCTTATTAAAATCATATACCATAGTATTAGTCTTGGTTACATTTTTAGTGAAGTGATAAGCAAGTCTTTCTTTCTTTCATCCAGGTATTCACACTTTACCTTCTCAGAATTTCATTCCATTCCAATCACACAATGCATCAGTGTTGGTACTTGGAGATGGCCCAGTCTAAAAAACTTCATGGAATGTGCACCTGATGACCCAGTTGGCTAAAGCATAATTAAACAGAGAAGTAAATGTTATGCAGCAAGTCTGTGAAAATAACATTCGGTTCTTTATCCCTAAGGAGGGAGGCCTTTTGTAAGTCTAGTGGAACAATATCTGTTTTGGTCTGGTCTTCAGCTCATTAATACATCATTCAAAATTTTCAGATCTCTTTCTAAGTCTTTCTCCCATTGTGGACCCAAGACAACCTCATTCTGAGGTACTGATTATTTGCAGCAGGGCTCTTCATACTATTTTACACAAAATTCTAAACTTTTGCTCATGCTGTTCCTTAACATTTACTTTAAACACTGAAGTTTCTTTAAGGAATTGATAAGGAAACTTCACTTGCTTCCAAGACACTGACAGGTGATAGGTAGAGAGTTACTAATTATGAGTCTTGAGTCTGAATATAGGATCCAGCAGGGTTTTTGTTTTTTTTTTTTGTAGTCTATGTACTCAGCCCAAGTGTCTCATTATTCTTCTCTTAGGGTTTAGTATGTGGTTGTTTCCCTCCCTGTCTTTAAATGTTTTGTTTTTTTTTTTTTAATGGCAGGAAAATGTATTTTAAGATTTCTTGAGTTAAAAAGGTAAATTCCTGGCTGAAGTCCAAGATTAAAACAGACTCCCTCACGGGGGAGATACCTGGACAACATTATATTTCCCATGCAGCATCATTAAACCTCCTCCTTGCTGCCCTAGTTCCCAATTTTATTGTTTAACCAGTTCGTGCTGACAGACTTGTGGGTTGCAGGTCTGCCTGACTGCCAAGTGTACATTATTCCATCATGGTACATTCCATTATTTTCTCCAGGAGGAAGTGTTTTAAGTGATGCCAAGTGAGAAATTACTGCTTACATTTCTACCTGAATCTTCCATTATTTTAAGGATTAATTTTCCCTCCAGTTAGCAATCATCATCCCACAGTTTCTGCCTTTCCAGATCTTATGAAATTTTCAAGATCTGGTTTCTTTCTTCTGGCTAATAAGCACTCCTTTCTGTTTTGAAGTTTCATCAATTTTGGAGTTTATTTTTAAGATATTTTGTTCAGAAGAGTAGTTAGTGTCACTTGATGACAACTCTGTAATTATCTAGCTTCTTGGATGTTTCTTTGTTTCAGGGGTGTCAATAATTTCTTTTTATTTAAATTGTCAATAACCTGACAAATTAATAATGATTTTCCCTGAGGGAAGAAACTAGATCTTTCTTCTATTGGATTCTCAGGAAATAGCCAAAAACATGGGCACAGAATTGTCACTTTATAAATAGTATTGCTTATTCTAACTACAAGTGAAAAATACCCATCAAATTATAACCCTACTGGGGTGCTGCAGTCTGTGAGGTAGCAAAGAGTCAGACATGACTTAGCAACTGAACAACAACAAAACATGCCAAGTGATGAAGCTAGAAGATGGCAGAGTGGTTTGTGATAAGCAGTATAGTATGTACAGTATAAAATATACAGAGTTGTTAAAAACATGGATTTTGGGGTCATACAGACCCAAGCTCAAATCCTGGCTAAGCCACTGGATAATTATATGACCTGAGTAACTTAATCACATCTCTAAGCCTTTGTCTTCTCATCTGTAGAATATAGGATAACATCTATCTTATGGAGCTGTTATGAAAACTGAGCAAGATAATGCATGAAAGTGTAAAGCATAATATCTAGTTCATACTAACATATGTCTTACGTTACTTATCATCAGTAGTATCAATATTAGTACTTATCATGTATGGATGTGAGAGTTGGACCATAAAAAAGGCTGAGCACTGAAGAATTGATGTTTTGAACTGTGGTGCTAGAGAAGACTCTTGAGAGTCCCTTGGACTGCAAAGAGATCAAACGAGTCAGCCCTAAAGGAAATCAACCTTGAATATTCATTGGGAGGGCTTATACTGAAGCTGAAGCTCCAATACTTTGGCCATTTAATGCAAAGAGCTGACTCACTGGAAAAGACCCTGTTGTTGGGAATGATTGAGGGCAGGAGGAAAGGGAGGCAGCAGAGGATGAGATGGTTGGATGGCATCATCAACCCACTGGGCATGAATTTGAGCAAACTCCAGGAGATAGTAGAGGATAGAGCCTGGCATGCTGCAGTCCATGGGGTCACAAAGAGTCAGACATGACTGAACAACAACAAAATGTCAATTTTGAAAGAGTGATACC
The DNA here is from genome assembly GCF_014754425.2 of Oryx dammah. NCBI lineage: Eukaryota > Metazoa > Chordata > Mammalia > Artiodactyla > Bovidae > Oryx > Oryx dammah. The sequence continues at coordinate 88,300,269 of NW_024070212.1, read as the reverse complement.
TTTGCATCTGCCTCTTATTCTGACCACTATTGATTATGTGGCCTGTGTCAGGTAAGGTCCTTTGAGATGCAGATGAAAAGACAGGATATACAAGAGTCTTGTTGAGGGAATTATTATGAAAGATAAAGGAGGGAATAGGAGAGGGTAGGTGATATAGGCTTAATAACTTTGAAAGGAGAATAGGAATGAAGGAGCATCGGATAGAATCTCTGACTGCATTTCTGAGTATAGCCAGGTCAATGCAGAGTCTCAGAGAAAAAGTTGGAGGAATTCCACTTGGGCCAGGAGCAGACTGGCTTTAGTGCCACTGCTGTGCTCAGTCATGGCCTGGGAGCAGCCTGAGTGAAGTGTGGCATTGGCATGAATGTCAAAGTAGCTCTGAAGATGCTGAAACAGCATCATCTACATCACATGAAGCAGATTTTCTTAAAAGGAGATCTGAGCAATGTACCTCCATACCAACCACGTGGTCTTAGACTCATTATTCTACCTGATGAAATCTCACCTTGTCATCTGTGACATGAGAAACAAAATCTCTATGGAGATTGCACAAGATTTCACTTAGATGATTTACATGGAGTGTCTGGAACATAGTCAAGTGTAGAGAAAATGTCCATTCCTTTCCTTACCCCCTAGTTTCATCTTCTGTCTGTAACCTCTCATCCCTTAAAGATAGATTCCCAATCTTTTCTGAATACCTCCAGTATGAAGTTTTCACCTAATAGCTAAACATCTAAAAATCTTCAGCTTTTGAGGCTTCCCTGGTAGTCCACTGGTTAAGAATCTGTCCTGAAATGCAAGGGGCACCACTTGAATCCTTGGTCCAGGAAGATCCCACATGCCATGGGATAGCTGAGCCTGTGTGCCACCATAATGAGCCTGTGCTCTGGAGCCTGTGAGTCTCAGCTACTGAAGCCACCACACACTAGAGTCCAGGCTCTGCAGCAAGAGAAGGCAACACACATTGACAAGCCCTTACACCACAACTGGAGAGTAGCAACTTTTTGCTGAAACTAGAAAGCACACACACAGCAACAAAGACACAGCACAGCTGTAAATAAATAAATATTAAAAATATTTTAAAACATCTTCAGTTTTGCTTTGGTCATTCAATCTTTTGGTCAAGCATACTAGAACTGAATTATTTATATATGGCTCTGGCCATCCTATTCCTTTATCTAGATATAAACAGTCTCAAAAAAAAAAAGAGAAAAGAAACAGAGAAATGAAAAACAACTCATATTATGGCATTAGATTTCTTTTTCCTTGAGGGAATAAAGCCTGCTTCTTTTTGAGATTAAATATTTTATGAGAATGCTATGTTTTGAATACTTTGTCCCATTCAAATCTTTGGGGCACATTCAAAAAATAAAACTATTTAGGTCAGAGAATGAGTTGAGGGGAAAGATCACTATCTTGAGCCTATTGGAGTTCTTAGAAAGAAACTCTTCTGAATTCTAGCCCACCAATAGACCACACAAAGGGGAAGAGGTTGAAATAATTACATATTACATAGAAAAATTGAAAAACAAAACATCAATAAGAGGATTACAATTTTGCAGAAGAATTTTTTACAAGCTATGGCAAGCATAGATAGTTTTAAATTATTTTTCCTAGACAATCTTAAAATTACTATTGAGAGAAACAGACTTTTCTTTTGCTGATGCTGAATTTATTAATATAACCTTGTGATAACAAGGGTGTTGTGTAGTCTCAAAATTCTTTCATGGAGAAGCTTTCCCTCTCCCTACTCCCAACACCACCAGTTTAAATTGGTTATTTTCCAATTTCACAATGTTTTGTGGTTGTTTTTGGGTACTTTGACAAATAAACAAAAGAAATAGTTTAATATTATTCTCTTCAGAAAGTTTCTAAATAAAGGATCTTTGTTCTATTGTTGGTTTAGCAAGGCCAATCTCATCCGTACCAGTTTATTCTGGATATTTATTTATTTGAATTAAGTATTGTTGAGATCTATTCTATGAGACAGAAGAGACAGCACCCAGGTTCCTCTGATGGCCTGCTGAAACTCTAAGAGGTCAGATTTGCTGCTAAAGGTTTTCTAAAGTTCCTCGCCACTTACAGAAAAATGACAGATTATTTGGATGAAGTTTCTTTTCTATTTAGAAAATAACCTTTTTTTAAATGTCACTACTTAGTAACATATTTCAAGATATTAAGAAATACAAAAACAATGTAAGAAGCACCCATGTATCCAAAACCCAGACTTGCCAAATCTTAACATTTTGCTATGACTGCATCAAATCTTTAAAGAATGCCAAAGAATTGATGCTTTTGAACTGTGGTGTTGGAGAAGACCCTTGAGAATCCCTTGGACAGCAAGGAGATCCAACCAGTCCATTCTAGAGGACATCAGTCCTGAATATTCATTGGAAGGACTGATGCTGAAGCTGAAACTCCAATACTTAGGGCAACTGATGGGAAAAACTGACTCACTGGAAAAGACCCTGATGCTGGAAACGATTGAAAGTGGGAGGAGAAGGGGACAACAGAGGATGAGATGGTTGGATGGCATCACCAACTCAATGGACATGAGTTTGAGTAGGCTCTGGGAGTTGGTGATGGACAGGGAAGCCTGGCATGCTGCAGTCCTTGGGGTCACAAAGAGGTAGGCACGACTGAGCGACTGAAATGAACTGAGAGTTGTAGGCTCCTGTGATAACCTCCTTCATCTCACTCCCTTTCTGTTCTGCCCAGAGGTAACCTATCTCCAGATTTTCTCTTTCTTGTCACTTAAAATTTTTATCTTGTAATTTTTTTAAACACTTTTTTTTCATTTTAAGAATTGCTTTTAAATCAAACTATCACCCTTCATTTTATTTAGTTATATATATATTTTCACTTTTAGATAGTTTTTATTTATAATTTTTAAACACAGAATTTGGAATAATGACACAATAAAATCTTAGGTAGACTCTACCTTGAGTCAACAATTATTAGCAAATTGCCACATTAAAAATATTTCTCAGTATATATACACACATATAAACATTTCCTTGCTAATACTTTATTTCCAGTGGATGCTTTGTAATACTTTATTCTTTTATATACCCTCATCAAATATTGGAGAATTTAAAGAATATGTTCTACATAATCACAGTGCTATTATTGCACTCAAGAAAATCAACAATTTCACAATAACTTTAAAATATCTGATGCATATTCAAATTATCCCAATTGTCACCAAACATTTTTTTATATCTGTGTGTTTTAACTGGAGTCTTACTAAAATTGACACTGAATTTGATTATTGTGTTATTTTCGTCACTTTAAAAAATTAATTTATTTATTTTTATTGGAGGCTAATTACTTTACATGGAAAAAGCAAGATAGTTCCAGAAAAACATCTATTTCTGCTTCATTGACTATGCCAAAGCCTTTGACTGTGTGGATCACAATAAACTGTGGAAAATTCTGAGAAAGATGGGAATACCAGACCACCTGACCTGCCTCTTGAGAAATCTGTATGCAGGTCAGGAAGCAACAGTTAGAACTGAACATGGAACAACAGACTGGTTCCAAATAAGAAAAGGAGTACGTCAAGGCTGTATATCGTCACCCGGCTTATTTAATTTATATGCAGAGTACATCATGAGAAACACTGGACTGGAAGAAACACAAGCTGGAATCAAGATTGCCGGGAGAAATATCAGTCACCTTAGATATGCAGATGACACCACCCCTATGGCAGAAAGTGAAGAGGAACTCAAAAGCCTCTTGATGAAAGTGAAAGAGGAGAGTGAGAAAGTTGGCTTAAAGCTCAACATTCAGAAAACTAAGGTCATGGCATCCAGTCCCATCACTTCATGGGAAATAGATGGGGAAACAGTAGAAACAGTGTCAGACTTTGTTTTGGGGGTCTCCAAAATCACTGCAGATGGTGATTGCAGCCATGAAATTAAAAGACATTTACTGCTTGGAAGAAAAGTTATGACCAACCTAGATAGCATATTCAAAAGCAGAGACAACACTTTGCCAGCAAAGGTCCATCTAGTCAAGGCTATGGTTTTTCCTGTGGTCATGTATGGATGTGAGAGTTGGACTACGAAGAAAGCTGAGCGCTGAAGAATTGATGCTTTTGAACTGTGGTGTTGGAGAAGACTCTTGAGAGTCCCTTGGACTGCAAGGAGATCCAACCAGTCCGTTCTGAAGGAGATCAACCCTGCGATTTCTTTGGAAGGAATGATGCTAAAGCTGAAACTCCAGTACTTTGGCCACCTCATGCGAAGAGTTGACTCATTGGAAAAGACTCTGATGCTGGGAGGGATTGGGGGCAGGAGGAGAAGGAGATGACAGAGGATGAGATGGCTGGATGGCATCACTGACTCGATGGACGTGAGTCTGAGTGAACTCCGGGAGATGGTGATGGACAGGGAGGCCTGGCGTGCTGTGATTCATGGGGTCGCAAAGAGTTGGACACGACTGAGTGACTGAACTGAACTGAATTACTTTACAATATTGTAGTGGTTTTTGCCATACAGTGATAAGAATCAGCGATGGGTATGAAGTATAGTTGATTAATAATGTTATATTAGCTTCATGAGTTTTTTTAGATTAGTCTAGTTAAATTAATTACTTTGGTTAATTAACTAATGAAATAACTAACTTAGTTAATTAGTTTTTTTTTAGATTAGTTAACTTTATTAGTTTTTTAGAAAAAAAATCTTCTAAACTTATGCAATTGTGGATATTTATCTTCTATCATTCTTAGGGTCACAAGAGGTGGAAAGCATTAGTAAAATGTACTGGCAAAGGTATTCCTAAAATTTCTATGATTCACAGTTGACTTTTCAACTCATTTTGTCCTGATTTTGATGTACATCATTACTGAACATGTGTTTCTCTATCTGCTATACATAAAATATATCTAAAAACAGCTCATGGCATTTTCCATGTTCTAAAAGGAATAATCTAAATGTTATATGCTATATATACAACTGAAATTTATGTTTGCATGTGGTGTGAGAGATACATTTTCATTTTTCTTTCCAAATAATTTTCCAACCTTTCTTCACGTGTAGGATATAACACATTCTATCATCTTTATCAATTTGTTCAAATTCTTAGATTTTACCAAAAGCTTTGTCTGCATCTATTGAGGTTATCAGATTTTAAATTTTCTTGTTGGATCAGTTGTGATAGTTACATTCTTCTAGGAAATAGTCCTTTTATTCTAAGTTTCAAATTATTTAGCAAGGCTTCACACTTAAGGTGATATTTGTGCAAAGTCCTGAAGAGCAATATCTAAGGCGAAAGTATCCAACTAGCGGTAATAGTGTTAGTTGCTCAGTTGTGTCTGACTCTGCAACCCCATGGACTGCAGCCCACCAGGCTTCTCTCTAGCCATGGAATTCTCCAGGCAAGTATACTGTAGTGGGTAGCCATTCTCTTCTTCAGGGGATCTTCCCGACCCAGGCATACATCTTACTGAGTTTAAAAGTGCTTATTTTATAGTTAGCTTCTATTATCTGAGGTTTTGGGAGGTCTATTTGTATTGTGTTTTTGGTCTTCCACCTCTCTCTAATGATTGTTCCTTCATAGGCATGTGATTTTTCTCTTTGTGAACTTTTCTTCAGTGAGGCTTTAACTTGAAAAATAATTTATATCTGTTTTTGATGGTGTGTCTGGCCAGAATGATTTTGCACCTGCTTCTTCCTGGAGCTACCAAAATAACACATGTCTGGAATCCCTTTTCTGTTAATTTCTCAGCTTGCAGTTTTCCAAATCACTCATGTAACATTTATTCAAATTCCAAACTCAAATGCAGCCAGAACTTTGGGAACAAATCATCAGAGATGACAGTTTTGTTTTCATGTCCAGCCTGACAAACAGATTTTATTTGTGAATTCTTGTAATAACAGACAGATATTTTTAAGCCCTGTACTTTATTTTCATAGCCTTTGGATGGCTCTTACTTTGGAGGTTAGATATCAGCTATCTCTCTCCAACACTCTAGGACTAATGTCTCATTCATTGTCCTCTTAGGTACATGAAAGTCAAGATTTTTGTTTGTCCCAGGATCAGTTCATGAGCTAGCAGTTTTCACTAGCTTTGCTAGTGAAGTTTGCAGAGTTTGTTTTTTGGTTCCTATGGATTTTCCTTTCTAGTTAACTCAGCTGTGCATATAAAGGAGGATTGCTGTGTTTTTCAGAGATGTCTAATGTGATATATTGATAAAAATGGCTACTGAACTGTCTGGCTTTTCATAATCTGTTGCTAACATTTTTCTAGTTTCATATTCCATTTGTCACCCACAGTAGCTTCATAAGTTGACAAAGATGATAAATTATTACCTTGATTCTTCTGTTTCTCCTCCTGGATTTTTTTCCCTTGTTAATCTCTTATATTCATATTTGCCCCATATATTATGGCCCTGCATAAATGTCACTTCTTTCAGGAGTCCTTCCCTTATCTACCAAAGAAAAGTGATATTATCTCCCATGGTGTCTTATCCGTACTTCTTATCTATTGGCTCCCACATATAGTGTGCCCATTATTATGCTCTTACTTTTCTCCAACTCTACCCCACTCCCAGCATTAATCTGGAAACTTTTGATCCAAGAAAAGGTCTATGGGTCAGTTATTTTGTCTGTATCCCAGATGTAGTATGCCTTTTAGAGTCTGAGAGCTTATTAAAAAAAAAAAAAAAAAAAAACCAAACTGAATTGAAGCAGAATTTCAAATGGAAACTGAAATGTGAATATAATGTAAAATATGGGGTTGTATATATCTAGGGAATGCTTAGGTATCTATAAATGGATTCCAATCTTAAAAGCTAATAATAAAATAATAATAATAATAATAGTAGTAGTCTAAATGGTTAAACCTTTTGTGTTTCAGGCACTCTGCTGCTGCTGCTGCTAAGTCACTTCAGTTGTGTCTGACTCTGTGTGACCCCATAGACGGCAGCCCACCAGGCTCCCCCGTCCCTGGGATTCTCCAGGCAAGAACACTGGAGTGGGGTGCCATTTCCTTCTCCAATCAGGCACTCTGCTAGTGCTTCACTTAAATCATGTCTAATTCTCATGACAATTCTGAAAATCAGCAGAGCTTAAGATAGTTGTTCAAGATCAGAGAAGTAGGAAAAGGCAGAGCTAAGACTTGGATCTAGGTCTGTCTGAGTTCTAAAGATGACAGAAAGCAAACCTACACAAAGGCCAAAATACAAAAAGTAGATGTTTTATTGAAGATAAAGTATTGTTCACTCCATGTAGGTGATTGGAAATTGTGGACTAAAGTAGATGGGCGTAGGCATGATGCCACTCATGTGAAGGCTCAGCTCCAGCATCATCTCCTCTAGAGAGGACTGACTTCCCCTCCCTGGTTAGTTTCCTTCTACTGGACTTGCACAGTCCACTCTGTATTTACCTTAATTGTTGTACTTTTATCACTTAATTTAAAAAGTCTGTTTATGGGATTGTCTTTCCACTAGGCACTGACTGACTTGAAAACAGGAAATGTATTTCTTTTTTGCTCTGTTTTTCCATTTTAGTCCCATAAGATAAGTGCTTTTATCAAAAATTTTACCTATGATATCCTCATCTTGGTGATTCACCATGCAAAATAGTGACTAAACATTCTAAGAAGTTCTACAGAAAAGATATTTGTTTGGCCTTAATTAAAGTAGCATTTCCCAATCTTACTCAACCACAGGATCTTTTTCCTCAGAGCACGGTTGACATCTTGTACATCTGATGTTCCAGAAAATTAACCTTAGAAAAATAGTGTTCTTACATGATTTTCTTTCATTTTTTAAAGTAGACCACTTTTATAGTCTTTATGAAATTTGTTACAATATTACTCTTATTTTCATGTTTTTGACTTTTTGGTTACGAGGCATGCAAGATCTAAGCTCCCTGACCAGGGACTGAACCCACACTACCTGCATTGGAAAGCAAAGTCTTAACCACTGGACTATCAGGGAAGTCCCTCCATGACTTTCTTGAATATTCCTTTTCTCCTCGTTTTTGGGGTGACAGGTATATAGTGATAATGATAAGTGAATAATGGAATTCACTAATTTTATAATATAAAAGGGATTGTCCTCCTCCCAACTGCTTAAGAAAAAAAAAACAAAAACATGAGTAGCAAGAGGTAAACTCAGAGTTGTTAAAGAAAACTGCTGTCTTGGCACAAGAATGTACTTGTCATTTCTGATTTTGAGGTAAACACACCTGCTCTTGGGTTTCGGTAGGTGAAATCCCTAAACCCAAACTTGTTCTTCGCTTTGATTTCACCTCCAGAATGCGATTCTGTTCCTTCAAGAGCATGGGCTTCTTTGTCCACACTTTCTGTGGAAGCACATAAATCCAAATGGAAGCTATAGTATTTAGAAATAGAAAATACAGGAGAAAGAGTTCAATAGTTTTCTTACTGCTAATGGCAGCCAAGGGCTGAGCCCTGTGTGTCATAAATGATAGGGCTGTCCAGAGGAAAAAATCCTTTGGAGGCAGTTTTTATCCCCTTTTAAATTTTTTTGGTTTTAAAAAGTGGAATCTTTCAGTAGCAGAAGCAGTTGCAATCAAATGCACCTGTTTTTTATATTTCACAGCTCCTCAGGGAAAACAGAAAATGAAGATGACCTGGGAAAGAAGAAGGGTAGGGTTGCTAAGTCCCTAGCAGCACTGTTTTCCAGCAGATGTACCATGCAGAGGTACTTTTCTTTTTATAACTATTTTGGTGTCTCTTGCCACAAGAAATGACTCTTTGAAAAGTTCCTTTTTCTATAGCCATAAAGGCTTCTACTATGACCCTCAGGAAAACACTCATAAAACACACTCATGTGAGGAATTCAATGTTATTTTCTCATGGGTCCCCAGCACACTATGTACACAGGTACAGGCCAATATTTAATACCAAGACATTTGGAAGCAGTGCACCCCAAGATTTTCAGTGCTGAGTGTAATTATAAAACACTTATGGAAGCAGAGTTTAAAAGATGTTTTTATTCCTCAAAGTTGTTGTTTTTGTATTATGACTACGCATGGTAAGGAGGTAGACTCCAAACTCAAAAATAAAAGTCAATTAAAAATTTTTTGGTGACATTTTGATAAGGGAATCCTAGAACAATTGAGGATCTTTCATGAATCAGCATTCTGTGTTTTATTCTACTAAATTTTCATGACACTGCTATAAAGGTACTTACTATTCTCATTTTACAAGTGAGGAAAATATAGCTTGGAGATTAAGAGGTCACAGAGTTACAGAATAGTGGAGGCAACCTTTGAAACCAAATCTTCAAGGTCTCCAAGAAGTAAAGGGAAAAGTTGGAGTTGTGGGGCAGTTTTAGGTCAAGTTATCTATGTGAGGCATTTGCATAAAGACCTGAAGGGTGTGATCTCAGAGTCTGGGGGCAGAGCCATCGCCGAAGAAGGTGTGCACAGGGAACATGGAAAGGGGAGGCCCTTAATGCAGTCCATCGACCTCATCAGGCTAGTTGGCAAGGGGTAAAGTGGCACAGAAAGAAACTGGGGAATTAGACTGGGTCTGGACAGCACAGGGCCTCATAGGGCATGCTTAGAGGGTCTGCTTCTATTTTAAGGCTGAGCAGGAAGCCCTGGTGGGGATTTGGACTAGCTTGTCCCAGCAGAAGCACAGACCAGAGGTGAGATGCATCCTGTCCATTAAATGGATAGAATTTGGTAACATTTTAGATGTTGGGGCTGAAGGAGAGGCAGGGCTCAAGGACAATAGTTGAGTCTCTAACTTGGGTAAATATTGGATGGTGGCCCATTCCCTGAACTAGAGAAGAATGGGGAAAGACAGGGAATTTCAGAGCAGGAATCAACAGTTCTATTTGGGGCACTGACTTAGCCAGTGTTCTGATGAATAAAGCAGAAACTGGTAGATACTTGGCTCAAAGAGGAATTTGTTGCTGGGAAATGGTCAGAGGTCAGTGTTGCTTTGTAACTCTCATGGCCCCTAGGCACTGTTGGTGTCACAGGCCCCTTCCTCGACTCAGTTTTAGTTTTCCTCCTAATTTAAAAAAATAAAACATTTCTGGGACCCCAAATTCTTATGGACCTGAGGCACTGTGCCTGCTGTGACTAATGGGTAAGTCAGCTCTGACAAAATGTATACAATTGCGCTCATTTTGCTGCTAGTAAGGTTATGCTCAAAATGCTTCAAGCTAGGCTTCAACAGTATGTGCACTGAAAACTTTCAGATGTACAAGCTAAGTTTAGAAAAAGCAGAGGAACCAGAGATCAAATTTCCAACAAGAATTGGATCATACAGAAAGCAAGTTAATTCAAGAAAAATTCTAGTTCTGCATCATTGGCTATGCTAAAGCCTTTGACTGTGTGAATCACAACAAACTGAAAAATTCTTAAAGAGATGGGAATACCAGGCCACCTTATCTGTTTCTTGAGAAATCTGTAGAGGGTCAAGAAGCAACAGTTAGAACCTTACATGGAACAACATAAGATTTTGGCTGGTTCAAAATTGGGAAAGCCATATGACAAGGCTATATATTGTCACACTGTTTATTTAACTTACGTGCAGAATACATCATATGAAATGCCAGGCTGGGTGAGTTACAAGCTGGAATCAAGATTGCTGAGAGAAATATCAACAACCTCAGATATGCCGATAATACCACTCTGATGGCATAAAGTTAAGAGGAGCTAAAACTTTTGATGAGAATGAAAGAAGAGAGTGAAAAAGCTGGCTTAAGACTCAATATTTTAAAAAAACTAAGATCATGGCATTCAGTCTCATCACTTCCTGGCAAATGGAGAAAAAATGAGAACAGTGACAGATTTTTTCTTCTTGGGCTCCAAAATCATTACAGATTGTGACTATAGCCATGAAATTAAAAGATGCTTGCTCCTTGGAAGGAAAGTTATGACAAACTTAGTATATTAAAAAGACAGACATCATTTTGCCAACAAAAGTCCCTGTGGTCAAAACTACGGATTTTCCAGTAATCATGTGTGGATGTGAGAGGTGGACCATAAAGAAGGTTGAGCACCAAAGAATTGATATTTTTGAACTGTAGTGCTAGGGAATACTCTTGAGAGTTCCTTGGACTGCAAGGAAATCAAACCAGCAAATCCTAAAGGAAATCAACCTTGAATATTCATTGGAAGGACTGATGCTGAAGCTCCAATACTTTGGCCACCTGATGCTCTTCTTCCACCTGATTCATTGGAAAAGACCCTGATGCTGGGAAAGATTGAAGGCAAAAGATGAGGGTGGCAGAGAATGAGATGGTTAGATAGCATCACTGACTCAACGGACATGAATTTGAGCAAACTCCGGGAGATAGTGAAGGACAGAGAAGGCTGGCATGCTGCAGTCTATGGGGTCACAAAGAGTGTGTCATGACTTAGCGAGTAAACAACTACAAACTTTTATGGACCTGAGGCACTATGCCTGCTGTGACTGATGGGTAAGTCAGCTCGGACAAAGGTGTTGAAAGTACAGGAAAGCAAAATGGGGGATGAACCATCACACAGAGATCAGGAAGCTGGTGCCACCAGTGAGCGGGGCTCAGGGGCAACACCTAGCCACGAGGTGAGGGGCCCAGCAACTCCTGCTACTAAGCTGGAGTCTACATTGCTCCCTCTAACACTCTGGTCACCTTCCTGCTGATACTGCTGAAGCTGCCATCACAGAAATTACTGGAATCATGGCAGCTGCCACTGAGCAGAAAACATCAGGCTTACCATTGCCGGAAGTACTGCCATTATCTCTGGTTCTGGGGTTTTAATTTCTCCCCCTTTCTTACCTCCATGTAATATTTGGCAGAACATGACATGGTCAGCAGATGTGGGAGTCTGGAGGTTGTCATTTGCAGGATTCCAGTCCTAGCAGGTAAAACTCAGAGAGCAAATATGGGATTAGTAATCAGCCAATGAATACCTGGCACATGTATGCTAAGTTTGAGATATCTGTGAAACATGCTAATGGAAATGTTGAGTGAGGTCACTCTTAAGGCAACGTGAAGAAAGAAGAATTGGTCAACTAAGAATGAAACAGAGTAGGGCCCGGTGGGGCTCCTGGGTGTGAAAGCCTTTCTGTGTTTCCTGTATCTTGTTTGTAGTAAATAGGCTTCAGCCTCCATGAACATCCATGAGTTCCAAAGGGCGGGTTCTAACAGTTACTAATGAGAGAAAGAGAATTCAGAGACAAGAAAGGAGCATTCAACAAATATAATAAAAGCGCACCCTTGGGACAGGATCCTTTCCCTGGCAAAGCAATAAAGCTATTCTTTTCTTGTTGTTGTTTAGTCACTAAATCATGTCCAACTCTTTGTCACCCCGTGGACTGCCGCTCACCAGGCTTTCCTGTCCTTCACTATCTCCTGGAGTTTTCTCAAATTCATGTCCACTGAGTCAGAAATGCTATCTAACCGTCTCATCCTCTGCCACCCTCTTCTCCTTTTCCCTTCAATCTTTATTTTCTACTTCACTGAAAACACTGTCTCTGAGATTCAAATTGGCAGCTGTGCACAGAGGTTGAGTTTTTGGCATCAAGATCACCAAAGTTTTTTTTTAATCAGATTAAAGATGACAAAATGGCAAAGGAAATTAAGAAGTCAGAGAGAAAAAGCAGGCAACTGTGGAAGTTAGATGGTGCATGGTCAGCCGTGTTAAATCCTGCTGAAAGACTGAATTAGACAAAAACATAAAGGTGCCATTGGATTTCACATCATGGACCTCATTGCTAACTTTGACAAAGGTCATTTCAGTCAAGTGCTATGCATAGAAGCCAAAATGGCTTCACATTCTCTGATTTATTTTTTGAAAAACCCTGTGATGCGTGGATTATTACCACATATAAATGGAATACAATTGGAATAAAAATGGAATTGAGTTGGAATAAAATTTCCAACTCAAGTTTCTGATAAGTCCAGTTTCCTTTCTACTATCTCAAAAATTCTTAAAATAATCAAGGTCCTTCCTTTACAAGCAATGACATTGCAAAAATAAAAGGGTTCCAATCATTTCTTGCAGAAGTTCTGGCCACATGAACTGGGTCCACATGGAATTGCAAATTAAAAAAAATATACTGAGATACAAAATTCCACAGCCTGTAGGATTTCTCATTGAGAGGCACTTTGAGTGTGTACAGATGGAAACCAGGAGTAGGTATGGTCTTCCCATTACCACCTCCCCCAACACTTATTTTATCATTCTTCCCTTAAAGAGCAGAGAAGATTTTGTGTTCTGATCCCTTTATTTTAAGGAAGCAGCAGGGAACTTTAGATCATAACTGTCAGCTAAAAATTCCAAGGAAGCTGTCTGCATGCAAGTCAGGCTCAGAAGATGAAAGGTCAAGTAATAACTGGTGAGGTGATAGGAACTGCAAAAGAGGAAAATGAAAATCTATTGAAAAATGGGGAGTTACTGTGGAAGGCTAAATAGCTGAGAAAGACCCCAGGAGAACATTTCCAGCTGATTCCAGAAAGTCCACGGAATCATGGCCTGGAATGAGTGGCATCCACCAACATATTAAGATGGAGAGGAAGATTTTAGTAAGAATGACGTTTTGTCATCTCTGAGGCTTTAAATTATTTGGAGAAAACCAGGTACATTCCTTATGCCAGTTCCTAGATTTCTCTCTCACCTGGATTTTTGCAATAATCTCCTAATTTGTCTCCCCACCTTTGGTACACCTCCCCAGAATGACTCTCTCCACAACAACTAAGGTGATCTTCCAAAAGCACAAGTCTAACCACCCCTTTAACCTCTCCAGTGCTTCCCATTGCTCTCGGGATAAAGTGAAAATTCCTTAACATAGTCTACTTCTTTTACCTTCTCCACCCTTCTCCCAGCACACACACACACCTCAAATATTCCAACTGCAATATAATATCCTATTGGTTGTGTTTCTCTGGAGAACCTTGACAAAGGGTGTTTAAAACTTGTTATCATCAGATCTTATAGAATTGAAAGGAGTCTGAAGGAACTAATCTAAGTTTACATACTGTATACAAGCAAGTATAATAGAAGTAGCACAGAATTCTGGAGTCAGATTGCTTGTTTTTGTATCCTAACTCCATCTCTTACTTTGAAGAAATTACTAACCATTCTGCACATCAGTTTTTCTCATCTGAAAACCATGATACTGGTAGTGCCAACCTCAAGTTCAATGTGATTTTGAAATGACCTAATATGTGTCCAGCCCCTCTGTTAATGGTCTATTAAGAATTTTATCAAAGTCTCACTTTGTTTGATATATATCTGTCTCTATCTACATTTTTTATCAATCCATCCATCCACACTAAATATATATGCAACATATATACCATATACTTGAGCAGATTATATTTTGAAGTTTAATTAAGATGACATTATTTAATAGTATTTTGTAACAGTTACATGAGACTGCCAATGTCCTTCCTGTCCCTTCTCCTTTCATGCTGCTTATGATAGATGGAGACAAGGAGTGTCTTTTTCTCTTCACTTAGTACTTATGCAGTTTCTCTGCTTGAAGGAGCTGAGGCATACCCAGCAGGAATACTGGCTCTGTGACAAAGACTGTACTTGGGTATCAGAGCCCAAGCTGGATAGTGCAACTTGTCTTCTAGAGAGGCAGAATGATCAATTTCATGTTATAGATAAGGATATAGAAGATTTAGTTTAGAAAAAAAAAAACAAACATTGACTCATGTTGGGACACAGCTAGCACCAGAAAGTAGTTTTCTGCAACTGATGCAAAGCAGCAATATCCAGTAAGCAATTCTGATGCTACTAGAGCTATGATTTCTGCAGTTTGTCCTGTTCTTTTTCTCACTTCCTAACCTCACTATTGACTTCTTCATTTCATTTCTCACTTCACAGTTGATCTTTCTCTTCTAAGTTGTGATAAAGACAAGGTAATTTTTTTTCTGGCTGAGAGCAAAGTGTCAGCAGGTTTTTATTTATTTATTTTTTTTTTTTGAGGGCTTGCAGACACATGCCCTCTTGCTGTGTCCTCACATTACCTTTCCTCCACATGAATCCCTGATATGTCCTTGTATGTCCATGTTTTCTCGTTTCATAAAGACACCAGTCATGTATACAGATACCAGTTATATTGGCTTCATTTTAGCTTAATTGCTTTAAAGACCCTATTTCAAAATACAGTCACAATCTGAGGTACTGAAGGTTCAGTATGAATTTAGGGGGACACAATTCAGTCCACAATACTTACTAATGGATAGCAGCCATTCTGACCAGCGTGAGATGGTACCTCGTTGTGGTTTTGATTTGCTCCTATCCAAAAGTCTACAAACAATAAATCCTGGAGAGAGTGTGGATAAAGGGGAACCCTGTTACACTGTTGGTGGGAATGCAAACAAGTATAGCCACTATGGAGAACAGTGTTAAGACTCCTTAAAAAACTTGCAATAGAACTGCCATATAACCCAGCAATCCAATGCTGGGCATACACACCGAGGAAACCAGAATTGAAAGAGACACATGTACCCCAATATTCATAGCAGCACTGTTTATAATAGCCAGGACATGGAAGCAACCTAGATGTCCACTGACAGACAAATGGATAAGAAAGCTGTGGTACATATACATAATGAGATATTACTCAGCCATTAAAAAGAATACACTTGAATCAGTTCTAATGAGGTGGATGAAACTGAGGCCTATTAGACAGAGTGAAGTAAGTCAGAAAGAAAAACACCAATCAGTATACTAACACATATATATGGAATTTAGAAAGATGGTAACAGTGACCCTATATGTGAGACAGCAAAGGAGACACAGATGTATTGAACAGTCTTTTGTACTCTGTAAGAGAAGACAAGGGTTGGATAATTTGAGAGAATAGCACTGAAACATGCATATTATCATATGTGAAACAGATCGCTAATCCAGGTTTGATGCATGAGACAGAGTGCTCAGGGCTGGTGCACTGGGATGACCCTGAGGGATGGGATGGGGAGGGATGTGGGAGGGGGGTTTAGGATCCAGAACACATGTACACCCATGGCTGATTCATGTCAAAGTATGACAAAAACCACTACAATATTGTAACGTAATTAACTTCCAATTAAAATAATAAAAAAGTACTTACTAATGGGGTTTATGTCCCTATTGTACATTGTCCATGCTTGCTAAGTCTCTTTAGTCATGTCCAACTCTCTGGGGACTCTATGGACTGTGGCCTAGCAGGCTCCTCTGTCCATTGGATTCTCCAGGCAAGAATACTGGAGTGGATTGCCATGCCCTCCTGCAAGGGATCTTGCTGACCCAGGAATAGAACCCATTTCTCTTACATCTCCTGCATTGGTAGACGGGTTCTTTACCACTAGTGCCTCTTGGGAAGCCCATTGTACGCTGTACCCTTTCTCAAACCTTGGATCATACTGGACATTGCCAACTTCTCTTCAATTTTCATGCATTACAAGCTTGACTCCAAAATGACGGACAAAAGCATGATAATATGACATTATCAAAAGGAAGGTAACACAGTGTACTTTCCCATACTGCTAGAGTTAGTGTTGCTCTTAGTGTTAGTTGCTCAGATGTGCCTGACTCTTTGTGACCCCATAGACTGCAGCCCACCAGGCTCCTGTGTCCATGAGATTTTCCAGGCAAGGATACTAGAGTGGGTTGCCATTTCCTTCTCCAGGGGATCTTCCCAACCCAGGGATCAAAGCCGTGTACACTGCTAGAAGCTAAGTTAAAAACCACTTTTTTGAAACTCCTTTGCAATTAGGGTTCAGGATGCAAGTTAGGATTTGCAAATTAGATGTGTTCATGTGAACTTTTAAGAAAGGAGTAGAAGAGAGGTCATCGTCATGCTTGACTCATGTGCAATGTCATTCCTATAACTGACCTCTAGTCTTGAGCATCAAGATAGTTACAGCACTGAGCAGATTCAGTGCTCTGTTGCTTAGTCACCAAATTCCTGGAAGCCAAGTGCAGTGGTGATGATGGCAATGGGAGCGTCACAATTGGGCTTCCTGATTTTTCCATTGCATTTGATGAGGTAAATTCTGGAACTTAGTTTCAGTAGCCACCCCCAAATTCCTCATTTTTGGACTGCAACAAAAATATCAGCTATGAGATCGAGGGGGAGGGTCATTCTTGTGATGTACTGTAACGTTCCACACTTCTAGCCCTTTGAACACTTTAAAAGCCATAACTTCCTTGTTAAAAGATCTTTAACAAATCCTTGAGTGATATATGTTTCCAACACATAAGTCTGAGTGATATCAGTATATTACACATAATATAATAAGACTTATGAAAGAAAACTACAATATTTGTGTTAAAGAAATAAACACATAAAAGAGCATTACAGCCAATGTGGCCTGAGTGTTTAGAAGGTTTAGGCAGGATGAAATTCATGAACCTCAAAAGACATAATTAAATTCAATCTAAAGTCCAGTGGCTATTTAAAAATAAAAATGCCAGGAAATTAATGAGCTACTCAGTTCAGTTCAGTCGCTCAGTCGTGTCCGACTCTTTGCGACCCCATGAATCACAGCACGCCAGGCCTCCTTGTCTATCACCAATTCCTGGAGTTCACTCAGACTCACGTCCATCGAGTCAGTGATATCCAGCCGCCTCATCCTTGGTCGTCCCCTTCTTCTCCTGCCCCCAATCCCTCCCAGCATCAGAGTCTTTTCCAATGAGTCAACTCTTCTCTTGAGGTGGCCAAAGTACTAGAGTTTCAGCTTTAGCATCATTTCTTTTAAAGAGATCCCAGGGCTGATCTTCAGAATGGACTGGGTGGATCTCCTTGCAGTCCAAGGGACTCTCAAGAGTCTTCTCCAACACCACAGTTCAAAAGCATCAGTTCTTTGGTGCTCAGCTTTCTTCACAGTCCAATTCTCACATCCATACATGACCACTGGAAAAACCATAGCCTTGACTAGACAGACCTTTGTTGGCAAAGTAATGTCTCTGCTTTTGAATATGCTATCTAGGTTGGTCATAACTTTTCTTCCAAGGAGTAAGCGTCTTTTAATATCATGGCTGCAATCACCATCTGCAGTGATTTTGGAGCCCCCCAAAATAAAGTCTGACACTGATTCCACTGTTTCCCCAATGAGCCACTACCCATTTAGAATTCATTAGACAGTTTAGACAGATGATTTAAAGGGGAAAAAAAAAAAAACACATTTCCATGTTTATACTACTAGCTTTATTTCTTGGGAAATACACATGCATGCATATAAATGGTTGAAGCTTACCTTACTTTACTAAAAACATGAGGAAGGAAAGAGGCTCTATTTTAATACCAATAAAAGTGACTAATAAATAAAACTTGGCTGAGTATCAAAAGAGCAAATTCCTTCTGATGAACCTAAATTTAAAAAGCTCCTCAATCTTGTATATTATCTTAAATTTAGGACATTATCTTTCCTACAGGACTAGTCCCAACAAAAATGGGCCATGCCTTGGTAACTGCTCCATCAAAGAATGGGACAGCCTGTGCTTCATATCCAGTCATAATGTCATTCAGATGCATTTGCCTTGTAAATAAGAAAAGGCATCAGAGATGTTTCTCTCCTTAGGTCAGTAGTATCAGTCTGAGCCCTGGCAGGAAAATGGAAAGCACACTCAAAAATATAATTGAAGAGGGTTTAATGAAAGGTCTATTTACACTTAAG
Source organism: Oryx dammah (assembly GCF_014754425.2). Lineage (NCBI taxonomy): Eukaryota > Metazoa > Chordata > Mammalia > Artiodactyla > Bovidae > Oryx > Oryx dammah. The sequence goes on along the minus strand of NW_024070212.1, from coordinate 88,281,680 downwards.
GTCAAGGTTAAGGGACCCAAGACTCAGAGACCAGCAATAGTGATTTACTGCAGCTTCTGCTATGCATACTCTTTTTACCCTGTCCATTCAGAACTAGGAACCATTGTGGCCTATAAGCTCTAACTGGGCAGACAAGATGATCATTATTGGAACATGATGAGAGCTTCAGCCACGGGAAAAAATATGGCTGGCTGGAGCTGTAGCCATAGGTACAGAAAGGCAGCTACTGATAGCCTAGCAGAACAATGGAGCTGGCAATGATACACAAAAAGAAATGTCCCAAAGTGTCAGGGAACATTTAACAGGAGGATTCCTGCATGCTGTTTTCTATTTCTCAAGGATTCTCTGTTCCTTATCAGTTCCTATTCCAAAAGTGAGTAGAGCTGCATGCAGTTCTCAGGACTGAGGTCATAGGATGAGACATACAGTGACTCTTTTCAGCATCAATGACCTTGTATGTATTAGACTATCCATATTGTGGCTATTGATGAAATTTCATCCTGTGTAATAGCTGAGTAATCATCTTGCTAAAGATATATAAGCCTGCATTTCTGCTAATAAAGCACCCTTGCTCCATCAGAGCTTGGGTCCCCGTGTCTTTCTTTCTCTCTCTCTTTCACTTTCTTATCATCGACTCTGGACCACCAGGTTCTGGTCCATTAAAGGACCACAACACCAAACTCCATCCTACATGGTTGGAAAGTTTCAGATTTTGTAGCAAAACAAACAACAAACAAAAAAACTTGCTTCAATATGATGTACTGATCAAATGTTTCGGGGCAGGTTACTTATGTGATCTGAAACTGTCCTCTCAATTTGAAAATAGGAATAATAATGCCAAGGATGTCGGAGGGATCAATGGGGAAAATACATCTAAGAGTGCTCTGAAAATGATAAAACACAAGAGAATGGCATTTATTTTAATCATCATTTCTATTGTGTTATCTTCATTAATCATCACTGTTATTATTATCATCTTCAGAGACACTCTAACTTCAAAAGAAAATTTGAATAAGCCATCTTATGACCAAATATGATTTTCTTACATGCAAGTATGTTTCATTGCTTAGTAGTCCCTGCTGGCTACTAATATTTAAATATCAGGGATCCAGGTACAGTAACATTTTCAGAGATTAATAGAATAGTCTTAAAAGAACTTATAGAAACACAAGAGAAAATTTCCTAAATTTTTCTCTATGTGAAAATTGGGAGAGATGTTCATTCAGTGGGTCCTTAAATCTAATGCAGCAAATATAGCACAATTTTGCAACGCCCACCTCATGCACTCATGGTAGACATTACAGAGCCTAGAGATAACATTAGAACCAAACAACATTAGGGTTCAAGATAACATTAGTATCTTCCTTAATTCAGCATTCCAAACAGTCACCAGTGAGTTATTGATTGGAGGTGGCACATGAAATGAATCATATCCACTATCCCTGGATATTCAACTGATAGGTACTTTGTTGAAACATACTGGTTTAGGTATTGTTTTGGGTTTCACAGTGGATTAAGGATTTCAGTAAATTGGAGAAAGTCCAGAAAAAAGCAATCAATTTAGTTGAAGTTTTTCCTAAAAATGAGAAGACTTGGGAAGGATAAAAGTAAACTCTTCAAATATTTGCAAGGCTGTATGCTAAAGAAGGGACAATCAGTTTCATTGTGGCCCTAAGAAAAGAACTTGAGCCAATGCATAGAAGTGTCTGAGAACCATCTATCAGCTCTTTAGCATCCAGAGCTAACCATCATGGTATAAACTTTTAAAATCCTAAGTTTAGCTAAGCCTGGCTGAACCTTTGAAAGAGGTGTTTTGAAATAAAATAATTTTTGATTTAGGAGAGTAGGGAAGCTAGACAACTAGTAATAGCCATTCCAGGTGTAAATTTCCACAGTTCTAGGTCAATCTGGGTGTTCAGTGGTGCACAGCAGTTCTCAGAGGGCAGTTGTAAAGGAAAGTCATACTGGTTCATTTGGGAATCTTCAGATGGGTATAGAATTGGCAAAGTCCCATTCGATCCATTTGCCAGCTTTATTTTATAATGTGTCAGCCAGAACACCTATAGCCAATATTTTGTGCCCCAGAAAGGAAAGCCCACAATGCAGTAAATTATCTGTGATGCTGCCAAAAAGGAATTTCACTCTCAGATCAAATTTGGATTAAATGTAGTAAATCCAGAGCATTAGTGTTTAATCAAAAAGTTCTGTTGATGTACTTTAAGAGAATAAAACTCCCCTCCTTTAAAGGTCTGTTTGATGTAACACTTGAAAGTTGAGATGCAATCAATCATTAACAATGCTTAATATTCACTACCTTCTAGAAATACAATACAGTCAAGGTGCTGAGGTGTGAAAACTGGCCAAAGCTCAATTCTCATATTAGATGAAACCACTTTTGAAGTATCATTTTCATCTCTTCATTTGATTTAGCCATTTCTTCAGTACATCACCTTGATCCATCACCACTTATTTAAATTAAAACTTTACCTGTTTCTTGAGTCTCCAGGCACATGTAGAGACAAAAGAGGACCTAACATAAAAGACACAAGAAGAGCAGATTCTAGTTCCCAATTTCTGTGTAAAATGACCAAGCAGCAAAATGGGATTTAGATTGACTAGGTATTTATTTAAATATGAGCTAACAAATATCTGTAATGCCGCCTCCTTTGAGGACAACCTTGAGCACATAGATTCTGTCTTCTCTGTTTCCTTAACTCTCAGCACGGTGGTTGAAACATAACAGGGATTAATAGGTATGTAGTGAATTGAATCAAATATAAACCGCCAAGTGCTGCCTTCTCTGTACTCCTCAGAGTATTCAGCATGTGCAATTATCTTGTTTTGTTTTGTTTTTTTCTTTCTTAAATGTGTTTCCCGCCCTAGCCTATGAGCTCCTTTACAGCCCAAAGGATTACACCTTATGTCACTGATTCCTAGTGTCTAGTTCAGTGCCTGGTGGGCACTCCTTTAGTGTTTGTTGAAGGAATGATTTCTGGAGTGATATTACATCCACATACTCAAACAGGCTTTACTGAAGCCTGGGTGGTAAGGAACAATGGTTTTCAGAGTGACTGGAGTCCTAAATCAACCATTTACAAACCATGTAATCTATAGAAACATATTTATTCTCTATGAGTTCAACATCCTTATTTGTAAAATAGGAAGAGCAGTAATTTAAATATATGACATTTATCACTTACAAAGCTCTTTCGTACATATATTCATTCTATTCCGTTTTCATCTTCCTAGTCACAGTGGATGTACTCTAGGCAAGACGGTCACATGACAAGTAAGAGAAAAAGCTTTAGAGTTGGGTTTTCTGATTTGAAGCACAGATTTGATTCCTTAGAGATTTGATTTATTAGATATTAATTAGATATAGGGAGACTTACTCCTATGCCTCAAGTTCCTCTTCTATAAAATAGGAATAGGAATAGTAATAGTACCTAATTTACAGACTGTTGCATGTAAAGCGTGTAGAATGGTGTTTGGCACATGTATACAGAAATTTTAGCTATGAATATGACTATTATTGGTATTTCTGCATCTCTGCCTTCCTTTGAATAGAACCTGGAAGCTTCCATGTATTATTTAACCCAATTATCCAGCTGCTTGAACTGAGAATCATCATCATCATCTTCTAATGACATTTTCTTGATAAAGTGATATTGGCTCATATTGTCTTTTTATTAATTTGATGAGTTCCAGAGCTACATTTTTATTCCTCTAGTCATTGAGTAGTTTATAGAATCACTTAGATCCAACTTTAGCCCAGTAATCTAGCCCCTCTACAGTGAGATCCATCTCAATTAATTTTTCTTCTACCTCTCCAGCAACTCTGATTAAATGTTTCAAAATTGTCTTCCCTCTCCCTAACAGACTTTTATCTCAACATCTTAGTCTTTCTTCATAATGTCCCCCAAATCCATCTTTATACTACTAAAAATGTAGTTCAGATCACACCATCTTTTACCTAGGCAATTGAATCAGCCTCCTAACTGGTCCTTCAGCTTGTAGTCCCCCAATTTCATCCTCTATTCCACAGTCAGGCCAACCTTTCCAAAGCACTGCTTAAGTATTATGAGCCTCTCCTCAACCTTATTCAATAAGGTTCCAGATTGCTGACAACGTAAAAGTGAAATATAAGGTTAACATCTGTAGTTCACTCAACCAGCACCCCTTTGCCTCTCTAGAAATTAAGTTCCAAAATTATATGGGAGGGGAGGGACTTCTCTGGTGGTCCAGTGGTTAGGACTCCATGCTTTCACTTCAGGGGGCAGAGAATCAGTCCCTGGTCAGCAAACTAAGATATTGTATGCCACTAAAAAAAAAAAAATGGGGTGGGGGAGGGCTAATATTTATTTTAGAGCCTACCTGAGCTAGAATGATGCTAAGATTTTCTGCTCCATCTTGATTCTCATACATTCACTAGCATATGTCTTCCAGCAGACATAGGAACTACCGCAGGCTACTTTCCTTCCAGAACAGACATGATGCCAGACTTACTCACCCACCCCCATTGCCCTCTGTGAGTCTCCTCTTTACTGGTTGTCATTTTTATTTGTATCTGCCTTCACAGTCTGCCTCCATTTCCTGGCCGTGACCCACTGGATCAGTGATGGAATTTCAGAGTACTCAGATGGGCCATGATCTAGTATTTCCTTAATGTACTCCTTTCATGAGCTGCAAACATAGAAATTATTAGCAAAATGTGCCTTTTTGAGCTTTTGGAACACTGTGAGAGCTAGACGTATGTTCCAGTTTCTGGAACATATGCCCACCACCACTGCAAGGTGGGCATTGTTACCCCATTCTTAATGGAAACTGGGGCTTAGGGGATGGTGAAGTACCTGGTTCAAAGATGCACAGCTAGCAAGTAGCAGATCCACAATTGGAGTCCAAGTGGTTTGAGGTGAAATCCTATGCTCTTTTCCAAGTACGTGCTTCTTGCACAGATAGCAAACTAGGTCACTTTGTTCTATGTACTTACACAATTCAGTAGTAAAAACAACATATCATATTAGGTTGGGTGGTGAAAATTCTTTTCTGTACTACTGTCTCCATTCCTAAAGTCTCTGGAATAAAGTAAACTCTGACTTCTCATAATCAAATAGCCGAAAACATCCCCTTACATTATGGAGGCAGCGTGAAAGAGAAAAGCCTTAAGAATCAGACCAGACAAATCGTAGTGTACTAGCTTGATGACCTTGAGCAAGTTATTAACTCTCTGGAGGCATTTTCTTATGTAGAAAATGAGAATGTACTTCTCATTCCTATGTCTGCTGGGTATTGGGGAATGAAAACCATATTTTAAACACCTAGACAAATCAACAAACGTTAACTCACCATCTCTTTTATTCCCTCAATGACTATCTCCTTCTGCCAATAAAGAATGTTTTTAAAGAAGGAACTTATTTTGCCCATAAAATTCTACCTCTTTCAATTATAGTCTTCCAAAGAAGACTGAATTTGGCTTTGTTTTGAGTGTTAACACCTTCATATAAAACAGCATCTATTGGGAAGTGTTGGGATCAAATGAAAGATCAGTCTAATTCCTTTCTGTAGATTCATTATTCAAGGAAGGCTAGAACCCACTAGCTGCCAAAGCCATGAGTAAAGCGTAATTTCAAAAACTAAACCATCTTACCACATAAAGAGCAATACAATTCTAACCTCAGAGTTATCCAACCTCAGATGGAGAGAAATGAAATAAAAATATGAGTTATATAAGTGAGGAGCCCAGAGCCAGTTTGCAATATTTTCCAAGAATTTCTTTATAAAAGCCATGGAAAAAACACGGAATAGTTATTTTGGCCTTAACAGTGTGTGTGGCAGAGCACCTCACAAAGTTTTCTGATTAGTTTTTACTGCTATTTTATTATACAATCTGTGTTGTATAAATGTTTCAAAGTCAATTAGATTCAGAAGGTCCCTATTACATGATCTCAAGCAATATTCCACTTAGGGAGAGCCTCTCATCCTCAGTGTACAGGGCTGAATATTTACCCCCTGCTTGAGGGAAGAAAAATAGTGGGAGGGAAGATAAAAATAGCCATAAATGGTTATGAAACACTGTACTTCATAGGGTATTACTAATATTAAATGAGGTTACAGTACTCTTTATTCACCCAAATGTTACTTTCTTTGAGAAAACTGGCATTGAATTTAGCTCTAATAATATTTTTCTAGGTTTTACTCCTTTGTAAGTTCTTTATTCTCTGCCTATCAGCTAGTCAGTGTCCATGGTGGGATGTCAGCCTACATCCTCTTCTGTGATTCTTCTTGACAAGCTATGCATATACTGATTCAGTCTCTAACTCTTCACTGGTAATTCTTAAGTCTCTAGCTGAAGTTCATAACACTATCGAGCACAAGAAACCATAAATCTGATTTCTAAATATCTTCACTTGACATGAAAGAGAAAACTTAAAAATTTAGTCCAGAATTGAACTCATCATATTTACCCTCAAATTTCTCTTTCTTCTTGACAATTAGTCAAAAGTATAATAAACCTTAGTGTTTACTTAGGGGCTTTCAACTCAAGTTCTAGAGTCAAAGCAGAAGTCTAAACCATAATTAAAGTGAAGTCGCTCAGTCATGTCTGACTCTTTGTGACCCCATGGACTGTAGCCTATCAGGCTCCTCCATCCATGGGATTTTCCAGGCATGAGTGCTGGAGTGGATTGCCATTTCCTTCTCCAGGGGATCTTCCTGACCCAGGAATCGAACCCGGGTCTCCCGCATTGCAGGCAGACACTTTACCATCTGAGCCACTAGGGAAGCCCCAAAAGGGAATAAGAATTCCCCCCAAAGTATCTGCCACTAGCAAATACTCAGAATCTGATCAATTTATAGCAATGTTATTTTCTTTAAAAAAAAAAAAAGACTTTTTGAGAAAGTATAACTGATATGCAAATTACCTCTTTTTCTAGAACATAATGGAATAACAAGGAACATATCTGCTTTACTCCTTAAAATAACTTGAAATCTGTGAAAAAATACATACAAAAAACTAGTTTTCAGGTATTGGCCAATAGGTAGCACAAGACTGAGAGAAGGGAAACAAACAAGATGAGTCCTTTGCCCAGCCTAGTGTTGAAGAGCAGTGTAGAGTTGCAGAGTAGTCTAGAGAACACTCAAATAGATCAGAGTTTGACAGGCAAAATTTGCTAGAATTTGAGAGACACAGTATCAGATTGTAGGGAACTCCAGAGATCTGCAGAAGGTTCCTTCAAATTTCTGGCTGAGGACTAGTCTATGCTTGCATAAAAGAAAATCATCTGAAGTCAGGGAAGAGCCATATAGAGGGCTGAAAGAGCGTGTGTCAACTGACTAGAGTTAAGTAAAATATAATAGTTAGGGCATCAGGTCAAGTTCTCAGAAAGAGGATCATCTTAATAGTGGCACTAAGTTAGCTTTAGATATAAATATACTCTGGACATGCCTTTAAAAATCTTGAAAGCAAACAACTGATTCCAAATAACTTAGCCACATGCCAAAACAAAAAACTTTGCATTATGTAAAGGAATATAACAAAACTCAGCACCTAACAGTGTAAAATCACAATGTCTAGCATCCAATACAAAGTTAACAGATATTCAGAGGTGCAGAATAATATAAGAAGTAACCAGGAGAAAAATTAATAGAAACAGACCCTTGTGTGATTAAATTAGCAGACAAGTATGTTAAAGCATATGTTCTGTATATTTATGAAGACACAAAAAACATAAGGAGGATGCAAAGGGAAATGCAAGAGATAAAAATGAGACTCACATGAAACATATAGAAATAAGAAAAGCAATATCTGAAATGAAAAATAGATGGATTATATCTTGAAGAAGAAAATTAACTTGAAGATCTAACAGTTGAAACTGTCAAAACTGAAACACATAGAGAATAGGAAGCAGAGCATCAGGATAGACCAAAGGAAATATTCTTCAAAATGAAATACATTGTCTAAAAAAATTCAAGACCAACAAAGTAGTATGGAATTCACATACAAGCAGATCTGCACTGTAAGGTTTGTTAAAGGAAATTCTTTAGGCAGAAAAAAATGCTACCAATTGGAGATTCAGATCTAAACAAAGGAATGACCCGCTGCCAGAATGGTAAGTATATATTTTCTTATTGTTAATATCTTTAAAACAATTAACTTAAAACAATAATAACAATGCTGAATTATAGAACATAGATAGAAGTAAAATTAATAATAATAGAAGAGGGAAACTGAAGTATGCTGTTGTACAGTTCTTACACAGTACATAAGGTGGCATAATATTAATTGAAGGTGAAGTGAAGTGAAGTGAAGTTGCTCAGTTGTGTTCGACTCTTTGTGACCCCGTGGACTATAGCCTGCCAGGCTCCTCTGCCCATGGGATTCTCCAGGCAAGAATACTGGAGTGGGTTGCCATTTCCTTCTCCAGGGGATCTTCCTGACCCAGGGATTGAACCCAGGTCTTCCGCATTGCAGCAGACGCTTTAACCTCTGAGCCACCAGGGAAGCCCCAATTAAAGGTGGACTGTAATAAATTACAGAAATATTTTGTAAACCCTAAAACAACCATCAAAAAATTTAAGGAAAAGAGATTAAGACAATAGTGAGGAAGGAAAAAACACTAAAACTATTCATTCCCAAAGAAGGCAGGAAAGGAATAAAGAATAGAAAGAACAACTAGAAAACAAATTGCAAGATGGCCATTTAAGCTCACCAAGTTGATAATTACATTAAATTTAGATGGCCAAAATGCCCCAGTTAAAAGAGAGTGATTTTCAGACTGACTACAGGAAATCCATTTTAATATATATACATTGATGTCTAAAAGTTCAGTTCAGTTCAGTCGTGTCTGACTCTTTGTGACCCCATGAGGCATGCCAGGCTTCCCTGTCCATCACCAACTCCTGGAGCTTGCTCAAAGTCATGTCCATAGAGTCAGTGATGCCATCCAACCATCTCAGCCTCTATCATCCTCTTGTCCTCCTGCCTTCAATCTTTCCCAGCATCAGGGTCTTTTCCAGTGAATCAGTTTTTCCCACCAGGTGGCCAAAATATGGGAGTTTCAGCTTCAGCATCAGTCCTTCCAATGAATATTCAGGACTGATTTCCTTTAGGATTGACTGGTTTGATTTTGCAGTCCAAGGGACTCTCAAGAGTCTTCTCCAACACCACAGTTCAAAAGCATCACTTCTTTGGTACTCAGCTTTCTTTATGGTCCAGCCCTCACATCCATACATGACTACTGGAAAAACCATAGCTTTGAAATAGACAGACATTTGTTGTTGTCTAAAAGTAGAACTTTGCCAAAAGTATACCATGTTTACATCAAACAAAGGAATATTGGAATGACTATATTAATATTAGGCCGAGTAGATTTCGGAAGAAAGAATATTACTAGAGTTAGAGAGGAATATTTTATAAAATGATTAAAAATGTTACTTCATCAAGAAGGTATACCAATCTGAAAATATATATATGTGCATATAAGAACAGAGTTTCAAGGTAATATGAAGCAAACCCAAGCAAAATTGAAAGTAGAAACAGAAACATCCACTACTACAGTCGGGTATTTCAAAACTTCACTCTCAGCAACCAGTAGAACAAAAATGATAGAAAAATACCAGGATGTAAAAGTCTTTAACAACACTCTCAGCCCACTTATTTATAAATAAATAAAATTTATTGGTCGTTCCACTCCAAAAGCAGAACACAAATTTTGCAATAAGATAGATCACAGTCTGGGGGGTACATATCAGGTCTCAATAAACTTACTCATACATAATTGATTTGACCACAAGAAATTTAAACTAGAAATGGATGTCAAGAAGATATCTGAAAAATTTCCAAATATTTGGAAATTAAATAATACACTTCTAAATAGCTCATTAATCAAAGAAGAAACAGGGAAATTAGAAATTACTTTGAACTGAATGAAAATGAAAACACAACATATCAACACTTGTGGAATACAGATAAAGCAGTTCTTAGTGGGAATTTTATAGCACTAAATGCTTACGTTATAAAATAAAGTTCTTAAAATGATCTAAGATGCTATTTAGGTCTTTCCTGGTAGCTCAACTGATAAAGAATATGCCTGCAATGCTGGAGGCCTGGGTTGAATCTTAGATTGGGAATATTCCCTGGAGAAGGGAAGGGCTACCCACTCCAGTATTCTGGCCTGGAGAAGTCCATGGATTGTATAGTCCATGGGGTTGTAAAGAGTTGGACATGGCTGAATGACTTTCACTTCACTTCAAGATACTATTTAAGAAACTAGGGGAAAAACAAATTTATGTACATTCATTTTTAATGTACAGTTTAGTAAGTTGTGATAAATACATGCTATCTATATGACCATAATCACCACCAAAGCATCTTTGTGCTCTCTGAAGTTAGACTATTCCTACCACCACTATCACTGATACAAGCCCAGGGTGACAACTGATCTGCTGTTAGTTATTATGTTAGGACCAAACAGGAGCCATGACAGGCTTCAGGGGGCCAAGGTAGGCCTAAGTCTCCTTTACAGAGGGGCTGAGCTATTGCCAAGGAGGAGCTGAGATCATCCTCCACCAGCGCCAGGACTCGACCAATCAGTATACTCCCTGTAGCCTGGTCCAAGCTTATCAGGACAAGGACGAAAACCCCCCTGAGAAAGCCCGCGCACGTGAAAATCTAGCCAATTAGTAGATGCTAAGGAACCCTTGCAACCAATCCGCCCCTGTCAACTCCCTGTCTTTGTCTTAACCCTATAAATACTGCTGTGATTCAGGGCTCGGGGCCCTTGTTCCACTCCACTGCGCTGGATGAAACTTGGGTCCTGGCTCGAGCTAGCAATAAATTCCCTTTTTGTGTTTGCATTGCTGTGGATGTCTTGTTTTCTCCGTTCTGGGGATTGGGACCTTGGGCATAACATTTGGGGGCTCGTCCGGGATCCCCTGACTGAGAAGAACAACACTTTCCAGGCATAAGGGAAGCCTCACTAGGAGGAGGTATATCTGGACGCCGGCATCAGGTCAGGGGGCGAAAGAGTCGCCCAGCCAGCATAAGTCCAGGGCCCAGCATTCGAGCTGGAAGGCAGCTGGTTCTGTGAGCCATTCTGTAAAGGAACGGGGGGAAACGTTTCTCCCGATCCTGAGTCTGGTGGGCAGTGGATGCTCTTCGGTAAGGTAACTTTGGGGAACAGGACAACAGCAACCCGGGATAAACCTAGTTCAGTGTTTTTGGCCGATACTTGTTCGTCTACTGTCTGTCGTTTGTCTTTGTGTGCCAGCTCCGTGCCTTTTAGTGTGTTTATTGTGGGTGTTGCCGTCATGGGTCAAAGTTATTCTACAATGACAAAGTTATTCTGTAATGACTGACCATTTTTCTGATTTTAAGTCCAAGGCTCAGAATCTATCCCTGCTAGTAAAGAAGAGCAAGCTGAAAACCCTATGCTCATCTGAGTGGCAGACATTCCAGGTCGGCTGGCCGCTGGAGGGAACTTTCGGCCTGCCAGTCATCCAGGCTGTTAAAGAAAAAATAATGGCTCCTGACCCTCGGGGCCATCCGGACCAAGCTCCTTACATCCTGGTCTGGGAAAATCTAGTAGAAGACCCTCCCGTCTGGCTGCACTGAAATCTCGCCTCCCCCATATATCCCACCACCCTTGCTCCCGCAGGTACCTCAGGTGTCGTCCAGAGAACAAAGGGGGAACTCAGAACCCTCGGCTCCGCAGCAGGAGGGGGGCCAGCCCAGGGAACTCGCGGAAGGACCTGAGGGGGTGGAGACTCGTTTGACTACGGGAGCCCAGAGGCCCCTTTGTCTACCGTTCAAGTGCTTCCTGTCAGGGTGGGGCCGGCCAATCCTGATGGGGAACGGAATTATCAATATTGGCCATTCTCTACCAGCGACTTATATAACTGGAAAGCTCAAAACCCCTCTTTTTCTGAAAAGCCCCAAGGCCTTATTAATCTTTTAGACACTATCCTGTTTACTCACACTCCTACTTGGGATGATTGTCAGCAGCTGTTACAGGTGCTTTTCACCATGGAAGAACAGGAGCGAATCCTCTCGGAAGCGTGGAAACACGTTCCCGGAGCGGATGGGAGACCGACCATGCAGCCCCATCTAGTGGAGGAAGGGTTCCCTTCCATGCGGCCGAATTGGGACTTTGAGCGCCCGGAAGGTAGGGAGCGTCTTCGAGCCTACCGCCAGATTCTCATGGCTGGCCTAAGGGCAGCTGCCAGGAAACCCACGAATTTGTTGAAAGTAAGTCTTGTAAGACAGGAGCCAAACGAGAGCCCGGCAGCCTTTTTAGAAAAGTTAATGGAAGCCTTTAGGCAGTATACGCCCATGTACCCCCAGGCTGATGAGTCACGCGCAGCAGTTCTGTTAGCTTTCGTGAACCAGGCAGCTCCAGATATCAGGAGAAAGTTACAGAAGATAGAAGGGCTGGGGGAACTGTCAATACAGGACCTGGTAAGGGCAGCTGAGAAAGTGTTTAATAACAGAGAGACCCCTGAGGAGAGGGAGGACCAGATTAGACGGGAAGAAAGAGAATATGAGGAGCGGATTAGACGGGAGGAAAGGGAATATAGGGCTGAAGAAAACCGGAGAAATCAGAAAGAGCTGGCTCAGATGCTTTTTGCGGGGACGAGAAAAGCGCCCGAAGCCCCGAGAACTAAAGACACCCAGTCAGGAGGAAAGGAAAAACCAGCTAGACCTGCCCTTAAGAGAGACCAATGCGCTTACTGCAAAGAGCAGGGACACTGGAAAAATGAGTGCCCCAAGAGAGATCTGAAGAAAAAGACTGTAAGAACGGAAGACTCTTCCTCGGGGACCCACGTCTTATATGCAGGGGAAGATAGTGATTAGGGGTGTCAGGGCCCAGCACCTCTCCCCGAGTCCTGGGCAACTATTAATGTGGAGGGGAAACTGGTCAGCTTCATGGTGGATACGAGAGCCCAATACTCAGTTCTCAACCAAAAATTGGGGCGGATGTCCAAAAAGACTAGCTTGGTCCAGGGAGCCACTGGGACAAAGAGATATTACTGGACTACTAAACAAAAAGTGGACTTGGGAGCCCAATGGGTGTCCCACTCATTTCTGGTGATCCCGGAATGTCCGGCCCCTTTATTAGGAAGAGACCTATTGGCTAAAGTCAATGCGCAAATTCACTTTGACTCTGGGGGGATATCAGTCACAGACGGGCTTGGACAACCAATCCATGTTTTATCCCTAGCACTGAGAGATGAATACAGACTATATTCACCAAAGCCCCCTGCAACTGTGGATCCTGCTATGCAACAGTGGCTTCAGAAATACCCTCTGGCCTGGGCAGAGATAGCGGGAATAGGACTGGCTAAACAAAGACCTCCCATTGTTGTTGAATTAAAAGCAAATGCTATCCCTGTGAGGGTGAAACAGTATCCCATGAGCCAGGAGGCCCGGCAAGGAATTATGCCACACATCCAGTGCCTCCTAAAGGCAGAAATTCTCAAAAAGTGCCGGTCCCCATGGAATACTCCCCTGTTGCCTGTGAAAAAGCCTGGGGGAACAGACTTTAGACCAGTCCAAGATCTTCGTGAAGTCAACAAATGGGTGAGTGACATTCATCCCACTGTCCCTAACCCATACACCCTCCTGAGCAGCTTGCCACCAGACTATGTCTGGTATACAATTTTAGACTTGAAAGATGCCTTTTTCAGCTTGCCTTTGGCACCCCAGAGCCAGGAAATCTTCACATTTGTATGGGCTGATGAGGACTGCCAAACTGTGGGGCAGCTGACCTGGACTCCCCTCCCACAGGGGTTCAAAAACTCGCCGACGTTGTTCAATGAGGCTCTAGGCGAAGATCTCTGTGAGTATTGAACCAGCCACCCCGAAGTCGTTCTGTTGCAGCATGTAGATGACCTAATGCTGGGCGCTACGACTGAGGAGGTATGCCTAAAGGCCACAGGCGATCTCCTCCAGACTTTGGGGACATTGGGGTACCAGGCAAGTGCAAAGAAAGCCCAAATTGCTAGACAGGAAGTCATTTATTTGGGATATAAAATAAAGCAGAGACAAAGATGGTTGACTCAGGCTATGAAAGAGACTATTCTACAGATCCCTGAGCCAACAACTCCCTGGCAGGTGAGGGAGTTTTTAGGGATGGTTGGGTACTGCAGGCTATGGATTATGGGCTTTGCTGAAAAGGCCCGACCTCTATATGAAGGAAGCAGAGAAAATAGAGACTGGACTTGGACTGAGCCAATGAGGCGGGCATTTCAGGAACTTCGACAGGCATTACTGGAAGCCCCAGCCCTTGCCCTTCCAGACCCAGCTAAGCCGTTTCAACTGTTTGTGGATGAAAAGCAGGGAGTAGGGAAGGGAGTCCTGACGCAGCAATGGGGACTGTGGAGATGGCCTGTGGCATATCTCTCTAAACGACAGGATCCAGTAGCTGTGGGATGGCCACCCTGTCTCCGTATCATTGCGGCCACTGCTCTCCTTGTCCATGATGCTGACAAGCTGACTTATGGACAGCGTCTCCTGGTCTACACTCCTCATGCCATAGAGGGAATCCTCAAATAGCCACCAGGTAAGTGGATTTCTAATGCTCGCTTAACCCATTACCAGGCCCTGCTGCTGGATGCTCCCCGGATACACTTTCAAACACCTTGTTTTCTGAACCCTGCCACTTTGCTACCCATCCCGGAGGAGGACGGGCCCCTCCATAACTGTGTTGAGGTGTTAGCTGAGGTAACCGCCATACAAAAAGACCTCAGTGACTTGCCATTAGAAAACAGTGAGTTGGTATGGTTCACGGATGGGAGCAGTTTTATAAAGGATGGACAGAGAAAAGCGGGGGCAGCTATAGTAGATGACACTGGAAGGATCATCTGGCCTGAGGCCTTGCCCCCTGGAACATCAGCCCAAAAAGCAGAACTGATAGCTATGACACAAGCACTAGAGAGGGCAAAAGGAAAAAGAATCACTATTTACACTGACAGCCGATATGCATTCGGCACTGTGCACATTCAAGGCCCCATATATAAAGAGCAGGGGCTCTTGACAGTGGAGGGAAAAGAGATTAAACGTGCCTGAGATTCACAGACTCTTGGCAGCGGTCCACTTGCCCCGGGCAGTGTCCATAGTGCATGTCCTGGGACACCAGAAAGGAGAGGGTGCCAGGGCCCGAGGCAACCGTGCTGCCGATGCAGCAGCCTGTGAGGCAGCTGCTGGAGACCATGAGGCCCATATACTGACTGTGGGATTGCCACCGCCGGGGATGGGAACACTTTCTCCAAGCCCCATATACTCCCCCTCTGATTTGAGCTGGGTGCAAGATAATACCACCCGTCCTGCTGGCAAAAACGGATGGTATCGGGACCAGGATGACAACCTGTTGCTTCCTGCCGACCTGGGCAAACATCTCTGTACCCATTTACATCAAACCACCCATTTGGGAGAGAAAAAGACTTTGACACTCCTACAAACAGCGCAGTTGCGGTTTCCCCAACAGAAGAAAACCATCCAGGATATAGTCCGTACCTGCAAGGTCTGTCAGATGATGAGACTGGGAAAAGGACAGCACACAGGTGTAAGATATCGGGGGGAAAGGCCAGGACATCATTGGGAGATAGATTTCACTGAGGTAAGGCCAGGCAAGTATGGGTACCATTACCTGTTAGTTTTGGTTGATACGTTTTCCGGGTGGGTAGAAGCTTACCCCACTAAAAAGAAGACAGCGGTAATGGTGGCTAAGAAACTCCTAGAAGAGATTACACCTAGGTTTGGGTTGCCAGTATCTATTGGCTCTGACAATAGACCTGCATTTGTGAGTAAAATTGTGCAAGGACTGGCCTCAGCCCTGGGGACCAAATGGAAGTTACATTGCGAGTACAGTCCCCAGAGCTCAGGACAGGTAGAAAGAATGAATTGGACACTAAAAGAAACTTTAACAAAACTGGCAATTGAGACTGGCGGGGACTGGGTGACCCTCCTTCCCTTCACGCTTTTTTGGGTGCGCAATACCCCCTATAAACTAGGTCTGACTCCCTTTGAAATTGTATATGGAAGTCCACCTCCCATTTGTCCAGTGTCTGAAGGAAAGAGTAAACCACCTCTTTCGTTACGTGCCTTCCAACAGGAAATGCTAGCTTTGAGTAAGGTGCATAAACATATCTGGTCACTGATGTGGAAAATTTATGAGAGCCAGAATGAAGGGACCATCCTGTCCCATGATATAGGACCGGGGGATTGGGTTTGGGTCAAGAGACATCAGTCAAAGACCTTGGAACCAAGATGGAAGGGCCCTTATGTTGTTCTCCTTACCACCCCTACTGCCCTCAAGGTGGACGGAATTGGACCCTGGGTACATTGCAACCACGTGCAACAGGCCAGTCCAGAAGAACAAGAACAAGAGGGCTCAAAAAGAATGGAAGTCAACACTGCATCCTTCCAATCCCTTAAAGTTGAAGCTCATCCGACAGCAGATCTTGGATGGATCACTCTGACTCTCCTGATGATGGCTGTCCTCCTCGACCCTGGAACTGCCAGCACTGACCCACATCAACCTGTCAAGATCACCTGGAGACTTCAAAATGGGCTGACACGAGAGGTACTCAATACGACCACTGAGACACATCCTCCGAACACCACCTGGTGGCCTGACTTATATTTTGACTTCAAGGACTTATTGGACACCCCTTGGTCAGTGCTTTTCATCCGATCTAGAGGTTTTGGGGCATGTCCTGGTCATAAAAGTGACGAGAAAACTTGTGGGGGTATACAACATTATTTCTGTAGGTCATGGAGCTGTGTGACTTCAAGTGATGGGGTAAGGAGATGGAAAACTAGCAACTGAGATTTAGTCAACTTCTCCTTCACTCAGCCTGTGTCAAGAGATGAATTCTATGAATTCTATGATCAGGAAGATGAGATACCTAAAGATGAGATTGCTCAGGTAAAATTAACATTTAACCAGAATTTGGGTATGCAGGAAAAGTGTTGGGTGTTTGGATTATCTTGGGGCTTCCAGCTATAGGCTGATGAACTGGTTCAATGTAAAATCTGGGGGAATCTTGATTGTAAGTCAGATCATAGAACCTATCCGAACCCAAACTGTAGGCCCCAATCAGATTGAAAATCCGGACCCACAAAGGGTGTTTAAGGCAGATCCAACTCAGAGGGCTACAACTCTGATCCCTACACCCTCCGTTTCTCGACCAGGAGGCCAGCCTAATATAGCGGAGGCCCTCGACCCCTTGTCCTCCACCTCCAACCTAGAAACGTTGGATCTGTTATGGGATCTAGTTAAAGCAGCCTTTAAAGCCCTAAACCATTCTAACCCCAGAGCAACTCAATCTTGTTGGCTCTGCTACACTCTTTACCCTCCCTTTTATGAAGCAATAGGCTTGGATGTTTCTTACAACCTATCTACCAGCTCAGGTCCACCTCAATGTCCCTGGAGAAAACATAGGGTTGGTCTCACTATGAAAGAAGTTTGGGGAAGAGGACTTTGCTTAGGTAAAGTTCCACTTGAAAAGACTCCCTTGTGCGCCCGGACAATCAATCTCACAGAACTGGACCAAATAAAATGGATTGTGCCCGAGGCAGGGGGATGGTGGGTCTGCTCACACACCAGGCTGACTCCGTGTCTATATGCATCAGGTTTTAACCCAAATAGAGAGTTTTGTGTATTAGTGACTGTGATGCCCAAAATCTTCTATCACCCTGAAAAAGTTATGTATGACTATTGGGCCAAGGAGACTATAGATCAGTTAGGGAAAAGCAGAGTTAAGAGAGAGCCTATCACAACCATCACGCTAGCGAAAATGTTCGGTCTCGAGATTGCCGGGGCAGGGACAAGAATAACATCCCTGACTATGCAAAATCAGGGATTCACTTCCCTATGAGCGGCAATAGATAAAGACATTACCCGTATAGAACAGTCAATCAGCCACCTCGAAGAATCCCTAATTTCACTGTCAGAAATGGTTTTGCAAAACAGAGGGGGCCTAGACTTGATCTCCCTACACGAAGGTGGATTATGTGCGACTTTGGGGGAAGAATGTTGCTTTTATGCAGACCACACTGGGGTGGAAAGAAAGTCTATGGCAAAAGTGAGGAAAAGATTAGCACAGCAGAAGAGAGAGCAAGAAGCCCAGCAGGGGTGGTTCGAGTCCTGGTTCCATCAATCTCCTTGGCTAACAACGCTAATTTCTATCTTACTCGGACCGCTCATTATACTCCTACTCATTCTAACTTTTGGCCCATGTATTTTAAATAAATTGATAACCTTTGTAAGAGAACAAATTAGTACCGTTCAGGTAATGGCACTGAGGCAACAATATCAGGCAGTGTCTCAAAATGGAGAGGAAGATTCCTCTCAAGGATAAAAAGACAGCGGGGAATGTTAGGACCAAACAGGAGCCATGACAGGCTTCAGGGGGCCAAGGTAGGCCTAAGTCTCCTTTAAAGAGGGGCTGAGTCATTGCCAAAGAGGAGCTGAGATCATCCTCCCCCAGCGCCAGGACTCGACCAATCAGTATACTCCCTGTAGCCCGGTCCAAGCTTATCAGGACAAAGATGAACCCCCCACCCCCACCCCCCGAGAAAGCCCGCGCGCGTGAAAATCTAGCCAATTAGTAGATGCTGAGGAACTCTTGCAACCAATCCGCCCCTGTCAACTCCCTGTCTTTGTCTTAACCCTATAAATACTGCTGTGATTCAGGGCTCAGGGCCCTTGTTCCACTCCACTGCGCTGGATGAAACTTGGGTCCTGGCTCGAGCTAGCAATAAATTCCCTTTTTGCGTTTGCATTGCTGTGGATGTCTTGTTCTCTCAGTTCTGGGGATTGGGACCTTGGGCATAACAATTATAGATTATTTTTGCTTATTGTAGAATTCCATATAAATGGATTAACTCATTATACAACTCGTGTCTCTGGCTTCTTTTTCTCAGCATGTTTTTTGAGATTTAGCCATTCAATTTTATGCATCAATGATTTTTTTTTCCCTTTTATTGCTGGGTAACATTCCATTATAAGAGTAACACAATTTGATTATCTGTCTACCTTTTGATGAGCACTTATACTGTTTCCATTGACTATTATGGGTAAAATTGCTACGAACACTTGTATAAAAATGAGTTTGGGACTCACCCAAAATTTTACATTTTCTTGGCTTCTTCTTCCCTAACCTGCTCCACCATTCCTTTACTGATAGCCTCAGGGATATTTTATTAATCACTTGCACCAGAATTCTTGGCTCAGAATCTGTGCTGAGAAGAACCCAATCTAAAACATCACCTGAAGCAAGTACTCTCAATATAATGCTTATACTTAAGATTTTCCCGGAAATCCCTCATTGCCTCCAGACTGATAGCCAAAGTCAAGTCTTAGTACAGCTTAGGCAGGAAATTGCAGTCCCTGCTCCAAGAGGAAACATCTTTCTCCTAACATTCACAGAACCATAGGGTATATGTAAGAATAGATCTTGAGGTGTGGGATCTAAGGAGGCAGAATACAAGACTAGGTAGGCAAGAATTTTTTGACTTGAGATTCAACATTCTTGCAAGTATATCTGTAACTAGTTCTAATTCAAGATCTTGGATTTTAAAGGGCCATACTGAGATGGAAGTGAAAGAAAATGATCAGAAAGTAAGAGAAGTAAGAATATTAAAATGGATTTATTAGGTGAGAATAGCATAAGGATAAGGATCAAGAGGATATTCAGTTTATCAAGGCAACATATACTATGCTATTATGTTATTTATTCTACATAAAATGCTATTGGCATCTTTGAGAAATTCAGTGATTATTGACCAGAGTGGGCAGGGGAGATGCTGCTGGAATTGTAGAGGCCAGAAGATAATATTCAACCATCAGAGATAAAGTGGACATAATTTCCAAAATGGGAAGCAACCTTGGAGTGGCAATTAAGATGCCTTGGCTTGCAGGGCTCTGTGGCGATAGCTAATATATCATGGAATTTCTAGGGGTGAAGTAGGTGGACAACACTATCTCTTAAAGTTTGCTCAAATTCATGTCCATTGAGTTTGTGATGCTATCTAACCATCTCATTCTCTGTTCCCTCTTCTCTTTTTGCCTCCAATCTTTCCCAGTGTCAGGGTCTTTTCCAATGAGTTGGCTCTTCAAATTGGTGGCCAAAGTATTGGAGCTTCAGGATCAGTCCCTCCAATGAATATTCGGTGTTGATTTCCTTTAGGTTGGACTGGTTTGATTTCTCCTTGAAGTCCAAGGGACTGTCAAGAGTCTTCACAATACCCACTCAAGACCCCCTTGATAACATATCCATTTGTTGTCTTTCTCTGCTTTATTCTCCAGTGTGAAAGAGCTGTTACATGAGACTCTATTGCTTCCATTTCCTACCAAGTTACTCAAATTTAAACCAAAGCTCTAGCTCTGAATTCTAGGAAATTCTGATTAAGCAAAGAGGATGCAAAATTATTGTTATTTCAAGGTGATGACTATCTATCCAGAAAGTCAAAGAGACATAGCAATAACTACAATGAAACTCTAGGACTAGGATTCAATGCATTGATTCATGACAAAAATGCACAAAAATTAATAACTGTTCTATATGTCAGTAATAATAAAAATTGAGTAAAAAGTGAATATACTCAACCTAAGGAAGACAAATGACTATATTCTGGGCCATAAAAGACATGAATTATTGGGAAGACATGCCATTTTCTAATATGGAAAGCTTAATGTTATAAATATGCCAGTTCTCCACAAATTAGCCTGTAAATTTAATAAAATCTTAATTAAAATTTTAATTCTTTAGACTAACAGCTTAATTTCAAAAGACATTTTAAAAAATAAACTCATGAAAACAGCCTGGGATATTTTTACAAAGAGTAATAAGAGATAAATAACCCTGATAGGCAAGTCTGATATAAAGCTATAGTTTAAAAATTATCCATTACAGCTGTAGACAGTTCAGGAACCCAGTCCAAGTAGAAACATATAATATATGTTAAAAGTGGCATAACATATCAGAGGGGAATTCTTGGATAGGTTTTAATAATAATAGCAGCACAATTGACTAGTCACTTGGGAAAAAATATATCCCCCATCACCATTCGTATAAAAATAACTTCCAGATGTAAAACAGTATCTTAATTTATTTTGTGTTCTTCCATAACTTTATTTTGGCATTTTCTTTTTCTTAACATTAAGGATTGCTATCCAACTTCATTTATTGACATTTACCTCTGGGTAGTGGAGTGGGACTGAGTTTCAGAGTGATAATAAAAAGGAGTTTATCATAAATTAGTTAGTTCATTCAACAAGCAATTACTGAGTGCCTGATGTGTGCTGGACACTGTTCTCAGGGATACAGTGAACAATAACTCTGCCCTCCTGATGCTGCATTCTAGTGGGGAGGAGAGAGACAAAATACATAAGTAATTATATACATGTGCTAAATGGTGAAAAATGCTACAGAGGAAAATAAAGCAGAAAACAGGATAAGAAGGCCAGGTTTCACTGAGAAAGAGACATTTGAGTAAAGACATGTGAGAGGTGGGGGAGAGAGCTAGGTGCATTGGGACTATATGCTCAGGCAGAGGAAACAGTGAGCAAAAAGATCTTAGGTTAGGAGGGAGTGAGCTTGGCATGTTCACTACCCTGAAATGGGTGCTGTTCCTTTGCATTGTTTGGAGACAGAGTAGTAGGAAATGAGATCAAGAAGATGAGGCCTTGCATGCAGGGTCTTCAAGGTGTTTAAGGATGTGGTAGCTGCTCTGAATAAGAGAGAAAGTTGTTGGAAGGTTTTAGGCCAAGGACAGGCACGATTTAACTTATTTTTTCTTAACAGGACTACTATGTGGTTGTTATGGGGAGAATTTTGCAATAAGAAGCTCATGATCTGAGCCAAGTCAGTTCCCAGTCTTATTTTTGCTGACTGTATTCTCCATCTTTGGCTGCAAAGAATATAATAAATCTGATATGAGTATTGACCATCTGGTGATGTCCATGTGTAGAGTCATCTCCTGTATTGTTGAAAGAGGCTGTTTGCTATGACCAGTGCATTTTCTTGGCAGAACTCTATTTGCCTTTACCCTGCTTCATTTTGTATTCCAAGGCCAAACCTGACTGTTATTCCAAGGCCAAACTTGACTGTTATTTGTATTCCAAGACCATACCTGACTCCAGGTATCTCTTGACTTCCTATTTTTGCATTCTAGTCCCCTGTGATGAAAAGGACATCTTTTTTTGATGTTAGATCTAGAAGGTCTTGTAGGTCATCATAGAATCATTCAATTTCATCTTTTGGGGGGTTAGTGGTTGGGGCATAGACTTGGATTACTGTGACGTTGAATGTCCCAAAGAAAGGCAATTCCAAAGAATACTCAAAGAAAGAAAAAAAGAAAGTGAAGTCATTCAGTTGTGTCCGACTCTTTACGACCCCATGGACTGTAGCCCATCAGGCTCCTTCATCTATGGGATTCTCCAGGTAAGAATACTGGAGTGAGTTGCCATTTCCTTCTCCAGGGGATCTTCCCGACCCAGGGATTGAACCTAGATCTCCTTCATTGCAGGCAGACGCTTTAACCTCTGAGCCACCAGGGAAGCCAAGAATACTCAAACTACTGCACAATTGCACTCATCTCACATGCTAGTAAAGTAATGCTCAAAATTCTCCAAGCCAGGCTTCAGCAATAGGTGAACCATGAAATTCCAGACGTCTAAGCTGGTTTTAGAAAAGGCAGAGGAACCAAAGATCAAATTGCCAACATCTGCTGGATCATTGAAAAAGCAAGAGAGTTCCAGAAAAACATCTATTTCTGCTTTATTGGCTATGCCAAAGCCTTTGACTGTGTGGATCATAATAAACCATGGAAAATTCTGAAAGAGATGGGAATACCAGACCACCTGACCTGCCTCTTGAGAAATCTGTATGCAGGTCAGGAAGCAACAGTTAGAACTGGACATGGAACAACAGACTAGTTCCAAATAAGAAAAGGAGTACGTCAAGGCTGTATATTGTCACCCTGCTTATTTAACTTATATGCAGAGTGCATCATGAGAAACGCTGGGCTGGAAGAAGCACAAGCTGGAATCAAGCTTGCCAGGAGAAATATCAATCACCTCAAATATGCAGATGACACCACCCTTATGGCAGAAAGTGAAGAGGAACTCAAAAGCCTCTTGATGAAAGTGAAAGAGGAGAGTGAAAAGTTGGCTTAAAGCTCAACATTCAGAAAACGAAGATCATGGCATTTGGTCCCATCACTTCATGGCAAATAGAAGGAGAAACAGTAGAAAGAGTGTCAGACTTTATTTTGGGGGGCTCCAAAATCACTGCAGATGGTGATTGCAGCCATGAAATTAAAAGACGGTTACTCCTTGGAAGGAAAGTTATGACCAACTTAGATAGCATATTCAAAAGCAGAGACATTACTTTGTCAACAAAAGTCCATTTAGTCAAGGCTATGGTTTTTCCAGGAGTCATGTATGGATGTGAGAGTTGGACTATAAAGAAAGCTGAGTGCCAAAGAATTGATGCTTTTGAATGGTGGTATTGGAGAATACTCTTGAGAGTCCCTTGGACTGCAAGGAGATCCAACCAGTCCATTCTAAAGGAGATCAGTCCTGGGTGTTCACTGGAAGGACAGATGTTGAAGCTGAAATGCCAATATTTTGGCCACCTGATATGAAGAGCTGACTCATTTGAAAAGACCCTGATGCTGGGTAAGATTGAGGGCATGCCGGGAGCCAGCACAGGAGATCCCACCCATGACAAGGTCATGCGGAGAGGCCTGATGGGCAAGGTGAGTCAGGTCTCGAGGGGTCCTCTGTCTGAGCATCTACCGTGAAACCAAAATCTGACTGTTTACTCTCTGCTATACTATACTCTTCTGACATTACCACCTTTTCTCTGGAAAGAGTTAATTCAGAGCTCCAGTTAACAGTCTCCTGCATATAAAAAGAATGTCTCAGCTTAACCCCTTTGATGGCTTTCTAACCTATCTCACCGGTCTGCTTTACAACTTGTGGATTGTTTACAGCCCCCAACTGTGAGAGGCACGAAGCTTAAAACATCTTAAAGATATAGAGCCTTTTAGAGTTAATAATTAGTTTGGTGAAGAGTTTGTTGAGTTAATGTTTGCCGCCAGGCCTCCATATCCTTTATCTTTTAGGTACCTGGGAGGATATTAATCAATGTAATCAGGATGCAGAAATAGGAATATAGTAGTTTTGATGTTAGCAATACTAGACTTTTGAGTTAATTAATTTTCTCTTTGTTATAAATCACTGTACTCCACTTTCTTGTTATAAAATGTTGTATCCTTGCTATTCTAAGAATGTAACTTTATTTAGTGCTTTCTGAGAGTGGCACCAGACTTTGGGAAGAACAACACTATTACCTTTATCAGAAAAGGGCCATAAAATGTTAATTGGCCTTCTGGCCAGAAGATGATGTAAATCACCTAAGACATATGTATACAACTAGGTATGCAGAGAGAAAGCCTGGTCTCAATAAGAGTCAGGGCGGCTGATGCTGCATAATTTTGTATTATCCATTGATCTCTATGTAAAATCAAAAGGTATATAAGACCATTCCGGACAATAGAGGATGGGCCAGTCATTGGAAAGACTGGTTTCCCCCGTGTCTTCTTTTCTTACTCTATTTTCTGGCTGAATTCCCATCTGGGGTGTGGAGGCTCGCCATGTCTACTTATTTGCCCTGGCTTCTAAGATCCGTGAGAGAGGGAGCCCAAGGTGGGGCACCCTCTGATATTCAAATGGGTGCCGGTGGCCCAACGTAGATGGTGCAGATCTCTTGTCCTGAGATTTTATTGGCTTTCCCCATAAACCAAGTTATTCAGCATCTTTTGTCCACTAAATTTTCCTACTATACTATTTCTTCCTAATCTCTCTTTATATTTCTAATTAAATAAATAAGTTTTCCTCGCCTATGCCGTCTCCCCTTCGAATTCCCTGGATCCACCGGGGCAGGACCCCAGAGAGGGCAGGAGGAGAAGGGTCGACAGAGATGGTTGGATGGCATCACCGACTCAGTGGACACAGATTTGGGTAGACCAGGAGTTGGTGATGGACAGGGAGGGGTGGCATGCTGTGGTTCATGGGGTTGCTAAGAGTTGGACATGACTGAGCAACTGAACTGAACTGAACTGATGTTTAATGGTTTGCCTCAAAAATGAACAGAGATCATTCTGTCATTTTTGAGATTGCACCCAAGAACTGCATTTCTGACTCTTGTTGACTATGAAGGCTACTCCATTTCTTTTAAGGGATTGTTGCCAACAGTAGTAGATACAATGGTCATCTGAATTAAATCCACCCATTCCAGTCCATTTTAGTTCACTGAATCCTAAAATGTTGATGTTCACTCTTGCCATCGTTTGATCACTTCCAATCTGCCTTAATTCATGGACATAACATTCCAGGTTCCTAAGCAATATTGCTCTTTACAGCATTGGCCCTTGCTTCCATCACCAATCACATCCACAACTGTGTGTGTGTGTGTGTGTTTTGCTTTGGCTCCATCTGTTTATTCTCTTTGGAGTTATTTCTCCATTGATCTCCAGTAGCATATTGGGCACCTACCAACCTGGGGAGTTCATCTTTCAGTGTCCTATCTTTTTGCCTTTTCATACTGTTCATGGGGTTCTCAAGGCAAGAATACTGAAGTGATTTGCCATTCATTCTCTTCTCCCGTAGACCACATTTTGTCAGAACTCTCCACCATGACACGTCTACCTTGGGTTGACCTACACGGCATGGTTCATAGTTTCATTGAGTTAGACAAGGCTGTGGGCCATGTGTTCAGTTTGATTCATTTTCTGTGATTGTGGTTTTCATTTATCTGCCCTCTGATAAATAAGGATAAGAGGCTTATGGAAGCCTCCTGGTGGGAGAGACTGACTGTGGGGGAAACTGGGTCTTGTTCTGATGTTCTGCGCCATGATCTGTAAATCTGTAATCCAATTTTCTGTCGATGGGTGGGACTGTTCCCTCCCTGTTTTTTGGCCTAAGTCCAAACTGTCAACACACACTTCTACCAGAGATTCCTGGACACTCACAAGCAAGTCTGATTCAATCTCTTGTGAGGACACTGTTCCTTTCTCCTGGCTCCAGGTGTGTACAAGGTTTAGTGACAAATATATTTAAAGGGATTAGATCTGCTAGACAGAGTGCCTGAGGAACTATAGACAGAGGTTTGTGACATTGTACAGGAGGTAGTGATCAAGATCATCCATAAGAAAAAGAAATCCAAAAAGGCAAAATGGTTGTCTGAGGAGGGCTGATAAGTAGCTGAGAAAAGAAGAGAAGCTAAAGGCAAAGGAGAAAAGGAAAGATATACCTATCTGAATGCAGAGTTACAATGAATAGCTAGGAGAGATAAGAAAGCTTTCCTAACTGAATAATATAAATAGGAAAATAACAGAATGGGAAAGACTAGAGATCTCTTCTTCATGGGAAATAGATGGGGAGACAATGGAAACAGTGTCAGACTTTTTTTTTTTTGGGGGGGGGCTCCAAAATCACTGCAGATGGTGATTGCAGCAATGAAATTAAAAGACACTTACTCTTTGGAAGGAAAGTTATGACCAACCTAGATAGCATATTAAAACGTAGAGATATTACTTTGCTAACAAAGGTCCGTCTAGTCAAGGCTATGGTTTTTCCAGTAGTCATGTATGGATGTGAGAGTTGGACTATGAAGAAAGCTGAGCACCGAAGAATTGATGCTTTTGAACTGTGGTGTTGGAGAAGACTCTTGAGAGTCCCTTGGACTGCAACGAGATCCAATCAATACATCCCAAAGGATATCAGTCCTGGGTGTTCATTGAAAGGACTGATGCTAAAGCTGAAACTCCAATACTTTGGCCACCTCATTTGAAGAGTTGAGTCATTGGAAAAGACCTTGATGCTGGAAGCGATTGGGGGCAGGAGGAGAAGGGGACGACAGAGGATGAGATGGCTGGATGGCATCAACGACTCGATGGACATGAGTTTGAGTGAACTCCGGGAGCTGGTGATGGACAGGGAGGCCTGGCATGCTATGATTCCTGGGGTCGCAAAGAGTTGGACACGACTGAGCGACTGAACTGAACTGAGAGATCTCTTCAAGAAAATTAGAGATACCAAGGGAATATTTCATGCATAGATGGGTACAAGAAAGGACAGAAGTGGTATGAACCTAACAAAAGCAGAAGATATTAAGAAAAGGTGGCAAGAATACACAGAAGAACTATACAAAAAAGATCATCATGACCAGAGAACCACAGTGGTGTGATCACTCACCTAGAGCCAAATATCTTGGAGTCCGAAGTCATGTGAACCTTAGGACACATCATTACAAACAAAGCCAGTGGAAGTGATGGAATTCCAGCTGAACTATTGCAAGTCCTAAAAGATGATGTTGTTAACGTGCTGCACTCAACATGCCAGCACATTTGGAAAACTCAACAGTGGCCACAAGACTGGAAAAGGTCAGTTTTCATCCAATCCCAAAGGCAATGCCAAAGAATGCTTAAACTACCCCACAATTACATTCATCTCACACGCTAGCAAAGTAATGCTCAAAATTCTCCAAGCCTGATTTCAACAGTATGTGAACCAAGAAATTCCAGATGTTCAAGCTGGATTTAGAAAAGGGAGAGGAACTAGAGATCAAATTGCCAACACCTGTTGGATCATAGAAAAAGAAAGAGAATTCCAGAAAAAACAGCTACTTTCTGCTTTACTGACTATGCCAAACCTTGACTGTGTAGATAACAACAAACTGTGGTTATCCAGACCACATTACCTGCCTCCTGAGAAATCTGTATGCAGGTCAAGAAGCAACAGTTAGAACTGGACATGGAACAATGAACTGGTTCCAAATTGGGAAAGAACTACGTCAAGGCTGTATACTGTCACCCTGTTTATTTAACTGATTTGCAGAGTACATTATGTGAAATGCCAGGCTGTATGAAACACAAGCTGGAATCAAGATTTTTGGGAGAAACATCTATAACCTCAGTTACACAGGTGACAACACCCTTATAAAAGAAAGTGAAGAGGAACTAAAGAGCTTCTTGATGAAAGTGAAAGAGGGGAGTGAAAAAATTGGCTTAAAACTCAGCATTCAAAAAACTAAGATCATGGCATCTGTTTCCATCACTTCATGGCAAATAGATGGGGAAACAATAGAAACAGTGACAGACTTTATCTTCTTAGACTCCAAAATCACTGCAAATGGTGACTGCAGCCATGAAATTTTAAAATGCCCTCTCCTTGAAAGAAAAGCTATGAGCAACCTAGACAGCATATTGAAAAGCAGAGAAATTTCTTTGCTTACAAAGGTCCTTCTAGTCAAAGGTATGCTTTTTCCAGTAGTCATGTATGGATGTGAGAGTTGGACTATAAAGAAAGCTGAGTGCCGAAGAATTGATGTTTTTAAACTGTGGTATTGGAGAAGACTCTTGAGAGTCCCTTGGGGCTCAGACAGTAAAAAGTCTGCCTGAGTGAACAAGATAGCAGAGAAGTAGGTAAACTTGGAGTACATCTCTCTCCACGGATACATCAGGAATATACCTTCAGACACAGAAGTGCATGCAGAACACAGTTGAGAATGGACGGGAGTATGTGACCAGCGGAAAAGAATACAAAGACCCACGCAAAACTCAGTAGGACCAAGGAACTATGGGAAAAAGCAGGAGTGTTAGTAGGCAAGACCTGCCCTTGGCGGTCCAATCCCCACATCGGGGCACCTCTCTGAGTCAGAGGAGAAACATTTAAGGCTGAGAGTGAAACAGCTCGTCTGTGGCAGCGTAAATGAATGAGAATCAGACAGTCCTTGCAAGAACCATACACACCCCAGACTGCACAGTGGCTGGGGACTGGAGTTTAGAGATTGTGGTGTAATCCCCAGGCAAGGGCTGCTGTTGACTGCAGAGTTACAGATCGAGGGAATGTGAAGGAGGAGATTATGGGAGGGAATGCCTGTGGAGGAAAGCCGGGCAGCCATGGAAGCAAGGCGATACTGCTGAGTCACGTGTAAGGGGGTGGAGCCATCACCATAGCCTCTTTCCCCAACAGGCCAGCATTGGCAGCTGAACAATAGAGAGGCTGGCCCATCAAATGCCTGACGCACTGAACTACAAAGTAGCACCCCACCCAGGGTGCTTCTTTAAGTGACTGATGTGCTGATCTACAGAGTATGACCCCAGCCAGGAGGGGCCCCCTCTATGTACCTGATGCACTGAACAACAGAGAAGGACCCCAGGCAAGGAAATCCTCTAAGTGCCTGAACGGGGCAGAGCTACAGAGAAAGACTGGCCAAATAGGCCTTCTGATTGCCAGCTACAAGATGCTTTTGAAAAAAGACTCTGATAGGGACACAACTCCTGGGGTGGAGGCAGTCTATGTCCCTGTACACATGGTGCTGCCAGGGTGCCCAGAAGCCAAGCAGCTGTGACACCTTCATGCTCAACTGTCACTGGGGCAGAGCTGCCACAGGCAAAATAGTCTTGTGCCTATGAGCACAGCGTCACTTCAGTAGTGTCCAATTCTTTGTGACCCTGTAGACTGTGGACTGTCAGGCTTCTCTGTCAGGGAGAGGGGTTCTCCAGGCAAGAGTACTGGAGCATATTGGCCAGTACTGGTTGCCATACCCTTCCGCTGCTGCTGCTGCTAAGTTGCTTCAGTCGTGTCTGACTCTGTGCAGCCCCAGAGACGGCAGCCCACTAGATTCCCCCGTCCCTGGGATTCTCCAGGCAAGAACACTGGAGTGGGTTGCCATTTCCTTCTCCAATGCATGAAAGTGAAAGTGAAGTCGTTCAGTCGTGTCCGACCCTCAGCGACCCCATGAACTGCAGCCTTCCAGGCTCCTCTGTCCATGGGATTTTCCAGGCAAGAGTACTTTCCCGGCAAGTGGGGTGCCATTGCCATACTCTTCTAGAGCACTGTATTTCCTGCTTCCCTAGCCACCAACTCCCCTGAGTACCTGGTGCTTCCAGAACTCCTGCTACCCAAGCAACTGCACCACTCACTCCAGGGCAGTCCTAGCAGCAAACCCCAGTGGACGACCCACATGCAGAGGTGGAAATAAAACTACAATTGAAACCCAGGGGCAGTGTGACTAAAGAAGACAAAGCCTTCCCACCAGGTGTACAAGCTGCAGATTAAATCCACAGGATCAACTAGGCAGACTCTGTGCCTATGGAATATACAAAAGGTCATTGAGACCTCCCACGGAAGAAAACGCACTAGTTCTTTTTTTTTTTTTTTTTTTAATTTATTTATTTATTTTTAATTTTTACTTTACAAACGCACTAGTTCTGATAGCTGTGGCTATTGGAAGCAAGAACACAGAGGAGTAGGACCAGATTAGAATATGAGCTGCCCCCACAGCAGGTCCAGAGATCAGCACAGTGTTAGAGGACATTCTAGGGAGGTGAGGTGGACTGTGACTCCCAGTGAGGGAAAGGACTCTGACAGCAGTGACTCAAGAAAAACATTTTTTTATTCTTATGTTTTGACTTGTTCTGTAGATTCTTTTGGATTTTTTTTTTCTTTTTCTTTTCCCCCGTCATTGTAGTTGTTGATTTTATTGGCACTATGAAATATAATTAAGCTTTTGAGTTTTCTTTTTCTTTTTTTTCAACATATTTATTGTTGTTATACTGCCTCTACGTTAGGCTTTTGCAGTTCTGGGGAGTTTTCCTTTCCACCCCCGCCCCCCTTTCTCTTTTTTAGTTTAAATTTTTAAAACCTATGTTTTTTTCCCTACACTTATTCCTTTGTTGGCCTTTCCCACTGTTCTTTTCCCCTTGCAATTGATCTTTTATGTATATAAATTCTTTTTCATCTACCTCTATTTAACTTTGCATATCTATTCTTTCTTTATCTTCTTTCTTTCTTTTCCTCTCAACATATTTGTTAGTTTTATTTTCATTGCTTTAGTCCCCAGTTGGCATCTTGCTTTAGTTTTTTTTTTTTTTTTTCCAGTTTGTGCTTTAGTTAGTTTTGTTCTGGTGGGTATAATTTTTGGTTCCCTCTGTTCGCCAGGTCAATCTATTGTACTTTATTCTTGTTGGACTGTTTTGATTTTGCTTATAGGTGTGTATGTGTATATTCAGTCACAATTTTTATTGTTGTATAAACCTCTGTATCTACGTTGGGTTTTTGCAGTTCTGTGGAGTTTCTCTTCTTTCTTCCATTTTTTTTCTGTTCTCTTTTTTATAATTTTAATTTTGTAAACCCAGTCTACTTTTTCTACATTTACTCCTTTGTTTGCCTTTCCTGCTGCCCCTTTCCCCTTGCAGTTAATCTTTAATGTATATAAATCTTCTTCATATATCTCTATTTAACTTTGCATATCTATTTGTTCTTTCTTTTCTTTACTTTCAACAAATCTGTTAGTTTTGTTTTCATTGCTTTATTCCTCACTTGGCGCCTTGCCTTAGTTTTATTTTCCAGTTTGTGCTTTAATTAGTTTTGTTCTTAGCTGATAAATATAATTTTATATTTCCTTTGTTTGCTGGGTCAATTTATTGTACTTTACTTTTGTTGGACTGCTTTGACTTTGATTGTGGGTGTATATGTACATGTGTATATTCCATTATTTTAATTATTATTTGCCCAATTTTGTAACTGCCATTTGTTTGGGGTTCATCTTTGGTTTCACCTTTGTGGATATTTGTTTTACTCTCACTTAACGCCATAACAACCACCTGTGGAATCTTCGTTCCTGACAAGAGATAAAGCCCTGAGCCTTTGAAGTGGGAGCACTGACTCCAAGGTCCTAAACTACCAGAGAACTAACCCTAGGGAGTATCAAATAGAGAGAACTCACACAAAGGAAACCACTGGAATACAAGACCTGGCATCACCCAACCACCAATAGTACCCTGTGCAGGACACCTCATCTAAACAACAAACAAAAGAAAAATACAAACCCAGTCATTAGCAGACAGGATTAGCATCTCACTCAGCCTTGCCCATGAGAGGAAAAGCAAAACAAACAAACAAACAAACAAACAAAAATTCAGCACAAATCTCACCCTATACGAACCTTACACAAACCACTGGGCAAACCTTAGGAGGGCAGAAACCAAAAGGAAGAAAGAGTTCAACCTTGAAGCCTGGGAAAAGAAGACTTCAAACACAGTAAGTTAAAAAAAATAATAATGAAAAGGCAGAGAAATACTACATAGATGAAAGAACAAACTAGAAACACAGAAGTCCAAATAAATGAAGAGGAACTAGTCAAACTACCTGAAAAAGAATTCAGAATAATGATAATAAAGATGATCAAAAACCTTGAAAACAAAACTGAGAAAATGTAAGAATCAATTAACAAAGACCTAGAAGAATTAAAGCATAAACATCCAGAGACAAACAACACAATGACTGAAATTAATTGAAAGTAATTGTGAAAGTAATTCACAATTACTCTAGAAGGAATCAATAGCAGAATATCTGAAGCAGAAAAAAGAATCTGTGAGCTGGAAGATAAAATGGTGGAAATAACTTCTGAAGAGTAGAAAAAAGAATGAAAAGACCTGGGGACAGTCTCAGAGACCTCTGGGACAATATCAAAAGCACCAACACTCGAATTATAGGGGACCCAGAAGAAGAAGAAAAAAAGAAGGGGTATGAGAAAATTTTTGAAGAGATTATAGTTGAACATTTCCCCAACATGGAAAAGGAAATAGTCAATCAAGTCCATGAGGCACAGAGTCCCATACAGGATAAACTCAAGGAGAAACACATCAAGACACATAGTAATCAAACTAACAAAGACTAAACACAAAGAAAGAATATTAAAAGCAGCAAGGGAAAAGCAACAAGTAACAATGTTACAACAAGTAACATTGTTACATAACAAGGGAAACCCTATTTGCTTAATAGCTGATCTTTCAGCAGAAACTCTGCAGGCCAGAAAGGAATGGCAGGATATATTTAAAGTACTGAAAGGGAAAAATCTACAGCCAAGATTACTGTACCCAGGAAGGTTTTCATTCAAAATTGAAGGAGAGATAAAAAATTTTTTCAGATAAGCAAAAGAGAATTCAGTACCACCAAACCATCTTTACAACAAATGTTAAATGAACTTATATAGTCAAGAAATACAAGAGAAGAAAAAAAAAAACCTACAAAATCAACCCAAAACAATTAAGAAAATGGCAATATGTGTATATATCAATAATTACTTGAAATGTAATGGATTAAATGTGTCAACCAAAAGACACAGACTGGTTGAATGGATACAAAAACAAGACCCATATATGTGCTGTCTGCAAGAAACCCACTCCAGACCTAAAGACACCTATAGACTGAAAGAGGATGGAAAAATTTATTCCATGCAAATGGGAAGCAAAAGAAAGCTGGAGTAGCAATCCTCATATCAGACAAAATAGACCTTAAAATAAAGATTACAAGAGATAAGGAAGGACACTACATAATGATCAAGGGATCACTCCAAGAGGAAGACATTAACAGTTGTAAATATCTATGCACCCAACAAAGGAGCACCTCAATGCATAAGACAGACATTAACAGATATAAAAGAAATTGACAGTACCACAATAAATAATAGTAGGAGATTTTAACACCCCACTCACACCAATGGACAGATCATCAAAACAGAAAATTAATAAGGAAACACGTTTTAAATGATACATTAGATGAGATGGATCTCATTGATATCTTCAGGACATTCCATCCAAATGCAGAATACACTTTCTTCTCAAGTGCACATGGAACATTCTCCAGGATAGAACATATCTTGGGTCACAAATCAAATCTCAGTAAATTTAAGGAAATTGAAATCATATCAAGCATTTTCTTCAACCACAAAACTATGAGACATTTTGACATTGAAGTCGCTCAGTCGTGTCCGACTCTTTGCGACCCCATGGACTATAGCCTACCAGGCTCCTCCATCCATGGAATTTTTCAGGCAAGAGTACTGGAGTGGGTTGCCATTTCCTTCTCCAGGAGATCTTCCCAACCCAGGGATCGGACCCGGATCTCCCGCATTTTAGGCAGACGCTTTACCGTCTGAGCCATCAGGGAAGTCTTAACAAAGCTGTGAGACTACATATCAATTACAAGAAAAAAAAAAAAAACCGTAAGAAACACAAACACATGGAGATTAAACAACACATTTCTAAATAACCAACAGGTTACTAAAGAAATCAAAAGGGAAATCAAAAAATTTCTAGAAACAAATGACAATGAAAGTACAACAACTCAGCAGCAAAAGCAGTCCTAAGAGGAAGTTTAAAGCAATACAATCATACCTCAAGAAACAAGAAAAACATCAAAGAGACAACCTAACTTTATTCCAAAAACAACTGGAAAAAGAAGAACAGAAAACCCCAAAAATTAGTAGAAGGAAAGAAATCATAAAGATCCAAGCAGAAATAAATGAAAAAGAAATGAAAGAAACAATAGTAAAGATTAATAAAGCTAAAAGTTGGTTCTTTGAGAAGATAAAATTGACAAACCTTTAGCCAGACTCATCAAGGAAAAAAGAGAAAGGAATCAAATTAACAAAATTAGAAATGAAAAAGGAGAGGTTACAACCGACAATGCAGAAATACAAAGGATTATGAGAAAGTATTATGAACAACTATATGGCAAAACAATGGCTAACCTGGAAGAAATGGACAGATTCTTAGAAAAGTTCAATCTTCCAAGACTGAACCAGGAAGAAATATAAATTATTAACAACCCAATTACAGGCACTGAAATTGAAGCTGTGATTAAAAAACAAACAAACAAACAAAAAAAAACTCCCCCAAAACAAAAGCCCAGGGCCAAATGGCTTCTCAGGAGAATTCTATTAAACATTTAGATAAGAGCAAATGCCTATCCTTCTAAAACTCTTTCAAAAAATTGCAGAGGAAGGAACACTTCCAAACTGATTCTATGTGCCATCACCTGCTACCAAAACCAGTCAAAGACAACACACATACACAAATACTACAGGACAATATCACTCATGAATATAGATTCAAAAATCCTCAACAAAATTTTAGCAAACAGAATTCAGCAACACATCAAAAAGCTCATACACCATGATCAAGTTGGGTTTATTCCAGGAATGTGAGGATTCTTTAATATATGCAAATCATCAATGTGATACACCATATTAACAAACTGAAAGATAAAGACCACATGATCATCACAATAGAGGCATAAAAAGCTTTTGACAAAATTCAACACCTATTTATGATTAAAACTCTTTAAAAAATGGGTATAGAAAGAACCTACCTCCACATAGTAAAGGCCATATATTATAAGCCTATAGTAAACTCTATTCTCAATGATGAAAAAATGAAAGCATTCTCCAAAGATCGGGAACAAGACAAGGGTGCTCACTTTCAACACTACTATTCAACATAGTTCTGGAAGTCCTAGCTACAGCAATCAGAGAAGAAAAACAAATAAAAGGAATATGGATCAGAAAAGAAGAAGTAAAGCTCTCACTGTTTGCAGATGACATGATACTGTACATAGAAAACCCTAAAGATAGTATCAGAAAATTACTAGAGCTAATCAGTGAATTTAGCAAAGTTGCAGGATATAAAATAAATACATAGAAATAAATTGCATTTCTATATACTAACAATGAAAAAGCAGAAAGAGAAATTAAGGAATCCATCCCATTCACCATTGCAACAAAAAGAATTAAAGACCTAGGAATAAACTTACCTAAGGAGACAAAGGAACTGTACACAGAAAATTATGATATTGATGAAGGAAATCAAAGATGACATAAACAGATGGGGAGATATTTCATGTTCCTGAGTAGGAAGAATCAATATTGTGAAAATGACTATACTACCAAATGCAATCTATAGATTCAATGCAATCCCTATCAAATTACCAATGGTATTTTTCACAGAACTAGAACAAAAAATTTCACAATTCATATGGAAACACAAAAGACCCCAAATAGCCAAAGCAGTCTTGAGAAAGAAGAATGGAGCTGGAGGAATCAACCTTCCTGACCTCAGATTATACTACAAAGCTACAGTCATCATTACAGTATGGTACTAGCACAAAAACAGAAATATAGGCCAATGGAACAAGATAGAAAGCCCAGAAATAGACTCATGCACCTATGGGTACGTTATTTTTGACAAAGGAGGCAAGAATATACAATGGGGCAAAGACAGCCTCTTCAATAAATGGTGCTGGGAAAACTGGACAGCTACATACAAAAGAATGAAATTAGAACACTTCTTCACACCATACACAAAGATAAACTAAAAATGGATTAAAGACCTAAATATAAGACCAGAAACTATAAAACTCTTAGAGGAAAACATAGCCAGAACACTCGATGACATAAATCAAAGCAAGATCCTTTATGACCCACCTCCTAGAGTAATGGACATAAAAACAAAAGTAAACATGTGGGATCTGATTAAACTTAAAAGCTTTTGCATAGCAAAGAAAATTATAAGCAAGGTGAAAGGACAACACTCAGAATGGGAGAAAATAATAGCAAATGAAACAACTGACAAAGGATAACTTTCCAAAATACACAAGCTGCTCAAACAACTCAGTGCTAGAAAAACAAACAACCCAATCAAAAAGTGGTAAAAAGGCCTAAACAGAGATTTCTCCAAAGAAGACATACAGATGGCTAACAAACACATGAAAAAATGCTCAAATCACTCATTACTAGAGAAATGCAAATCAAAACCACAATGAGGTATAACCTCACACTAGTCAGTATGGCTATCATCAGAAAATCTACAAAAAATAAATGTTGGAGAGGATTTGAAGAAAATGGAATGCTCTTGCACTGTTGACGGGAATGTAAATTGATACAGCCACTATGGAAGATGGTATGGAGATTCCTTAAAACACTAGGAATAAAACCACCATAAGAGCCAGCAATCCTACTCCTAAGCATATACCCTGAGGAAACCAAAATTGAAAAAGACACATGTATCCCATTGTTCATTTAGCACTATTTACAATAGCTAGAACATGGAAGCAATCTAGATGTCCATCGACAGATGAATGGATAAAGAAGTTGTGGTATATATACACAGTGGAATATTACTCAGCCCTAAAAAGGAATGCATTTGAGTCAGTTCTGATGAGGTGGATGATTCTAGAACCTATTACACAGATGGAAATGATTCAGAAAGAGAAAGATAAATATCATATTCCAATGCACATATATGGAATCTAGGAAAATGGTACTGAAGAATTTATTTACAGGGCAGCAGTGGAGAAACAGACATAGAGTATAGACTTATGGACATGGGGAGAGGGGAGGGGAGGGTGAGATGTATGAAGAGAGTAAGATGGAAACTTATATTACCATATGTAAAGTAGATAGCTGATGGGAATTTGCTGTATGGCTCAGGAAACTCAAACAGGGGCTCTATATCAACCTATAGGGGTGAGAGGGGGAGGAAGATGGGAGGGAGGCTCAAAAGGGAGGGGTTATATGTATATATGAATACCTATGGCTGATTCATGCTGCCGTTTGATAGAAAACAACAAAATTCTGTAAAGAAATTATCCTTCAATTAAAAAAAAATGAGAGAGAGTCCCTTGGACTGTAAGGCGATCAAATCAGTCCTAAAGGAGATCAGTCCTGGGTGTTCTTTGGAAGGACTGATGCTGAAGCTGAAGCTCCAATACTCTGGTAACCTGGTGGGAAGAGCAGACTCATTAGAAAAGACCTTGATGTTGGGAATGATTGAATGCATAAGGAGGAGCAGAAGAGGGGATTGTATTAGAGAATGAGCTGGTTGGATGGCATCACTGATTTGATGGACATGAGTTTGAGCAAACTCTGGGAGTTAATGATGGACAGGGAAGCCTGGAGTGCTGCAGTCCATCGGGTCGCAAAGACTCGGACATGACTGAGTAACTGAACTGAACTGATGGGGAGAATAGGGTGACAGGAAAGCAGATGAGTCCACTGCAAACCTAGAGGAGAGGACTGATAGAGGTCAGGGGCAGGGTGGTGGCAGGACAGGTTTTGTATGATTCAGTTCATTTCAGTCACTCATTTGGGATATATTTTGAATGTAGAGCTAGCAGGATTTATTGACTATCTGGATATTGGCTGTAAAAGAGTGAGTATTTCATGGGGTCACAAAAGAGTAAGGCATGACTGAGTGACTTTCACTTTCAGATTACATTTTTAAGCCATGAGACTGAATGAGAAAACCAAGGGAATGGGGGAACATTTCAGTGATTCATTATAAATATTAAAGTTTTTACAATAAATTATCAGTTCAGGCAGTTCAATTGCTCAGTCATGTCCAACTCTTTGTGACCCCATGAATCGCAGCACGCCAGGCGTCCCTGTCCATCACCAACTCCTGGAGTTCAACCAAACTCATGTCCATCGAGTCGGTGATGCCATCCAGCCATCTCATCCTCTGTTGTCCCCTTTTCCTCCTGCCCCCAATCCCCCATTCCCTCCCAGCATCAGAGTCTTTTCCAATGAGTCAACTCTTTGCATGAGGTGGCCAAAGTACTGGAGTTTCAGCTTTAGCATCATTCCTTCCAAAGAACCCCCAGGACTGATCTCCTTCAGAAGGGACTGGTTGGATCTCCTTGCAGTCCAAGGGACTCTCAAGAGTCTTCTCCAACACCACAGTTCAAATGCATCAATTCTTCAGCACTCAGCTTTTTTCACAGTCCAACTCTCACATCCATACATGACCACAGGAAAAACCATAGCCTTGACTAGCTGGACCTTTGTTGGCAAAGTAATGTCTCTGCTTTTGAATATGCTATCTAAGTTGGTCATAACTTTTCTTCCAAGGAGTAAGCATCTTTTAATTTCATGGCTGCAGTCAACATCTGCAGTGATTTTGGAGCCCCCCAAAATAAAGTCTGACACTATTTCCACTGTTTCCCCATCTATTTCCCATGAAGTGATGGGACCAGATGCCATGATCTTCGTTTTCTGAATGTTGAGCTTTAAGCCAACTTTTCACTCTCCTCTTTCACTTTCATCAAGAGGCTTTTTAGTTCCTCTTCACTTTCTGCCATAAGGGTGGTGTCATCTGCATATTTGAGGTGATTGATATTTCTCTTGGCAAGCTTGATTCCAGCTTGTGCTTCTTCCAGCCCAGCGTTTGTCGTGATGCACTCTGCATATAAGTTAAATAAGCAGGGTGACAATATACAGCCTTGACGTACTCCTTTTCCTATTTGGAACCAGTCTGTTGTTCCATGTCCAGTTCTAACTGTTGCTTCCTGGCCTGCATATAGGTTTCTCAAAGAGGCAGTTCGGATGGTCTGGTATTCCCGTCTCTTTCAGAATTTTCCATGGTTTATTGTGGTCCATATAGTCAAAGGCTTTGGCATAGTCAATAAAGCAGAAATAGATGTTTTTCTGGAACTCTCTTGCTTTTTTGATGGTCCAGCAGATGTTGGCAATTTGATCTCTGGTTCCTCTGCCTTTTCTAAGACCAGCTTGAACATCTGGAAGTTCACGGTTCATGTATTGCTAAAGCCTGGCTTGTAGAATTTTGAGCATTACTTTACTAGTGTGTGAGATGTGTGCTAATGCGCAGTAGTTTGAACATTCCTTGGCATTGCCTTTCTTTGGGATTGGAATGGAAACTGACCTTTTCCTGTTCTGTGGCCACTGCTGAGTTTTCCAAATTAGCTGGCATATTGAGTGCAGCACTTTCACAGTATCATCTTTCAGGACTTGAAATAGCTCAACTGAAATTCCATCACCTCCACTAGCTTTGTTCGTAGTGATGCTTTCTAAGGCCCACTTGACTTCACACTCCAGGATGTCTGGTTCTAGGTGAGTGATCACACCATCATGATTATCTGGGTTGTGAAGCTCTTTTTGTACAGTTCTTCTGTGTATTCTTGCCAGCTCTTCTTAATATCTTCTGCTTCTGTTAGGTCCATACCATTTCTGTCCTTTATTGAGCCCATCTTTGTATGAAGTGTTCCCTGTTATCTCTAATTTTCATGAAGAGATCTCTAGTCTCTAGATCTTCAGCACTCAGCTTTTTTCACAGTCCAACTCTCACATCCATACATGACCACAGGAAAAACCATAGCCTTGACTAGCCGGACCTTTGTTGGTAAAGTAATGTCTCTGATCACATCAGCAAGGGAGAATGCTGGAACATCTCCTAAAACCATTAAATGCTTCTGCCTAGGACAGGACACACTCATTTTCATTGGCTAAAGAATTTCACCATGGCAAACTGCAAATGAAACCAAGTCATGCCAATCCTCTGTGTGCCTGGTAGGCAGAGAACTGGAAATACTTGGAAGCATCAATCAGTATTTAACTCAACCTTTGCTTAAGATGGATGTCTTGGTGGAATATAGATAGAATTGCAGTGCATTTTTTTCTTTCAGTATAAAAATTGTGATTCACTGTCTTCTATTACCTGGAAAAGGCAATGGCACCCCACTCCAGTACTCTTGCCTGGAAAATCCCATGGACGGAGCCTGGAAGGCTGCAGTCCATGGGGTCGCTGAGGGTTGGACACGACTGAGCGACTTCACTTCACTTTTCCCTTTCATGCATTGGAGAAGGAAATGGCAACTCACTCCAGTGTTCTTGCCTGGAGAATCCCAGGGATGGGGGAGCCTGCTGGGCTGCCTTCTCTGGGGTCGCACAGGGTCGGACACGACTGAAGTAACTCAGCAGCAGCAGCAGCATTCTATTACCAATGTTGTATCTAGAAATTCAGATATTTATTTTTGTCTTTCCACCTACCACTTATTTATCTATTTACCAATACATTTGTATTTCTGTGCTAGTTGAGGTCTACTAAAATGACACAAAGAGAGGATTAGATAGGTAAGAGATTTATCAAAACAGGAAGTGAAGGGCAGGAGAAACTTTGACCACAATGGAGGTATAAGACCTATGAAAGCAGAGTGGTAAAGAAAGAAGTTAAGGCAGGAGCTATCTCTGAGAGCAGTTTCTCCTTTGCTACAAATAGCTGTGAAAAGAAGAGAAGTGAAAAACAAAGGAGAAAAGGAAAGATATAAGCATCTGAATGCAGAGTTCCAAAGAATAGCAAGGAGAGATAAGAAAGCCTTCCTCAGCGATCAATGCAAAGAAATAGAGGAAAACAACAGAATGGGAAAGACTAGAGATCTCTTCAAGAAAACTAGAGATACCAAAGGAACATTTCATGCACAGATGGGCTCGATAAAGGACAATAAATTATATTTATATACTATTTGTTCAGTTTGAAAGACTAGTAAAGTGCCAGAAGAAAATATATGCAAAAGTTTATATCATCTATAGAGTAAAACATTCTAGGCTTGATACCAAAGATAGAGTTATAAAGGAAGTCACTAACAGATATGATTATGTAATGTTTTATTTCCTATAAATCACAAATGACATTAAAAAATAAACTGATATTATGCAAAATTAGTGTCAATGTATATGATATACAAATGTCTAATCTTTATATGTAAATATTTTTGAAAATTAGTAATATTTCAAGATGAAAAGTAAGTAAAGATTTAAACTCAAAAGTTACAAATAAAAAAAAATGGAAACACTCATTAAGTATACAGGAAATGTACAAACTAAAATAATAACAGTTTCACCTAATTTGGTAAAAACTATCTCAGACAGTAAAGCGTTTGCCTGCAATGCGGGAGACCATGGTTCAGTTCCTGGGTTGGGATGATCCCCTGGAGAAGGAAATGGCAATCCACTCCAGCACTCTTGCCTGGAAAATCCCATGGATGGAGGAGCCTGATAGGCTACAGTCCATGGGGTCGCAAAGAGTCGGACACGACTGAGCGACTTCACTTACTTATCTTTATTTGATAAGACTTAGTTTGGGGAGTGGCTCTCGGAATAGTACGTTCTTTATACTTTTACTGTAAGTTTGTATTAAATTTCCTGAGTGGTGAAATCTGAACCTTACAATGCACATCATCCTGACTAGAAAGACCACCTCTCATAATTTACCTTAACAGAAATGCTTTTGTTTATGGATCATGTTCCACTTAAAAGGTGGTGAATTATAATATTTAATTTAGTAAAATAGTAGTTATTAACTCAAGGGAGAGAAACTTAAATAACTATTAATAATATTAGTTGAATAAATAAATTTTGCTACATTTGTGTGTTATGCCAATATAGGCATGAAAATCATATTCCAGGATGATAGTTATTTACAAAAATATTTGTGGGTGAATATTTTGTTAAAGGAACAAAGTTGATAACAAAACAAAGGGTAACAGCTTCCCATATTAAAATAATTATAATCCTATAATCTGCAGAGAAAAATCTGAAAGAACATATTTGAAAATATCCAATTCGGTTTTGTTTGGGTAGTGAAATCATAAGTGATTTTTCATTTTCTTTTTAATTATATTTCTCAGTCTTTTACAACAATCAGTTCAGTTCAGTTCAGTTCAGTCGCTCAGTCATGTCCAACTCTTTGCCACTCCATGAATCGCAGCATGCCAGGCCTCCGTGTCCATCACCATCTCCCAGAGTCAACAATGACAACAACAACAAAAAACAAACACGAGAGAGAGGGAAAAAAAGGTTTTCTAAGTTTGTGTGGTTAAAAAAATGAAATCAAAATAAAAAGGAGTAAAAGAAGAAAATCCAACAGTCCTGGTTGCCATCCAGTATTATATAATCCTGGAGTTCTTCAAAACCACTCAGTTGTATGCTGACAGCTTGAGCAATGTCTGGGATGAAAGTTACAGAACATCTTTGTCCCAGCAAATTGGATGGCTGGGCATACAAATAACTTGGCCTTTGTTTTATTTATTTGCACTGTGACAAGGCAGTTCTCCCTGGTATTATCATTTTGCTTTTCTGTTATAAATTCAAGGCATTTTACTATATACTTAATATACTTTATGGCATCCAGGCAAATAGCTCCCT
Organism: Oryx dammah; assembly: GCF_014754425.2. NCBI lineage: Eukaryota > Metazoa > Chordata > Mammalia > Artiodactyla > Bovidae > Oryx > Oryx dammah. The sequence goes on along the minus strand of NW_024070212.1, from coordinate 88,238,825 downwards.
CCAAGTTGAGTGTTAATATTCCACTTGACCAATAAGGAAACTGAGGCCCAGAGAATTGGAGTAACTTGCACAATGTAATCGACAAGTAAGAAGTAGAGCTAAATTTCAAAAGCTTGTTCTCTATCTCCAGAATTTTTCTTTTTCCTCTACAATTTTTTCCTAAAGAGTGAGTGGGGAAAATATGATTTCGGTGACAGAAAGACATCAATTAAGTGACAATAAATCTTAGTGTGAAACAACTTGTCCCTTTTTCATTAAGTTTTAAACCCAACTACACAGAGAAAAACTGCTTAGTTTTATGAGTCTGTCTATACAAACTTTTCAGAATTTGTTAATTCTCCTTTTTTTAATAATAAAAGGGCAGATCTAATGTTGAGCGCCTCCTTAAAATCTAATAATATTGCTTGATCTCATTGTATTAATTTTACTTTCTATTTAGAACAAAAGACATTGGTTTTTTCCATATATACCTATAATATAAATTTTGTCTTTAAATAATTTAAAATTTTCATAAACATATTTAAATAAAACATTCTATCATTAACAGTATAAGTAAGCCACCAACTATTTTAAAAATTGCCAAGGGTAAATGCAAAGGCTTCTGAAATATTATGTGCTGCCTTTTCTCACCATTTTAGGAATTTGAAGTAGGACACAGTTAACATTTATTAATCCTTATTGTGTCCTAGTAGTTTCTATGATCCCACTTAATTCTCACAGTTGTTTTGTGAGTTTGGTATTGATACACCCAGTTTACAAATTTGGAAATGGAGGTCCTGAATGGTTATGCAACCTAAGGGCATCCAACTAGTAAATGGTGAACTTGAGATTTGAACTCAAAGTCCTGGGTCTTTAAGGACTTAGTTTTAGGCTATGCCATTCATAGAGAGATAGCTAATTTGTGTGCTTTTTGCAATTCTTTTCAAGTGTGAAGTCATGCACATATAGTAAATTCAAGAGAAGTTCAGTTACTGGGACTGTTGTGGGCCAGGGTTGACACTGGTGGCTTTGCAAAGTGGATGTGGCTGATTTAGTCTTCTCTGAAGAACAGGTGGAAGGAGATTCAAGTGCATTCTCAAGCAAACAATTGAAGTACATTCCATACCACTCAGGCTGGCTTCTGAAACACAGCACACAGCATCTTACCACCCTCCTGCTTTATCTCTGCAAATGCTCGGGGCGGGGGGCGCCGCAATATTCTAAGTTTCTATCAACACTTCACACCTTACTGTGAATTAATTTTTGATGATGTTAATTAACATTGATGACAGCAAGTTGAAACAATGGAATGTGATCCAAGATATCATCAAAACACAAACACTACCAAACAGGCAGTGTGAAAGCAGTGAAGCTGAGACTCAAGTATGTGTCCATTTTGATAATCACCAAGTCACTACCCACTTGGCTGTGTAAAGGGCTTTTTACCACAGTTGCTCAAATATCAGGTGCATTCTTTACAAAAGCTCAGGACAGTTGTCTGGCTCATATAAATTTTCTAATACATTTCTTACTGTTGTGTTAGCCATTCCATTGTGTCTGACTCTTTGTGACCCCATGAACTGTAGCCCTCCACTCTTCTCTGTCCTTGGGATTTTCCAGGCAAGAATACTGGCATAGGTTTTCATTCCCTTCTCCAGGGGATCTTCCCAACCCAGGGATCATACTTGGGTCTCCTACATTGCAGGCAGATTCTTTACCATATGAACTACTGGGATAATATTTTTTAAAAAATGAGTGGAGATTTTCAAGACTTTATGAAACACATGGTTAAAATTTCTGACCAAGCTTTCTAGCCTGTGTACTGGTAAAATTCCAGTCAGGGAAACAACCCTCATGGGCCTCTGCTGGCCAAGGCTCCGTGTTTATTGTTGGGAAGATCACTTTCAGCCCCAAGGAGGTCACAGAGTTGACTTGACATGCTTCCTATCCTTTCTGCTCTTTAGCTGGTCGTTGAAGACATTTAAACCTGACACCTCAGATCCTTTCATCCTGAAAACCAGATGTGCTCAGCTGGAGAGAGGAAAGGGCGGAACAGAATCCAAACCCTCCATAGAGAAGAGGGCCAAATGGACAAGCAGCCCAAAGGTTTGTCTTTTCTGCCCGCTCCGTGACCTCTGCCTCCTTCCTATTCCAAAATTGGCTTCAGCTTTCCACCTAAAAAGAAGGCCAGTTCAGTTCAGTTCAGTCGCTCAGTCATGTCCGACTCTTTGCGACCCCATGAATTGCAGCATGCCAGGCCTCCCTGTCCATCAGGTTTTATCAAATCCCCAGTTCTGAGCAGCCCATGAGACCTTGAGGTGTTGGTGTAATATGCTACCACATCTATACCACCCTGGCCCCTGAACTCATCCAAACTTCCTCCATGACTGCCCTAGATTATGAAATAATTTCTTTTCTCTTCCCTTCAAAGATAATTCTCTGCATTCTAATAATGTTTATCAAGCAGGTAACCATCATGGAGACAGTGGCTACCATTGCTTGAGAGGGTTGCTGTCAATGTGATTAATGTAAGCATTTTACACACCTGGTTTCTTCTATCCTCCCCCACTTCCACAGCATGGTCTTCACTAAAGATACCATGAGCTGCCTCCAGTTCCTCTGGGTACCTTACATAGTCTACCTTGTGATCTACCGCAAATCACAGTTACCACTTGGGACTCTGTTTCCTCAACTGTGTAATGTAGATTCTATAATATCTAATGTCTGTTAAGTCCTGTGGGTTTAAACATGCTGAATGAGTTTCCTCCTCCTCTAACTTTGTGTGCTCCTGAGATGAGGGAGGGGGGACAGTGAATGAGATGTTTCCCCTTTTAACTACTTAGCTGGCTCCTGGCACAATTCCTTTTACAAACTTTCTCAGGTGTTTACTATTCCCTCTGATGTTACAGACCTTGACTGTGTCAGATCGAAAAGGGTAGTATACCGTTGGGATCAATATGGTTTTATATTTGCACCAGTGACCTCATGTCACTGACTTGTGTATCCCCATGTCCTTCAAGGTTAATAGTGATATGCCTTATACTTTTTCCATATCTACTCACAGCATCTATCAATATCATATAAGTCAGGGGAAGATGAATGGGAAGTAATATTTATAACATCACAGTTCAGGGAATTAACTCTGAAGACTGTCATCTTAGGTTCATCTTAAATCCTGACTTTGGTACTTACTGGCTGTGTAACCTTGGGCAAGTTGCTTAATCTCTTTGATCTCAATTCTACTTCATAAGTTATTTTGAGGGTTCCCTGGTGGCTCAGGTGGTAAGAAATCTGCCTGCAATGGAGGAGACCAGGGTTTGATCCCTGGGTCAGGAAGATACCCTGGAAAGGGAATAGCTACCCACTCTAGTATTTTTGCCTGGAGAATGCCATGGACAAAGGACCCTGGCAGGCTATAGTCCATAGGATAGTAAAGAGTCATACATGACTGAGAAATTAACACTTTTAGACTTTAGATTATGAGAATTTAGTTAGTTAATATAGGTGCTTAAAATAGTGCCTGGAACATAGTTAAGGGTTATTGAGGTATTAGGAAAGATATACCCATCTGAATGCAGAGTTCCAAATAATAGCAAGGAGAGATAAGAAAGCCTTCCTTAAGTATTCAGTGCAAAGAAATAGAGGAAAACAATAGAATGGAAAAGACTAGATGAGATACCAAGGGAACATTTCATGCAAATATGGGCAAAATAAAGGATAGAAATAGTATGGACCTAAAAGAAGCAGAAGATATTAAGAAGAGGAGGTAAGAATACACAGAAGAACTATATAAAAAATCTTAATGACCCAGATAACCATGATGGTGTTGTTACTAACCTAGAGTCAGACATCCTGGAGAGTGAAGACAAGTGGGACTTAGGAAGCACCACTACAAACAAAGCTAGTGGAGGTGATGGAATTCAAGCTGAGCTATTTCAAGTCCTAAAAAATGATGCTGTGAAAGTGCTGCACTCAATATGCCAGCAAATTGGGAAAACTCAGCAGTGGTCACAGGACTGGAGTCAATTTTCACTCCATTCCCAAAGAAAGGCAATGCCAAAGACTATTCAAACCACCACATAATTGCATTCATTTCACATGCTAGCAAAGTAATGCTCAAAATTCTCCAGGCTAGTCTTCAACAGTCTGTGAACTGAGAACTTCCAGATGTTCAAGCTGGATTTAGAAAAGGCAGAGGAACCAGAGATCAAATTGCCAACAACCACTGGATCATAGAAAAAGGAAGAGAGTTCCAGAGAAACGTCTGCTTCATTGACTACATAAAAGCCTTTGACTGTGGATCACAAGAAACTGGAAAATTCTTCAAAAGATGGAAATGCAAGATCACCTTACCTGCCTCCTGAGAAACCTGTATGCAGGTCAAGAAGCAACAGTTAGAACTGGACATGGAACAATGGACTAGTTCCAAATTGGGAATGGAGTATGTCAAGGCTGTGATTGTCACAAGGCTGTATATTATATGCAGAGTATATCATGTGAAATGCTGGGCTGGGTGAAGCACAAGCTGGAATCAAGACTGCCAGGGGAAATATCAGTAACCTAAGATATGCAGATGACACCACCCTTATGAAAGAAAGTGGAGAGGAACTAAAGAGCCTCTTGATGAAAGTGAAAGAAGAGAGTGAAAAAGCTGGATTAAAACTCAGCATTCAAAAAACTAAGATCATCGCATCTGGTCCCATCACTTCATGGCAAATAAATAGATGGGGAAACAATGGAAACAATGACAGGCTTTATTTTCTTGGGCTCCAAAAATCACTGCAGATGATGACTGCAGCCATGAAATTAAATAATGTTTGCTCCTTGAAAGAAAAGGTATGACAAACATAGACAGTATATTAAAGAGCAGATAATAATTTGCCAACAAAGGTTCATCTTGTCAGAGCTATGGTTTTTCCAGTAGTCACATGTGGATGTGAGAGTTGGACTATAAAGAAGGCTGAGAGTCAAAGAACTGATGCTTTTGAACTGTGGTGTTAGAGAAGACTCTTGAGAGTCTCTTGGACTGCAAGGAGATCCAACCAGTCAATCCTAAAGGAGATTAACCCTGAATATTCATTGGTGGGAGTAACGCTGAAGTTGAAACTCCATTACTTTGGCCACCTGATGGGAAGAGCCGACTCATTAGAAAAGACCCTAATGCTGTGGAAGATTGAAAGCAGGAGGAGTAGGGGATGACAGAGGATGAGATGGTTGAATGGCATCGTTGACTCAATGGAGATGAGTTTTAGCTAACTCCGGCAGATGATGAAGGACAGGGAAGCCAGTTGTGCTGCAGTCCACGGAGCGCAGAGTCATACCCTACTGAGAGACTGAACAGCAACTATTTTTATTTTTAAGAATTTGTTCCTTTCCAAGGATTATGCCAGAAGCACTAGATAATAATAATAAAATCATAATAGATACTAATTATTGTATACTTGCTAGATGCTTTCATTCATACAATATGCTGTTCAGTTGCTCAGTCATGTCTGATTCTTTGTGATCCTATGGACTGAAGCCCACCAGGCTTCCCTGTCCATCACCATTTCCTGGAGTTTGCTCAAACTATTGTCCATCAAGTTGGTGATGCCATCCAACCATCTCATCCTCTGTCGTCCCCTTGTCCTCCTGCCTTCAATCTTTCCCAGCATCAGGGTCTTGCCCAGTGAATCCGTTCTTCACTTCTGGTGGGCAAATTATTAGAGCTTCAGCTTCAGCATCAGTCCTTCCACTGAATATTCAAGACTAATTTCCTTTAGGATTGACTGGTTTGATCTCCTAGTAGTCTAAGGGACTCTCAAGAGTCTTCACCAATACTGATTCTCAATTCTTAACAGTAATGTGTTTCATTTTACAGATGATAAAATTATATTCTCAAATATGAGAAATAATAGTTTTCTGAAATAGACTAACAGACATAGAAAGCAAACTTTGATTACCAAAAAAGATAGTGGGGTGGGGAGAGATATATTAGGAGTTTGGGGACTACTATATATAAAATAGGTAAACAGGAAGGACCTATTGTATAGTGCAGGGAACAATACTTAAAATCTTATAATAACCACAACTATAATGGAAAATAATCTGAAAAATTATATATATATATAACTGAATCACTTTGCTGTACACTTGAAACTGACACACTATAATTTAACTAACCTCAATAAAAAATAAAATAAAGAATATGTTTAAAAACCAAGGCTGAGACCCAGAACATTTGAGTCCAAAGCTCATACTGTTTCCATCATATCTACCACACCATAACTATTTCTCATCTAATTGTTTTTAATTAATATAATTACATTCTGTTGAGACATGCATAGAAGATGAAGCTCACAGCCTCGTGTTCTCCCCTGTGCTGAGCATCCACTGAGAGAATGTTTGTCTGTAGCTTCTGCATTCAACATCCCTTCCTCTCTCCCCTTCACATACCATAGTTATAATGCCATCCCTTTTCTTCCACTCAAAAAAGCATTCTATAAAGTACATAGAGAGGTATTTTTATAGAGTTAATCTGACTCCATCTTGATATATTATCTAAGTGATAGCCTTCCACACTTCTCTCACTTCCAGGGTCATCTTCTTCAGAGTACTACTTAGCTTATTATTCTGGATGGTCTCCCACATTTGGTCTCCCACCACTGGAAGCCCCTGCTCATTTGGAAGTAGTCCTCACCTGAAACTCCTGGACCACACTTCCCCCTGAGATGGTGCTGTACCCCCTATATAAGCAGCAGTGTAGGCAGAAAAACCATGCCCCCCGGTGCAGCCCCTTACCTCTGTTCTCCATTACACCACTTCAAATGGCCTTAGTAAAGTTTGAGAAGTTCTCTGAACAAAATTCAGAATATGGTAAAATGAAGCAGGGAAGATAGGCAAAAGATAAAAGATACCAATAGCAGACACCACCATGTTCCAACAGGACTATCAGAATGTGCCTGATAGATATCTAAGAAATGAGACATTTCTACAGTCTATCTCTCCTTTAGTGAGTCCTGCTTACTCTTGCAAAGACCTGGCAGAATCTTCTTTACTTTTAGATCTAATTCTCAGACAGCACTGTGAGGGAGGTATGATGAGCATCCAAAATCCTCAGACTTGGGATTTCCTGGGTGGTCCAATGGTTGGGACTGTGTACTTCTGCTGCAGGGGGTGCAGGTTTGATCCCTGGTCAGGGGACTAGGATCCTGCATGCCACATGGTATATCCTAAAGTTAAAAAAAAAAAAAATCTTCAGGCTGAACTAACACCTAAGGGTAGAAGAATAGAGGTTGTTCTTCCAGTATTATTATTTTTTTTAATTAAATTTTATTGGAGTATAGTTGCTTGAAATTAAAAGATGCTTACTCCTTGGAAGGAAAGTTATGACCAACCTAGACAGCATATTAAAAAGCAGAGACATTACTTTGTCAACAGAGGTCTGTCTAGTCAAGGCTATGGTTTTTCCAGTAGTCATGTATGGATGTGAGAGTTGGACTATAAAGAAGGCTGAGCGCCAAAGAATTGATGCTTTTGAACTGTGGTGTTGAAGACTCTTGAGAGTCTCTTGGACTGCAAGGAGATCCAACCAGTCCATCCTAAAGGAGATCAGTCCTGGGTGTTCATTGGAAGGACTGATTTTGAAGCTGAAATCCCAATACTTTGGCCACCTGATGCGAAAACCTGACTCACTTGAAAAGACCCTGATGCTTGGAAAGATTGAGGGCAGGAGGAGAAGGGGACAACAGAGGATGAGCATCTGGCATCATCAACTCAATGGACGTGTGTTTGGGTAGACTCTGGCAGTTGGTGATGGACAGGGAGCCCTGGCATGCTGTGGTTCATGGGGTCGCAAAGAGTTGGACACGATTGAGCGACTGAACTGAACTGAGTTGCTTGACAATGTTTTGTTAATTTCTACTGTACAGCAAAATGAATCAGCCATACATATAATCCCTCCCTTTTTTAACTCCCTGGTTGGGAAGGTCTCCTGGAGGAGGATATGGCAATCTACTCCTAAATTCTTGCCTGAAGAACCCCATAGACAGAAGAGCCTGGTGGGCTATAGTCCATGTGGTCCCAAAAAGTTGGACATGAATGAACAACTAAGCATGCACCATTCAGTAGCATTCCTTTTATTTTTATTATAATTTTTTTGAGTTGTGAGTTAAGTTTTATTTGGAGCAAAATGAGGACTGAAGCCCAGGAGACAGCATCTCAGATAGTTCTGAGAGACTGCTCCAAAGTGGCAGTGGGGGAAAGTAAATATATAAGGTTTTGTTGAAGGGGGAGTTCAATACCATGAAGCACTCGTTTTACAAAAGGTTTTTGTTAGTCATGAGGATCTGATAACACCATGAAGGGATTTAGTGCTTCTGTAGATAGGAAGAGATGCAAGGACAGAGATCCTAAAATCTGTTCCTAAAAACATCACTTCATGGGAAATAGATGGGGAAACAGTAGGACAGTGTCAGACTTTATTTTTGGGGGCTCCAAAATCACTGCAGATGGTGACTGTAGTCATGAAATTAAAAGACACTTACTCCTTGGAAGAAAAGTTATGACCAACCTAGATAGTATATTCAAAAGCAGAGACATTACTTTGCCAACTAAGGTCCGTCTAGTCAAGGCTATGGTTTTTCCTGTGGTCATGTATGGATGTGAGAGTTGGACTGTGAAGAAGGCTGAGCGCTGAAGAATTGATGCTTTTGAACTGTGGTGGTGGAGAAGACTCTTGAGGGTCCCTTGGACTGCAAGGAGATCCAACCAATCCATTCTGAAGGAGATCAACCCTGAGATTTCTTTGGAAGGAATGATGCTAAAGCTGAAGCTCCAGTACTTTGGACACCTCATGAGAAGAGTTGACTCATTGGAAAAGACTCTGATGCTGGGAGAGATTGGGGGCAGGAGGAGAAGGGGACGACCCAGGATCAGATGGCTGGATGGCATCACGGACTCGATGGACATGAGTCTGGGTGAACTCCGGGAGATGGTGATGGACAGGGAGGCCTGGCGTGCTGTGATTCATGGGGTCACAAAGAGGTGGACACGACTGAGCGGCTGAACTGAACTGAACTGAAAAACATCCAACTATGTAAAGACCTGTCCCACCAGATTCCCTGGAGCACAGAGCGCCTCACTCCATCCTAAACTCCCTCAGAGGGTGTTGAAAGTCAACAGCTATAGCAACATGGGGTTCAATCTCCATAGAGGCAGATGGCAAACGGCTTTGTTGTTCAGTCATTGGCAATGCTCTTGGTAAGTGCCAATTTGTAGTTGACACTGCCCCCTTTTAGTCATAAATCTGACCATACTTTGGGGGGCATTTCATGACCATTTTGTCCAGTGTTGCTGGGAAGGCTTATTCCCAGTTCTGAAGAAGGTTTTTGTTGATAAGACACTCAATGTGCTATTACTGGACTAAGGTCTTAATAGTCAGAGATCTCTGGACACCTGTCTTCTAGTTATGGTCTAGGAAAGTAGTCTCTCTCGTTGCATCTTTTCATACCTGGAGCTACACTGTTATAATCATTGACTGTATATCGAGCTATACATTTAATCAACTGCTTCAAGTCTAGTTATCATTTCCATTGGAGGCTCAGTCATTAACTTGGTAATACAAGAAATAATCTTGTGAAACAAGGAAAATACAAATGATATAGTTAATAACATTAGTGGAATTAAAAGTAAATATTTTAGCCATGAGTCTCCCACACCAGTTTTTTTTTTTTTTCTTTCCTTTTTTAAGATCATCAAGACTAGGGAATGAATCACTTAAAGCAGAAATCTCATTTTTCATGTGGTTCAAATGTGTCACGTTAAAGGATTCATCAGGTATGAAAATACAGCATTCAGTTTAAATTGTAGTGCAGATATCTCCCCAAAATGCTGTAAGGTGTCAAGGGCCTTACAGTTGTGTAGCACTGCCTTTCTTATCATAGAGACAGAATTCAATAGGCGAATAGTCCAGTTACATATCATTTAAAGCTTATGAAAGTTGTTAAGGCTTAGGTATGGTCAATTACATCCTTCAAGCCCACTGAAGGCAGGCGCACACACACACACATGCACACAAACTGCTACTGACCACTCATCGAAAATAAATTTCCTAGGAGGTATCCAATCAGAGTGAGCCCTAGAGGACAGAAATCCACCTAGAGAACAGGTAACCTAGAAGTACTAGGCACAGGTAATTGGCCAAAACCCAACAATTGGATTGAGTTTTAAACTAGCATAGAATCATGTCCATAATAGAAAACATGTGACTGATAGGCATAGGTCCAAGGAATCAAGAAAACATTATAAATGTTCATAAAATTCAGATCAGCATCTTAGGCAAGCTGTCTACTTCTGAGGCCATCTTCTTCTCATTCTGGTGCAGTGTCGTTTCCTCTGTTTGAGCACTGTTTTAAGGTGAGTTTCAGGTCAGCAGGCCTCTCTATAGACCAGTCCAGCTTAGGATTCTTTTAAAAATAAGTTGTTCCCTCTTGCCAAACTTCACCAACATGGTGTTCAGGCACTTCATAGAGGTTGGCTGGGTGACCTATGCCTCCTTGGAGTCTTATGCCTGGAAGCTGTTGTGATTGTAAGATGTTGTAAGCTGTTGTGATTGTAAGATGTTGTGTTGTAAGATAAGTTGTTGTTAGAACACGACTTTGGTGGGTGGACTTTGTACTCAAGTATGGAGCAAGGAGAGATAACAAAGCCTTCCTCAGCAATCAATGCAAAGAAATAGAGGAAAACAACAGAATGGGAAAAACTAGAGATCTCATCAAGAAAATTAGAGACACCAAGGCAATATTTCATGCAAAGATGGGCTCGATAAAGGACAGAAATGGTATGGACCTCACAGAAGCAGAAGATATTAGGAAGAGGTGGCAAGAATACACAGAAGAACTGTACAAAAAATATCTTCATAACCCAGATAATCACGATGGTGTGATCACTTACCTAGAGCCAGACATCCTGGAATGTGAAGTCAAGTGGACCTTAGAAATGTTTGGGAATGCATGTACACCCGTGGTGGATTCATGTCAATGTATGGCAAAACCAATACAGAATTGTAAAGTAAAATTAAAAATAAATAAATTATAAATAAATAAATAAAAATAGGTTAATAACCTGCAAAAAAAAAAAAAAAAGAAAGAAAGAAAGAAAGAAAAAGAAAAGAAAGCATCACTATGAACAAAGCTAGTGGAGATGATGGAATTTCAGTTGAGCTATTTCAAATCCTGATAGATGATGCTGTGAAAGTGCCACACTCAATATGCCAGCTAATTTGGAAAACTCAGCAGTGGCCACAAGACTGGAAAAGGTCAGTTTCCATGCCAATCCCAAAGAAAGGCAATGCCAAAGAATGCTCAAACTACCACACAATTGCACTCATCTCACACACCAGTAAAGTAATACTCAACAGTTTCCAAGCTAGGCTTCAGCAATACATGAACCGTGAACTTCCAGATGTTCAAGCTGGTTTTAGAAAAGACAGAGGAACCAGAGATCAAATTGCCAACATCTGCTGGATCATCAAAAAAGCAAGAGGGTTCCAGAAAAACATTTATTTCTGCTTTATTGACAATGCCAAAGCCTTTGACTGTGTAGATCACAATAAACTGTGAAAAATTCTGAAAGAGATGGGAATACCAGACCAGCTGAGCTGCCGCTTGAGAAACCTATATGCAGGTCAGGAAGCAACAGTTAGAAATGGACATGGAACAACAGACTAGTTCCAAATAGGAAAAGGAGTACGTCAAGGCTGTATATTGTCACCCTGCTTATTTAACTTCTATGCAGAGTACATCATGACAAATGCTGGGCTGGAAGAAACACAAGCTGGAATCAAGATTGCCGGGAGAAATATTAATCACCTCAGATATGCAGATGATACCACCCTTATGGCAGAAAGTGAAGAGGAACTCAAAAACCTCTTGATGAAAGTGAAAGAAGAGACTGAAAAAGTTGGCTTAAAGCTCAACATTCAGAAAACGAAGATCATGGCATCTGGCCCCACCACTTCATGGGAGATAGATGGGGAAACAGTGGAAACAGGGTCAGACTTTATTTTGGGGGGCTCCAAAATCACTGCTGATGGTGATTGCAGCCATGAAATTAAAAGATGCTTACTCCTTGGAAGGAAACTTATGACCAACCTAGATGGTATATTCAAAAGTAGAGACATTACTTTGCCAACAAAGGTCCGTCTAATCAAGGCTATGGTTTTTCCAGTGGTCATGTATGGATGTGAGAGTTGGACTGTGAAGAAGGCTGAGAGCCGATGAATTGATGCTTTTGAACTGTGATGTTGGAGAAGGCTCTTAAGAGTCCCTTGGACTGCAAGGAGATCCAACCAGTCCACTAAAGGAGATTGGTCCTGGGTGTTCTTTGGAAGAACTGATATTAAAGCTGAAACTTCAATACTTTGGCCACCTCATGAGAAGAGTTGACTCATTGGAAAAGACTCTGATGCTGGGAGGGATTGGGGGTAGGAGGAGAAGTCGACAGAGGATGAGATGGCTGGATGGCATCACCGACTCGATGGACATGAGTTTGGGTGAACTCTGGGAGTTGGTGATGGACAGGGAGGCCTGGTGTGCTGCAATCCATAGGGTCGCAAAGAGTCGGACATGACTGTGTGACTGAAATGAATTGAACTGAACTGATGGAGACAGGCTATGCCTTTCAAATGCATGCAGCTCACTGACTTCATCTTCAAGTTCCCACACAGTGCTCACCATAGGTATGTTGGAAAAGCCCGGTAGAAGGCAGATATCCCTGCAAAGTGAGTGGCCACAAGGTGGGTCAAGAACATTGAAGCCAAAAAAGAAATCCAAGATGGCAGATTTCAATTGTTAAAAAGTCACAAAGGCAAGACTCATCAAGCTTGGAGTTAAGAAACTTGAAAAGACAGCTCTCCTGAAAGCTTCTCACAAGAAAGCACTTACTGCTAAGGGGACAGCTGCAGAAGCTGTTGCCACTGCCAATGTTCCAGCGGGGGAAAAAATGAAAAGATGACCACTGTGGGTAAGGAGGCATCAGCCCAAGAGGTTCCTGCCCAGAAAGCTGCAGGTCAGAATGTAGCACCTTCTCCAAAAGCTCAGAAGGGTCAGAAAACTCCAGCCCAGAAAGCACCTGCTCCAAAGGCATCTGGCAAGAAAACATGAGAACATGAGCCAATTTTAAAGAGAATAAAGGTGATTTTTGACATGCTGGCAAATTAAAATAAATAAGTGGTTCACACTCTTTTGTACTGAGGCATCATTAGCCAACCCCTTGTGGTACACCCTGACTGAATTACATTGGGATGTTGTGATATGGTGGCTGAGATCTGACTTCTTGGACACAAACTAGGGATTCAGGCACTTGATTTCTTTTCTAGGTCTTGTTGTCTATGTTTGTGTGTCCTTCTGGAAGAATGAAATGTTTGCCGTTTTCTCAAATTTTTACTTAAGTTTTATTCTAGATCACTTTAGAAAAAAAATGGTGCTTTCTCTTGGTTCTTTAATGCACTCACCATGCGAACAATTATAAGGGCTGCATGAAAAGTTACCTGAACATGTCTCCTTCACCACAGGCTTCTAATCTAAGACTTAGAGACCATTCATTCTTTTATCTTTGTGACCCTAAGGAAGAAAGAGAATCATCTTCAAGTTGTTTCCTTAGAGCTGTACTTTGAAGACCTGCTAATTGAAAGCAATATCTCATTCACATTTGCCTTGGAAAATTTTAAAGCAGATTATTTCCATCCCTTCTGTTCTATGGAACAGCACTCGCTTTTGTGTTTCATGTGCAAATCTGTGGGTTCTTTTGGTTGTTTTGTCCTTGTGGCTACTCTATATAATTAGAGAATTTCTGAGTTTGCAAAAAGCATATGAGTTGTCTAATCTAGTCTCTATACATTAGCAATATCCTCTGCTACTGTTGGAGAACTTACTACTTTTGTGACAGTGTAGTCTATTGTTGGGTGATACTTAAGGCTTTAAAAGTTCTTAGTCTATAGTGATAAGAAGACTGCTTTCCTAGAACTTCTATTCTGGATCCTATTTTCGACCTTGAGACATCATCATAGAAATCTACTCAATCAAACCATAGTATTTTTCTCTAAATGTGTGAGATACTGATTTTATTGATCTCACTAGAAAGCTCATCACTTCATGGCAAATAGGTGGGAAAACAGTGGCTGACTTAATTTTGGGGGGTTCCAAAATCACCGCAGATGGTGATTGCAGCAATGAAATTAAAAGACACTTACTCCTTGGAAGGAAAGTTATGACCAACCTAGACAGCATATTCAAAAGCAGAGACATTACTTTGCCAACAAAGGTCCGTCTAGTCAAGGCTATGGTTTTACCAGTGGTCATGTATGGATGTGAGAATTGGATTATAAAGAAAGCTGAGTACCAAAGAATTGATGCTTTTGAACTGTGGCGTTGGAGAAGACTCTTGAGAGTCCCTTGGACTGCAAGGAGATCCAACCAGTTCATCCTAAAGGAGATCAGTCCTGGGTGTTCATTGGAAGGACTGATTTTGAAGCTGAAATCCCAATACTTTGGCCACCTAATGCAAAGAGCTGACTCATTTGAAAAGACCCTGACACTGGGAAAGATTGAGGGCAGGAGGAGAAGGGGACAACAGAGGATGAGATGGTTGGATGGCATCACTGACTCAATAGACATGGATTTGGGTGGACTCTCGTAGCTGGTGATGGACAGGGAGGCTTGGCGTGCTGAGATTCATGGGGTCACAAAGAGTCCGACATGACTGAGCAACTGAACTGAACTGAACTGAGAATGACTTATCCGTATACAGAGCCATAATATGCAATTAACTAATTTATTAATAATTCTCCAAAGCTTCCATATACCTTACAAGCTTTGGAGAATTATTAATAAATTAGTTAATTGCATATTATGGCTCTGTATACGGATAAGTATACATAACTGTTTCCCTTTTATGGGTGAGCAAACATGTTGAGATTTAGCTATCCTATGAATATATGTTTATAACATATTGATGTTTTTGAACTGTGATGTTGGAGAAGACACCTGAGAGTCCCTTGCACTGCAAGGAGATCAAACCAGTCAACCCTAATGGAAATCAGTCATGAATATTCATTGGAAGGAGTGATGCTGAAGCTGATGGTCCAATACTTTGGCCACCTGATATGAAGAGCTGACTCATTGGAAAAGACCCTGATGCTGGGAAAGATTGCAGGCAGGATGAGAAGGGAAAGGCAAAGGATGAGATGGTTGGATGGCATTATTGACTCTATGGACATGTGTTTGAACAAGCTCTGGGAGTTGGTGATGAACAGGGAAGCCTGGCGTGCTGCAGTGCATGGGGTTGCAAAGAGTCAGACACAACTGAGTAACTGAACTAATCTGAATGTGAAGGCATGGTGATAAGAGGGTATAGAATGTTAATAGGTAACAAACATGGTCTCTTATCTGTGTAGAGATTGCAGCCTAGTCAAAACTCAAAAGAAGTATGTCTACATGTATAGACAAGTGCTAGAAAAATAAAAAGGGTGAAGTGCCCCAAGAGAGTTTCCAGGGTTTGGGAGCAATGGCTGCAAGCTGAGCGTTCAGCAAAAGGAAGTTCTCTTTTAAAATACATTCAAGAGTGACATGAGAGACAGGGGAAGTATGAGTCAAAGACTCACCTGAAGAGTTAGACCTGCAAGTAGGAAGATCCAGGGTGAAAGAGTTTCATGTGGTGAAGGAACTTCAGGAAGGCCAAAGTGAAAGAGCCCAGTGATCAGAGAGGAGAGTTGGACAAGAAAAGTTTAGAGTAGTAGGCATGTAGAGTATGTTGTTGTTCAGGCACTAAGTCACATTTGACTCTTTGCAACCCCATGGACTGCAGCATGCCATGCTCCTCTGTCCTCCACTTTCTCATGGAGATAAATAAATCCAAATTCATGTCCATTGGATCAGTGATTCTATGTAGAATATTATTAGGTATTTAAGTCAATGTTTATTTTAAGCCAATGGAAATAGAGTTTTATGCAGGGTAATGACATGATCTGATATACATTTTGAAAGAAATCTGTCTTGCTACACTGTGTAGTATGGATTAGGGTGGGCAGTGAATAATGATTGGAAGGAGAAAATTTATGAAGCAAGTGCAGCAATGAAGAAAAGAGATAATAGCAGATACAACGACGTTGAAAATGGAAATGGAGAAAAGTTAATGAATAAAAGTGTTATTTGCGATGTAAATTATATGCAGTTTGATAATGAATTAGAGATGAGTAAATGAGAAGTGAAGGCTGAATCCTAAGTTTCTGGCCTAAGCAGCTTCTTCAATTAAGTCACTTATTGTAATGGAGGAAGACCAGAGTGGGAACAGATGTTAAGGATGAAGGCAAGATTTTAGCTTTTCAGAATGCAAACATTTCTTTTCAAAAGTATAGTTAATTTACAATATTGTATTAGTTTCCGATGTATAGCAAAGTGATTGTTATACATTTTTTTTTCAGATTCTTTTCATTATAGGTTATTGCTGTACCTATTTCATATATAGTGGTGTGTATCTGTTAATCCCTTCCTGCTAATTTATCTCCCCATTTTCCTTTGGAAACCATAAATATGCATTTTATAGAATACCTAACTTTTTAATGAAATCTATTTTTAATGAAATCCATCCATCTAGACCCAGATGAATTTGCAACTCATTGATTTGTTCATTTTGACAAATATTTTTGAGCAACTTCTTAGTTCTGAAAACTATGTTCGCCAATGGAAACAGAATATATAAGATAGGACTCTTGTGTATAAGAGGCTCACATCCAGTTTGGAGGAAAAAATGGTAAATCAGTGATTAGCATTTTAAATGTTGTGATAAAGATATACAGAAGGTGCCTTGGACATGGAGAACATAGGTAACCCTAACATAGGTAAAGGAATATGTATTTTTTACCATTATGACTACCCAGTTTGGGGCTATCATGAATGTCTAAACAGGAGAGGCCTGGAAACATGTATCTTTGATATTTCAGTTCAGTTCAGTCTCTCAGTCATGTCCACCTCTGCGACCCCATGAATCGCAGCACGCCAGGCCTCCCTGTCCATCACCAACTCCCGGAGTTCACTCAGACTCACGTCCATCGAGTCAGTGATGCCATCCAGCCATCTCATCCTCGGTCGTCCCCTTCTCCTCCTGCCCCCAATCCCTCCCAGCATCAGACTCTTTTCCAGTGAGTCAACTCTTCTCATGAGGTGGCCAAAGTACTGGAGTTTCAGCTTTAGCATCATTCCTTCCAAAGAAATCCCAGGGCTGATCTCCTTCAGAATGGACTGGTTGGATCTCCTTGCAGTCCAAGGGACTTTCAAGAGTCTTCTCCACCACCACAGTTTAAAAGCATCAATTCATCGGCGCTCAGCCTTCTTCACAGTCCAACTCTCACATCCATACATGACCACAGGAAAAACCATAGCCTTGACTAGACGGACTTTAGTTGGCAAAGTAATGTCTCTGCTTTTGAATATACTATCTAGGTTGGGCATAACTTTTTTTCCAAGGAGCAAGTGTCTTTTAATTTCAGAGCTGCAATCACCATCTGCAGTGATTTTGGAGCCCCCAAAAATAAAGTCTGACACTGTTTCCACTGTTTCCCCATCTATTTGCCATGAAGTGATGGGACTTTGCTATGAAGTGATGGGACCGGATGCCATGATCTTCGTTTTCTGGATGTTGAGCTTTAAGCCAACTTTTTCACTCTCCTCTTTCATTTTCATCAAGAGGCATTTTAGTTCCTCTTCACTTTCTGCCATAAGGGTGGTGTCATCTGCATATCTGAGGTTATTGATATTTTTCCCGGCAATCTTGATTCCAGCTTGTGTTTCTTCCAGTCCAGCATTTCTCTGATATTTAAAAGTAATTATTCTAGTGTTGCTGGTCAGCACTAATAAAAATAATTTGATAGCAATAAATCAAGCCATTATTTTTGCCATCCATTTTTTGGCAAGAGTTATTGTGGTAGGAGGATATCACATGAGATTTGAAGTAGATGACCAGAACTGCCTCTTGCTAGGTGTACCATCTGAACAAGACATATAATTGCTTGAACCTTATTTTTGTCTTCTGTCGAGTGGGTGGGACCATGGTATTGCTGCTGATAGAGGATTGCAATGTCCTAAAAATGGGGGTCAAAATCACCATCATTCTTTCCTTACACAGCTGTTTTGTGAATCCTTAAATTTTAAATGTAATATTAATACTTATGAATCATTTCAATTGATGTGCCATGAGTAGTTAGTGAAGGCTTGGTGTTTGGTTGAAAGAGTAAATGCCTTTGATTCGAGGTTTTAACCCTGATTTCAGCCTCTCAAACTGTATGTCTTTAGACAGGTACCTAATTTCTCTAGTTTAATTTCTATTGCATGTTATGAAAATACTAATTTTACTAGATTATGAAGTTTAAAAAGTAGTCAATATATGTTTAGGGAACCCTCTTTCCTGATTAAATCCTCTTTCTGATTAATATCTTTTTCAATCTAATAGAGAGATATAGGGAGTGTGTTTTAAACAATTTTTATGAAAGAACATTTATTGGGCTATAAAAAAAGCAATGTTAACATTTTTACCCACTTGTTGGGACATAGCGTTCTACAATTTCTTTTTATGGGTAAGCTTGTTTTCCTTCATCTTTTTTTTTTTCCTCTCCTTCACTCAAAGCCAGCTCAAATATGGTAACAGTAAATCATTCCGATTGGGTTAATACATGTTGCTATAGGTGTAGGTACCTCTCAGTCTCTTTGCTCATCTCTGAGACAGAGAAGGAATTAGCCAGACCTTCATTAGAATCCTTGCTGTGCACATTAAACCCTTGAGTACCTGTAATATGATCTCTATTTTCCTTACCTTTCAAAGCTCTGGCTCCAGAGAAACCACAACTCTGTTGGTTTTTGTGGAACAGACCACAATGATGTTTTTTAACTTTGCTTAATTTTCCTTCCATCTGTTTTTCCTTCAAAAGGCACTTGTTGCTTTTCCCTCTCCCTTTGCTGAATGCCAAGTTTGGTAGGCTTCTTTCCTTATTCAGTTGGGCCAAAGTCCTTCCTCTGCTTGTGCTTTGACCCATGTTATAGACTCATCTTCCTGGACTCCAGGCCATGATTCTCTCAGGATCACTGAAGTTTTATAGTTTCATTTATGGTCATGTGATGGTCTCCCAAATGATGAAAAATTATTTTAAAAATAATCTTTGAAGATGTTCCATCTTGAGGTATATTTTGTAAAAGGCTGAAATCTCAGTGGCCTAATCTTTTTCTTTTATGCTGTGTAGCCTGTGGTCTACCCAAACATGAGAGGATACATTAGACCCTGTTCAGAATGGCTCCTTTAAAGGAGGTAACTGCTGCATGCTCTCTGGGTACCATGATCTTGAATACAAATGAGGGTTGGATCAATACTGAGAGAAATTTCAAAGTGTGGATATTTCAGTTAATAGAAGTAGTGTGGTAAAGTTCAGTGGTCTCCTGACCATGGCACATTTGATGCCAGTAGCATATAGAATTGCTTCAGATAGTTCACAGCAGTAAATAACACCGAATCACACAGTGAGAAAATAATTTCTTTTTCTTTTCTCTTTAAATAATGATCAGGGGCCATCTTTCTGTTATGTAACTGGTCCTCCTCTTTAGAATTTCCTAATTCCTCTCTTCAACTCAGAAAGAGAAAAGGTATCAAGTTCAGAACCTCAACAGAAAAGAACAGCATGTAGCTAGAATTTAGTAATGTTGCTTTGTCTAATTGTATGTTTGCATTTTGCCTTTTATGATTGCCTTTGTGCTGCACTGATTTTCTATTCATGATAGAAATACAAAGTGTCCTTATAAAACTTCTTTATGTGACTAAAAAATGAGTCAGTTCAAAGTAAAATATCTTTTAAAATACTAGTATAAGTGTTACGTATATGGAGTAAAGATATTGAAAATTACATACAAATGATTGAAATCAGGAAAGTGTCACTATGGTTGAATGAATGTGAATTTTGGCAGGCAGCCAGAATTTAAATCCTACTTGATTTTAAATCCTACCTTTCCTGCTTGTTACCCATATTTGTAATATATTAGTATTTGTAGTATTTATAAATAGCTTACTTATTTAGTCAAAGCCTTTGTTTCCTTGTCTTTAAATTAGGGGGAAAGATCTAATCTATAGGATCATTTAAAAATAAAATATAATACTATCTGTAATATGTGCCTAGCATAGTACTTGATGCAGAGTAGAAACTCAATAACTGATATCTTCCTTTTCCCTTTTATTTTTGTGTTATACTTGTAACTTTAAAAAAATAGTAAAGATTGGATAAGGATAACAGAACTATGCATCCTTTCCTAGACAGTTAACATATATTTTAGTGAGTTACAAAAATATGTAGCTATCAGTGCAGCATGGACCTACTATTGACTACCAAGTACAACTCAAAAAAGCATTGGAAAAATTATTAAGCAAGAGTCACTGAAGAAAAGTCTGTCAAGATTCCCATTTGAGTCATGTAACTCACTTCCACTGCTAAGTGTTTCCTTCTGCAACTTCTCGCTTTATATTCAAAAGGTGCCTCTGGAGCACTTCCTGTCTCAGAGTGGCACTATTAATCACACAGATCTGCTAGCCAAAAAGCTGAGGGAGAGGCTTGTCCTGCTCCCCTCCATTCTTTTTCTCGTCCTCTTTCTTTGTCTCTCCACCTCTTTCTCCCTCTTTCCATCTCTTCCTATGCCTCTCTCTCCCTCCATCCTCTATAATTCTAGGTATATTTCAACATTAAACTCTGTCTCATAAACTTTTTTAATGCCCTTCACACTGACTGTATATATATATATATATCTACCACCTTCTCCCTAATGTATGTTTTGCCCATAGCAGTAACTACCTAGAAGTTCTACCATATTTCAATCTCTTCATCTCATCCCATCTTCCTCCATCCAGGGCCACCCAATTCTTCAAATGCTTCATAAGATATGTTCCTTGCCTTTTCAAGCCTTATCATAAACCACCTTCTCCTCTTTCACTGTCATCCACTTTTTACACACATCTTGCCTTCCTCCTGGAAAGTTCAATGTCCTTCCCATCTCTCTGCCCTACTTCCCATTTAGCTACTATTCATCAGATCAGTGGTTCCTTTCTCTGAATATCTTTCCTGACCTTCACTTAAAACATTCAGTTAGGCCAAGGCTTTTGATTATACATTTTCTCCTTGATAACACTTATCTGTAGTTAAACTTTAAAGAATTATTTGTTACTTTTCTCTCCCTGTAGTAAAATGCATATAACATAAAATTCATCATTAGTAACATTTAATACATTACACTTTTGTGCAACCATCACCACTATCTATTTCCAGAAAAGTGTTATAACACCAAAAGGAAACCCCATACCCATCAAGCAGTCAGTCCCTATTCCCTCTGTCCATAGACCCTGGCAACCACTAATCCACTTTCTGTCTCTATGAATTTGCTGACACTGGATATTTCATATAAATAGGATCATCACTTCATTGTTTTACAACTGCCAATGGGAGTCTCTTTCTCCCAGTCTAGATTTGCCTTTATTATTTTCAAACCCTATCTTTCAGTACAATTCTTTACATGCAAACAGTATGGAAAAAATGCTTCTTGAAATGAGTATTTTCCTTTTTAATTTATCATACAATACATATATATTACAAAATATATTTTTAGTTTTGAAAGTAAAGATTTTGCTGTATTTTCCCAGGAGGAAACTAAACAAGATATATAGTACATTTAATGTATTAATTTCTATTATTGTATACCCAGTTCACTTTCAAAAGTGGTTTTGAAAGTAACAGACAATATGATTTTGGGAAATCAAATAAGATATTAAAATGGAAATAGATTACCAAAAACTATTAAGGCAAAAGGGAAAACAAATCTATTAACCACTTATGCTGATAGATAACCACAATTAAGGACATCACTAAGCTTTCTACAAATGAATGTAAGAAAAGATACTATTATATGATGTTGAAAATAATCATGTCTATTTTAAATGTTGATAATTTTCATTTAATGATTCCAAAAGAAATTTGTGATTTTTCATTCCTAAATATTTATAGCTAATGAACTTGGGTTAGAAACTACTTTGCAGAATGGATCTGAAGATAAACAGTTTTTAGCACTACTTTCTAGGGGTTAAAGTTAGTATCTCTTTTATAAGACATTTATGGTGATATATCCACTAGTGCTAAAAAAAAGTCAAGCTTAAGAGTCTATGCATGAACCTGGTGGAGTTATTTACTTACTTAGATACCAAATCCCTATTCTATAAGCTTGTCAGTCAAGCTACAATTCAAAGTAATTCCAGAGCAACAAGTTTGCTGAGCTGAGCAATTTTGAAAATACCCTCTTTCAATCATAGCAGTGGGTGTAGTTTGGAAATGGGTTTCTATGAAGGCTGGTTTGAACTGCAGGTCAAGCAGAGTGACCTGTGATCATTTATACATAGGCACTATGATCATTTGTCATTGTTTTGCACCACCTGGCAAAGATTGAGTCCAAAATAGCCCACCTGTTAGACATTATGTTTTGATCAAAAATCAGATCACATAGACTGATGCTTGCTTGGAAAATTCACCCATGAGTCTGCAAAAATAAAGTACAGTTAAAGCTATTTTCTGTATTTGCAAAACCTTCCTTTTCTGTAGCTTGGCAAAGTACAAAATTAATGGAAGGTTCTCGTGGGAAACTTTTGGATTTGTTAAGCATTTGATGCTAGCTAAAAGCACTCTGAGTCAATTGAGAGGAGCCAAAACTGCCCAAATTAGAGTTTCTGGTGTACTTAGGAACAATTGCAAGGTTATTTTAGGGAAGCTGGTCTGTAAGGTTTCCTGATTTTTTTTTGTCAGCACATCACCCCAGCCTCAGCATTGGATTAATTAAGGCCACACCATGCACACTCCTCTTCCCATCCTGAGAATCATGGTAAAGGTCATAGCCACTAAAACCACAGAGGCCTCAATGACATCCCTTTTAGTGTTAGAATTTCAAGAAGGTTTTTGTTAAAATAAACATCAAGTGATTTTAAATAAACTAAACTGATTATTAGCTGACATTGTTTTCTCCCCCCTTAAGAATGATCCACTGAAACTCAAGTCAAATGCATCCATTCATTAAATAAGTATTACTTGAGCAGACCTGCTAAGTGGCACTAGAAATTCAATGATAAAGATTTACATGTTCAGGACACTTAAAGAAACTTACATCCTAGATGAGTCATGCATTCACTAAATCATTCAAAACATATTTTTTGAGTGTCTACTATGTTCCAGGCACTATTAAGTACATTAGAAAATATCAACTGAACAAAATAGAACAAGCCTGCATTCCAGTAGGGATGAAAAGACAATAAATAATCAATTTAATTAATAATCAAGCTATGTATTATGATAAAAAATGTAAATACTATGCAATCAAGAAATAATTAGCAATCAGGGGAACAATATTAAATAAGGTGGTCAAGGTAGGGCTTAGAGAGGAGCTGCCATCTGAGCAGAAACTTGAAGTAGTTGGAGAAG
Source organism: Oryx dammah (assembly GCF_014754425.2). Taxonomy (NCBI): domain Eukaryota; kingdom Metazoa; phylum Chordata; class Mammalia; order Artiodactyla; family Bovidae; genus Oryx; species Oryx dammah. Next base: position 88,215,328 of record NW_024070212.1, on the reverse strand, counting down.
TGGGTCATACTGACAAGGAATAAAGAGTATTCTAGGCAGTGGGAACTGCCAATGGAAAGGCTCTCTGACAGAGGCAAGCCAGATATATTTGAGAAATTGCAAAAGAGACCAAGGTGACTACAGAGGAGTAAACAAGGTGGAAATGAGATTAGAAAATAAGCAGAGTTGAATAAGAAACTGAAGGAGCAGATGGTAGTTCATACAAAGCCTTGTAAGCCATTTAAAGGACTTGGGCTTTTATTCTTAATGAGATGGAAATCAGGGGAGGATTTGATCTGATTTGTATTTTTAAAGGGTAAGTCTAGCTTCCACATTGGGAATATGTGTTAGGGACTCTCAAGGATCAAAGCACAGAGAACTATTAGGAAGCTACTAGAGGAATCTTGGCTAGGGGCCAGCATGGTTTAGACCAATGATAGCGTTGAAGGTGGTGGGAAATAATCAGATTCTGGAAATAGTTTAAAGATAGAGCCAACAGATTTCCTGATGGATTGAATGTGAGACCACAGTAGGCAACTGTTTCACCTAAATTCATAGAAGCAGAGAAAGTTAAGCAAAATTAAAAGGCAGAGGAACTAATCTGAAGTGAAAGAACAAGAGAAGATTCTTTAAAAAAAAATATAAAACAGAACTGAACAATTTGTCATAATATAAAAATGATCATTAGGGAAAAGAATTGATCTAAACACAAATTATTTCAAAAAGGAACTAGAAAACATAAGAGAGACCCTGTCAGAAATGAACAATTGAATAGTTGAAATTAAAAAAAAAAAAAAACAAGAAGGAATGAATAGCAAACTAAGTGACACAGAAAAAAAATGCATAGGTGATTTGGAAGATAGAACAAAAGAAATCATCTGATTAGAACAGGAGAAAGAAAAAAAAATTACAATGAAAGCAATTTAATAGATTTGCATGATAATATTAAGCATTACAACATTGGCATCATAGGGATTCAGAAAGAGGAGAAAGAGAAGCAGATAAAAAATGTATATGAGGGTATTATGGCTAAAAAATTCTAAAACCTGAAGAAGGAAACACATATCCAGCTACAGGAAGCACAGAAAGTCCTAAATAAAATGAGTCCAAACAGACCCATATCAAGACATAGACTAATTAAAATGGCAAAAGTTAAAGATAAAAGGAGAGTACTAAAGGCAGCAAGAGAAAAACTAAGAGTCATTTACAAGGGAATCCCCATAAGGCTACCAGTTTTCTCTGTAGAAACTTTGCAGGCCAGGCGGGAATGGCATAATATATTCAAAGTCCTGAAAGGGAAAATCTTACAAACCAGGATATTCTGCCCAGTGAGATTATCATTTAGGATAGAAGAAGAGATAAAGTACTTCTCAGACAAGCTGAAACTAAAAGAATTCATCATATTAAACCTTCTGTTAAAAAAATGTTGAAGGGTTTTCTCTAAATGGAAAAGAAGTAAGAATCTACAGGAAAGGGAAAATCTCACTAAGAAAGGCAAATACATAGTAATAAAATCAGGCACCTAAATAAACCAGTATATAGATTAAAATAGAAACATTTTAAAAGCAACTATAACTACAATCCATAGTTAAGGAAAAAGAATGAAGGTATAAAATATAACATCCAAAAAAAAAAAATGTGGGGTAATAGAGTAAAAAAAGCAGAATGTGTTTGAACTTAAATGACTGCCAATTTAAAACAGGTACATATAATTATCAATCCACAGATCAAAAGTTTACAATAGATACAGAAAAACCAAAAAGAAAGTAAAAAATCATACTACTAAAGAAAAACTAATCACAAAACCACAAGGGAAGAAACAAGAAGAAACAAACAGAAGAACTACAAAAGCAACCATAAAACAAGTAATAAATGGCAATAAGTATATATCTATCAATAATTACTTTAAATTTCAATAGAATAAATGTTCTTATCAAAAGATTCAGTTTAAAAAAAGGGGGCTTTCTATATGCTGCATACAGGAGACTTATCTCAGGGGTAAAGACACACACAGACTAAAACTATATCATGAAAAGAGAAATGACAAGAAAACACAGGTAGTAATACTCCTATCAGACAAAATAGATTTTAAAACAAAAGCTATAACAAATGACAAAGGAATGCATTACATAATGATAAAGGGATCAGTACAAAAAGAGGATATTAAAATCATTATTATATATACACCCAATACAAGAGCCCCTATATATAATACATTAAAAAATACTAACAGACAAAAGAGGAGAAATTGACAATAGTACAATAATTGTAAGGGATTTTAACAGCCCACTTAAATCATTGGACAAGTAGATTGTACAAGTAAATCCAGGCAGAAAATCAGTAAGAAAACAGTGGTCTTAAGTGACACAATAGGCCAGTTAGACTTAACAGATATCTATAGACATTACATCCAAAAGGAGCAGAATAAACATTCTTTTCAAGTGCACATGGAACATTCTCCAAGATAGATTATACGCTAGGCCACAGAACAAGTTACACCAAATTTAAAAGGATACAAATTATATCAAGCATTATATCAAGTATAAAACTAAAAATCTACAACAGAAAGAAAAATGGGAAAAGAACAAACATGTGGAGACTAAACAATGTGCCACAAGAAAGGGTCAGTGAAGACACAGAAGACATGAGAAAATACCTTGAAACAAATAAAGATGGAAACACAACACTGTAAAATTTATGGGATGTAGCAAACAATTCTGAGAGGGAAGTTTATAGCAATACAGGCTTTCCTCAACAATCATGAAAATCTCAAGTAAACAACCTAATCTATCATCTAAAACAATGAGAAAAAGAAGAACAAATAAAGTCCAATGTCATCAGAAGGAAGGAGATAATAAAAAATCAGAGAGGAAGTAATTTGAGATTTTTTTTTAAATAGAAAATATCAATTATAAAGAGCTTTTCTCAAAAAAAAAATAAAATTTATAAGCCTTTAGCCAGGTTCACCAGAGAGAGAGAGAAAGAGAGAGAGAGAGAGAGAGTAAACCCAAATTAAATTAAAAAATGAAAGAAGAAAAATAACAACTGATACTACAGATACAAAAATTCATAAGAATACTATGAAGAGTTAAATGCCAACAAATTGGACAACTTAGAAAAAATGGACAAATTTCTAAAATCATACAACTTGTCAAGTTTGAATCAAGAAGAAATAGACAATTTGAACAGACAGATCACTTGTAGTGAAAGTAATTTTTAAGTAAAAAAATTCACAGTAAAATCCAGAACCAGACAGCTTCACGGGGAATACTACCAAACACATAAAGAAGTATTAATATCTATCTTCTCAAACTATTTCAAAATATTCAAGAAGACAAAGAACACTCCCAAATATATTCTACAATACTAGCATTACCTTGATACCAAAACCAGGCAAAGACACTACCAAAAAATCCCCCAAAATAGAATATTACAGGCCAATACCTTTGATAAATATAGATGTTAAAATCCTCAACAAAATATTAGCAAGCTGCACACAGGAATATATAAAAAGAATCATACACCTTTATCAACATGGACTTATTCCAGAGTCATAAAGATGGTTCAACATTCACAAACCAATCAAAGTGATACACCACAATAATAAAAGGAAGGCTAAAAATTACATGATCATCTCAATTAGATGCAGAAAAAGCATTTGACAAAATTCAATATCAATTTGTGATAAGAAAAAAGTCTCATCAAAGTGGGTACAGAGGTGATGTATTTCAGCATAATAAAAGTCACTTATGACAAACCCACTGGAGAAGGCAATGGCACTCCACTCCAGTACTCTTACCTGGAAAATCCCATGCATGGAGGAGCCTGGAAGGCTGCAGTCCATGGGGTCGCTAAGAGTCGGACACGACTGAGCGACTTCCCTTTCACTTTTCACTTTCATGCATTGGAGAAGGAAATGGCAACCCACCCCAGTGTTCTTGCCTGGAGAATCCCAGGGACGGGGGAGCCTGGTGGGCTGCCGTCTCTGGGGTCGCACAGGTTCAGACACGACTGAGACGACTTAGCAATAGCAGCAGCATGACAAACCCACAGTTAATGACAAAGATCCAATACTTTGGCCACCTGATGAGAAGTGCTGACTCATTAGAAAAGACTCATGCTGCGGAAGATTGAAGGCAGTAGGAGAAGGGGATGACAGAGGACATGCTGGTTGGATGGCATCACTGACTCAATGGACATGAGTTTGAGCAAACTGTGGGAGAAGGCAAAGGAAAGCTTGGCATGCTGCAGCCCATGTGCTCACAAAGACTGAGTGACTGAGTAATAACAAAACAAATGGCAAACCCACAGCTAACATCATCAGTTCAGTTCAGTTCAGTCGCTGACATCATACTCAACAGTAAAAAGCTGAAAGTCTTTTCTCTAAATTCAGGAACAAAACAAGGAGGCACACTCTTGCCACTTCTATGCCAACACAGTACTGGAAAACCTAGCCACAACAATCAGATAAGAAAAGGCAATAAAAGGCATCCAAATTGGGGAAAGAAGTAAAACTGTCACTATTTCAGATGACATAATACTTAACACTGATTAAGGATATTAAAGTGATAGAAAGAAATAGAACAATATCTTGGGCTCTCGGATTGGATGAATTAATATTGTTAAAATGGCCACACTACTCAGAGCAGTTTACAATTTTAATACAAACCCTAACAAATACCCATGACATTTTCCCCAGAACGACAACATACAATCCTAAAATTCACATGGAACCACAAAAGACCCCAAATGGCCAAAACAATCTTGAGAAAAAAGAACAAAGGGGGAAAAAAAAAGGAAAAAAGAACAAACACCAACTTTGTTGATGTCACCTCCAACTCCCCATACTACAAAGCTACAGTAATCAAAACAGCATAATGGTGGCACAAAACAGACCTATAGGTCAATAAAACAGAGCAGAGAGCACCAAAATAAACCCACAGAATCTAGTCTATGCTCAATTAGTCTGTGCCAAAGGAAGCAAAAATATATACTGGAGAAAAGACAGCCTTTTCAGCAAGAGGTGTGGGGAAAACTGAATAACTACATATAAAATAATGAGTTTAAGAATACTGTCTCATACCATATATAAAAAATAAACTCAAATGGAATAAAGAACTAAATGTAAGACCTAAAATCCATGAAACTCCTAGAAGAGAACTTTGACACAAATCTAAGCAATATTTTTTTTAGATCTGTCTCCTAAGGTAAAATAAATGAAAGCAAAAATTTTTTTAAAGGGACTAATTAAACTTAAAAAAAAAAAAACCTTTTTAACAGCAATGGAAACTATCAACAAAATGAAAAGGCAAACTAGGGAATGGGAAAAAATATTTGCAAATTATATGATTGATAAGGGGTTAATATCTTAAATTTATAAACAGCTAATACAACTCAATATAAACAAAAAATCACAACCAAGAAATGGTTAGAAGACATGTATATTTTTCTAAGGAAACCATAGAGAGAGCCAACAGGCACATGAAAAGAGGTTCAACACTGCTGATTATTAAAGAAATGAAAATCAAAACCACAATGAGATATCATCTCACACCTGTCAAAATGGCTGTCATCAAAAAGTCCACAAGTAACAAATGTTGGAGAGGATGCAGAGATAAGGGAACCCTTGTACACTGCTGATTAAAATGTAAATTTGTGCAACCAACTATGGAAAACTGTATGGAAAGGCCTCAAAAACCTAAAAATAGAACTTTCAAATGATCTAATTAGTCCACTCCTGGGTATACATACAGAAAAAACAAAAATACTAATTCAAAAGACTTGTGTGGCCCAATGTACAATGCAGCTTTATTTATAACAGCCAAAGTTAGAAAGCAACCTGAATGCCCATCAACTTATCAATGGGTAAAGAAGAAGTGGCACACACACACACATACACACACACATATATATATGTTGTACACATGAAACACATATATGCTGCTGCTAAGTCGCTTCAGTCATGTCTGACTCTGTGTGACCCCACAGACGGCAGCCCACCAGGCTCCTCCATCCATGGGATTCTCCAGGCAAGAACACTGGAGTGGGTTGCCATTTCCTTCTCCAATGCATGAAAGTGAAAAGTGAAAGTGAAGTCGCTCAGTCATGTCCAACTCTTTGCGACCCCATGGATTGCAGCCTACCAGGCTCCTCCATCCATGGGATTTGCCAGGCAAGAGTACTGGAGTGGGGTGCCATTGCCTTCTCCAAACACACATATATATATGTATACAAACACACATACACATACATACAATGAAATATTACTCAACCACAAAATGATTTAAATTCTACCATTTGTGGAAACGTGGATAGACCTAAATAATTTTATGCTTGGTGAAATAAGTGCAACAGAGAAAGACATACTGTATGATATCACTTATATGTAGAATCTAAGATATAATGCAAATGAATGTATATGAAAAAACAGAAGAATAATTACAGATATAGAAAACAAATTGGTGGTTACCAAGTGGGAGAGGGAAGAGGGGAGAGGCAAATTAGGGGTATAGCATAAGGGGGCAGCAGGACAAGATGGGAGAGTGGGATGTGAGCTCACTTTTTCTTATGAAAACACCAAAATCACAGCTAACTCCTAAATAACCACACACAAAAAAAATCTAGAACCTACAAAAAAGATACCTTACATCCAAAAACCAAGAAGAAAGTATAAGATGGTAGGAGGAATACAATAACAATAAAATCAAATCCCATACACACTAAGTGAGTGACCCACAAACTGGAAAACTATTATACCCATAGGAGTGAAAGTCCTGGGCCCCACATCAGATTCCCCAGCCTAGGGGTCTGGCAATGGAAGGAGGAGCCTCCAGAGTATCTGGCGATGAAAGCCAGAGAGGGTTGATCATAGGAACTCCACAGGACTGGAGGAAACAGAAACTCCAGTCTTGGAGGTCACACACAGGGTCTCATGACACCAGGACACAGCATGTGATCTCATGAAAGATTGTAACAGATTTACCTGTAAGGAGTATCAATTAAGAGATACAAACCACTATGTATACAATAGATAAGCAAAAAACATAGATTGTACAACACAGGGAATTATAGTCATTATTTTGTATCAGTAATAATTTTCAATGGATTATAATCTATATAAATACTGAATCACTATGTTGTACACATGAAACTAATATAATATTGTAAATCAACTATATTTCAATTGAAGAACAAAAAACAAATGAACAAAAGATCAACCTGAACAATCCTTAAATATCTATTGGTTAGAACTGAGATCAAACTTCATCATGGGTTTGATGATTTAGGGATTGGAAATGAAGAAATGGGTGATAAGGTATTCCAAACAGGCTATCACAATGAACAAAGGCATGGCAGAGGAATAGGGGTGTGTGTGTGGAGAAAAAATTGCAGAAAGATGATGTCTGATACTGCATGGTCAGGGTGCATCATATATAACTAAGTGGGCTATGAGATAAAGGTTGGCAGAAGTATTGGTTAAGATGTTTTACTCTGCATACAATGATCATCTGTTGGTAAGTTGGATAAAGGGAAGGCAAGATCAAAGCTGTGTTTTGAGAAAAATCTGGAGGATTGGAGTGCGAGTGGAAGTAGAGAGATGAGTTTCAGAAAAACTGCTCAAGCAGAAATGAAACACCTGTTAAAGTTTGTCCACATCAGCTTACAAATTAGCTGGCCCCAACTCAAAGACTATTGCAAGACCAATAAATGAAGAAAGAGAATGTTTCTTGGCGCCTCATTTATTTTGTTTCATCATGTTTCACAATTGTCACTGTTGATTGTCTTCTAAAAACAACCAGGGCAGGATGGATGAAACCATTGGAATTTTTCTTATTCTGTTTTGTAATATTTTGCCATGTAATCTTGAGACTACATCTGAGAATCTGGAAATTACTCAGGTGAATTTTTTATTCTCTTTTGAAAAACAAAGATAATAGTCTCTTTTAATTCATCAGATAAAGCCCTGATGCTGTTAGTCTGTGCAAACTGTTTATTGAAGCTTGGAATTTAGCACTCAGGGAATGTTTAAATTATCTTGGAGTATCATATCCTCCCCTGATGTCTTGCCAAGGGAAAGAATTCAAGAGATATTTATTGAAAGAATAAAAATTTGCTGCAACATTTGTTGCAATAGTTTCTACCTGGATTTTGACTTTACAGATTTTGTCCTACATATTAGGGTATATCATCTGGCTCCTCAGGCTTCTTGTCCAGTATCGACCTTGAAACTGTTTCTTTCATATTTTGTGCTGAGTCAGAAAGGAGGGGGTGGGACTACATCTAGACAGTTTTACACATGGAGGTAATGCATAGGAAGTTGGAATGGGTATTTAGGGTTGGCAAGACTGCTATTTGTAATTGACATCGGGAGGTATCATTCACAAAGAAACCTATGTAAATATATGGGAACAATGATTGAATCATCCTTCCAGTATTTGATAGATCTATCAGTATCTTATAGGTCAAAGTAACAAAAATAAATAAGGATAAAGAAGATATGAGCAACATTAGCAAAGTATTCCATATAAATAGTGGATCAGTCCAACAAAATTTAAAATTCACCTTCTGTTCACAAGAAGCATTTAGAAAACATAATTTGCAAAATAATTCATGCTAGAAATGTTCTCTGTACTTACGGGGAGAATCTTCACAATACCCCACGGTTATAAACAATCTAATATGTGCAGAGGTCTCAAACATTCAGTCCCTGTTTAAGATTTTGTATCGAACTTACTTCTTACAAGAATTTACAGGTTAATAAAATAAACTTAGACATGAAAAAAAAAAAAAGAAAAGAAAACATAGCAACCAAAAGATCATAAACCATTTTACAACAAATGTCAACAAATAAACATTTGTATCACTTAAAATATTTTCTAACTACAATGCAATTAAATTAAATATTAACAAAAATTCTATATGCCAATATAACAAAATAGTATAGACTAATTACAGATTGAGAGGAGATATCTGTAATACAGATCTTCAGTTTATATCCTGATAAACCCATGGTAAGTTGAAAATACTGTAAGTCAAAAATTATTTAATACACCTAACCTACAGAACATCATAGCTTAGCCTTGCCTACCTTAACACTTATATTACCCTACAGTTGAGCAAAATCATCTCACACACGGCTTATAAGGTAATAAGATATCGAAAATCTCATGTAATTTATAGAATAATGTACTGAAAGTAAAAAACAGAATGGTTGCCTGAGTATAGTATGTTGGTGAGTGTAGCAGTTTTTTTAATCTTTGTGATCATGTGGCCAACCGGGAGCAGAAGCTTGCTGTCACTGTCTAATACCAAGAGAAAGTAGTATACTACATATTGCTAGACAAGGAAAAGATCAAAATTCAAAATGCAAAATATGGTTTTGACTGAATGTCTATTGCTTTCACATCACTGTAAAACTGAAATATAGTAAGTGGAACCATTGTAAGTCAAGGACCGTCTATGTGTAAAATTAAGATGACCAGAACTTCTACCTTTGACTATAAGGAAGTGATAGTTTCCAGAATTAGTCTTTAAACAAACAGAAAATGATCACAATATATAGAAATAACTATCTTCAGACAAACACCTGTAAGCCCTGACAGAAGAGAAATAAATTAAGTTAGCCCTAGTCTCACTTCTGCTTTCAGCCTACAGGCAATTTCTGGACCAGGCAATAGGGAAGGAAACCAAAACAGAGCCCAACATTAATGTGTTAAAGAGGCCAAGATTTCTATTCAGGGAAGCTTTGGAAACTTGGTTTTGTGGGAAAAAAATCAGAGAAAGCAGAGCTAGCCAGAGAAAGAGCTTCAGAAATCTGCATATGGGTTCTTTTGTGTCTTTGACTAAATACTAATCAACATGCATAGGGCAAAACTCTAAAAAGCTAGGCAAAGAGCATCTCAGGGTAAAACAGAATTACTGGGGACCTGGAAGCCAAACAAAAGTTCTCAGCAGCCAGAGTGAATACATAGGTTATTCAACAGAGACCCCCAAAGAGTCATGTGTTATTACTGGTAATAAACTAACCATAGAGGAAAAGTATTCTGGGTTTGTCCTAAAATAAAAGAACAGAAACTTAAAAATAAGCTTCAAACTTATCAAACTACTTAATAATTAACACTCTTCCAGAAACAGTCCAGCATTCTTTGAAGAAATATAGCAAAATAGCATTTAACAAAGTAAAATTCAAAATATCCAGCATCCAAACAAGGTAAATAGATAGCCAATAAGGCAAAAAAAAAAAATGTACTCATAATCCATAGAAAATTCTTTCAATAGAAATAAACCAAGAAATAACAAAAGTGATGGAACTGGAAAACATGAATATTAAATGTGTTCTTATAAATATGTTCAAAGATTTAAAGAAAAACATGAATGCAATGAGAAAACATAATTTTAAAAGAACCAAATGTAATTTCTAGAGGTTAAAAAATATAATATCTGAAATATAATTTTCATTAGATGGGCTTAGTAGAAAATAAAATTTCTTCCTTAGTGGAAGAAAAACATTATTGATTCTCAACATTATTAACCATCATGAGATAATACTACACAAGTTAAAATTAAAAATTAACAGTATCAAATGTTGAGGATGTGTAGTAATTAGGGCTCCCATAAATCACTGCTATTAATACAAAATCTACAATATTAAAAAAAAAAACTTTTGGTGGTTCCTTAAATAACTAAACATATAGTTACTGTACAACCTAACGATTAAATCCTTGAGTGTTTATCCATGAAAAATGAATATATCTGCCATAAAGACTTGTACAAAATTATTTTCAGAAGCATTATTAATAATCCCAAATCTGGAAACAACAAAAAAGTTCATTCAGAGGCAATAGATGAACTGGTATGTCTATGAAGTGAAGTATTACTTAGAAATAAAAAGCAATGAACTATGATACAGGTAATAAGATGGCTAAATCTCAAAAATATTGTGCTCAGCAAAAGAAACCAGACAATAATATATATGACTTCATTTATACAAAACTCTAGGAAAAAACATATATTTTATAGTGATAGTAAACAACATTATTGCTAGGGTCAGGTGAAGCTGAGAAATTGAATAGGAAGAGACACAAAGGGTGTTGGAAATATTTTATATCTCAGTTTTTGTGATGGTCAGTTACATAAGTATACATATATCAAAACTCATGAAATTGTACACTAAGAGTGGGTTCACTTTTGTATGTAACTTGCTCCTCACAAAGTTCATTTAAAACAATAAAAATTATGTTGCTATATATCCAAGCTTGTTAAAAAATCCTAATGTACTATTTTAATTAATGTACTATTTTAATTATTTATTTATTTTTTACTTTACAATATTGTATTGGTTTTGCCATACATCAACATGAATCCGCCACAGGTGTACATGTGTTCCCAATCCTGAATCCACTCCCACCTCCCTCCCTAAGTGTATCTTTGTACTTTCAAGATTATAACCCTATATATAAATGACAAAGTATTTATCAGTTCAGTTTACTCACTTAGTTGTGTCTGGCTCTTTGCAACCCCTCAGACTGCAGCACACCAGTTTTCCCTGTCCATCAACAACTCCCAGACTTTGTTCAAATTCATGTCCATCAAGTCAGTGATGCCATCCAACCATCTCATCCTCTGTCGTCCCCTTCTCCTCCTACCTTCAGTCTGTCCTAGCATCAGGATCTTTTCCAATGAGTTGGTTCTTCATATCAGGTGACCAAATTATTGGAGCTTCAGCTTTAGCATCAATTCCTTCCAATGAATATTCAGGACTGATCTCCTTTAGGATGGACTGGTTGGATCTTCTTGCAGTCCAAGGGACTCTCAAGAGTCTTCTCCAACACCACAGTTCAAAAGCATCAATTCTTTGGTGCTCAGCCTTCTTTACATCCAACACTCACATCCATACATGAGTACTGGAAAAACCGTAGCTTGGACTAGATGGACTTTTGTCGGTAAAGTAATGTCTCTGCTTTTCAATATGCTGTCTAGGTTGGTCATAGCTTTTATTCCAAGGAGCAAGGGTATTTTAATTTCATGGCTGCAGTCACCATCTGCAGCGATTTTGTTTCACGGCAGCAGTCACCATCTGCAGTGATTCTGGAGCCCAAGAGAACAAGGTCTGTCACTCTTTCCATTGTTTCTCCATCCATTTGCCATGAAGTGATGGGACTGGATGCCATGATCTTAGTTTTCTGAATGTTGAGTTTTAAGCCAGTTTTTTCACTCTCTTCTTTCACTTCCATCAAGAGGCTCTTCATTTTCTGCCGAAGGGCTTGTAGGTATAATAAGCAAAGTCAACCAATAGAAAAATAAGCAGGACACTCAAAGAGGTATTTCACAGAGAGGACATCAAGTGGTCACAAAATACATAAAACAATAATCAGGGAAATGTTAATTAATACCTCATTTTCATCAAACACCTATCAATATGACTAAAATTAAAAACATTGATTATGCCATATGTTGCTAAACTTATGAAACAAATAGAATTCTCAATTCCTGCCTGTAAGTTAGTAAATTGACGTGACTATTGAGAAAACCAGGAATTGTCTATTAAAGTTGAATGTAAACATATCCTATGACCCATGAATTCCATCACTAATCATATATAACTCTGAAATGCATGGGTGCACTAAAGTATCTGTATAAGAATGTTTGTTGTTGTTGCTAAGTGGTGTCCAACTCTTTTGCAATTCCATGAACTGTAACCCACCAGGCTCTCCTGTCCAAGAGATTTCCCAGACAAGAATACTGGAGAGTGTCGCCATTTCCTTCTCCAGGGGATCTTCCTGAACTAGGCATTGAACCTGCAACTCCTGCATTGCAGGCAGGATCTTTACCGCTGAGGTACCAGGAATGCCCATAAGAAAGTTTATAGGACCATTATTCATCATTATGTCAAATTGAAAGCCACCAAAAGCCTAAAAACTATATAATGGATAAATAACTTGTAGTTTATTCACATAGAATATTTTATTCAGTAATGGTACAGGAAACCAGGATAGTGATTACATTTAAAGAAGAGAGGAACAGTAATTGGGAGAAGGGGACTTCTGGGATAGATACAATAGTACTCTGCTTTTTGACTTGGGCTGTACTTACATGGATATGTTCAATTTATAATAATTAGTTGAGCATTATACTTAAGTTTATGTGCCTTCTTCTTGTAAATTTTATAACCACATATTTAGAAATTAGAGATTAAAGGATGACAGATTATCGCCAATATCTATTTCTTTTCTTTTCTTTTCTTTTTTACTTTCAGGGTCTGTTCTTCTAGATCACATAATAAAATAATTCTCTTTAGAAAAACTCTTATCTAAATTACTTTTTGTTTCTGACATTATGTTAGTCAGGTTACCTGGAACAATCTTTCTGACAAAAACAATGTACAATGTTGAACTAAATATGAATAAATGTATTCTTGATACATCTAGATATGTATAGAATTAAATTACTTGTAGCGTACAAATGTTTTAACTAATTATAAAAGCTAAATAAAAATTTTAAATAGCTCTTAAAAAGATATCAGAAAACCACTAAGGATATGAAGATTTTGGTGGCCAAACTTATGGGAAAGGAGAACCACAGAGAGGTGGGATGATATTCTGCATCTGCTCTTTCTTTGGGGACATTTCCCAATTCTGACTTGAGAGTAAGAGGTTGAGAATATATATATAGCAGATCATTGTTAAGGGTCAGAAAAATCAGCTAAACTTTTATGGGAAAATACATGTCCAGTTTTCCTTTTTAGACATTTGCCAAGTTCTCAGACAAAGCAAAAAGCCCCTGAAAGGCAGACTGAAGTGGAGTTTTTTGCAGTTTTTCCATGCTGAAAAGACCAAGAATTTAGTGCCCATTAGAAGGAAGAACATTGGTGAACACACTAGGATTTTAGTTGAAAGTCCTAAGGAGCTATTCCCTAGGAAAACAGTTCAAGCAAGGTAGATGTGTACTTTCCAAAATAACAACCCAGCTTTTGACTCAGAATAATTAGGTAGATTGATATGTTCACTTCTCACTTTTCATGGGGATCCACTAAAAGGTAAACTATCTCTAGAGAAAAAATGCCATAATTTGCATAGTTTGTTACACACAATGTCTTACATTTAGTAAAAACTTACCAGATATGATATCAAATAGGCCACTACATATAAAAAACCCAAAGTGAAAACAAAACAAAAACCCAAAATCAGATGCATAGATCATTTAGATGTTAATCAGGCAATAATATTAACTCTGCTCCACATCTCCTAAAGTTATAGCAAAAGATAGGTAAAATAGTGATGTGATAGTTTCACAAAGAATCGAACTCTAAAAATGGATTGCTGAGCTGCCAAAAATGAAGAAACATGAAGGAGTCGAATATGAAGGTTAAGCAGAAATTGCCAGATACTATATGCACGCTATACAATTTTCATCATGGATAAAGAGTTTCTGTAACATTTTGGTGGCTTTAGATATGTTTGTTTTTGGTAACTGCAATGTAGAGGACTCAGGAGATGAAAGTTTAGGGTGTACTATGTTCTGAATTAGTGACCTCCCCCCTAAAATTTTTATGTTGAAGTTCTACCTCCCAATGTGACTGTATTTGAAGATACAGCTTTTGGGAGGTAATTAAGGTTAAATAAAGTCATAAGGGTCCCAATTCAATAGGATTGGGAGCTTTACAAGAAAAGGGAGAGAGAGGTTAACCTGCCTCTTCACTGTGTGAGAACACAATGAGAAGGCACCCATCGGTAAGCCAGGAAGAAAATTCTCACCAGAACCCAACCATACTGGCACTCTGACCTGACTTCCAGCTCTCGAAATGTGAGGAAATAAAATTTCTGTTGTTTAAGCCATCTGTCATGGCAGCCTGAGAAGACTAATATGATTACAGGCAAATTTAGAAATTTAATAGGAACTTGGGTATACACATAAATCCGAGCAAAGAATTGCATTCTCAGTTGAAGGGTAAATGAAGAACAAATAAACTTCCTCACAGAGAAGAGCAAGGGAACATGCCTGTGATTTGATTCATATACCAAAGGAAAAACGAAAATCTTTCCATAGAATGTTAATATAAGTCAATTCTCAGATGGATTTTTCAGTCCAAATTTCTGCTACTTTGTAGTATGAAACACCTCATGAAAATAATTTAATTTGAAGTGGTTTTGAGTTATAGTGAACTAAAACAATTAGCAGAACCATATGCAAATCTTCTCAGAAAATGCAAAAACTCAGTCCATGCCACTAAATATTCCCACAGATAAAATTCCAAGAAAAACATACTCTAGGTAAAAGATAGCAAGAACAAAAAGGAACCAAAATACTGACAGTGAAAGTTAAGATAAAAAGTACATAGAAGAATCAGAACTATAATGACTTCATATATTAGAAACATTCAATTTTCACATAAAATAAGAATGTTTAATTTTTTTGAAAAAAATTAAAGAGGCTTAAATATAGCAAGGAATAAGAAATAGGGGGAAATGACAGTATATTTGGAAAAGTACCAAAAATAACATATAGAAATGGAAAATGTAATTATTAAAATTGAACCTTTAATGACTAGTTAAAACTTAGATTATATGCAACTGAGGAAAAAGTTAGTGAACTAGATTATTAAGTCAAAAACATTACCCAAAATGAGTCCAGAGACACAAAACTAAAATAAAAGAAAAAGGAAAAATATGAAAGGGAGATTAAGGTGCATAGAGGATATATTGGAAAGGTCTAACATATGAATAATCAGAGTTCCAAACAGAAACAAGAGAAAGAAAAGAAGTGACATTCAATTATATAATGGCTGAGCATTTTTCAGAATATAGAAGAACAAGCGATATACTTCTGGTAGAAGTAGGAATTTTGGCACACATTTTGGTATAACTTACTAGAGTTCAGGGGCTTAACTCAGTGGTAAAGAACCCACCTTCCAATGCAGGAGATGCAGGTTTGACCTCTAGGTCAAGAAGATTCCCTGGAAGGGAAATGACAACCCACTCCAGTATTCTTGCCTGAATAATTCCATGGACAGGAGAGCCTGGCAGGCTACAGTCCACGGGGTTACGATGAGTTGGACATCACTGAACAACTGAGCACGCATGCACACAATAGAATTAAGTGTGATTATTCCTTAAAATTCATTCATTTTACTTCAATGGTCTGTACCTTAGACAAATTCTTACACATGTTCATTATAAGACATGTCCAATGCTGTTCATAGGAGTGCTGCTCATAATAGTTTGTGTGGTATATTCAGACAGTTGAATAACACACAACTAAAACTATAATGGATTAAACTTGAAAAAATTAGGAAGCAACTGAAAGGAAATACACAGCATATAACTACACTTAATAAAATACAAAACAATAATTTTATAGAGATTTATATATCAGATGAACTCCCACACAAAGAATACCATTGCTATTATTGCTTGTCTACTCAATCTTTGTTCCATATTCCCATGAATCAATAAGTAAATAAATGAATATATACACATATTCTTTACACAGCATGTATTATATACATGCATACATTTTTTAAAAGCTTGTGACCATACCATATATATTTTTATAAAATCTTGTTTCACTTAGAATAAATTGCAAACCGTTTCTCATGTCAAAAACAAAATCTGTAAATTATTTTATTAGCTGTATAGAATTGTAGTATATGGATGGACCATACTTAACCAATCTTTTACTATTCAACATTTAATTGATGCAAACATTCTTCCATAATAAACAGCATTGGAATAATGCATATCCTTACACAAAAATTTTTATGTTATGTCACTTTTTATTTCAATAGGTCAAATTCCTTTCAGTAGCATAGCTTGTTGAATGGTTATTACACTATACACTGCCATCAGCAATATGAAAGTAATCACAACCCTACTAGCTTTTCTAGATACTAATGCTTAATTTTTGTCAATTTGATATCAATGGCATTAAGCTGTTTTAACTAATCCTTCTCAATCTCTAGTGAAATTGAAACTTTTCATGTATAAATGAGTCTTTTCTTTTTGTTCTTTTATAAATAGCTTGTACATCTGTTTCACCTACTTGTACACAACTTGTACAATTATCTTGTCTATTTTTCTTCTGTATAGACTGCTTTTCAAAAACAATGTGAAATGCATGTATTATATAGGCATTTTCTGAAACTATTGTGTAATACACTAATGTTTTCTAGCATTGTATTTGGTCAGGCTTCCATGCCAGACAAACCAATATATTGTCACTGGTCTTGTTCTTAGTGCTGTTGCCTGTCATGCCCTCCTCAGTGCTTGGTGAACTGTACCATATACCCTGGGGCCACTAGGCATTGCTGTAGACCAATGCCTTTAAAATGAATGATCTTTAAAAAATGATAAATAAATATCATATTCCATCTCTAATATGTCCCTTCCATATCATTAGCTTTCACCTATATTGGGGCTGTTAATGGGATTTTGCCAGAATCTTTTACTTTCTGCTGTAATGCTGGACATCTTTATAAGGAAGAATAGATTTGAGCCCTATCTTATTTCAGTCTAACTCCAGAAATTTCTTGAGGTATCTAGAATTTAAAAGGCATTCTTCTTTATTTTGGCTTTGTGTGTATTTGTATCCATTTTAAATTCCTTTGGCCATTTTAATAGTGGTTTGATATTAAGAAGAAAAAGATCTTACTTAATTCATGGCTATTTTTGTAGCAATTTAAATGGGGGTTTTAATCAGAGATCACACCCTCTACGATTGGTATGGATCTTTCCTATCCCATTATAATCACTCTTGTTTGAGAATGTTTTGGGTAATGGAAAACAAGTTAGGAAAAAGTGATCAAAAGTTTAAATGAAAGAAAAATACAGTTGATATCTGATTTGTTACCTAAGTTTATCTCACTAATATTTTACAAGGGAGAAAAAACAGTGTTTTTGAATCACTGGATGGCAATTGCTTTCATTTCATTGTTAAATCCAATGACTAGTCTGAGTAAGAAAGAAACACCATGTCCTTAGTCCATGGTAGTGGCTTCCTCACTGTTTAGTAAAGTGTAAATCCTATAGATGTAATAATTGGTACAGACAGAACTAGATCAAATGTCATGCCAGATTGAGGTTATTTGGCTCACCAATCTATCAGGAACACTAAAAAAAAAAAAAAAAGAGAGAGAGAGAGAGAGAGGGAAATTGAGAAAACGTTATCTGTAAGAGCTCATCTCAAAGAAAGTACTAGATGTGTCTGAAAGGAATACTTTGATAAGTTACCTGGATCATTCTTGGGTAGCATAACATGATTACTAAACTTCCTTCTTGGAAAAGGAAATGTCAACTCACTCCATTACTCTTGCCTGGAGAATCCCATGGACAGAGGAATCTGGCAGGCTATAGTACATGGGGTTGCAAGAGTCAGACATGACTTAGTGACAAAACCACCACCACCAAACTTCCTTCTAAGGCTGGTGGGTTCAGTTAGCAGCAGGGCTGTTGTTTTGCTAATGGAGTTATGTGAAAAAATAACTGGGATATTCCTTCTCATCTTTCTCCCTTGCAACTTTAAAGAAATGTTCTTAAAATAGCTATTTATATCAACTTGAATGGACATCAACTTTTCAGCCTCTAAGTCACTCACATATCATACCAGACTGAGGAAAGGAGATCCCCATACAAATCTATGACAACACCCTTCCTGGCACTTCAACATTAGGTAAAGGAGTTTGATGTGCTGTTGTTTCTCACAGGATTATACTACAAAATACTTTAAAAGTAAAATTCCTCCCAGGGCATATTGAACAGTGTTACTTGAGAAAATCAAGAGACACAGTCCAGTGGAAAATCAATGTTCATTTTCATTCTTTTCTGCAAAATCAGTATCTTTAATAGCAACGAGATCGTTGGCATGAAGGAAAAGCACACCAGACACAGATACACATTTAGAGACATAAAAAAATGGATCTCTGGAGCTAAATAGTGCAGACTACATTGTATGAAACATATTAAAGCAAAATTAAAGACTATCAGTTCAGTTCAGTTCAGTCACTCAGTCGTGTCTGACTCTTTGTGACCCCATGAACCGAAGCATGCCAGGCCTCCCTGTCCATCACCAATTCCCAAAGTCCACTCAAACACATGTCCACTGTGTCAGTGATGCCATCCAACCATCTCATCCTCCATCATCCCCTTCTCCTCCTGCCCTCAACCTATCCCAACATCAGGGTCTTTTCCAATGAGTCAGCTCTTCGCATCAGGTGGCCAAAGTATTGGAGTTTCAGCTTCAACATCAGTGCTTCCAATGAACATCCAGGACTGATCTCCTTTAGGATGGATTGGTTGGATCTCCTTGCAGTCCAAGGGACTCTCAAGAGTCTTCTCCAACACCACAGTTCAAAAGCATCAATTCTTCTGCGATCAGCTTCCTTTATACAGTCAATCAAGTTCTACTATAAGGAATAAAAACTGTCAGTATGTTTGTGCATGTATATATTGTTTGTTTGTATTGTTGTTTGTTTATATATTGTTTGTATATTGTTGTTTGTTCAGTCACTAAGTTTTGTTCAATTGTTTGCAATGCCATGAACTGCAGAATGCCAGGCTTCGCTGTCCTTCAATATCTCCCAGTTTGCTCAAACTCATGTCCATGGAGTCAGTGATGCCATCAAACCATCTCATCGTCTGTTGCCCCCTTCTTTTCTTGCCTAATATTTCCCAGTGTTAGGGTCTTTTCCAATGAGTCAGCTCTTCATATCAGGTGGCCAAAGTATTAGAGCTTCAGATTCATCATCAACCTGCCCAGTACCATGATTTGAAAGCATCAATTCTAGTTAATTGCATCATACTAGTTAATAGTAATCAATTAAGCATGAAGAAAATATCAGAAATTGATTTCATAATTCTACTGAAAATATATCTATAAAAAACAGTGGCGATATTTACAGAGATGTTTTAAATTTTGAACCCACTGAGAGTACATTTTTAAAAGTTTCATTCAAGTTCACTCAGATATTTTTAAGAAACATTTCATCATCCTCATTACATCTCAGGTTAAAAAATCTGTAGAAAACAATGGAAATATAAAGTAAACAATGTTGATTAAACAGACTTGGGTACACTAGAGTCTAGAGTGTAGATTCTAGACAGGAATACTAGATTCTTATTAATATGATCTTTTGATATAATTTCTGACTGGGTGTGCTATGTACTTTACTACGAAATTACTGAAATTTATCATCATATATGTTAAAACATTAAATACTTAGGGAAATTTTTTAAAATTTATTTTTCTTATGACTTACACTTTGGTTGAACTTAATTTTCTATATAATCTTCCACCCACCTCTACCTTTTGCCCCGAAATCAGGTGGCAATTTACTATTTAACTTGTGTATGTGTGTGTGTGTGTGTGTGTGTGTGTGTGTGTGTGTGTGTATGCTCATCATATTCAACTCTTTGCAACACCATGGACTGTAGCAGGCCAGGCTCCTCTGCCCATGCAATTTTCCAGGCAAGAATACTGGAGTGGGTTGCCATTTCTCACTACAGGGAATCTTCCCAACTCAGGGATCTAACCTGCATCACTTGTGTCTCCTGCTTTGGCCAGTGTACTCTTGACCATGTCAACACCTGGGAAGCCCTTAGTATTTAACTTAGTACAAACATTTCCACATAAACTAATCCAACTGTGAAATCTAAGTTATCCCAATTGCCTAAGTGTCTGGATCTAATTTTATACCTTTAATATTTTTCAACTTGCTGATATTCAGATAGCTTATAGTGATAGCTCATGAAGACCAAACTCCATGAAGACACCAGACTCTGGTATTTAAAAGTTGTCAAATCTTGGGAAGGTTACTTGATATCTTGAGCATTCATTTCCTCATCTGCAAAATGTCTAGCTTAAGAAATGGTTATGAGGATGAAACAAACTCTTCTATGTATGTTACCTAACAAAGTGTCTACCTGGCTGCTGATACCCTCTTGATAACTCACTCTATATAAGGACTGTTGCCTCAAACTCCTGAAAGTAGAGTCCTATCATGAAAGACTAAATTGCCAGACAAGGCCAACTTCCTTCTGGATTGTAGTACTATCTGCTTCCTGCAATTCTATATGGAGTGCTGAGAATTTGCTCAAATGAGAAAGTATTATTTACCATAGTGGAATAACATCATAAAGTCAAAAATCCACCTTTCCCTTCCTTCTAGACTGTGGTATCCAGAAACTACAGATACATGTAGAGGATATTCTTCTCTATGTCCCTAGCAAGTGTGGTCCACTGGAGAAGGGAATGGCAAGCCACTTCAGTATTCTTGCCTTGAGAACCCCATGAACAGTATGAAAAGGCAAAATGATAGGATACTGAAAGAGGAACTCCCCGGGTCATTAGATGCCCAATATGCTACTAGAGATCAGTGGAGAAATAACTCCAGAAAGAATGAAGGGATGGAGCCAAAGCAAAAACAATAGCCACTTGTGCATGTGACTGGTGATAGAAATAAGAACCAATGCTGTAAAGAGCAATATTGCATAGGAACCTGGAATGTCAGGTCCATGAATCAAGGCAAATTGGAAGTGGTCAAACAAGAGATGGCAACGGTGAACGTCGACATTCTAGGAAGTAGCAAACTAAAATGGACTGGAATGGGTGAATTTAATTCAGATGACCATTATATCTACTACTGCAGGCAGGAATCCCTCAGAAGAAATGGAGTAGCCATCTTGGTCAACATAAGAGTCCAAAATGCAGTACTTGGATGCAATCTCAAAAAGGACAGAATGATCTCTGTTCGTCTCCAAGGCAAACCATTCAATACCACAGTTATCCAAATCTATGCCCCAACCAGTAACACTGAAGAAACTGAAGTTGAACGGTTTTATGAAGACCTGCAAGACCTTTTAGAACTAACACCCACAAAAGGTGTCCTTTTCATTATAGGGGACTGGAATGCAAAAGCAGAAAATCAAGAAACACCTGGAGTAACAGGCAAATTTGGCCTTGGAATGTGGAATGAAGCAGGGCAAAAACTAGTAGAGTTTTGCCAAGAAAATGCACTGGTCATAGCAAACACCCTCTTCCAACAACACAAGAGAAGACTCTACACATGGACATCACCAGATGGTCAATACAGAAATCAGATTGATTATATTCTTTGCAGCCGAAGATGGAGAAACTCTATACACTCAACAAAAACAAGACTAGGAGCTGACTGTGGCTCAGATCATGAACTCCTTATTACCAAATTCAGACTCAAATTGAAGAAAGTAGGAAAAACCGCTAAACCATTCAGGTATGACCTAAGTCAAATCCCTTACAATTATATAGTGGAAGTGAGATATAGATTTAAGGGCCTAGATCTGATAGATAGAGTGCCTGATGAACTATAGAATGAGGTTTGTGACATTGTACAGGAGACAGGGATCCAAGATCTTCCCCATTGAAAAGAAATGCAAAAAAGCAAAATGGCTGTCTGGGAAGGCCTTACAAATAGCTGTGAAAAGAAGAGAGGCAAAAAGCAAAGGAGAAAAGGAAAGATATAAGCATCTGAATGCAGAGTTCCAAAGAATAGCAAGAAGAGATAAGAAAGCCTTCCTCAGCGATCAATGCAAAGAAGTAGAGGAAAAGAACAGAATGGGAAAGACTAGAGATCTCTTCAAGAAAATTAGAGATACCAAGGGAACATTTCATGCAAAGATGGGCTCGATAAAGGACAGAAATGGTATGGACCTAACAGAAGCAGAAGATATTAAGAAGAGGTGGCAAGAATACATGGAAGAACTGTACAAAAAAGATCTTCACGACCCAGATAATCATGATGATGTGATCACTATTCTAGAGCCAGACATCTTGGAATGTGAAGGCAAGTGGGCCTTGGAAAGCATTACTATGAACAAAGCTAGTGGAGGTGATGGAATTCCAGTTGAGCTGTTTCAAACCCTGAAAGATGATGCTGTGAAGGTGCTGCACTCAATATGCCAGCAAATTTGGAAAACTCAGCAGTGGCCACAGGACTGGAAAAGTTCAGTTTTCATTCTAATCCCAAAGAAAGGCAATGCCAAAGAATGCTCAAACTACCGCACAATTGCACTCATCTCACATGCTAGTAAAGTAATGCTCAAAATTCTCCAAGCCAGGCTTCAGCAATACCTGAACCGTGAACTTCCTGATGTTCAAGTTGGTTTTCAAAAAGCAGAGGAACCAGAAATCAAATTGCCAACATCCACTGGATCATCGAAAAAGCAAGAGAGTTCCAGAAAAACATCAATTTCTGCTTTATTGACTATACCAAAGCCTTTGACTGTGTGAATCACAATAAACTGTGAAAGATTTTGAAAGAGATGGGAATACCAGACCACGTAATCTGCCTCTTGAGAAATCTGTATGCGGGTCAGGAAGCAGCAGTTAGAACTGGACATGGAACAACAGACTGGTTCCAAATAGAAAAAGGAGTACATCAAGGCTGTTTATTGTCACCTTGCTTATTTAACTTCTATGCAACATACATCATGAGAAACGCTGGGCTGGAAGAAACACAAGCTGGAATCAAGATTGCCAGGAGATATCAATAACCTCAGATATGCAGAGGACACCACCCTTATGGCAGAAAGCGAAGAGGAGCTAAAAAGCCTCTTGATGAAAGTGAAAGAGGAGAGCGAAAAAGTTGGCTTAAAGCTCAACATTCAGAAAACGAAGATCATGGCATCCAGTCCCATCACTTCATGGGAAATAGATGGGGAAACAGTGGAAACAGTGTCAGACTTTATTTTTTGGGGCTCCAAAATCACTGCAGATGGTGAGTGCAGCTCTGAAATTAAAAGACACTTACTCTTTGGAAGAAAACTTACGACCAGCCTAGATAGTATATTCAAAAGCAGAGACATTACTTTGCCAACAAAGGTCCATCTAGTCAAGGCTATGGTTTTTCCTGTGGTCATGTATGGATGTGAGAGTTGGACCGTGAAGAAGGCTGAGCACTGAAGAATTGATGTGTTTGAACTGTGGTGTTGGAGAAGACTCTTGAGAGTCCCTTGGACTGCAAGGAGATCCAACCAATCCATTCTGAAGGAGATCAACTCTGGGATTTCTTTGGAAGGAACGATACTAAAGCTGAAGCTCCATTACTTTGGACACCTCATACGAAGAGTTGACTCATTGGAAAAGAGTCTGATCCTGGGAGGGATTGGGGGCAGGAGGAGAAAGTGATGACCGAGGATGAGATGGCTGGATGGCATCACGGACTCGATGGTCGTGAGTCTGTGTGAACTCCGGGAGATGGTGATGGACAGGGAGGCCTGGCGTGCTGCGATTCATGGGGTCTCAAAGAGTCGGACACGACTGAGCGACTGAAATGAACTGAATGGAACTGAACAAGTGACTGCTTCACTAGTAAATATGTTATTGATGAAGTTCCATGACTAATGATGCCTACTGGGACCAAACATACATTCTCTATGCACCCGCCCCCACCTTATTTTATTTTACTTTACAATACTGTATTGGTTTTGACATACATTGACATGAATCCACCACGGGTGTACATGAGTTCCCAATCCTGATCCCCCTGCCCACCTCTCTCCCCATATCATCTCTCTGGGTCATCCCAGTGCACCAGCCCCAAGCATCCTATCCTGTATCAAACTTACACTGGCAATTTTTTGCTTACATGATAGTATGCATGTTTCAATGCCATTCTCCCACATCATCCCACCCTCTTCCTCTCCCACAGAGTCCAAAAGTCTGTTCTATACATCTGTGTCTCTTTTGCTGTCTCACATACAGGGTTATCATGACCATCTTTCTAAATTCCATATATATGTGTTAGTATACTGTATTGGTGTTTTTCTTTCTGGCTTACTTCACTCTGTATAATCGGCTCCAGTTTCATCCACCTCATTAGAACTGATTCAAATGTATTTTTAATGGCTGAGTGATACTCCATTGTGTATATGTACCACAGCTTTCTTATCCATTCGTCTGCTGATGGACATCTAGGTTGCTTCCATGTCCTGGTTATTGTAAACAGTGCTGCGATGAACATTGGGGTACACGTGTCTCTTTCAATTCTGGTTTCCTCGGTGTATATGCCCAGCAGTGGGATTGCTGGGTCATAAGGCAGTTCTATTTGCAGTTTTTTTAAGGAATTTCCACACTGTTCTCCATAGTGGCTGTACTAGTTTGCATTCCCACCAACAGTGTAAGAGGGTTCCCTTTTCTCCACACCCTCTCCAGCATTTATTGCTTGTAGACTTTTGGATCGCAGCCATTCTGACTGGTGTGAAATGGTATCTCATTGTGGTCTTGATTTGCATTTCTCTGATAATGAGTGATGTTGAGCATTTTTTCATGTGTTTGTTAGCCATCCGTATATCTTCTTTGGAGAAATGTCTATTTAGTTCTTTGACCCATTTTTTGATTGGGTCGTTTATTTTTCTGGAATTGAGCTGCATAAGTTGCTTGTATATTTTTGAGATTAGTTGTTTGTCCGTTGCTTCATTTGCTATTATTTTCTCCATTTCTGAAGGCTGTCTTTTCACCTTGCTTATAGTTTCCTTTGTTGTGCCGAAGCTTTTAATTTTAATTAGATCCCATTTGTTTATTTTTGCTTTTATTTCCAGTATTCTGGGAGGTGGATCATAGAGGATCCTGCTGTGATTTATGTCGGAGAATGTTTTGCCTATATTCTCCTCTAGGAGTTTTTTATAGTTTCTGATCTTATGTTTAGATCTTTAATCAATTTTGAGTTTATTTTTGTGTATGGTGTTAGAAAGTGTTCTAGTTTCATTCTTTTACAAGTGTTTGACCAGCTTTCTCAGCACCACTTTTTAAAGAGATTGTCTTTTCTCCATTGAATATTCTTGCCTCCTCTGTTGAAGATAAGGTGTCCATAGGTGCATGGATTTATCTCTGGGCTTTCTATTTTGTTCCATTGATCTATATTTCTGTCTTTGTGCCAGTACCATACTCTCTTGATGACTGTGGCTTTGTAGTAGAGCCTGAAGCCATGCAGGTTGATTCCTCCAGTTCCATTCTTCTTTCTCAAGATTGCTTTGGCTCTTCGAGGTTTTTTGTATTTCCATACAAATTGTGAAATTATTTGTTCTAGCTTTGTGAAAAATACCATTGGTAGCTTGATAGGGATTGTATTGAATTTGTAGATTGCTTTGGGTAGTATACTCATTTTCACTATATTGATTCTTATGATCCATGAACATGGTATATTTCTCCTTCTATTAGTGTCCTCTTTAATTTCTTTCACCAGTGTTTTATAGTTTTCTATATATAGGTCTTCAGTTTCTTTAGGTAGACATATTCCTAAGTATTTTATTCTTTTCATTGCAATGGTGAATGGAATTGTTTCCTTAATTTCTTTTTCTACTTTCTCATTATTATTGTATAGGAATGGAAGCAATTTCTGTGTGTTGATTTTATATCCTGAAACTTTACTATATTCATTGATTAGCTCTAGTAATTTTCTGGTGGAGTCTTTAGGGTTTTCTATGTAGAGGATCATGTCATCTGCAAACAGTGAGAGTTTTACTTCTTCTTTTCCATTTTGGATTCCTTTTATTTCTTTTTCTGCTCTGATTGCTGTGGCCAAAACTTCCAGAACTATGTTGAATAGTAGCTGTGAAAGTGGGCACCCTTGTCTTGTTCCTGACTTTAGGGGAAAGGCTTTCAATTTTTCTCCATTGAGGATAATGTTTGCTGTGGGTTTGTCATATATAGCTTTTATTATGTTGAGGTATGTTCGTTCTATTCCTGCTTTCTGGAGAGTTTTTTTTTTTTTTTTTTTAATCACAGATGGATGTTGAATTTTGTCAAAGGCTTTCTCTGCATCTATTGAGATAATCATATAGCTTTTATTTTTCAATTTGTTAATGTGGTGAATTACATTGATTGATTTGTGGATATTGAAGAATCCTTGCATCCCTGGGATAAAGCCCACTTGGTCATGGTGTATGATCTTTTTAATGTGTTGTTGGATTCTGATTGCTAGAATTTTGTTAAGGATTTTTGCATCTATGTTCATCAGTGATATTGGCCTGTAATTTTCTTTTTTGTGACATCTTTGTCAGGTTTTGGTATTAGGGTGATGGTGGCCTCATAGAATGAGTTTGGAAGTTTACCTTCCTCTGCAATTTTCTGAAAGAGTTTGAGTAGGATAGGTGCTAGCTCTTCTCTAAATTTTTGGTAGAACTCAGCTGTGAAGCCATCTGGACCTGGGCTTTTGTTTGCTGGAATATTTCTGATTACAGTTTCAATTTCTGTACTTGTGATGGGTCTGTTAATATTTTCTATTTCTTCCTGGTTCAGTTTTGGAAAGTTGTACTTTTCTAAGAATTTGTCCATTTCTTCCACGTTGTCCATTTTATTGGCATATAATTGCTGATAGTAGTCTCTTATGATCCTTTGTATTTCTGTGTTGTCTGTTGTGATATCTCCATTTTCATTTCTAATTTTATTGATTTAATTTTTCTCCCTTTGTTTCTTGATGAGTCTGGCTAATGGTTTGTAAATTTTATTTATCCTTTCAAAGAACCAGCTTTTGGCTTTGTTGATTTTTGCTATGGTCTCTTTTGTTTCTTTTGCATTTATTTCTGCCCTAATTTTTAAGATTTCTTTCCTTCTACTAACCCTGGAGTTCTCCATTTCTTCCTTTTCTAGTTGCTTTAGGTGTAGAGTTAGGTTATTTATTTGACTTTTTTCTTGTTTCTTGAGGTATGCCTGTATTGTTATGAACTTTCCCCTTAGCACTGCTTTTCTAGTGTCCCACAGGTTTTGGCTTGTTGTGTTTTCATTTTCGTTTGTTTCTATGCATATTTTGATTTCTTTTTTGATTTTTTTTCTGTGGTTTGTTGGTTATTCAGAAGCGTGTTGTTCAGCCTCCATATGTTGGAGCTTTTAATAATTTTTCTCCTGTAATTGAGATCTAATCTTAATGTATTATGGTCAGAAAAGATGCTTGGAATGATTTCAATTTTTTTTGAATTTATCAAGGCTGGATTTATGGCCCAGGATGTGATCTATACTAGAGAAGGTTCCGTGAGCACTTGAGAAAAAGGTGAAATTCATTGTTTTGGGGTGAAATGTCCTATAGATATCAATTAGGTCTAACTGGTCTTTTGTATCATTTAAAGTTTGTGTTTCTTTGTTAATTTTCTGTTTAGTTGATCTGTCCATAGGTGTGAGTGGGGTATTAAAGTCTCCCACTATTATTGTGTTATTGTTAATTTCCCCTTTCATACTTGTTAACATTTGTCTTACATATTGTGGTGCTCCTATGTTGGGTGCATATATGTTTATAATTGTTATATCTTCTTCGTGGATTGATCCTTTAATCATTATGTAGTGGCCTTCTTTGTCTTTTTTCACAGCCTTTGTTTTCAAGTCTATTTTATCTGATATGAGTATTGCTACTCCTGCTTTCTTTTGGTCTCTATTTGCATAGAATATCTTTTTCCAGCCCTTCACTTTCAGTCTGTATGTGTCCCCTGTTTTGAGGTGGGTCTCTTGTAGACAACATATATAGGGGTCTCGTTTTTGTATCCATTCAGCTAGTCTTTGTCTTTTGGTTGGGGCATTCAACCGATTTACGTTTAAGGTAATTATTGATAAGTATGATCTGGTTGCCATTTACTTTATTGTTTTGGGTTCGGGTTTATATGTCCTTTTTGTGTTTCCTGTCCAGAGAATATCCTTTAGCATTTGTTGGAGAGCTGGTTTGGTGGTGCTGAATTCTCTCAGCTTTTGCTTGTCTGTAAAGCTTTTGATTTCTCCTCCATATTTGAATGAGATCCTTGATGGGTACAGCAATCTGGGCTGTAGGTTACTTTCTTTCATCACTTTAAGTATGTCTTGACATTCCTTCCTGGCCTGAAGAATTTCTATTGAAAGATCAGCTGTTATCCTTATGGGAATTCCTTTGTGTGTTATTTGTTGTTTTTCCCTTGCTGCTTTTAATATTTGTTCTTTGTGTTTGATCTTTGTTAATTTGATTAATATGTGTCTTGGGGTGTTTTGCCTTGGGTTTATCCTGTTTGGAACTCTCTGGGTTTCTTGGACTCGGGTGATTATTTCCTTCCCCATTTTAGGGAATTTTTCAACTATTATCTCCTCAAGTATTTTCTCATGGTCTTTCTTTTTGTCTTCTTCTTCCGGGACTCCTATAATTTGAATGTTGGAGCGTTTCATATTGTCCTGGAGGTCTCTGAGATTGTCCTCATTTCTTTTAATTTGTTTTTCTTTTTTCCTCTCTGATTCATTTATTTCTACCATTCTATCTTCTATTTCACTAATCCAATCTTTTGCCTCCATTATTCTACTATTTGTTGCCTCCAGAGTGTTTCTGATCTGATTTATTGCATTATTCATTATATATTGACTTTTTTTTATTTCTTCTAGGTCCTTGTCAAACCTTTATTGCATCTTCTCAATCTTTGTCTCCAGGCTATTTATCTGTGATTCCATTTTGATTTCAAGATTTTGGATCATTTTCACTATCAATATTCGGAATTCTTTATCAGATAGATTCCCTATCTCTTCCTCTTTTGTTTGGTTTGGTGGGCATTTATCCTGTTCCTTTACCTGCTGGGTATTCTTCTGTCTCTTCATCTTGGTTATATTGCTGTGTTTGGGGTGGCCTTTCTGTATTCTGGCAGTTTGTGGAGTTCTCTTTATTATGGAGTTTCCTCGCTGTGGGTGGGGTTGTATCAGTGGCTTGTCAAGATTTCTTGGTTAGGGAAGCTTGTGTCAGCATTCTGGTGGGTGGAGCTGGATTTCTTCTCTCTGGAGTGAAATGAAATGTCCTGTAATGAGTTATGAGATGTCAGTGGTTTTGGAGTAACTTGACCTGCCTGTATATTGAAGCTCAAGGCTGTGTTCCTGTGTTGCTGAAGAATTTGCATGGTATGACTTGCTCTGGAACTTGTTGGCCCTCAGGTGGTGCTTGGTTTCAGTGTAGGTACGGAGGTGTTTGATGAGCTCCTATCAATTAATGTTCCCTAGAGTCAGGAGTTCTCTGATGTTCTCAGGATTTGGACTTAAGCCTCCTGCTTCTGGTTTTCAGTTTTATTTTTACAGTAGCCTCAAGACTTCTCCATCTATGCAGCACTGGTGATAAAACATCTAGGTTAAAGATGAAAAGTTTCTCCACATTGAGGGACACCAGAGAGGCTCACAGAGTTACATGGAGAAGAGAAGAAGGAGGGGGGCGTTGGAGGTGACTGGAATGAGATGAGGTGGGATCAAAAGATGAGAGAGCAAGCTAGCCAGTAACCACTTCCTTATGTGTGCTCCACAGTCTGGACCGCTCAGAGATATTCACATAGTTATACAGAGAAGAGGAGAGGGAGGAAGGAGACAGAGGTGGCCAGGAGGATAAAAGAGGGAAATGAAAAGGAGAGACAGATCCAGCCAGTAACCAGTTTCTTAAGTGTTCTCCATTGTCTGGAACACACAGAGATTCACAGAGTTGGGTAGAGAAGAGAAGGGGGAGGGAGGAGATAGAGGCAACCTGGTGGAGAAAAAGGAGAGTCCAAAGGAGGAGAGAGTGGTCAAGCCAATAATCTCGCTCTCAAGTAAAAATGGGTACTGAAGAATGGGTTTTAAAGGTACAAAATTGATAACAAATACCAAAAAGCAAAGATTAAAAATCTAGAGTACAGGTTGGATTTTCAAAAATACAATATTAAAGAGAAGAAGAAGAAGAAAAACAAAGTCACAAGAATTATTAAAAAAACAACAACCACAAAAAATATATATATGGCATTTGCTTTAAAAATAGGGCCTTTTTTTTTTTGAAAAGTAATAGTAGGTTATAAAAATAAAAATTGGTGGTTCCCTCTGTTTTAGCTTCTTCTGTTTGCTGGTCTCTTCAGTGTCTGATTTCTGCCCTGACACAAGGGGGGCGGTTGTGGACACTTTTTTTTTTTTTGGCTCACTTGTTCAGTCGCACTGTGGGGAGGGAGGGATGCTGCAAACAAATAACACTGGCGTGTGCTCGCAGTGTCTCAGCCCCTCTGGGCCTGACCCCGCTCACAGCACACACCGCTCAGGCTCTAAGTTGCTCTGCCGGGAACAATCTGAGGCCGGCCCTGGGCTGCATACACCTCCCCGGTCTAAGCCGCTCAGGCTCAGGCACTCAGGTAGTCCTCAGAGGCGCAGACTTGGTTGGGCCTGCATTTTGTGCCCTTCCCAGGTCCGAGTAGCTCAGGTGTTTGGCGAGTGCAGTTGCTGTGACTTATTGCCTTTCCCATCCCTGCTGCTCGGTTTTCTGGGAGTACAACTGGCACCCCTTCTCTGTTGGATGGTGACTGCCCAGAACCCCAAGAAGTCTTAGTTAGCAAAGAAGCTTGCTTGCAGTTTGGTAGTTAATGTCTCTCTGGGGCTTCGATTGCCCCCTTCCAGCCCTTCTGGCTCTGGCTGCCTGTCACTGGCTAACTCTGTTCCGTCCTTTGTTCTGTGTGCGGGCCTGGTGGTGTCTTATGTTAGAGCTTCTCGCATGGTAGCTATCCCACAGTCTGGTTTGCTAGCCCAAGTTAGTTCGCTCTGGTTAGGCTCGGGGCATTCCGGCCTGATTCTTAAAAAGCACTGCAGCCCGCGCCTCCCTGCCCAGCCCCTGCTTGCTAGTGGCGGATGCAGGCATCTGTGCTGCTTCTGCTGCTTCTGCACTGAGGGAGTTACCATTGGGCTCGTAATCTGTGGGTTTTAATTATTTATTTATTTTTCCTCCTTGTTATGTTGCCCTCTGTGCTTCCAAGGCTCGCCATTAACCTGGCAGTGAGAGTGTTTCCTGGTGTTTGGAAAGTTCTCTCTTTTTAAGACTCCATTCCTGGGATGGAGCTCCCTCCCTACTCTTTTGTCTCTTTTTTTGTCTTTTATATTTTTTCCTACCTGTTTTTGAAGACAATGATCTGCTTTTCTGGGTACCTGATGTCCTCTGCCAGCATTCTGAAGTTGTTTTGTGGAATTTACTCAGTGCTGAAATGTTCTTTTGATGAATTTGTGGGGGAGAAAGTGGTCTCCCCGTCCTATTCCTCCGACATCTTAGGACCGCCCCCTCTATGGCCCTTTGAATACTGAACATGATATCATTGCCCTGCCAAAGATTTGCTCTAAAGCCACAACAGTTTTTCAAAATTTACCCAAACATTCTGTAGTCAGTTCTATCTTCTTTCCCCTTCTCACTGACCCTGTGCTCCTAAGACCTTGCATATCTTTCAGTTCAGTTCAGTTCAGTCGCTCAGTCGTGTCCGACTCTTTGCAACCCCATGAATCGCAGCATACCAGGCCTCCTTGTCCATCACCAACTCCTGGAGTTCACTCAGACTCACGTCTGTCGAGTCAGTGATGCCATCCAGCCATCTCATCCTCTGTCGTCCCCTTCTCCTCCTGCCCCCAATCCCTCCCAGCATCAGAGTCTTTTCCAATGAGTCAACTGTTTGCATGAGGTAGCCAAAGTAATGGAGTTTCAGCTTCAGCATCATTCCCTCCAAAGTAATCCCAGGGCTGATCTTTAGGATGGACTGGTTGGTTCTCCTTGCAGTCCAAGGGACTCTCAAGAGTCTTCTCCAACACCACAGTTCAAAAGCATCAATTCTTCAGGTGCTCAGCTTTCTTCACAGTCCAACCTTGTCTAACTCAATGAAACTAAGCCATGCCCTGTGGGCCCACCCAAGATGGGCAGGCATGGTGGAGAGGTCTGACACAATGTGGTCCACTGGAGAAGGGAATGGCAAACCACTTCAGTATTCTTGCCTTGAGAACCCCATGAACAGTATGAACAGTATGCATATTTTTAAACCGTGTTTTTTTTTTAATGGCATCTCTTTTAAGATCTTTCCCATCTTCTACTGTGTAATAGAGAGAGGCATTTATCTATGTTTTACATCCTAATATTAAGCATAAAGTTTTTGAGATTATGATTGGGCCTTCATTTAAGTTGCTTTGCAATAATTAATTATTGGATTTTGACATCCCTGGCTTGAGGCCTTCCCAGAGATATTATCCCCCTAGAAGTCTTTGCTATATTAGTTCTGAAGTTAGGATTGATTTAGGGGGATTTAGGCCACATGTGAATAGATGGGAAGAAAAGAGGACTTTAAGGAAAGTTTCATTTAAAAAAAAAGGAATATCTGCACAGATGTTTAAAAAAAAAAAAAGAACATCGAAGGCAGGTTTCTGAGGTCAAATAAAACATTGGGTTAAACAAAATTAAATTCTTTGTTGCAGAACATCTCAAATCCTATGCTATCATAGATTGTGAAATATGCAAAGTTTCCTAACATGATTTGGCCATTAAAGTTGTTTTTTTGTTTTTTTTTTTCATGGAGAATCTAAAGGGATTAGTGGGAAATGCTGCTCTGTGTATCTATCCTGTCCATGACGGTTTCCTGTTGTCTACAGGGGAACAGTCCTGACAAGATTAATCAATTCCTTCTGAAGGCAATCTTGTAATAGCTTCCTTGACCCTTTGTCCTCTCAATTCACCAATGATCTTCATAGCTAAGTAAACCTTAATCAAAGTCACTGTTCTCTTAGGTTTTCTATAACATTATCTGGTTTAAATAACTGTTCCAGATTCAAGGTTTAATAGATGGGAACAAACAAGAGTATTAAAGGCAACAAAGCCACCACAATTCCCTTACCTTACTTCATAAATGTGCTTAATCTGGTCTTACAATTTTAACCACAACAGAATAATAAGTTTCTACCATCTTACCTGAAGGATGCTAAGGTATTTTATTTTCCCCCATTCATTTATTCAACAAATATTTTGAGGGCCTACTTTATGCCAGGCACTATTTTAGGCTTTTAAGATACACCAGTGAACAAGGACTGCATTTGTAGAGCCTTCACTCTAGCTTGAAGAGGGAGACAGACAATAAAAGTAAGCCTCATTCGTGAAAACGCTCTGTATGACACTATAGTAGTGGCGACATGTCTTTATACATTTGTCTAGATGCAGAGAAGGTAAAACACTGAGTGGACCCTAATGTAAACCATAGACCCTGAGTGATGATGATGTGCCGGTGCAGGCTTATCAGTTATAAATGCATCACCCTGGTGGGGGAAGCTGAGATGGAGGTGTCTATGCATCAATGGAGGGAGTGTGGCATCTGGGAATCCCTGTACTTTCCACTGAATTTTTCTGTGAACCTAAAACTGCTCTAAATAACAGTCTATCCAAAAAAAAAAAAAAAAAAACCACAACCGTAGTAAATAAGCAAATGAACAATTAAATATATTAGAAATCATACCTGCTACATGAATTTTTTTTTTTTTAAGTAAGGGGTAGAGTATACGTTGAAATTTTAAATAAAGTAGTCTTGTTGAGAAGGTGGCACTTTAGTAAAATCTCTAAGAAGTGAGAGGCACACACAGAGGCTCTCTTTACTGGAGAGACAGAAACATTTTTAATGTTTTGGCAAATGACAAAGCAAAGTTCAGGTGCAACACAGGTTAGAGGAAAACTCTCCAATCTAGGGATTAGGAAAGGCTTTTTGGAGGAGGTAACCACTGATACTAATTTTAAAAGGTGAATAAACTCTAATATAAAGCTTATATTTTCTATTCCTGATAAAGCGATACTTAGAAGATAAATTGACAATTAGATGAGTAACCACTTTGGGAGTGCAATTTTATGCAGGGCTGTGTTAAATATGACACCTCTCACTCAGTACTGTATTACTGAGCAGCATATTTCGCATACTGTCTTTTCCCAGGGCAACTGCAATTGGCATTGGGGGTGGGGGTGGGGGGTAGAGGAGCTGTCTGGTTGAAGGAAAGGGAGAAGGACTCAGAAATGGAATTTTGAGCAGGCACGCCTACAGATGGAGGGTGAGGGTGGAAGCAGGTCTGTAGTTTTCCACATAGGTGGCCAGCTCTTTGGCTTCAGCGTGTTACTAGTCATGAGGCTGAAGCTAAATGCTTTGTCAGTGTCTGCTCCTCTAAAAGAACTGCCATGGCAACCGCAGTACCCACAGACTTTGCTGAAAGCCTTTTGAGTTTCAGCGGAAAGCAAAGGCCATGTCAAACAAATGCTGATTCCCCCTCCTTCAAGTGCAGAGTCTGTCCAAACCTGGGAGCTCTATTTTTCAGTCTGGCGGCTCCTCTTGTCCTAAAAGCCTAACCTTCAATTTGAAAATGTTCTGAAAGCTTTCCTCAAAATGAAAATATTTGTTCAAATCCTCAGAATGCAATAAGAAAATATCCTTCTAGCAAAAGCAATGACTTAGCATTTTGGGGTTGGCACAAAAGTAGGAAAACATAGCAGAGGGAATCACAGCCTGGCTGGCTATTGGCTGGGTCTTGCTTCTGAGGATTAAATCGCCTTATGAACTTGGCTTACCTTCTCTCTTGATGGCTCTTGGATAGTATTCCCAAGACCTCATACTTTT
Organism: Oryx dammah; assembly: GCF_014754425.2. Classification (NCBI taxonomy): domain Eukaryota; kingdom Metazoa; phylum Chordata; class Mammalia; order Artiodactyla; family Bovidae; genus Oryx; species Oryx dammah. The sequence continues at coordinate 88,180,001 of NW_024070212.1, read as the reverse complement.
ATGTGCTCTAATTTACTTGGAGAATTGCATAGAGACTTACAATATCATGCCACAGAGACTAACTTCCACAACCTCCTTATTTTCAAGATGGGGAAACTGAGGTCCACAGAAGTTTTATAATTTCTCTCCAAGGCCGCACAGTTAGTTAGTGTCAGAACTGGGAATAAAACCCAGCCTCCTGACTCTTTCAATTACCTCACATTACCTTCTCCTCCTCTCAGGAATGTTTTTTCCCTATTACCCTTTTTATTCCTAGGTCATATGATGAAGTTTGTATTGATATTAGTAAACGTTCTTGGAGCACACTCCAGAGGAAGTATTCTCAAGTGTGTACTCTTTAGGGAAACATAATACATGAATCAGAAACTAGGTGGTCTGAAAGAGGAATTATAAATGATGACACTTATTTCAAGTTCTCAGCCTTACTGAATGATAGGAGCCAACTTGCTTAACTTCTCTGTTTCCATATTTGCAAAGTCAGGATGTTCTGTTTCCATTTAGTGGTTACTCTGAGAAGAATTCAAAATCAATGATGGGGGGGAGTAGCATTTGGGGACTGAGGAGAAAAGAATCCCCATGCCCTGGTTTTGCTTTTAGTAACTGTAATTGTGTGTAGTCTACCCAATTCCTCCCCATGTTAAAATTCTACTTACCTCCCTTTGTTGTAGTTAGACCCACTTTTGTCTATGCAACATGAAGATTCAATCTTACTATGTTTTGTAGTCAGATCTCTGAGTTGTGCAATATTTTGTATACTTAATTTAGCTATTCAAAAAATGTTTGCACACTAAACCACTGTGTTAAGTGCTGAGGTCACAAATGGTTTCTTTTTCAACATTCATTCAACAAAGACTGCATTTAGTTAGTGTCTACTACATAGAACTTCTTGTGCTAGGTACTGAGAATACTAAGCTAATTAAGATTAAAATGACTTTGAGAAACACATCTCTAGTGTGAGGCACAGGATGAACAAATACTATTTAAACTAAATTCAGGTTTATCATTACATTATTAAGTTTTTTCCCTAATAAAAATTAAGTAAATATTATTCAAGTCTCCCATGAGTTTACAAGCATAATAAGATGTGTTATTTTCAAAATAAAGATAAGGAAGCTATGATATTAGACTGGATGTTGTTGTCTTCTTTCTCTTTCTGTCATTTCTACAATGTTGTAGAACATTCATGGACCATATTTCAAGTCTTTATAGTTGAAGAACCACTGCTAGGACTCAAGGCCAGTCCCTAACCTCGAAGTCCTCCTAGCATATGAGATTTTGCGTTGTCATCCATTATTTTATCAACTTTATGGGTTTAAGTGTTAGTTTGCCCACTTTAGTGACCTTTGAAACACCTCCCTCGCTTGGATGGATATACTGTGGGTCACCATGGCCGACAGATACTTTGTCCTATCTACCAGGCAGAGCCCCTTTTAATATCCTCCAATGCTCTTTGTCAGAGCTGGTTTATAGGATGTGATGTATACCTCAAAGAGATGTAGACATGTGGGATGGTATCATGATTATACTTCAGGAACATCAACTGAAAGTTTCCTTAAAGATTCAGAAGCTGCTCTTCCCTGTGGAAACATTCAGCAGAGTAATAACTGGAAAGGAGGAATAAGAAAGAAGATATGGGTGACTACATCTGGTGTTATACATTTCATAATTGTGCATTAAGAAGCTTCTAATCCTATAGACTTGTTTTTAATAGAAACTAGATCTTTTTGAGCTTTTTATCTCCTAGGACATCTTCCTCTCCTACATAACAAGAAAAAATGGGGCATTAGGGTCTGAGCAATGGACTAGTATCAGCAACAACAAAACAGCTTTAAGGCTGAGAAGTGTTGATTTTTTCAAAACAAAGTGGGGGTCTTTAGGAAGGCATTAGATGAATAACAGCAGAAGAGAGAGCAAAGCATTCATAATGAATGTGTGGAAATGTCTCCCAAGTCAGATTGGGCAATATCAAAGAGCCAGAGGTCACGTGGTTGAAAGAACCTAGCCCACACTGTTTTGTTAAGGGTCTGAAAGTCCCTGGGCAGGGACACTACAGGGAAGTTATGCTGTTTGTTATTGATTGTTGCTGTTTCTCATGCCATGTGAATGTGACCCTAGAACAAAGCAATTATACTGCTCTGAGGGAAGTTTAGACACACCCTCATAGAACAAGGGTCAAAACCAAAACCACGACTCTTAATCTCTTAGTTTTGACTCTCCCAGAGGCAAACCCTGAGATGAGAATTCACATACAAGTAGTTTATTTGGGTCATGCAGACAACATTGGTAGGTAAATGGGGAAGAACAGAAGAAAAAAGATGGCCCATAAAAGATGTATTATTAAGTCACCTACCACCCAGGGAATTGAAGCTTAAGCCCTGGTACTTCCAGTCTGGCAAGCTGAACAGGGTGGTATTCTGTGCTTCTAGGAATTGCACAACTGGCATTGGGGGTGGGGGGTGGTCTCTCCCAAGGTGTACTTAACAATACAAGAGACATAGAGGCAGGTAGTGGATGGGGGAAGGAGTGGCACCGAGGGCATCTACTGTACCTCCAGCTAAGAGGTCTAGAGGGCTGGTTTAGTGCCTGCTACAGAAGAGATCTGTCCCAGTGGCAAAACCCACAGCATCCAAGAGACCACCTGATCCCCTTCTGAGACAATTCAGGTCCTTAAGTGAATAAACTTTTCTCTGCAGATTCAAACAATAATTATAAGGATGTATTAGGGAAGTTAATACATGATGACTACTAGCTTTCTCTTGAAAGGTTAGGGCATTCCACCCCAAGGGCCTAGGCTAATTGGGTAACCCACAGCATCGTGAAGTGTGATAGAGAATGGGCTTCAACATAGAGGAATCTGAGACAGAATTCCAGCTCTCATGCTGACTACGTAAATGATTCTTACTTTCTGGTGCTTGCTTTCCTCACCTGTCAAGTAAGGGTCTGGTCAGTTACATTGCATGGTTCTTGGGAGAATTCTGAAGGTCTGCATCTGTGAAGTGCCTACTATGGCTTGTGGCATCTTGGAGGAATGTCACACATATGAATCAAAGGACATAAGCACCCACAGAACCCCTTCGATCTCTCCCAGGTGCTGAGCCCAACCCATTTGGGTCTCCTCATACAAACCTTGCTTTTACAAACCACCTTACTGATCCAGGCTGATCTGACCTGCTGAGGCACAGTTTAGAACACTCTGCTACCATGGAGGGAGCTTCTCTGATGGCCTCTAACAGGATTCACAGAAAATTGCCTCAAATGTAACATCCTATGGGGGAAAAGGAAAGCAGCATTGGACTCAGAAAAACCTGGCTTTGCTACTTCCTATTCTGCTGCGTAAAAATGTTTCCTCAGTACCTATTTTATCCACATCACTATATCGGATGCTGTATGACCTTAGGAAAATCCAGGAATCCTGCCAGAGATGAGACCCTTGGGAATGGAGGAGGAACACACACAAGGATTGTCCCTTTTTTGAACACAGGAGAGGACTCCTCCCCCAACTCCTAAGTCTAGCTCAGCTATCCAGGGAACTGGCAAAAGGGGATCAGAAAAGCCATGACCACCTCAAAAGGGTTGGAAGAACTAGGAAAAAGATGCTTGAGGTTACCACCAAATCATAACCCTCTGAGCTTTAGAACAACAGAAATGCTAATTCCAAAACCCTACTAGGTGAAGAATGAAGGCAATTGACTTGTAAACACATTTCCCTTTCATAAATTTCTGGAGAACACCTCTAGGCCTTCCAAAGTGATAGATCTGCCACTGACATATGAACTTCAATGGATGGTAAGTACCAAGAGCTGGGATGAGGGTAGAATGTCAGGGAATAATAGTTTTCTACTTGCCTCAATCAAGTCAGCATGGATGGCTTTATAAAAAGTTGGGGGACATGCTGGCTAGTCTCCATAAACTCATACTCCTTCCTTTTCTGCTGTGCCCTGGAAGGTTGACCTGAATAGGTGACATCAGAAAGTTCCCTGCTGCACTACCCTGGGATGGTTATGTCCTTCACCAAAGGTCACACCTATGGTCGGGGGACACCTCCCGTGCAGCATCAGTCCTTCCAATGAATATTCAGGATTGATTTCACTTAGGATTGACTGGTTTGATCTTCTTGCAGAGCCCATGGTCAGCTCTCACAGACATCCCCTCACCCTCCTTTCCCTCTGTTCTTCCCACATGATATTGGGGGTGACGTGGAGGAAACAGGAAAGACACATTGTCCCCACTTAAATGACTGTGCCAGGGGAGGTTGCTGGATTCTCTAAGAAGAATTGTGGTGTTTCTCTAACACTGACTGGCCATTAGCTTTCTTTTGATGCAGAAGGCTCTCCAATAATCATCTCAACTAGAAATTACTGGTTTACATTTTCCATCTTCTCCTCCCATTCAGTACTTCATCAAGGGCATCCTAGCTACCACTCTCTTGCTTTGGGAGTATTCCACTTACTGACTATCTTATATCAGGGATGCCAGCAAAACTGCTCAACTTCAGCCTGATGAAGGAAAATTCCCAGGTCCTTGCTGACTGCCCTTTGGCACTGAGCCCCCAAACCTCACTCTTGTCTTCTCACACTCTGCCAGCATTGGGCATTCTGATTTATTGGCTAAGGAACTCCAAGAGAAGAAATCCCCAGCTGAGTGGAGGGGGCACATCTTGAATATCCTCTACCTTTATGAACACTTTTTATGGGTTATTTTTCTCTGTGCTTCAGGAAAGGGAAATTCCTGGAGAAGTGAAGGGAAAGTCTAGCTCTTCCATGAGCTGTGATGCCCTTTCTCTGTGCCAGCCCTCCTCTGCTGTGAAATTAGGAAGGAGATGAGAGTGTTCTCAGAAGCCCTCATGGGCAGGTGCTGCTTCCAAATTTGGCACTTTTCTACTTTGTTCTCATCTTTAGTTCTTAGTCGTAATTCAAGAAAAATTAAAAAAAAAAAGTCTCACTCAGTATCTAACACTTGCCTATTCCACCAAATTTTGATGTGAATCCCACATTTATTACATCATTTGATTTTCAAAAAAGGTCTAAATTTCTAGGGCTAATGTGAATCCAATTTCAAAAAGCAATAAACTTTATGAATAATGTCTAAAAAAGACTAGTGATTTGTATAAAAATTAATGCTAGAATATGAATTTGATAATAGAAACCAGGTCTCTTGACTCAGTCTTGTTTGTTGTTCAGTCGCTCAGTCATGTCTGACTCTCTGAGATCCCATGGACTGCAGCACTTCAGGCTTCCCTGTCCTTCACTCTCTCCCGGAGTTTGCTTAAATTCCTGTCCATTGAGTCAATGACATCATCCAAACATCTCATCCTTGGTTGCCCTTTTCTCCTCCTGCCCTCAATCTTTTCCAGCATCAAGGTCTTTTTCAATGAGTTGGCTCTTTGCATCTCACGTGGCCAAAGCATTAGAGCTTCAGTTTCAGCGTCAGTCCTTCCAATGAATATTCAGGATTGATTTCATTTAGGATTGACTGGTTTGGTCTTCTTGCAGTCCAAGGGACTCTCAAGAGTCTTCTCCAACACCACAGTTTGAAAGCATCAATTCCTTGGCACTCTCAGCCTTCTTTATGGTCCAACTTTCACATCCATACATGACTACTGGAAAAAAGAATAGCTTTGACTAGACAGACCTTTGTCAGCAAACTGATGTCTCTGTTTTTTAATATGCTGTCTAGGTTTGTCTTAGGTTTTCTTCCAAGGAGCAAGCATCTTGGAATTTCATGGCTGCAGTCACCATCTGCAGTGATTTTGGAGCCCAAGAAAATAAAGTCTGTCAATGTTTCCATTGTTTCCCCATCTATTTGCCATGAGGATGTAGGACCAGATGCCATGATCTTAGTTTTCTGAAGGTTGAGTTTTAAGTCATCTTTTCCACTATCCTCTTTCACCTTCATCAAGAGGCTCTTTAGCTCCTCTTTGCTTTCTGCCATTATGGTGGTGTCATCTGCGTATCTGAGGTTATTGATATTTCTCCTGGCAATCTTGATTCCAGCTTGTGATTCATCCAGTCCAGCATGTCACATGATATACTCTGCATATAAGTTAAAGAAGCAGGGTGACAATATACAGCTTTGACGTACTCCTTTCCTAATTTTGAACCAGTCTGTTGTTCCATGTCTGGTTCTAACTGTTGCTTCTTGACCTGCATACAGGTTTCTCAGGAAGCAGGTAATGTCTAATGATTTTTCTGATGGCAGATTAGGCTGTGAACACCCTGAGGAACAAAAGCAGATCTTGCTTATTTCTGTTTTCTTAAACACTTGACAAGGATAATATGTCCTGCAAATATCAACTAAATAGAAGAGCAAATACATTTCTAGAATTTCCAATGAGTCTCAGAATCTCATTAAAGTCATTAAAGGCATCTAATCCAACTATTCAGACAATGGTTGAACTCCATCTACAAATCCATTTTCCTCTTTACTATTGCTTTTCAGTCTTAAAACTTATGATCATAAGCTCCAGGCATTTCCTTTTCTCAGCCAAACATTTTCATCTAATATACTGATTTCAGAAGCGATGTAGTCTTGAATCTTTCATGGGCCATAACTGAACCATCAAAAGCAGTGCTATGAATTGACAAGCACTGTGCTAATTTCTTTACTTACTCTTACTTAATTCTCACAAGAAACCTATGGAAAAAGATGTAATGATTATTATCCCAACTTTAAGATGAGAAAATTAGGCTTAGGCTAGTTATATTATTTTTCCAGCATCACAGAGCTAGAAAATAGTAGTGTCATATTTTGAAGCTTGAGACTGTCTGATTCCAGGGCCTGAGGTTTCGCACACGACAGCTCTCAAACAGGATTCCTAGTTGTGGTCTGACCAGGACAGTGTGCACTGGAGACATCAATGCCCCCATTTCAGAATACTACACTTAAGGCTTCCTACACCATCTAGGAAAACATTTTTTATAATGAAAAACAGATTCTTGCTTCTCTGCACTGTCTCGAAAATACAGCTTTGTGGCATTCTCCTTTTTCATGTGTGTTTCTCTTCCAGGCAGTCCCATTCCACAGAGCTGCTGGTTTTAAGAAACCAATATACATCTCTCTCACTATAAAGATCTGATGAGAAAAGTGAAGTGTGAGCACATCAAGGCAATTGCCATATCAATCCTGTCAGTAAAGGAAGGCTGCTTGCTGAGAAGGAGATTCAGGTTGTTTTGAATGAAGTTAAAATAGGAAGCTTCTCTGTATTTTTCCAATGCTCCACAATACCTGTATCCATGACTATGTCATTGGGAGATATCCTGACATCTATAGACATACTGACTGTAGTATCATCGATTTATTAAACTGGGAGAAGCTTTAAGATCTATTGAGATAATCTTTCACTGAGAAGCAGAGAGGGGCAATCACTCATCCCATGTCACAAAACAATTTACTGATAAGCATAGTTCTAGTCTCCTGATTCGCAGGCTTGGATTCTTGTCACTGACTACTGCTCCCTCAACCAATGACAGATAAGACCATCTAGCCAGGGGCTAGATGAGAAATCTCACTTATTGACCTACTCTATGAGACTCATTGTGCATTTTGTCCTCATGAGCATTATAACTTCATTGACAACTGATATTATCTTTATATTATAGATGAGGGAATTAAAGCTCAAAATTTTAAGTAACTTGTGTATGTGCACATAGCAGGGAAGTGGAAGAATGTACCAGGTCTGTCCAGCTCCAAAGCTTGTGTCCCCTCCAATAATAACATGGCCGTAGCTGAACCTGGATCATTCTCCTCTCCTCGTCTCTATCTCTCCCTCTCTTTCTCAGTCTCTCTGTTTCTTCTCTCTCTCTCTCTTTATAGGGTCCCTTTCCCAATATATAGAACCACCATGCACACAGCGACCAAACCAGAAACTAATCTTCCTTTCCTTTCAAGCCCCACATTTAATCAAGCTCTAAGATTTGTACATGCTCTTTCCTAAAAATCTGCCTACTTCTTTCCCCTCCTACTAACACTACCCACGACATCACCAGCTATCACCTGGACCACAATAGAAAGCTTTCAATCTACCACTCCCTCCCCCTCCCCCCCCCCCCACTCCCCACCCCCATCTCCACAATCCATGCAGGAGCTAGAGGGATCTTCTTTTCTGATTGTATCATTGCTCTACCTAAAACTCACTGATGGCTGGCTATTACCTTTGGGATGAACTCCCAAATTCCTAATAGAGTTGACAGGATCCTCAGATGATGCATCTGATCCCTATTCAGACATGCTTTCCATCCTGCTCTCCAGGTCGCCACCCTGCTTTCTCATGTGCTTGGAGACATATTTGCTTTGTTAATACTCAGACTTCAGGCCTCAGCCAAAACTTCATGTGTACAAGTTCACCTTCCAACTTTCCAGATCAGTGTTTTGTTGTTGTTGTTCAGTCCCTTAGTCATGTCTAATTTTTTGTAACACAATGGACTGCAGCACTCCAGGCTTCCCTGTTCTGCACTATCTCCCAGAGCTTGCTCAAATTTATTTCCATTGAATCAGTGATGCCATCCAACCATCTCTTCCTCTGTCATCCCTGTCTCATCCTGCCTTCAATTTTTCCCAGCATCAGGGTGTTTGCTAATGAGTCTGCTCTTCACATCAGGTGGCCAAAGTATTGGCACTTCAGATTCAGCACCAGTCTTTCCAATGAATATTCAGAAATGATTTTCTTTAGGATTGACTGGCTTGATCTCCTTGATGTCCAAGGGACTCTCAAGAGTCTTCTCCAACACCATAGCTCAAAAGCATCAAATCTTTGGCCCTCAGCTTTCTTTATGGTGCAACTTTCACATCCATACATGACTACTGAAAAAAAACATAGCTTTGACTAGACAGACCTTTGTTGGCAAAGTAATGTCTCTGCTTTTTAATATGCTGTCCAGGTTTATCACAGCTTTTCTTATAAGTAGCAAGCATCCTTTAATTTCATGGCAGCAGTCACCATCTACAGTGATTTTGGAGCCCAAGAAAAGAAAGTCTGTCACTGTTTCCATTGTTTCCCCATCTATTTGTCATGAAGTGATGGGACCAGATGACATAAACTTTGATTTTTGAATGTTGAGTTTTAAGCCAGCTTTTTCACTCTCCTCTTTCACCTTCATCAAGAGGCTCTTTAGTTGCTCTTCACTTTCTGCCTTAAGGGTGGTGTCATCTGTGTATCTGAGGTTATTGATGTTTCTCCCGGCTATCTTGATTCCAGCTTGTGCTTCATCCAGCCTGGCATTTTGCATGATGTATTCTACATTTAAGTTAAATAAGCAGGGTGACAGTATACAGCCTTGACATACTCCTCTCTGAATTTGGAACCAGTCCATTTTGTCATGTACAGTTTAAACGGTTGTTTCTTGACCTGCATACAGGTTTCTCAGGAGGCAGGTAAGGGATCTGATATTCCCATCTCTTTAAGAATTTTCCACAGTTTGTTGTGATGCACAATCAAAGGCTTTGGTGTAGTCAACAAAGCATAAATAGATGTTTTTCTGGAATTCTCTTGTTTTCTGTTGACCCTACAAATGTTGGAAATTTGATCTCTGGTTCCTCTGTCTAAATCCAGCTTGAACATATGGAAGTTCTCAGTTCATGTACTGTTGAAGCCTAGTCTCAATTCATGTACTGTTGAAGCCTGGCTTGGAGAATTTTGATCATTGCTTTGTTAGCATGTGAAATTAGTGCAATTGTGCAGTAGTATGAATATTCTTTGGCATTGCCTCTCATTGGGATTGGAATGAAAACTGATCTTTTCCAGTCCTGTGGCCACTGCTGAGTTTCCCAAATTTGCTGGCATATTAAGTGCAGCACTTTCACAGCATCATCTTTTAGGATTTGAAATAGCTCAACTGAAATTCTATCACCTCCACTAGCTTTGTTTGTAGTGATACTTTCTAAGGCCCACTTGACTTCACACTCCATGATGTCTGGTTCTAGGTGAGTGATCACACCATCGTAGTTATCTGGGTCATTAAGATTTTTTTGTATAGTTCTTCTGTATATTCTTGCCACCTCTTCTTAATATCTTCTGCTTCTGTTAGGTACATACCATTTCTGTTCTTTATTGTGCCTATCTTTGCATGAAATGTTCCCTTGGTATCTCTAATTTTCTTGAAGGGATCTCTAGTCTTTCCCATTTTGTTGTTTTCCTTTATTTATTTGCACTGGTCACTTAGGAAGGCTTTCTTATCTTTCCTTGCTATTCTTTGGAACTCTGCATTTGGATGGTATATCTTTCCTTTTCTCTTTTGCTTCTCTTCTTTTCTCAGCTATTTGTAAGGTCTCCTCAGACAACCATTTGCCTGTGCTCCCTGTTTAACACACTCCCATGGCAATCTTTTTTTAATCTATAGTCTCATTCAGCAGCCTTGAAACACATGGTACTCATCTATCTTTCCTTGTGGACCATGCATTCTGTGAGGACTGGTGCTCTGACTCTCCTGAGTGCTCTGCTCTTCCATTTACCTAGCCCAATGAGTGGAACATGATGATGTTTTTCAGGCACTTAGTCATGTCTGACTCTGCAACCACACAAACTGCAGCACACCAGGCTTCCCTGTTTTTCACTATCTCCCTGAGTTTGCTCAAACTCATGCCCATGGTGTCAACGATGCCATCCAACCATCTCATCCTCTGTCACCCCTTCTCCTCTTGTCCTTAGTCTTTCCCAGCCTTAGATCTTTTCCAGTGAGTCAGCTTTTTGCATCAGGTGGCCAAAGTATTGGAGCTGCAGTTTCAGCAACAGTTCTTCCAGTAAGTATTTGGGGTTGATTTACTCTAGGTTTGATCTCTTTGCTGTCCAAGGGACTCTCAAGAGTTTTCTATAGCACCACAGTTCAAAAGCATTTATCCTTTGAGCCTCAGCCTTCTTTATGGCCCAACTCTCACATGATGAGTGTATAGTTAATACGTGGTGAATGAATGAATTAAATTAAGGATTAACTCTCCAACTGAAAAGATGAGTAATGTGTGAAATCTGAGTATTTCTGCTACAACCTCTAACTCACATCCTTATAGACTGCTACACATTGAATCATAGAATCGAGGTATCAAGTGTAGTTTGTCTTGTGCTGTTTAATGCTTCTTTGTTTTCCCAAAATGAATGGTACTATTGTGAACAATAGCTTGTGTGGACTGGTTTTGGATTCACTAGCATTGGTTCACATGGTGAATTTAATCATTGCATGCAATGTATCGGCTGTGTTTTTTTGTTTTTTGTTTTTTTCCTTTCCATCGCCAAATATTAAATGTGTGCTGGCTTAACCTCCTACTAATGGTCTTCCTTCAAAGATAAATAATCAAAAGGCCAGCACATGTGTCTGAGTGTTGGCAGCAATATTTATATATAAACACAATGTGCCTAGATGTAGCAACTTCGAACAGCACAGTGCTTGAAGGATCTCTGGGAATCATTAAACACAAATCTCTTACATTACAGATGTGAACATTGGACTTCCAGGTCAAGAGGGTAGATCAAGTACATGCTAAAATTACCCCTTCCACAGTTCAAACTCCTAGAAATTCTGGATGAAATATTTTTAAAAGGACATAAACCAACTACAAAGCAAAGAAGGAAAATCTCACTCTGCCAGAAATTTAGAGGGAACCCCAGTGGTGAGTGGAAGCTGAAGCTGAATTACTCCTGGGGGATTAGGTCCACCACAAGCTTCAGGAACCAAATTTTCAGTACTACTTTGGAAAGGGATTGGGGCAAGACTCAGATTTCTATCAGGATCTGAAGCTAGGACCCCTGCATGGACATAGGCATTAGAATAGGCTTTTTGTCCATGAAAAAGGATATGAAAATCTCCAACAAGTAGCACTAGACCATAACCAGAAACAAGCCTAAGGTACCCTGGCCCCTTACTGAGAGTAGATTGCAGCATGAAATGAGAATCTAAAACTGTGACTTACCAGGAACAAACTTAACTTGTCTTATATATGTGGGAAGTCAAAACTCTAGAAACTAACTAACGTGGAAAACAATTCAGAGGAAATAAGCTCTACAATGTCTGGTCAAGGACAAACATTAAAATACCTTATTGACTTTGGACAGAAAATCAAAAGCTACTTTAAGGAATTTATAACTTTACACAGCAATTGGAAGGACTTGGAGAACAAGATCTGGAAGGCCATTTTCTGGCTTTCAGGATATGACAGTGCAGGAATAGCAAGCAGACCGCTGCCAGTGAGTTCGGCTGCTTGAAGTGGGAGATTCTTCAGAGCAAGAGTCAGAAAGTTATGGTCTATGGGGCAAACCTGGATCACAGCCTGTTATTACACTGCTGGCTGTCTAAGAATGTTATTTCTTTTTTTATATTTACAGAGGGAAGTTAAAAACAAGATAGGATATGAAATGGAGACCATATAGCCTGAAAAGGTGGAAATATTTATAACTTAGACCTTTACAGAAAAAGTTTTCTTGACTTTTCCTCATGAGGCTCTCTTGAAGGCATTTGACAAAACCCCACCTTTGCTGTTGCCAGTGCTCTTGCACACTCTTGCAGCAGCTGTGCCTGGAGAACAGTTCTTACACTATCCAAGTCTTATGTGTTTCTCACTGTCAAATTCTAACCAAAGGATTCTGAGAAATGTAATTCTCATACTTCACTCCTAGATATAGTGGATACTGTTCAAAGGGCAGTGACAATCCAGATGTGAAGTTCACAACCCAGTGTACATGTGGGAGAAAAATCCTGCATAAGATAACTCACACAGAAGATGAACCCATTCCAAAACATATATATATATGTACATATATATATGTATACATACACACATGTAAAGGTAAATATATAATTAAATATATATAATATAGCATATAATATGTATTATGAAACATGTATATATGTTCAAAGACATAATTTTCTCGGTCAAACCTGACTCTGTATGACCCCATGGGCTATAGTCCACCAGGCTCCTTTATCATTGAGATTCTCTAGGCAAGAATACTAGAGTGGGTTGCCATTTTCTCCTCTGGGGGATCTTCCCAACCCAGGGATCAAACTCATGTCTCCTATGTCTCCTGCATTGCAAGTGGATCCTTTACCCAATGAACTATTAGGGAAGCCATTATTATATAGCATAGAGTATATAGTATAAAACATGTATACATATTCAAAGGAATAATAAATCAATATATAAATCAATGCATGTAAGAAGGATCACAAACCCTGTAAAATAGGAACACTTAAACACGAGGACCAGAAGTAACATTGTGATCTGAAAAGAAATTTAATAAGCATACTTAAAATGTTTAAAGAACAAAGGCAAAATGGCAACAATAAGAAAAAAGGAGATTTTTAAAAAGTAAATATAACAAAAACCAAGGTAAGTGTTAGTCATTCAGTCATGTCTGACTCTCTGTGACCCCATGGACTGTAGCCTACCAAGCTTCTCTGTCTGTGAAATTCTCCAGCCAAGAACACTGGAGAGGGTAGCCATTCCCTTCTGCAGAGGATCTTCCTGACCCAGGGATCAAATCCAGCTCTCCGGCATTTCAGGCAGATTTTTACCATCTGAACCATCAGGGAAGCCTACAAAAACCAAAGTAACCACTAAGATATCATTTCATATTCACTTTACTGTCTATGGAGCTTTGGTGGAGAAGGAAATGGCAACCCACTCTAGTGTTCTTGCCTGGAGAATCCCAGGGACAGGGGAGCCTGGTGGGTGCCGTCTATGGGGTCACACAGAGTCGGACACGACTGAAGCGACTTAGCAGCAGCAGCAGATAGAAATATATATAAGAAATAACTATGAAGAAAAAATGGCAAACTAATTGGTGACTCTAAATAAGTAAATAAGAATCAACTATAATATGAATAAACAATAAGCATGAAAATATTCGTGTAAGTATTGAAAATGAGCTGAAAGTATAAAATTAGGTGGGCTTCTGTGGTGGCTTACTGTAAGGAATCCACTTGCCAATGAGTCACAAAAGAGTTGGATGTAACTTAGCAACTAAACAACAATAGCATAAAAATAGATAACAATATCATCATAGTGGGGCTAGAGTTTTGGCAGAGAGCTGTGAAAACATATTCAGATCCACATATCTTTTGAGAATAGGATGTAAACACTAATTAGCTTTAGACCTCGAGTCCCTTGGACAACAAGGAGACCAAACCATTCAATCCTAAAGGAAACCAAGCCTGAATATTCATTGGAAGGACTGATGCTAAGGCTGAAATTAAAGTACTTTGGCCCCCTGATGCATAGAGCTGACTCATTGGAAAGGACCCTGATGCTGGGAAAGATTGAGGGCAGGAGGAGAAGAGGATGACAGAGAATGAGCTGGTTGGATGGTATCACAGACTCAATGCACATGAGTTTTTGAGAAAACTCCTGCAGATAGTGAAGGACAGAGAGGCCTGGCATGCTGCAGTCCATGGGGTCACAAAGAGTCAGACAGGACTTAGTGACTAAACAACAACAAAAAGCTTTAGACTTTATTAGAAAATTAGAAATTTAGGCATATAATACATGCTAAAATCTTAAGTGTTAGTCACTCAGTTGTGTCCAACTCTTTGTGACCCCATGGACTGTAGTGTACCAGTCTCCTCTGTTCATGGATTTCTCCAGGCAGGAATTCTGGAATGAGTAGCCATTCCCTTCTCCAGGGGGCCTTCCCTGGAGATTCAATCCCCATCCCAGGAATTGAATCCGGGTCTCCTGCATTGCAGGCAGATTCTTTACTGTCTGAACCATCAGGGAAGCCCCTATTGGTAATTATTAAATGAATGCTGTTGCTGCTGCTGCTAAGTCGCTTCAGTCGTGTCCAACTCTGTGTGACCCCATAGATGGCAGCCTACCAGGCTCTTCCGTCTATGGGATTCGTCAGGCAAAAGTACTGGAGTGGGGTGCCATTGCCTTCTCCAATGTATGAAAGGGAAAAGTGAAAGTGAAGTCGCTCAGTCGTATCCGACTCTTAGCGACCCCATGGACTGCAGCCTACCAGGCTCTTCCGTCTATGGGATTCGTCAGGCAAAAGTACTGGAGTGGGGTGCCATTGCCTTCTCCGATTAAATGAATAATTTTTACATTTTCTAAATACAGCAGTGGAAATATGAGCATCAAAGAAAATTTATCATTCCCGCAGAAGGTAAAAAAAGGACGAATAACAGAAGACCCAGGGGCTCAATAAGGAGTCTTGGAGAAGCTGAAGTCCTGCAGCCAGTTCAATCTGGGTCAGGACCATGTCTGTGGAGCAGGATTCCCAGGTCATTGCTATTATATTTACAACAAGATATCTCTTTCTATACAGCACAACTGATTTTTGCAGAGGAACCTTGTGAGTCCTACTGCCAAATCTGTGTGCTTCCATAAAAAGTTAATATATAATTTGACAGTATAGTGAGTGGGGGAAAAAAAACCAACAACAACAGTGCTTTGTATTTAAATATATATAGTTTAAATTCCAACTAATGCATCCACTGGCTATATCTTTGGATAAACTATTCAACATCTCAGATTAAAGTTCATCACTTGCTGAATTAAAGTAGTAATAACTATCTCACAGGGTTCCTGTGAATATCAGTTCATTTAACATAGATTAAATAAACACAAAGCACCTGGTTTAATTCTGTATGCTTAAGGCAAGTTCAATAAATAGAGCTAGAGTTAATGTTAGAGGAATTTCCAAACTAGGAAGAAAGATGTCCACACTGGAAAGGTAGTATTGAACATTAGCTTTAAAGAATTTGGCAAAACCATTAACTGATAGATGATAGATAGATAAATTAATTTTAAAAATTGATGGTGAGGTGAGAAATAGAGGTTAGGAAACACGTTGGGAAACATTTCATAAAATGAATGAAAGCAAAGCCTTATCATTGAGTCTAGGAAGATGTAAGCCTGCCAGAGTCTCACCTACATAGGGTCAGTTATGAGGCACGGAGACAGGTTATGTAGCTTAGCATAAGTTGGGTAACAGGCTAACATCTGTTTTTGTAGACATAATTCTAATGGAACCCATCCACACCCATTGTTTATGTACTGTCTATGGCTACTTTTGCAACAGCTAGGTTGAGTAGTCATATCAGAGACCATGTTTCTAGAAGACCTACAATATTTATTATCTGGCCCTTTTAGAAAAAGTTGACCAACTCCTGGTTTAAGGAATATGCATGCTTGGACCGTCTCTGCTGCTATATAAATCGTTCGTTAGTCGCTCAGTCGTGCCCGACTCTTTGCAACCCCATGGACCCATGGACTGTGGCTCACCAGGCTCCTCTGTCCATGGGATTCTCCAGGCAAGAATACTGGAGTGGGTTGCCATTCCCTTCTCCAAAAGAGCCTAACAAATTCCAACGAAGGCTGAACTTTAAGAACCTCTCTGCACAGGAGTAGCCAAAGTTATCTCAGAAACACTTGTATCTGTTCTGGTATTTTAAATTGGACATTTTCCTTATGGCTTTCATTCTGCTTCTGTTTCTTTGGAGAGTCCCCTGATGTGGTTAAATTGAGGAAAACTAGTATTTTTCATTTAAAAACTGATCTGGAGATGTTAGGGCTATCCAATGGAGGGATGTGTGCCTGAGAATGAAGTCAATGCCAAAGCAGACAGCAAAGCTCAAAGACAGTGTTTCAAGTCTTTAAAACTTTCAGATTCAAATGTTGGATCCAGTCAAACCTTTAAATATATTACTCCTTTATCACTGCATATGTGACTATTTCCCTCCAAACTTGTCAGTACCACTCCACACAATGTTTACTTCTTTGGTCCTACTGGAGCTGAACCCAACGTGGACGAGCCAGGAAAACTATATAAATGGTGAGGTCAATTCTATGCCTTTAAAACAGATCAACTTATCATATAGTGGGTCAATTAACGATGAGCTCCACCTACTTTCAACCTACTTTTTACAAGTGTTTAACTCCCTTGCTTTGGTCCCATCTTGTTATGACTGTCTTCTCACCTCCAGCTTTATCTCTCATTTCTTATCTGTGCTTACCTCTTGAAACTGATCATTGAACCTGATTTTCCTAGTTTAATCTAGGAAACAGCCACAAATGTGCTCTCCTCTGTCTTTTCTTGCTCTGCCTGCTTTGTATAAATCTCCTATCTTATCTGGATGTAGTCCTCCATGAAGGAAGAAGACACCAGAATCGCTCTGAGAGCAAGGAGCATGTCTCACCTGCATTCTTCTCAGATTCTGACACATGAGAGAACCTAAGGAAATATCTATTGAATAAATAACATTATGTAAAGAGAGGAAAATCCAGACATTTATAGAGAACAACCTGGCCAAAAGAAAAGAGGAAAGAAAATGTGCATACCTTAGTTTCATAGGAGGCAAGGAGTATTGGGGAATTGGTGAAACAGCAGGAAGAATCCAGATCAAAGAGGGTGACATGCATATGGTAAGACATTTGGATCTGAGTTTGAAGGCAGCTGAATGGTTTACAATCAGGACTGGGACAAACTTTTTTTTCTTTTAAATTTGTTTCAATGTCCTGTGATTTGAAGCTAGAAGGATAGAGGTGACAAGGATGAGAAAAGAGAAAGAAGGGGTTTAAGGATTGTGATATCAACTCCCCAACCTGCTGGGCCTTGACGAGCAGGAAGCTGAACTCTGTGAAACTCTGGTTCCCAGGCACCCATGCCAACCAGCTTCAGTTCAGCTTGGCAAAGGGAGGCACTGGTGGCAGTTTGGAGTGGGGGAGGAGGGAAGCTACCAGAGTATTTCTGCCCCCTCTTTCTGTTCCAGAGGTGTCCCCAATAGTGTCAGCCTCTCCTTTACTCTCACAGCACCCTGTGCCAGCCCCTCTCTGGATATTCCCAGGCCCAGTTGGTTTTCCTCTCTCCTGGGTTAACGCTGTCATGCAGTATCATCTCCTTTGGTTCCTGAGGCCCTAAGAGTGGAAGCAGCTTTCTCTTAAATTTCTAATCTCTAGGTTGACTCACTGTCTCCACTTGACCTTGCAGTTCTACTAACAAATTTGTCACCAGTTCCTCAAGCTAAATCTTCCCTATTAAATGTCCTGGTGGGTTATGTTTCTCTGACTGGACTTGATTAAGACAATGATGAAAGAAGACCAAAGAATTTGCATTTATCCCCTGCATTCCTAGTCCTTTGGATTGACATAGTAGATACTCATTAAATCAAACTATTGAATGAAATGAATGCTCTTTCCTTCTCTTTTCCAACTCTTAGTAATAATGAATCCAAAAAGCAAGGATGAAAATGAGAGCTAAGATAAGAAAGCATTCTTTGGATTCATGCACGTGAAAGAATCATGAGACAAGCTCACGTGTTAGGGACTGCCATGCATTCTGAAGCCACGGAAAGCAACCTTCTCATAAGATCTGGTTTAGACAAAGCGGTTGGAATACAGAAGCTACCCCAGTTTGTGTGGCAGGATCAAATTTAGATACAATGCTGGAATTCTAAATGCCTTGCGGTTCAGGTTGGAAGATTGGATGGCGGTTGACAGCTACATAGGGCTCAGCAGGACAGGAAGACCTAAGAGCAGCAGACATGGGCTCATTCTTCCCAGCATCGTATCCAGTTTCTAACCCTCAACCAACCTCTGGAATAGTTTTTTAATCAGCCTTTCCAAGACTCTATGTTTTGATCAAATTTTCCTTAAGTGGCTGACATTGGAATGAGCACAGAACTTGGAATCTGAAGATAGGATACTAATTTTCACTTTGCTGCTTAATAACCTTGAAAGATGGTTAAGATATGAAACTCTTTAAGTACAGTTTTTCATCTATAGATAGACATAATGATACCTACATCATAAGGGAATTGTGACGTCCAAATGAAATTTTCTACTATATTAATAAACAAGACTCAGGGAACTCAAACAAGGGCTCCGTAATCACCTAAAGGGGTGGGATGGGGAGGGAGTTGTGAGAGAGGTTCAAGAGGGAGGGGACATATGTATACCTAATAGCTGATTTATGTTGATGTTTGGCAGAAACCAACAAAATTCTGTAAAGCAATTATCCTTCAATTAAATAAAAATAAATTGATTTTTTTAAAAAGTATGTGGGGCTTCTATGGTGACTCAGTGGTGAAGAATCTGCCTGCCAATGCAGGATACATGGGTTTGATCCCTGGTCCAGGAAGGTTCTACATTTCCACATGTGTGAAGCAACTAAACCCACGAGCCACAGCTAAAAGAAGGCGGCATACTCTAGAGCTGCTGCTCCACGGCAAGAGAAGCTACCACAGTAGCCCCCTCTCACGGCAACAAGATAAAGCCCACAGACACAGCAAAAAATAATAAATAAATTATTTAAAAAAATAAGTACAATGGTGCTATGAAGTGGTGCTCTGAAGAAACAGATGTGCTATGAAGTCAGATTTGGGTTGGAGCCTTATTCATTGCTTTAGCCCAGGGTCTCTTCACCTATAAAGTGAGGATAATAATAATAATATCTATTTGGTAGTGTTTTTGTAAAGATTAAGATCAACAATTGTAAATTGCTCAGCACAGCCTTTGTAAGTTGTAAGCATTCAGTGCTATCAACATCATGTCCTGCTTTGCACATTTGAAACACAGGCTTATATGCATACTTTAATCTCCAGAACACCCCTTAAGGTAATTATTGCTGTTAATCCCATCTTAAAGATGTTTATACTGAGGCTTCACTTGCCTAAGATAACATTCATCTTTGCCTAGGATTACATAGCTACTTACATAGTCAGATCTTACCCTGACTGCAAAACCCTACTTAGAAATAATATGCATATTACCTCTGAATTATCAGCTATTAATATTGTTGTTATTATTACTGAAACTTATATAAGGTGGCTGGCACAGACTGGTTATTTTTTTTTAATTAATTTCCTACTTTTTATGTGAAAAGGAGGATTTACTACCATCTATCATGGGGTCGCAAAGAGTTGGACACGACTGAGCGACTGAAATGAACTGAACTGAACTGATGGTGTACACCAGGGCTTCCCTGGTAGCTCAGATGGTAAAGGATCTGCCTGTGATGCAGGAGACCTGGGCTTGATTCCTGGGTCAGGAAGATCTGCTGGAGAAGAAAATGGCAACCCACTCCAGGATTCTTGCCTGGAAAACCCCATGGACAGAGGAGCCTGGCAAGCTACAGTCCATGGAGTCGCAAAAGACTGGACACGACTTAGCAACTAAACAACACCACCAAAGATGTACAGTATTATGGGTGACGTGCAAGAGTCATTTTCTCAAGTGAATTAGGGTCATTTTTCGTGCTGACGTACAAAGTGAGTTTTGTTTTTTTTTTTTTCAATTTGCCATAGAGTCAGTAGATCCTATTTTTAAAATTAGCATCTAAATCAAAATGAAGTACATTTTAGAGAGATTTTTAGCAAAAGTAATACAATATTATCTGTAATTTTTACAATAAGCCAGAAAAAAGAGCAATGCACTCAGAGTCCAGGACCCAAGGGGTTAGGTACAGCTCTATGACCTTGAGCATATCCTCAGATCTTGCTGAGCTTCAGTTTCCTGGTCCATAAACTGAGAATATTGAATAATGTGACTTCTGGCATCTTTTCCAATTCTAAAATATGAATGTTATTGTGCCCCTAATGTCAATATCTTTTATGGTGATGATGGCAATAGAAGAAATATACTTAACCGGGCACCTTCAAGTTTTCATCTGATAGCACTAATGTGGGTTCATATCCTCTCATACTTGGCTTGCAACAAAGTGTTATTCTAAAATTACAGCTCCCTCAAATCACATTATTTCAATGTATTAAGCTGAACCCTAACACTTGAAGTTTGAAGTTTTTATGATTTTGGCCAGAGTAGACATCCTGTTTTCCAGCAAGACAGGCCTTTAAAATTCACTTCTCTGCAAATCCACTCTCTCTCAAAATTGTGTTTTGATGGGTTAAGTGCAAATGAATCAAAAACATACGGATTTCATTTTCCTTGAAATTCACATGGGTGCAAACTGGGGAATTGAGAAGATAGAGAGGAGAAAGAGATGGTGGGCAGCTACACAATAGAAGAGAGAGGTTCCATCAAATCAAAAACTTTTCATCAAATCTGATACAACTGCCAGATGAGCATTGTACCAGATTCACTGCCACTCTCTGATAGCTGAAGGGACTCTTGTGTCCCTAAAGATCGAACTACAAATGCAGCACAGTGGGAGGAAAAGGACACTGGCTTTGAAATCAGACCACAGTTTGGACAACTGCTAGCAGTGTGAGTCCACGCAAGTCAGTTATCTGAGGAGCTGCATTTCTGTAAATGGGGATGGTAACACCTATTACATCTGGTTATTATGAGGCTTGTTAAACAACATGGATAAAGCTCTTAAGAACAGACCTGAAATACTGTATTAATAGTAGCTACTATCTGTTCTTTCTTCTAGGTTATTTGGCATCTAACCTAACTGCCAGGGAGAATAGGCTTCTGGTGGAACCATCTCAATTTAGGCATCTGTAAATGTGCTTTATCAGCTCTACCCTCCCTCCACCCTTCGTTTCTAAGTCCTGTGAAAAGTCAGCATCCTGCAAAAATAATTGTGTGTGCCTTAGAATTCCTGTGACTGCAAAACAGTATGTACATATATATGTTACATCTGGTGGTGGGAAGAACACAGAGGCAAGTCTCCAGGTCCTTCTCAGCTGTGAGGAAGGCAAGTCCCTCATTTGCTTCCTTCTGGACTGTTACAGGCTTGCTTCCTATCTCTATTCAGTTCCTGTTGCCCTCTGTCTTTCTAGCTGTTTCCAGAGTTTCCTTCTATTATTGATTCTCCCCAAGGCCTCTGGGGCTGGTTGTAAGGAAGAAATGAATTAAGACCAAGTCTCCCTCTCTGCTCCTCTAAAGCCTTTGGCCTGCTTTGTTCCTTTTATGTCAATACTTAATCCCACCCCCTCACCTCTTCCCCTCACAACTGGCCACCCCTTGAGAGTGGGAGGAAGGGAGGAGTAACCTCACAGTTTATTTGCTGCTACTGCTGGTCCTAACAGATTAAGTGGATTGAAATTTAAAATACCCCCTTACAACAGTCTAAACCCTGAACCAAAATGCTTTTAAAGACCAGTCTTTAGGTTGTACCCACACCCACGTATTATGTGACTTTTTTTTTGTCTTTAAAATGCATTTAATAAGTCAATCTTTCTTGAGTTTATCTCTCACACATCTGTCACTATGCCTTAAGGAGGTGGGGTGTTGACCCCAGGTCTCTGATCTCTATAGAGGTGCTGAGGGTTCAGTGAAACTAGCAAAGGAGCTGATGGAAGACCAAACACACACACACACACACACACACACAGAGATTACCATTTTCTTCTTACAACCCCAAAAGATCAAACCTATACACTTTTTTTTTTTTTGCATTAGTCAGGAGGGAAATTATTATCAGAAAAATATATAATAAAAACAAGAAAAAATAATACCTATTTCCTGAACATCTTGGAGAAGGCAATGGTACCCCACTTCAGTACTTTTGCCTGGAAAATCCCATGGGTGGAGGAGCCTAGTAGGCTGCAGTCCATAGGGTCGCTAAGAGTTGGACACGACTGAGTGACTTCAGTTTCACTTGTCATTTTCATGCATTGGAGAAGGAAATGGCAACCCTCTCCAATGTTCTTGCTTAGAGAATCCCAGGGAACGGGGGAGCCCAGTGGGCTGCCATCTATGGGGTCATACAGAATTGGACACAACTGAAGCGACTTAGCAGCAGCAGCAGCCTGAGTATCTACTATGTGCCAACACTATATGAAATGCTTTACATTCATCATCTTCCTCAACTGTAACAATTCTTGAAATGCATATTTTATACCAACCCTACAATTGAGGATACAGAAGGTCAGAGGGGTGAAGTAACTTGCCGAAGGCCACACTGTTTGTTCAGAGCCAAGACTGGATACTAGGCTTTTCAGATTGCAAAATGTATGCTCTTTCTACTGTTGGAAGAAAAGTGAAAGAAAGAAAGTGAAGTCACTCAGTCGTGTCTGACTTTGCAACCCCATGGATACCAGGCTCCTCCGTCCATGGGATTTTCTAGGCAAGAGTACTAGAGTGGGTGCCATTTCCTTCTCCAGGGAACTTCCTGACCCAGGGATTGAACCCAGGTCGCCCACATTGTAGACGACACTTTACTGTCTGAACCACCAGGGAAGTCACTGTTGGAAGAAGGTGATCCTTATTAGCTACCTATGGGTAAGTAATGATTAATAAAGACAATGGAGGAGGCAGGGCTTAGAACTTATTTTGGGAGACATCAGGACCTGAGCACCTGAAGCCAGGGAGGAAGCCAGCACTAATGAGGGTGCCAGCAATTGGAAGGTTGAGGCAGGGCTTGAATGCAGTGCTGCGCATTTATGCCAAACAGAAGCTTTACCTGGAGTTGCCAAATTGAGCCACTCCTGTATAAAGATGGTTTTCTGAGCACAGTTCCAAAACTAAAAGGAAATTCAATGGTCAGGATGGATCAACAGCTCAATGGTTCGGGCCTAGATCAATCCCACCACCATACATGAGTCTCTTCTTTTTACCTGTGCAGTGTGACAACAGAACATTATCATTTTTAAAATGTTACTATTAGTATCACTAATAACACATCATTATCATGTGAATATCATATATTCAGTTCCTGTGATAGGATAAGCATGGAATTAGGCAATTGTAAATTATTTGATGTAACTCTTATAACAAATTAAGTCCATATCAGGACCCCTTCAGGGGTTTAGAGAGTTGAATTGCATTGTCCAATTACTTTGTAAGTAGTAGAATAAGTATATGAACAGAAAATTCTGTGGAATATATTGTACGAAACTGTGGGTATGAGGAACTAGATATCTTGAATAACTGAAAACAAATAATAACAAAAGCGATGGAAGCCTGTGTTTTGCTTCCTCCTTAAAAAGGAAAAAAGGGAAGTCTTTGGCTCAGATGGTAAAGCATCTGCCTGCAATGCAGGAGACCCAGGTTTGATCCCTGGGTCAGGAAGATCCCCTGGGAAAGGAAATAGCACCCCACTCCAGTACTTCTCACCTGGAAAATCCCATGGATGGAGGAGCCTGGTAGGCTATAGTCCATGGGGTCGCAAAGAGCTGGACATGACTGAGGGACTTCACTTTCTTTTTCTTTTAAAGGGAAAAAAAATCAGTGATAATAAAGAAAAAGATAATGGTTTATACCTAGTGAAAAGTCTTCAGCATAGTAGCTATAATTCTGTGAGTCTTTGGTTTTCTGAGTCTAAAGCAATCACTTCCAGTTCACAGTATAGAGCAATTCAAACACTTTTCATTTCTTCAAACTTGTTAAGTATGAGAGATGGGGGAAGGGAAAGAATGTAATTTTATTGGTCTCATCATTGTTAAAGTCAATTTCATAGCACACTGCCTTTATTGAAACACCATCACCACCACCCACTTTTGTCTACCCTTGAATGGACTGATAAACTTCTGTTCATCCTGAAAATTCACCCTAGATGTCAATTTCTCAGGGACATCACCCATTTCAGGCCAACCCTTCATTCTCTACCCATTATCAATGTGACTGCAGCAGCTGGGGCTCACTAGCCATGGATCCCATCATACTGTTTTCACTGCATATTCTACTCTGTGGACTCTGCTCTCCTTGAGGCAGGGGCTGCCCTTTTAATCTCTGTACCTCAGCGTATAGTATATGGCTCAGTAATCAGTGAGTAAAAGAATAAACCAATAAATATTTTTATTTATTTGTTTGTTTTAATTGGAGGCTAATTACTTTGCAATATTGTAGTGGTTTTTGCCATACATTGACATGAACCAGCCATAAATTTTTAAGACTGAAACTTGGTTTCCCTGTTAATCCAGAATTCTATTTAAACGAACCCACATCCATGCTTCTAAACTGTCTGTAATTTACTCACCATAAATAACGTGAAATTATGTGTACATTCCCTAGGTAAAAACTAAACCCAGAGGCCTCCACAAGGATTCTAGTCAGGAATATAAACTGCAAAGGGTATGAGCTGGCATTACATGAAAAAGGCTGTAGTCCAGAAGCAACTATGACATCAACAGCTAGAAGCAATTCCAAGGCTTTGTTATTTAGCAAAGTGAATGTCATAAATATATTTAATTGGTGATATTGATAGTTGGAAAATTACCAAGACAAATGTTGGAATGGGCTCCCATTGGTGAAATATATACCACTTGGCTAAAGTATTTTAGAGATTCTCTCACACTCTTGTATATTCAGGGTGTTAAGAATCCAGCAAGGTTTAGAAGTTGTAACCCTTCAGAATGGTGCCTCCACGTTTTGCCCTGGATGGCTGTTGGTAACTTCAAGAGTCATAGAACCCTGACTTTGGGAAGTTGCTATATTTGCCTTGGGAGTCAATCTTATTCAAAATTCTGTTTATAGAAACTGAAAAGACAAAGAGCTAGATATTCAACTTTAGAAAGCACATGTTTGGTGTCAGCTTGTTAATGATATATTTGTTTTTTATGAAATGTTTATATGTATGGAATAATTTGATCTGAGATTAGCTTTTAAAATAACTTGGTAGCAAGGTTTTAAGGGAGCAGCTAAAGCGTGCCCACCCCAAACTCTTTGAACCTTCTACCTTCTACCAAAAAGAATATAAGACGTGTGTTTAACCCAGCTGACTTAAGTCAGTTTCTGACACATGACCTTAATATCTTGCATTATAACTAACCAAGGCAATTTGCACATATGAAAAAGGTTTCTGTAAAGAGAAATAAATGTTTACCTAAAGTGCATGGAAGCAAATTAGTGCCTCCACTGAAAATTTCCAGATTGTTTTAAACACAATCCAGTTTTGTCAACTGAGGATTTTTGTACTTGCCAATGCAAAGTTTGTACTTGCTAATTCAAGAGAACAGAAGTAAACTCCCCTCTAAAATCTGGTTCCCTATTACATAAGCGACCTTTTACTTCCTATTGTTTTACAAAACTGCTTTCAAAAGTGTCACATGCTAACCCCCCCTCACCAAAAAATGACTTTTGTGGTTGTATGGTCAAACTTTCAGTTGTAGTCATTAGAACCCACACTAGAAATTTGAGCAGAAAGAATTTTATAGAAATCATTATATAACCTAATATTAAGTACTACATGCAGCCAGTAAGGAGTCTAGCTACACCATAAGAATGGCCCATAGGACTCCAGTAAGCATTTGCTCAGACTTTAATATGCACACAAATCTTCTTGACTCTGGTTAATACAGATTCCCATTCTACAGGTCTAGAGTGTGGCCTGAGTTTTGCTTTTCTAACAAGCTCACTGGTGATGCCAATGTTGGTCCGTGAAACACACCTTGGGTAGTGAGATTGCCTGTAGCAGAGTCCTATCATGGCTGCTACATGCCACAGGAGACTCATGATGCTAAAACTGCACATTTGAGCTTCTGCCTTAACTTCCTTTTCCCAAAACTAAATATCTCTCCATTTTCCCATTCTAGAAGGTTCAGTCATTCTGAACTGCCTTCTCTCATTGACTCTTCTTCCTTTTAAAACTTGTTTGCTTGGCATGACTGAAGTCAAACACAGCATTTTAGTTCAAGGATGTCTAGCAAATGCAGCTTTGGGATGTCTATCCAGTGTAGGAAGACACCCTAAAAATGGACTAAAATGGGTACTGAGTGAGCCAATCTGTAATATTTTGATTAAGAACAATTATAGTGGCTAGCAACCCACTCCAGTACTCTTGCCTGGAAAGTCCCATGGATGGAGGAGCCTAGTGGGCTGCAATCCATGGGGTTGCAAAGAGTTGGACACGACTGAGCGACCTCCCTTTCACTTTTCACTTTCATGCATTGGAGAAGGAAATGGTAATCCACTCCAGTGTTCTTGCTTGGAGAATTCCAGGGTCGGTGGAGCCTGGTGGGCTGCCGTCTATGGGGTTACACAGAAGCGGACACAACTGAAGCGACTTAGCAACAGCAGCAGCAGCAGCAGCAGCAGCATCTATTTTAACTACATACTACTAGGCATTATGAAAAATGTTTTACTTGTAGTATCTTATTTAATCTTCACAAAAATTCCATGGCATATGAATTATTTACAGATTAAGAAACTGAGAAGCAGAGCTGTTAGCAGTTTTGCCCAAAGTCACAAAGATTGACAATGATAAAGAATTAGAATACAGTTGTCAAACACCAAAGCCCACATTTACTATTAACCCATGCTGTCTTATATGAGACTGGAAAAATCATATTGCCATGTTAGAGATGCATGACCTAGAGCCCTTTAAAGTCTCAGAGAAATTCTACAGTAAAACAAAACAAAACAAAACAAAACAAAAAACCTCTTCAGCTTTGCTAAACCCACTATTTCCCAAACATGCTTGAACATGGAAATTTTTATTTTGTAGTAATATGTATCAACATTAGGAACATTAGAAAATACTGCACAGAACAAACTTTAGAAAGTGTAGTCTTATATAATTTTTTGGCTGCAGATAGATCGTAGTTTAGGATTTTAAGCCAGGCCAAACTTGCACTGCTACCTTCTCCCCTGAAAGGGTGGGTCTCGAAATTTTTTGTGCATCAGAAACACCTTGACTTCAGATTCCATAGTTCTAAAGAATTTTCCTTCCTAGAAAGTTCTTGGGAGATGCTGATGTTGTGATCCACACTTTGACTATTGGCCTGGACATTAGGAAAGTTGTTGTCCATTTCTAAACTTTGTTTCTTTATTTGTAAAATGGAGACAATCATGACTACTTCATAGCAGACAAAAATAATAAATAAAAGAAGGCTTCATTCACTCAAGTATTTTGAGTGTTTACTATGTGCAAAATATGTTGCTTACTGTGGGGATACTGTGATGACTGCAATAGAAAAGGTCCCTGTCCTCAAGAACTTCCATCCTGCCTAAAGGAAGGACGTGAGATAACTGTGTGTATCGTGTGTATGATCATACATGGCCCATTGGACGTGTGCATTAAGCATTCATTCCGTTGCTTGTTTCTCCTTTATTCACCTCCAGATAAGCCTTACCCATTCCTACATCCCCATCTGCATCCATAGACATCATCTACTCCACATTTTTCCCAAACCCAATCATATTAATCCTATAGTCCACAACTCAGAACCCACCTCCTTACTGGAGTCTTTCTTAAGTATACCATGCCATGATTACTTTTCATTACATTAAACTTCTATAATACTTATACCCTACTTTCTATGTGGGACTTTAAGTGCAATCATTATTTTCCATTAGTATACATATATAGATATATAGATAATCCTAAACAGATTGTAATAATCCAGAGGAGATGGGGGCTTCATGCCTTACCCATGTCTTCAAATACTGATGGAGTACCTACTAGGTACAAGACACCAAGGGCATGTTTTGCTTACCTCAGAGTGTACTGTTCACCAAAAATGCTCATAAAATTGAATACTTGACGAATGGCTCAGATGGTAAAGTGTCTGTCTACAATGCGGGAGACCTGGGTTCTATCCCTGGGTTGGGAAGATCCGCTGGAGAGGGAAATGGCAATCCATTCCAGTGCTATTGCCTGGAAAATCCCATGGACAGAGGAGCCTGATAAGTTACAGCCCATGGGGTCGCAAAGAGTCGGACACGACTGAGCGACTTCACTTTCACTTTCATAGAGCCAACAAAGGTCCATCTAGCTAACGCTATGGTTTTTCCAGTGGTCATGTATGGATGTGAGAATTGGACTGTGAAGAAAGCAGAGCGCCAAAGAATTGATGCTTTTGAACTGTGGTGTTGGAGAAGACTCTTGAGAGTCTCTTGGACTGCAAGGAGATCCAACTAGTCCATTCTAAAGGAGATCAGCCCTGGGTGTTCTTTGGAAGGAATGGTGCTAAAGCTGAAACTCCAGTACTTTGGCTACCTCATGCAAAGAGTTGACTCACTGGAAAAGATTCTGATGCTGGGAGGGATTGGGGGCAGGAGGAGAAGAGACGACAGAAGATGAGATGGCTGGATGGCATCATTGACTCAATGGACGTGAGTTTGGGTGAACTCTGGGAGTTGGTGATGGACAGGGAGGCCTGGTGTGCTGTGGTTCATGGGGTCACAAAGAGTTAGACGTGACTGAGTGACTGAACTGAACTGAACTGATAGAGCCCCTACTATTTGGTGCAAAGTGCTAGGAATTCAGAGATAAATATAATAATGGCCCTTTTTGTTATATTGTGAGTTCTTTGGAGGCTGAGACAATGTTGGTTTCACATCTGAATCCTTAGCAGGAACACAGTATCTGGCACAGTGGAGGTTTTATTTTATTTTAAAATATTCATCTATTTTAAAAATAGATAAATAAAAGAATGCTGCAGAATAACTTACAGAAAAGTGGCTATAATACATGGTGGCAAAAACAATGATAGAAGTCCACCCAGAGTTCTATTAAATCTTAGAGGAAAAAGTTTCTCTTTCTACAGAGTAGAAGTCTTCCTAGGAAATAGGAAAGTTACATGAAGCTGATTGTGAAATATGAGAGCATTTCTCCAAGTGAAGATTGAAAGAAAAGACCGTAAGAGGAAAAGTAGATGCAATGGTCTTACAGAATAGAAGTATGAATTTTTATTAAAGAATGATAGAAATGAAAGTGATTGCCAAGAGTGGATAAAAATAAAGTGGAGAATACAGGGAAGCAGATACGAACTTGGAAAGGCATGTACTATATGCAAAGGAATCTGAATATTATCTTAGGCTAGTGGTTGTACACCTGGAGGCCTGTTTCATGTGCCAAACCAGATTTTAGATAAGGTTAAATGACTTCCCAATATTAAAAATGGTAAATTTTTACATAAATGTTCAGACTTTTTTTCTTTTCTTGAAAATTTGAAAGATTTGGCAATACTAGGCTCATATTTTTCATGGCATTCATAGCTAGTGCTAAGTAGAGGTTGATCCCATAATTTGGGGTAAATAATGAAATAATCATGCTTTGATTTTCCATGTGTTTTTTATCTTAGGTTTATTTATTCATTCTTCATTCATCAAACATTCCTGAATATCAGGTATCAAACTCTGTGTAAGGGAAGTAGACAAGGGTTCACAGTCTAGCAAAAAATATGAGTCTATAAATAAATTTTTACCAGAGTTACCAGCACTTTGCTAGAACTCTTTACTGGTATGGAGTAAGGGAAGTCAGATAGACCTGGTAAAGACCTGAAAGCCTTCCCAGAAGAGCCGAGATATGAACAGTTTCTTAAACATTGAACAAATAAACCCCTTCCAAAAGAACAAATGGGGAAATGGGTTTCCCAAAGAGAGAGCAAAAGTGAGTGTGCTTGATACGGAAAGGGAATTAAAGAAAAATTTTGTATGGCTTGACATAGGGGGAATTAAAAAGTAAAGGTTGGGATGAAGAAAAGTGACTATAGGCAAGGGTGAGATCACACAAGTTTTTAGCTCTTGTATGAGGAAATGTAGACTGTGTTACCAGGAATACCATGGCTGCATAAATAAAGTACAGATGTTCTGGGCACATCAATGGTGACTCTGATATTCTACAAATTCTGAAATTTCTTAGCACGATTTTCTTAGAAAGAGACTAGGCTTCAAAACATACTTCAAAATATTTTCCAATAAATTAATGGATACAGATAAAGAGTACTATTAGATTTTATATTTTCGGTGTCCCAGAATCTTAAGGCTGGAAGTTATCCTATGCAGTGGTCCTCAACATTTTTGGCACCAGGGATGGGTTTCCTAGCAGACAATTTTTCCACAGACTGGGAGAAGGGGTGGTTTCGGGATGATTCAATGCATTGCACTTATCATGCAGTTTATTTCTATTATTATTACATCAGCTCCACTTCAGATCATCAGACATTAGATCCAAGAAGGTGAGAGACCCCTGCAGAGAGCATCTAACCTCTCATTTCCCAATTAAGAAATGAAAGCACAGAGAGGGAGAATCTTGCCTAGAGTCACACAGGATATACAAGCAGAACTAGGTCTAGATTCTGAGTTTCTTCTCCTCCTTAGTCTGATGTTTAGGTTCAATCTCTCCACTCCATTCAAGGACTTCCTGTAGCATAATCAAGCTGCATTGCTGAGTCCTGTTTTCTAGAATCAATTGCCTTTCTCAAACTGTTTTTTTAGTAACAATTTTTATTTCCAGTGATTTTCATTTAAAAATTGGAATTGCGTTACCCAGGTCGGTGGAGGGTTCGGGGGGAAGAAAGGGGGTAAAATTTTGGTTTATAGACAATGTAAAATTGCTCTTAACTTTTTTTATTAAAATCATCTAATTAGAGACATTATGCTCTTTGGGGCAAGTCACAAATCAGAAAAGAAACTTTGCTAATGTTTTTGGACCATGTCCATAAGGAAGGGGACTTGGGAAGTTAGAGGTGAGGTGGGGGAAGGGATTAATTACATTGTAAAGGAGTCACGAATTATCCCTGCACAGCGGCTAGGATCTGGGCCCCTGAAATTAAAAGTCTACAGGAAATACAAGCAGGCTGTCTGCCTGAACACAACTCTTAGATGAAAAAGTTCCTCTGCTTCTACATCTGGCTTTTCTCACTCTTTTTCCCATTCAGTAGCATTTGAGTAGATTTAGAGAAAAAAGTCTTATACCACAGCAATTGAGAACAAACATTTCAAACAAGCACAGATTATAAACAACTAAAGAGCACTGAGCAGAGAGATAGGAAACCAATGAGTATCAATCAGTCTCCCAGGAAACCTCCTCCATTTCCCAGCAAGCCAACTAGAGGTGGTCCTCATTATTTGTCAATTCTGTATGTGTGAATGGATGTGAGAGCTGGACAATAAAGAAGGCAGAGTGCCAAAGAACAGATGTGTTTGAACTGTGGTGTTGGAGAAGACTCTTGAGAGTCCCTTGAACTGCAAGGAGATCAAACCAGTCAATCTTAAAGGAAATCAACTCTGAATACTCTTTGGAAGGACTGATGCTGAAGCTGAAGCTCAATACTTTGGCCACCTGATGTGAAGAGCTGGCTCATTGGACAAGACCCTGATACTGGTAAAGATTGAAGGTGCAAGGAGAAGAGGGTGACAGAGGATGAGATGGTTGGATGGCATCACAGATTCAGTGGACATGGACAAACTCTGGGAGATGGTGAAGGACAGGGAGGCCTGGCATGCTGCAGGCCATAGGGTCATGAAGAGTTGGACATGAGTTGGTGACTGAGCAACAACAACATATGTGTGAAATCACAAGCTTGCTAAAATTTATTTGTAATCCCCCAGGTCAATACTTAGGGGGCTTTCATGTTCATTCACAGACATGCACAAGGTGGCAGAAGTTTTGAGATGCTCATCACACATGACACCAGCTAAGTTCAAACTAGGAGATGCTTGGCCTTCTCATCTTGGCTCGCCCTATAAATGAGCATCCTCCTTGTGTCCTAACAGCATCATGTTGTTCACACATTTTTGTTCTCTGTTGGTGATTTTACTGTTGAAAACGCCACCACCAAACATAGTTGCAATTCTGCCTAGCATTTCTAAGCGTAAGAAGATTGTGATGTGCCTTACAGAGAAAAATATGTGTGTGTTTGACAAGCTTCCTTTAGCCATGAGTTATAGTACTGTTGGGTGTGAGCTCAATGCTAATGATTCAACAATATATATATATTAAATAAGGCATCTTTAAACAGAAATTCACATAAAACAGGATTATGAATTGATTAGTTGACAAAGATGTTGTGAACAGAGGCTCAGAGGAGCCTAACACTATATTTCCCCTAGGAGCCATGGTTCAGTATTTTCTAATTTGGTACTTGTGGCAACTTTATAGAACATAGTTCCACAAATAACAAGAATTAGTTGTAATTCAGTGACAGCGCAGAAGTCTCCAAGTCTCTGACCTCTTTAAACCAGCGCCACTCATCTCCAGAGGCACTTCCCATTTCCTTTCTCACCATTAGTTTTCTCCATGGCACTAATCACCTTCTGATATATTCAATAGTATGGCTTTAATTGTTTATTTTTTCCTCTCTTCTCTAGAAAGTAAGTGTACACACTACTATATATAAAATTAAAAACTAATAAGAACCTCCATGACAAATAGTTGGGGAAAAAGTGTAAGGCGGCAAATTTTATTTTCTTAGTTTCCAAAATCACTGCTTACAGTGACTTCAGCCGTGAAATTAAAAGATGCTTGCTCCTTGAAAGAAAAGCTATAACAGACCTAGACAGCATATTGAAAAGCAAAGTTATCACTTTGCTGACAAAGGGCCAAATAGCCAAAGCTATGGTTTTTTCAGTAGTTATGTATGGATGTGAGAGTTTGACCATAAAGAGGGCTGAGTGATGAAGAACTGATGCTTTTGAACTGTGGTGCTGGAGAAGATTCTTGAGAGTCTCTTGGGCTGCAAGGAGATCAAACCAGTCCGTTCTAAAGGACATCAATCCTGAATATTCATTGGAAGGACTGATGCTGAAGCTGAAGATCCAATACTTTGGCCACCTGATACAAAAAGCTGACTCATTGGACAAGACCCTGATGCTGGGAAAGACTGAGGGCAGGAAGAGAAAGGGACCACAGAAGATGATATGGTTGGATGGCATCACTGACTCCATGGATATGACTTTGAGCAGACTTCAGGAGATAGCAAAGGACAGGGAATACTGGCATGCTGTAGCTCCTGGGGCCACAAAGAGTTGCACATTTTAGTGACTGAACAACAGCAGCAAGAGGAACCTACTGTACAGCACAGGGAATTCGACTCAATACTCTATAATGACCTATATGGGAAAAGAATCTTAAAAAGAGTTGATATATGTATACACATGTAAGTATAACTGAATCGCTTTGCTGTACAGCAGAAACTAATATAACATTGTAAATCAACTATGCTCCAATAAAATTTTTAAAAGGTAAGCTTTACGAAGGCAGGAATATCTGTCTGTTTGGTTCAATGCTCTAACCTCAGCACTTAAATAATTAGTGCAGAGTAACCATATAAGAAAGAGTTGAAAGGGTGAATGAATGGATGAATGAATTACAATATGCTTGTCAAGACTTCTGGGAGGAAAACCAGCAGGTCCTGTGTCTCTTCCTGATTCTATTAGTCTCTTGGTGACTATATTACTTTAGCTAAAATATGTGCTTCATTAGGCTTGTACTTCTTTAAGCTTCATTCACAAAGCACAAGGGTGTTCTGCTTTGAAAATAGAGAAAAGCTACGGATACGCCACCTAGAAAAAAATACACATTCAGATTTAACATTTTACACATATCTTCAGGTGCTTTGCAGAATGCTATCTATAATTTGTGGATCTCAGTTTGAGAAATGGCAGCCTTGGACTAGACTGAGTATCTGAGTTATCCTCTTTTAACCTCTTTTTTTCTGACCCTCCCTAAGGAAAACAAAAGTGATGAAAACTTACCATATACACAGCTTTGGGTTAGGTGGTATGAGGAAAGCATCAGTTCAGTTCAGTTCAATTCAGTCGCTCAGTCGTGTCCAACTCTTTGCGACACCATGAATCATAGCACACCAGGCCTCCCTGTCCATCATCAACTCCCGGAGTTCACTCAAACTCATGTCCATTAAGTCGGTGATGCCATCCATCCATCCGTCTCATCCTCTGTCATCCCCTTCTCCTCCTGCCCCCAATCCCTCCTAGCATCAGAGTCTTTTCCAATGAGTCAACACTTTGCATGAAGTGGCCAAAGTATTGGAGTTTCAATTCAACATCAGTCCTTCCAATGAACACCCAGGACTGATCTCCTTTAGGATGGACTGGTTGGATCTCCTTGCAGTCCAAGGGACTTATAAGAGTCTTCTTCAACAACACAGTTCAAAAGCCTCAATTCTTCAGCACTCAGCTTTCTTCACAGTCCAACTCTCACATCCATACTTAACCACTGGAAAAACCATAGCCTTGACTAGACGGACCTTTGTTGGCAAAGTAATATCTCTGCTTTTCAATATGCTATCTAGGTTGGTCATAACTCTCCTTCCAAGGAGTATGCATCTTTTAATTTCATGGCTGCAATCACCATCTGAAATGATTTGGAGCCCAGCAAAATAAAGTCTGACATTGTTTCGACTGTTTCCCCATCTATTTCCCATGAAGTGATAGGACCAGATGCCATGGTCTTATTTTCTGAATGTTGAGCTTTAAGCCAACTTTTTCACTCTCCACTTTCACTTTCATCAAGAGGTTTTTTAGTTCCTCTTCACTTTCTGCCATGAGGCTATGTCATCTGCATATCTGAAGTGATTGATATTTCTCCCAGAAATCTTGATTCCAGCTTATGCTTCTTCCAGCCCAGCATTTCTCATGATGTACTCTGCATAGAAATTAAATAAGCAGGGTGACAATATACAGCCTTGATGTACTCCTTTTCCTATTTGGAACCAGTCTGTTGTTCCATGTCCAGTTCTAACTGTTGCTTCCTGACCTGCATACAGATTTCTCAAGGGGCAGGTCAGGTGGTCTGATATTCCCATCTCTTTCAGAATTTTCCAGTTTGTTATGATCCACACAGTCAAAGGCTTTGGCATAGTCAATAAAGCAGAAATAGATGTTTTTCTGGAACTCTCTTGCTTTTTCAATGATCCAGCAGATGTTGGTAATTTGATCTCTGCTTCCTCTGCCTTTTCTAAAATTGACTTGAACATCTGGAAGTTCACAGTTCATGTATTGCTGAAGCGTGGCTTGAAGAATTTTGAGCATTACTTTCAAGCGTGTGAGATGAGTGCAATTGTGCGGTAGTTTGAACATTCTTTGGCATTGCCTTTCTTTGGGATTGGAATGAAAACTGAACTTTTCCAGTCCTGTGGCCACTGCTGAGTTTTCCAAATGTGCTTGCATATTGAGTGCAGCACTTTCACAGCACTGTCTTTCAGGATTTGAAACAGCTCAACTGGAATTCCATCACCTCCACTAGCTTTGTTCCTAGTGATGCTTTCTAAGGCCCACTTGACTTCACATTGGAGGATGTCTGGCTCTAGGTGAGTGATCACACCATTGTGATTATCTGGGTCATGAGAGGAAAGCATAGGAGGTACAATAAAAATAACACTCAATTTTCAGCCTCAGTGGTATAACAAAAGAAAACAGAGAGTAAAATATAAAAGAAATGAATTTTAAATGGAGGGCATATACTGGGCAAAGACAATGATATGAAAAATTCAGGAGATGGTTGTGGAATGAATAGTTCTGGTTTCTATCTGGGAACCCCTGTCAAGCTTAACTATACAACTAGATTAGGAAAGAAACAAGTTGTCTTGTTTTGTCAGCAAGCGGACAGGAAGACTACAGTCAACTGCAACTGAAGCTATCATGAATAATGTTGTTCCATCCCCACCACCTTGTCCTACTGCCAAGATAGTCAATGTCTAGACCCAGTGGCCAGGAATTGCTTTGTTTTCTTTTTTCCACCCCTATCATTTATTATGCATGCACTAAGTACCTGTTCTGTATCATATATTTTCATATACACAGTCTCGTTTATTCACTACTTTTTTTCAGATGAGAAAGTTGAAATTCAAAAGCCATATTTATTGGTAGAGCCAATGCTAAGAATCCATGGCTTATGACTGCAAATCCATGTTCTTTATCTTGAACCATACTGCTCTTGCCTGGGCATGTGTGTCCTCAATTGTAGTGGAGTAGAATTTGAAAGGATATATGGGAAGGATGCAGAGATAAGGATGTAGCCTGAAGGAATTTGGAACAAGGTAATGGACATGTGTCAGGATGTTATAACAGAGACACCAAGTTAAGATAATGCACCACAGAGAATGGACTGTTTACACCATGCTGCAGGTGATACCAGCATTGCTATACCCCTAAAATATAAACATCTCCTCTTAAAATGTTTAATTATGATACCATTAAATCACAATAAATATTATTATTTTTTGAATATATGGTTCAGGAGGTGAGAGACAAAAGACTTGTTTGAGTTCTTAGAACTGGTCAGGAAAAGACCCAGACTTTGGACCCAGGGGTGAATGATTCCACAGTTGGCCTTTTTCCTACCATATAGCATTGCTTTTCTGGTTTGAACGTAGACTTTGTTGTGAAGAGAGAACTCATCAGATAAGTATTCCATTCTGTACTTAGGAAAGTCTTACAGGTTTAGGTGGAGCCAATTGATTTCAAATGGTTCTTCTAGTAGACACTTTCATAACTCCCAATTTCCAACTTGTTTTATAGAACTCTTGGATCCCACATGTCTTCCTCCTGCTTTTATTTGAGGACATATGGCTTTCTAACTGGAATCCCTTCTCCATAAGTCAGTGAACCTTGATTGGACAGGAAATTAAGTTCCTTCCCTCTAGTTTGCACATTTGCCAGCTGTCCCCTCCATTTCCCTTTTACAGCCAAGATAATATGTGAAGACAGACCCTGTGTGTACCAGTTGGTGAGAAACAACAATGCTACCTCTTGGTTGAACCTGAAGAATGGTCCTACAGATGTTTCTACAGCCATTGTATTCCACACATCCTGCTCTCTGCTTTCACTTAACTAATTAGTATTGCCACAATTAGGACACCCATGCACCCCATCTTGGTGCCTCTGCTCAAACTATCTCATCTCATCTATGGCACCTTAACCTCAAATCTTCTTGGCTAAAACTTGTTTTATCTTTAAAACAAAGAAAAAAAGTAGCTCAAATGCCACTTCCTGTAAGAAGTCTTCACTGATCTCCTCCAATGATGGTGATCTCTGCTTTACATACTCACCTGTACACCTCTTAATGGTACCTTGCTACTGCTAAGTCACTTCAGTCATATCCGACTCTGTGCAACCCCATAGATGGCAGCCCACCAGGCTCCCCGGTTCCTGAGATTATCCAGGCAAGAACACTGGTGTGAGTTGCCATTTCCTTCCGCAATGCATGAAAGTGAAAAGTGAAAGGGAGTTCGCTCAGTCATATCCGACTCTTAGTGACCCCATGGACTGCAGCCCACCAGGCTCCTCCATCCATGGGACCTTCCAGGCAAGAGTACTGGAGTGGGGTGCCATCACGTACCTTATATTATCACAATTTATAAAAATGTATTAAAGTGTATTTTCTCCTTTACTTAACTACTTGACACCCCAGTTTTCTTATGACAGGAACTCTATGGGATTAATATTTGATTCCCCACAACACAGTGTCTTATATGTACTAGTTAAATTCCTCACCAAAATGATCATTGTCATCATACTGTCTCTAATTTAACAAGCACTTATTTTGAGCCAAGTTATTTTTCATGCATTACTTCCATTTTTTACAATAACCCTGAAGGGTATTTTTCAACATCCTCATTGTTCAAGTGAGGAAATCAAGACTCAAGTCAGCCAATAATTGGAGGAGCAAGAATTCAATCTTGAATCTAGGTTTCCAAAGCCCATTCTTCTTGACAATACAGTTTGATGTTACTGAAAAATATGCTTTAAATAAGTGAGGGATTGCATGCATTCATGGAAGTCTCTCACACCCATACCATCTGAAACAAAATTAAGATCAGAAAAAGGTCTCTGAGTACCTCCAATAGTTGTCAAGAAGTCCTTAAACAAAATAAATAAAGCCATTTGTTTTGAGAAGCATTGCAGTATAGTGATCATGAACACAAATTCTAGGGCTAGATTTCCTTCAACTGAATGCTGATTCTCCTATTTGATAATTAGGTGTTCTTGGGAATTACTTAACCTCTGTCCCATTTCATCATTTGTAAAATGGGCATCATCATCATGATCATCTTCATCACCATTCCTGCTTCCAAAGGTTTATTGTGAGAATTAAATGAGTCATATAAATAAGGAATTTAGGAATGTTCTCAAAAGCTTAGTTCAGTTTTTATTGGGCCAGCCATTGCAAATTGTTGGCTTATAGATGGGATCCAACTTACAGACTGTTTTTAACTGTAATTGTTTCACCTAGCATATTCTAAAGCAGTAATTTACTGCTAACATTTAAAATGCTTTAGATTATCCACAAAAATGCAGATTTCTCTTGGAAAATCAGACAATCTACTACCTCTGAAAACCTCTTGCTCCCTGGCCATAATCTATTGGTCCATGAGTAACAACTATTTTTAAAAAGCATGCTCCTAGGACTTCTCTCAGTGCTTAAGACTCCAAGCTACCAATGCAGGGGGCCTGGGCTGCATCCTGGTCAGGGCACTAGAACTTACATTCTGCAACTAACAAGCCCACATGAAACAACCAAGACTAAATGCAGACAAATAAATTAATTAATTTAAAAATTAAAAAAGGATGAACTTTTCAGTATATTATCAGAATCCTTATATGCAGGTCAAGAAGCAACAGTTAGAACTCAACATGGAACAACAGACTGGTTCCAAATTGGGAAAGGAGTACATCAAAACTGTATATTGTCACCCTGTTTATTTAATTTGTATGTAGAGTACAGCATGAGAAACACTGGGCTGGATGAAGCACAAGCTGGAATCAAGATTGCCAGAAGAAATATCAATAACCTCAGATATGCAGATGACACCACCCTTATGGCAGAAAGTGAAGAAGAACTAAAGAGCCTCTTGATGAAAGTGAAAGAGGAGCGTGAAAAAGTTGGCTTAAAGCTCGACATTCAGAAAACTAAGATCATGGCATCTGGTTCTGTCACTTTATGGCAAATAGATGGGGAAGTAGTGGAAACAGTGGCAGACTTTATTTTGGGGGGCTCCAAAATCACTTCAGATGGTGATTGCAGCCATGAAATTAAAAGATACTTTCTCCTTGGAAGAAAAGCTATGACCAACCTAGACACCACATTAAAAAACAGATACATTACTTTGCAACAAAGGTCCATGTAGTCAAAGCTATGGTTTTTCCAGTAGTCACGTATGGATGGAGAGTTAGAATATAAAGAAAGCTGAGTGCTGAAGAATTGATGCTTTTGAACTGTGGTGTTGGGGAAGACTCTTGAGAGTCCCTTGGACTGCAAGGAGATCCAACCAGTCCATCCTAAAGGGAATCAGTCCTGAACATTCATTGGAAGGACTGATTTTGAAGCTGAAACTCTAACCCTTTGGCCACGCTATGCAAAGAACTGACTTATTTGAAAAGACTCTGATTCTGAGAAAGATTAAAGGCAGGAGGAGAAAGGGCCAACAGAGGATAAGATGGTTGGATGGCATCACTGAATCAATGAACATGAGTTTGAGTAAACTCTGGGAGCTGGTGATGGACAGGAAGGCCTGGTGTGCTGCAGTCCATGGGGTTGCAGAGTTGGACACAACTGAGTGACTGAACTGACCTGAGCTGAACTATGTCACCTTATGCTCAAACACTCTCATTCATATTTTTTGCTCCTGAAATGGTGATCCCTGTGTTATGCCTATTCTAAAAATGTTTGAACAGTTATCTAACCTACCATGTGCTTCAATGAGTTATCAAATTTTCCAGTCCAAGTACAATTTTAAAGACTAAACCAGGTAAGCATTTATGAGTTGGCTGATAGAAAAATGAATGTTGGAATATATAATTAATGATCAGGAGAAAGAAAAAGCCAACAACAGTCATAATACTTCATTATCATAAAGTGTCATATCAAAATGCAGCATCACTCTATGATATCATATTACATGAAGGCTTGTTTATAAGGTTGGTCCCTTCCTGTGTCTTCAACTTTAAGGCCTTACTCAAATATTATACCTCTTTAGGTCTATCCAAATCTTTTAATCATATTCTCTAAACAAAACTCCCCTATCTCACAGTTTGAGAAATTCTGTTCTCATCCTTGTCACAGCCTTCTCCACCAGATGATGAATCTAGAACACAGAAGCATCATAGAATTTGCTTATGTGCCCCTTATGGCAAGGCAAAGTACCTTGGAATTATTTGAGAAGTCTGTATTTGAGTGAGTTTCAGTAAGAAAATGAGAAAAAAAAATCCACTTCCTAGCCTACTTAAGCAGAGAGTATGAAATGCAATTTTTCACAAATATTCAATAAAAAATTCAAAATGCATTAGGCATATAAATAGGTCAACACCCATTAGAAACATTTATGTTATTTTGCCCTTAGAGCCAGACATGAGTTGGCTTCCTCTTTGTTTTCTGTGCTAGGGCAGATGGCTTAAACTTTCTAAGTCAGTTTTCTCATTTTTTAAAATGAGAATTTCTATTTGTCCATCACATCTCATTTTGCACTTCACCTCCTATGAAAAGCCTTCCATAACATCTACAACTAGATTTAAGTGACTCTCTGTGAGCTCCTACAGCCCCCATGTTCCATCACACTACCCTTAAATTCCCTAGACTATCACTTCCAGAAACACAGAAATTATGCCCCGTTCACCACAGGATCCCTTGAACAGACGAAGTGCTCAGAAAACATTTGTTGACTGAGAAAGTAGATGAATTAATCAACGACTGAGTATACGTCCAAGATATTTGTAAGAACCCAGTGCAAGTTGTCAACAGTATTACCAGCAATGTCCAAAGTGGAGAAGCAAAGCTCAGAAGTCTGCTTTGGCCAAAACTGCTGTCTGTTGCTCCCATCTGCCGCTGTCCTGGCCCCAGTCCTTCTCCCATTACACTGCCCCTGAGCTTTTCTTAAGCTGACCCCATGCAGGCAAGGCTAGTGGGGTGTTTTCCAGCCTCACCAACCTAATTGTTCCTCATTTCCTGCCCATAAATGGTACAAGGTGTGGAGTTGCACCTCCCAATGTCCCTATTTCAATCATTTGTCTACATTAATCGACACTAATGGCTTTTACAAATGTAAGTCTTTAAGCTCCAGTAAGTTACATGTGTTTGAGGAGGCCATTGAAAAAAAGCAAATTCCCTGCTCCTTTAGCTTCCAGGGAAATGTTTTCCAAATATCCTGAAACCAGGGGCAGAACCTAGCATTCCAAAGCTCTGTGCCTTTGCTCAGTGATCCCTCAAGAGATTGGGTTGTTATTATTAATAAAGTGTGACTTTCTCCAAATGAAAGAACAAAGCCCTGTGTGTTACCAACTGCATGGAAAAGACAGACACAATCAGATTTGAATCACATCAGTTTACTTTGAAAAAATTGCATGTGTTTAACTGCTATTTACTTTAGAAATATTTTTAAGGAATTTAACAGCATAAGATTTTTTAAATATTTTTGTCCTTTAGCCCAAGGCTAGAGTACTATACTATCTGTTACTATCTCAGAAGAATCACTGTCAACCTTTTTGCATAGTTATTGTATTCAATATAATACAGTTTTATTATTCTCTGTTTTCATTTAATGTTATACCACAAACATATTTTTCTGGTTATAGTTCTAGTTTTAAGAGCTAGTGCTATTTGTTGTTAATATGTACAGTTTAATCTCCCTAATCATTGACTATTATTAAACATTAAATATAGGACCAACAATTTAAAATAAAAAAAGCTAATTTAGAAAGTAAGCAACAGACTAGGGAAAAATCCATAGCAAATATAAATTGTTATGAAAGATTCATTACCCACCTTGTCATTAGCCATCTAATCAGCATCCCTAATGAGAATTCACAAATATCATTCTGAGAACCAGACACAGGAAGGAAAAAATCTGATGGTAAGAATAGACAACAGAAAAAAATTGTTAAAAATTGTTTGCAAACTGTAAGTACAATGAATACTGTGAATAATTCAAAGTAAATTAAAAGCTGTGTGTGTGCTTAGTCACTCAGTAGTGTCCTTTGCAACACCATGGACTGTAGCCCATCAGGCTCCTCTGTCCATGGAATTTTCCAGGCAAGAATACTGGAGTGGGTTACCATTTCCTACTCCAGAGGAGCTTCCTAATCAAGGGATAGAACCTGCATCAAATTAAAAGGTAAGCCATATCCAATTCACCAAAACAAATAAAAATCTAATAATATAGTATTTACTTAATATATCTATATCTGTATATCTATATATGTAATATAGTATTGCTACAGTCCATGGGGTCGCAAAGAGTTAGACATGACTGAGTCACTTCACTTTCTTTCTTTCTATAGTTCCTTTTGGAGAAGGAAATGGAAACCCACTCCAGTGTTCTTACCTGGCAAATCCCATGGACAGAGGGGCCTGGTGGGGCTGCAGTCTATGGCATTGCAAAGAGTCAGACACAACTAAGCAAGTAACACACACACAAGACTAGTTAGCCAGTACATTTAGAAGACAATTTCAAAACTACATGATATTAACCCTATCTACTCCCCTAAAGTATACACTGAGACAAAGGCTAGTGTCCAAATAATTTATTTGGGAAATAATTCC
Organism: Oryx dammah; assembly: GCF_014754425.2. Lineage (NCBI taxonomy): Eukaryota > Metazoa > Chordata > Mammalia > Artiodactyla > Bovidae > Oryx > Oryx dammah. Next base: position 88,136,953 of record NW_024070212.1, on the reverse strand, counting down.
TGGAAATAGGAGTTGGGAGCAGGGCAAATGAAACAGACAGAAAGAGAAAAGGAAAGAAAACTTATATGAGGATGAATCATTATTAATCTGGTCACCACACAGGAGAGTTATGCTTAATCCTGCCAGCACTCCTAAGGAGTCTTCTAGAATGTATCTCAGAATTATTTGCCCAGGAGGTCAATGGAGGCAGAATTTATTCACTGGCTATTGACCCCATTGTTCAAGCATAAAGATTTACTGAGCATGGCCCCGCCCATTAGAATAAGAACCAGTTTTCCCCTCAGTCAGTTTCTCCCATCAGGTAGCTTCCATAACACTCTTATCCTTCTTCATCAGAGGGCAGACAAACCGAAACCCACAATCACAGAAAACTAACCAATCTAATCACATGGACCACAGCCTTTTCTAATTCAGTGAAACTATGAGCCATGCCATGTGGAGCCATCCAAGACAGCTGGGTAATGGTGGAGAGTTCTGACAAAATGTGGTTCACTGGAGAAGAGAATGAATGGCAAACCACTTCAGTATTCCTGCCTTGAGAAAACCATAAACAGTATGAAAAGGCAAAAAGATAGGACACTGAAAGATGAACTACCCAGATTGGTAGGTGCCCAATATGCTATTGGATCACTGGAAAAAATAACTCCAGAAAGAATGAAAGACAGAGCCAAAGCAAAAGCAAAACCCAGCTGTGGATATGACTGGTGATGGAAGTGAGGTCCAATGCTGTAAAGAACAATATTGCATAGAAACCTAGAATGTAGGTCCATGAATCAAGGCAAATTGGAAGTGGTCAAACAAGAGATGGCAAGGGTGAACATTGACATTTTAGGAATCAACAAACTAAAATGGACTGGAATGGGTGAATTTAATTCAGATGACCATTATATCTACTATTGTGGGCAGGATCCCTTAGAAGAAATGGAGGAGCCATCATAGTCAACAAAAGAGTCCAAAATGCAGTACTTGGATGCAATCTCAAAAACGACAGAATGATCTCTGTTCATTTCCAAGGCAAACCATTCAATATCACAGTAATCCAAGCCTATGCCCTGACCAGTAATGCTGAAGTTGAACGGTCCTATGAAGACCTACATAACCTTCTAGAACTAACACCCAAAAAAGATGTCCTTTTCATTATAGGGGACAGGAATGCAAAAGTAGGAAGTCAAGAAACACCTGGAGTAACAGGCAAATTTGGCCTTGGAGTAGAATGAAGCAGGGCAAAGGCTAATTGAGTTTTGCCAAGAGAACGCACTGGTCATAGCAAACACCCTCTTCCAACAACACAAGCGAAGACTCTATACATGGACATCACCAGATGGTCAACACGGAAATCAGATTGATTGTATTCTTTGCAGCCAAAGATGGAAAAGCTTATAGTCAGCAAAAAAAAAAAAAAGACCAGGAGCTGTGTGGCTCAGATCATGAACACCTTATTGTTAAATTCAGACTTAAATTGAAGAAAGTAGGGAAAACCACTAGGCCATCCAGGTATGACCTAAATCAAATCCCTTACGATTATACAGTGGCAGTGAGAAATAAATTGAAGGGACTAGATCTGATAGACAGAGTGCCTGATGAACTATGGGTGGAGGTTTGTGACAATGTACAGGAGACAGGGAGCAAGACCATCCCCAAGAAAAAGAACTGCAGAAAAGCAAAATGGCTGTCTGAGGAGGACTTACAAATAGCTGTGAAAAGGAGAAAAGTGAAAAGCAAAGGAAGAAGGGAAAGATATACCCATTTGAATGCAGAGTTCCAAAGAATAACAAGGAGCAATAAGAAAGCCTTCTTCAGTGATCAATGCAAGGAAATAGAGGAAAACAATAGAATGGGAAAGACTAAAAGTCTCTTCAAGAAAATTAGAGATACCAAGGGAACATTTTAGGCAAAGATGGGCTCAATTAATGACAGAAATGGTGTGGACCTAACAGAAGCAGAAAATATTAAGAAGAGGTGGCAAGAATACACAGAAGAACTCTACAAAAAAAGATCTTCATGACCCAAATAACCACAATGGTGTGCTGACTCACCTAGAGCCAGACATCCTGGAATGTGAAAACAAGTGGGCCTTAGGAAGCATCACTATGAACAAAACTAGTGGAGGTGATGTAATTCCAGTTGAGCTATTTCAAATACTAAAAGATGATGCTGTGAAAGTGCTGTGCTCAATATGCCAGCAAATTTGGAAAACTCAGCAGTGGCCACAGGACTGGAAAAGGTCAGTTTTCATTCCAATTCCAAAGAAAGGCAATGCCAAAGAATGCTCAAACTACCCCACAATTGCACTCATCTCACATGCTAGTAAAGTAATGCTAAAAATTCCCCAAGCCAGGCTTCAACAAAATGTGAACAGTAAAATTCCAGATGTTCAAGCTGGTTTTAGAAAAGGCAGAAGGACCAGAGATCAAATTGCCAACATACTCTGAAAGTGAAAGTCAATGTTGCTCAGTTGTGTCCAACTCTTTGCGACCCCATGGACTATATAGTCCATGGAATTCTCCAGGCCAGAATATGGGAGTGGGTAGCCTTTGTCTTCTCCGGTGGATCTTTCCAACCCAGGGATGGAACCCAGGTCTCCCACAATGCCGGTGGATCCTTTACCAACTGAGTCACAAGGAAAGCTCATGAATACTGGCATGGGTAGTGTATCCCTTCTCCAGGGGATCTTCCTGACCAAGGAATCTAACCGGGGTCTCCTGCATTGCAGGCAGATTCTTTACCATCTGAGCTATCAGAGAAGCCCAAACTTCTGGATCATCAATAAAGCGATAAAGCAAGAGAGTTCCAGAAAAACATCTATTTCTGCTTTATTGACTATGCCAAAGCCTTTGACTGTGTGGATCATAATAAACTGTGGAAAATTCTGAAAGAGATGGGAATACCATCCCTGCCTCTTGAGAAATCTGTATACAGGTCAGGAAGAAACACTTAGAACTGGACATGGAACAACAGACTGGTTCCAAATAGGAAAAAGGAGTACTTCAAGGCTATATATTGTCACCCTGCTTATTTAATTTGTATGCAGAGTATATAATGAAAAACGCTGGACTGGATGAAGCACAAGCTGGAATCAAGATTGCCGGGAGAAATATCAATAACCTCAGATATGCAGATGACATCACTCTTATGGCAGGAAGCAAAGAAGAACTAAAGTGTCTCTTGATGAAAGTGAAAGAGGAGTGTGAAAAAGTTTGCTTAAAACTCAACATTAAAAAAATCTATGCCAAAACCAATACAGAATTGTAAAGTAAAAATTAAAAATAAATAAATTAATTAATTTAAAAAAATAAATAAAATAAAAATAAAAAAAATAAAAACAGTAAAAAAAAATAATAAAATAAAAATAAAAAAAATAAAAAAATGAAGTTCATGGCATCTGGTCCCATCACTTCATGGCAAATAGACAGGGAAACAATGGAAACTATGGTAGACTTTATTTTTGTGGCTCCAAAATCACTGCAGATGGTGACTGCAGCCATGAAATTGGCAAAACCAATACAGAATTGTAAAGTAAAATAAAAAATAAATAAATTAAAAAAAAAGAAATTAAAGGATGCTTACTCCTTGGAAGGAAAGTTATGACCAACCTAGGCAGCATATTCAAAAGCAGAGATATTACTTTGCCAGCAAAGGTCCATCTAGTCAAAGCTATGGTTTTTCCAGTAGTCATGTATAGATGTGAGAGTTGGACTATAAAGAAAGCTGAGTGCCGAAGAATTGATGCTTTTGAACTGTGGTTTTGGAAAAGACTCTTGAGAGTCCCTTGGACTGCAAGGAGATCCAACCAGTCCATCATAAAGGAAATCAGTCCTGAATATTCATTGGAAGGACTGATGTTGAAGCTGCAACTCCAATCCTTTGGCCACCTGATGTGAAGAACTGACTCATTGGACAAGACCCTGATGCTGGGAAAGATTGAAGGTGGGAGGAGAAGAGGAGAACAGAGGATGAGATGGTTGGATGGCATCACTGACTCGATGGACATGAGCTTGAGTAAACTGTGGGATCTGTGATGGACAGGGAAGCCTGGTGTGCTGCAGTCCATGGGGTCGCAAAGAGTCAGACATGATGGAGTGACTGAACTGAACTGAACTGAACTGAACTGAGATTTGCTCATGTGTTCCATTAAGTTCATCTCCTACCAGGAGGTGCCTAGCCTCTATTCTGGAAGTGAAACAAGCTAGATCCTCACAGTCTCAGCCGTTCCAAGCCTTAATTAGTATCTATCACCTCACTCCTCCAACACCTTCTACAGATTGCCGTCACTCCCATCTAGCAGTTGAGTCAGTCTAGGCTGCTTTCCTGGCGACCTGCCCCAAGATGACATCTCTAAGGTGTCTAAGCCCATGGCAGCTCCTGGGCATGGTTGCTTCAGTTGTCAACTCATCATTCTCTCCATACATGGAAGATGAGTCCCTTGAGTTTCTGATGTACTCAGCCCTGCCTCCATTCTGTGGCAGCAACCCTAGCTTCTCTTGGGAGTCAGGATCCATTACCCCTACCAACTCAGCAACTCCTTCTTTGCTTCTTGGTCTAAAGATACCAGAGCCCAAAGTGGCCAGGTGAAAATACAGTTTGAAATTCGGTGGAAATCTTATTGTGTCAGCTGGTTGAAGTTCCCTTCTTGGAAACTAAGCTTTTGATCCCAAAGAGCCTACTGATCAATCCCACAAATGTCATTCTAAGACTTCTATAATCAACTCTCTTAGTCTGGTTTCCCTCAAAGGCAGAACTCAAGACAAAAATGCAGGCAGTTTATTTATAAAGTGATTCCAGAAAGAGGGGATGAGGGGCAGGAGAAAAACACAGGCGAGAAAGGAAGGTGAGAAAGCCAATACAAGGTAGCATTGTTGATTTGGCCATAGCTATGGTAGACAGGTGCTCAATAAATGCAACTTGAAACTGTCCACCCAGGAGTCAAAGAAAAGAAGCATAGTTATGGAGTTAATTTTTTTCCCTTGCATGAAGCTAAGTCACTAACCATTGCCAAAATTCCCTTTCTTTAAAATCCTGCCTTCCCAACATGCAGTGCAGGCTAATTTTATTTTATTGTCCAGGTCAGAGACATTTTCTTGTATCAGATGTCATTTTCTATTTTTCCTTGCTCTGAACTTCTAAATTACTCTGCCTTGACGCTCCAGTATTGGATTTCTTTCAATTCCAGGACTTCAACATTCCTTCTCTCTGTTTAATGTAACTTCCAACGGTTCACAGAGTGTTCCTGATTCCAGGGGGGCTTTGCTCACCCCTCCCCTTGCTCCCCCTGACCCATCCTCCATGCATTATGGACGGATGTCATGCTTCACCATCCACTTCAACCCATTAGTCGTTCAGAACATATTGTCGTGATAAAAATCTTTGCCAAAAATTTCTGGCTATGATCACATTGAGCTCTGAAGGAACACATGATATTTTTCAGACAGATTCAAAAAAGCAGTTAACTTCATCAAGTGAGTTCTAACTTTTTCCCCAAGAAGAAGTACTTCTGGTGGATGAGAGCCACAGAAGGAGCCAAAAGGTGTGAGTTTGAGCCTGGCCCTGACACCTACCTAATGAGGGACCATCAGTACACTGAAGCATGAGAGGGGTAAGACCATTTTCCCATCTGTAAAATGGGCAGGATAATCACAAGTGTGTCTCTTGAGTTACTGTGAGGATCAAATACAAAATCAACTAACATTTGCATAGCTTATTATCTCATATGTTAACGTTGTTGCTATTACATTATAATTAGCTTCATGTAAACTGGTAAAAGTACCTACCTATTGGTCTTTTTCAACACAAGTTTATTGAGAACCACTATTTGTCAGGTCTGGCTATAAATTTTGACGCTTATAAATAAAGGCATTTGATAAAAACCTAATTGAATGTCATACAGCCTGTATTAGTCAGCCCAGGCTGCTATAACAAAATACCACAGACTGGGTGGCTTAAAACAACAGACATTAATTTTCTCTAGAGTCTAGAAGCCCCAGGTCAAGGTGTGGGCAGATTCAGTTTCAGTGACAATCTCTTCCTTGCTTTCATATGGCTGTGTTCTTGCTCTGTCCTCAGATAACTTTTCCTCTGTGTATGGAGAGAGAGAGAGAGAGGAGGAAGGAGGGAATGAAGAAGCAAGAAAGAAATGGTATCTCCTCTTCTTTCTATGAGGACATAAGTCCTATGAGATCAGGGCCCCACTGTATGACCTCATTTAACCTTTTATCTGCCCATAGGCTGTATCTTCAAATACATTCATACTGGGAGTTAGGCCTTCAACATATGAGTTTCAGGGGCTTAAAACTCAGTTCATAACATCTCCAGAACATGTAGTATTGTATAAGCAAGTTAGAAAAAATAGATCCCCATTCTTTTTTCAGATTTATGTATTGAAAAGAACCCCTCCACTTTGTTCTTTAAAGAGAGAACCATCTCACAGTCCAAACCTACTTCCACTCAAAACCCCTTACCCTTGGAAGACATGTTTTTGGCCATTGACTCTCTAGGGTTTCCCATTCCAGGCCCCCCACATTCTTCACTTCTGAGGTCGAGTTGCAGAGTTGCATGATACATGTTTCTGTCTTAGCTCTTCATGTAGCTTTCTTGGTCTAAGCTTCTGAATCATACCTATCTTTTTTCCTAGCTCTTGGTTTTGCTCTGCCTGTCTCACCTCACCCTCTCCTCTCCTTGTCGCTCTTCTGTATTTCTTTCTTTCCAGGGTGCCAGTATGCTACAAACAAGTCTGAAAATTCAAGGAAAATGGTGTGTTTATTTGAACTTTTTAGGTTAGCAATTGGACCCAATGCTTTAAATATGGAGGTACTTCACCTGAAAATGTGTCTGGAGGTTGAACAAAAATATATTGCACATGGTATTTGGAAAACTAATACACCCTTTAAAAATAAGCTTATTCTAAGTCCTCTGGCTTTTGGATATCTTGTGTTTGTCTCTGCCTTCACCTTCTCTTTTCTCTTTCTTCCTCTCTTTTCTTCTTTTTGTATCTCCCCTAAGTCCATCTGTCTCTCTTCTTCCCTCTAATCTCTCACTGGCTCCCTCCTTTCTTTGTTTTCTCATTTCTCCATCATGATATCTGTCCATCCTTCCCCTTACCCCTCCATCTTTCTCCCTGCTTTCCTCTACAGATACCCTCCGTTAGAAGCTATATCTGGTTTATCATTCCAGTACAGTCTTTTTTGACATAAGAATCTTTCCAATTTCCTGCTGGAATAATAATGAAGCTTACAGGAGAAGGTCAAAAGTTTCCTGTTAACAGAGAGGGTTCCAAATGAGCTCCCTCACTGATAGGGTTCAAGAAATTAGGTCTTTTCATCATTACTCTCCAATAGAGTGGTAAATGTTTAGGCTGGTTGCAGGACCCAATTCCCAGCCAGATGGAAGACACATTTATTGAAGGCAGACTGAGTCCTAGAAAGGGCTCTCAAACAAAAGTCAAAAGCTTGCTATGCAAAACACTGCTCTGGCACCTAAGGACTCTGATCTTTGAAAAATCCCTTGACCTCTCTGGACTTGTTTCCTTGATTCTGAAACAAGGGAACTGGAGTGATAAACTTTAGGAGCCTTCTGCTTTGATTTCATGACTCATAAATTACTATAGTTCAAATATATGTACTCTTTGTGATAAGTATGGACATCAGAGTATATGTATATACAACACATACACAGATATATGTGTGTGTGTATGTATATGAAACACACATACATGCATACACATATATTGTTTGGAGTAAGCACTCTGGAAAGCCATTCTGGAACTTCTTTCCTACAAGCTATTAACAGGTCCTACCCTAAATCAAATTGCTTATGACTATAGTGGAAGTGAGAAATAGATTTAAGGGCCTAGATCTGATAGAGTGCCTGATGAACTGTGGATGGAGGTTCGTGACATTGTACAGGAGACAGGAACCAAGACTATCCCCCCCAAAAAAAAGAAATGCAAAAAAGCAAAATGGCTGTCTGAGGAAGCCTTACAAAGAGCTGTGAAAGTAAGGGAAGTGAAGAGCAAAGGAGAAAAGGAAAGATATACCCATTTGAAATCAGAGTTCCAAAGAATAGCGAGGAGAAATAAGAAAGCCTTCTTCAGTGATCAATGCAAGGAAATAGAGGAAAACAATAGATTGGGAAAGACTAGAGATCTCTTCAAGAAAATTAGAGATACCAAGGGAACATTTCATGCAAATACGGGCTCAATAAAGGACAGAAATTGTATAGACCTAACAGAAGCAGAAGATATTAAGAAGAGGTGGCAAGAATACACAGAAGAATTGAACAAAAAGCTCTTCATGACACAGATAATAATGATGGTGTGATCACTCACATAGAGCCAGACATTCTGGAATGTGAAGTCAAGTGGGCCTGAGGAAACATCACTATGAACAAAGTGAGTAGAGGTGATGAAATTCCAGTTGAGCTACTTCAAATCCTGAAAGATGATGCTGTGAAAGTGCTGCACTCAATATGCAAGCACATTTGGAAAACTCAGCAGTGGCCACAGGACTGGAAAAGGTCAGTTTTCATTCCAATCCCAAAGAAAGGCAATGCCAAAGAATGCTCAAACTACTGCACAGTTGCACTCATCTCACATGCTAGTAAAGTAATGCTCAAAATTCTCCAAGCCAGACTTTAGTAATATGTGAACTGTGAACTTCCAGATGTTCAAGTCGGTTTTAGAAAAGGCAGAGGAACCAGAGATCAAATTGCCAACATCTACTGGATCATGGAAAAAGCAAGAGAGCTCCAGAAAAACTTCTATTTCTGCTGTATTGACTATGCCAAAGCCTCTGACTATGTGGATCAAAATAAACTGTGGAAAATTCTGAAAGAGATGGGAATACCAGAACACCTGACCTGCCTCTTGAGAAATCTGTATGCAGGTCAGGAAGCAACAGTTAGAACTCAACATGGAACAACAGACTGGTTCCAAAGAGAAAAAGGAGTACGTCAAGGCTGTATATTGGCACCCTGCTTATTTAACTTATATGCAGAGTACATCATGAGAAACGCTGGGCTGGAGGAAGCACAAGCTGGAATCAAGATTGCCGGGAGAAATATCAATAACCTCAGATATGCAGATGACACCAATCTTATAGCAGAAAGTGAAGAAGAACTAAAGAGCCTCTTAATGAAAGTGAAAGAGGAAAGTGAAAAAGTTGGCTTAAAGCTCAACATTAAGAAAACTAAGATCATGGCATCCAGCCCCATCACTTCACAGCAAATAGATGGGAAACAGTGGAAACAGTGTCAGACTTTATTTTTCTGGGCTCCAAAATCACTGCAGATGGTGACTGACTGCAGCCATGAAATTAAAAGATGCTTACTCCTTGGAAGAAAAGTTATGACCAACCTATATAGCATATTCAAAAGCAGAGACAACACTTTGCCAGCAAAGGTCCATCTAGTCAAGGCTATGGGTTTTCCAGTGGTCATGTATGGATGTGAGAGTTGGACTGTGAAGAAAGCTGAGCGCTGAAGAATTGATGCTTTTGAACTATTGGAGAAGACTCTTGAGAGTCCCTTGGACTTCAAGGAGATCCAACCAGTCCATTCTGAAGGAGATCAGCCCTGGGATTTCTTCGGAGGGAATGATGCTAAAGCTGAAACTCCAGTACTTTGGCCACCTCATGTGAAGAGTTGACTCATTGGAAAAGACTCTGATGCTGGGAGGGATTGGGGGCAGGAGGAGAAGGGGATGACCGAGGATGAGATGGCTGGATGGCATCACTGACTCGATGGACATGAGTCTGAGTGAACTCTGGGAGTTAGTGATAGACAGGGAGGCCTGGTGTGCTGCCGTTCATGGGGTCACAAACAGTCGGACATGACTGAGTGACTGAACTGAACTGAACTCCTTGGAAGGAAAGTTATGACCAACCTAGACAGCATATTCAAAAGCAGAGACATTACTTTGCCAACAAGATCCGTCTAGTCAAGGATAAGGTTTTTCCAGTAGTCATGCATGGATGTGAGAGTTGGATTATATAGAAAGCTGAGCACCGAAGAATTGATGCTTTTGAACTGTGGTGTTGAACCAGACTCTTGAAAGTCCCTTGGACCACAAGGAGATCCAACCAGTCCAATCTAAAGGAGATCAGACCTGAGTGTCCATTGGAAGGACTGATGTTGAAGCTGAAACTCCAATACTTTGGCCACCTGATGTGAAGAGCTGAATCATTTGAAAAGATCCTGATGCTGAGAAAGATTGAGGGCAGGAGGAGAAGGGGATGACAGTGGATGAGATGGTTCGATGGCATCACTGACTTGATGGACATGGGTTTGGGTGGACTCTGGGAGTTGGTGATGGTAAGGGAGGCCTGGTGTGCTGCCGTTCATGGTGTTGCAAAGAATTGGACATGATTGAGCAACTGAACTGAACTTAGGTTAATAGGAGAGCTTCATTCCCCTACAAAAAACACTAAGAGTAATGAAAGAATGTGGAAAACAGATCACAATGAAATCAAGGTCAGATATGAATCTTGGAAGTGGTATATTTTGGTTTCATGTTACACTGGCATTGTAAATGTAAAAAAGAAAAGGCATTTTACATAAGAATAAATATATCATCACATATTTGAATCTCAATTCATAAATACTTCAAAGTTGGTATTTATTAAAATGCTAATTTTTCGTAGGTTCTGAAAACTAAATTAAAATTAGCAAATTATATTAGTGGATAGTGACTGCAAAGAGAAAGCTGTTTTTACCTTTGATGAAAATGCTCCCACGTATGATGGGCCATGCTTGTATTTCACAGGGCTCTAAGGAAGCAATGGCATCATTAACAAATTAGTTAACATATGTCTACCACATACCTAAGTTTTCAGGAAATTAGATATGGCTCTTGCCCTGCTGCTGCTGCTGCTGCTGCTGCTAAGTCGCTTCAGTTGTGTCTGACTCTGTGCGACCCCATAGATGGCAGCCCACCAGGCTCCCCCATCCCTGGGATTCTCCAGGCAAGAACACTGGAGTGGGTTGCCATTTCCTTCTCCAGTGCATGAAAGTGAAAAGTGAAAGGGAAGTTGCTCAGTTGTATCCAACTCTTTGCAACCCCATGGACTGCAGCCTACCAGGCTCCTCTGTCCATGGGATTTTCCAGGCAAGAGTACTGGAGCGGGTTGCCATTGCCTTCTCCACTTGCCCTTCTAGAGATGTACAATAAACAAATAAAAATACAGAAACAGTATTGTTTCTACGAAGGAAAAGAAACAAGGTAATAAAGTAACACATATGGGTGATGGTGAAGGGGGAACATTTGGGAACAATCTGGTTGGGATTGTGCTCCTGGGCACCTTCCTTACTTTGCTATCCCAAGGGTGACAGGAAGCCTTGCTTTGTTTAGGTCCTGCTTGCCAATCAGTCCAGGTGACTAATATTAAGCTACCCCATTAATCATGCCTGACTCACCTGAGCATTTACAGAGGGGGAAAGATTCATTCACATTCTCCCAACCACCTCAGGAGGTATTATTGTCTTTATCTTACATGGCGGGGGAGGGAATTGCCAAATTACACACTGATTCTAATGTGCAAACAAATATAGTTCATTTTCTCCTTAACTTTCATAAGTTGAACTATGGGGGACTCTCTATCTCCTGGGCAGTTAAGGGGTGGGGATGGGAGGACTCTACTAATCCAGTCTGCTGCACATACATTCTGATGCAACAAGTTAGCAGTCCTTCGCAATTAGTTAGCTTTCTTTGAGTGAAACTGACTCAATCACTCATATTTGGCCTTTTTCTCCTGCTCCTGTCTAGTGGAGAGAGACGAAAGGCAGCAGACTGGAGACCTGGACACTCTGAGACCATTGTCAGCCTCTTCTGTGGAGGGACCATTTAGAGCTGCTCCCTGGACTGGCCACTACTATTACTTCTGGCAACTGCCCCTGTGTCTGGGCAGTGCCCTTCTTTGCTACCAATGGTGACAGCTAGGTAACTCAAGGTCTCTATATCTTTCCCCACCTCCCAAACCCACCTTCTCCCATTCCCCCGTCAGCTCCTGAAGGTCCTGGGGCACTTGTTCACACCTTTGTCTCTGACACTTCAGGTTCTGCCAAGGCCTCACCTCCAGTCCCTGCCATGCTCTTCATCCTGGCTCTGGCTCTTCTTAGTCATTACAGCAGGTGCTACAGCAAGCTTGTGTGCATGCTAAGTTGTTTTAGTCATGTCCGACTCTTCGTGGTCCTATGGACCATAGCCCACCAGGCTCCTCTGTTCATAGGATTCTCCAGGCAAGAATACTAGAGTGGGTTTCCATGCACTCCTCCAGGACATCTTTCCAACCCAGAGATGGAACCCGTGTCTCTTATGCCTACCCGCATTGGTAGATGGGTCCTTTACCACTAGCACCAGCTGGGAAGCCCCTAAAGCAAGCTTGCTGCCTCTGAACTCAATCACCTTCCCAAGCCTGCCAGGGTCATGTAGGAAATTTGGGTCACCCATTCATAGCACACAGGGGAAATGGATGGCTTGGAAAAAACTAGTTCTGGTTATCCCTCTGTCTCCCTATTCTATCCCAATGAGTTTGAATTTGTACCTCCTTTCAGAGTCCTAAATATAAGGCCAAGGGCAGTGCCTTGGCCTGCCTACATACTAGGCAGCTAATACCTAATGCTCTAATACATACTAGGCAGCTAATATCTAATGTTGGGCTGAGGTTCAGAGAGAGGTAGGGCACAATCTGCCTGCCTTTCTTATTTCTCTCTTTTTCCCAGAATCTTTCCAGTTGGAAGGCATGGGCCTCAGGGCTCTCATTTCCTACACATGTGTTCTTCTACTTCAAGGCCTGGTTGCCTCAGGTGGGGCCAGGAATCTTTCTATAGCTTATCACAGAAGCTGTGATCTAAGACTTTCAGGATTTGTTCTTTATATTATAAAGGAATTTTTAAAATATTCCCTGCAGTTTCCAACCCAATCTCCATTCCCTTGTTCTTCCTTACTCTAGATCCTCTGTTTTACTCAGGGTCACAGGGTGCCCAGTTAAAAGTGCTCTCCTCCACAGACCCAAAGGTTGTAATGCTAGTCCTGGTCACAGGACTGGGTCTTCCCCAATGAGCTACAAGTGGAAGGCTCTGGGCAGGGTTTTCTTTGTTAAAAGAGAACAGGCTTTGACCGGTGTTTGTTTTGGGTTTCTGTCCTTTCTCTTTCCCCTTCTTCCTGCCAGGAATGCAGGCATGACGCCCAGCCATGCGGTAGCCAACTTGCAAGCACTAAAGATGGTGACAGAGAAAAGTAGGAGTCTGGGTCTGTATCAGGCACAGTTCCGTAGAGCAGCAGAACTAGTTTGGGGGTTGGGGACGGTGACAGAGAGAGAGAGCTAGATTGCAAAGGACTGATTTATGTAATCGTAGGGGCTGTCTAGGCTAGGCAAGTCTGAAACCTGTAAGGCAGCTTGTTAGGAAAGATGAGCTAAAACTCTGGGGTCCAGGAAAAAGCTGCAATCTATAGTGAAATTCTTTCTTTCTTCGAGAAAGCCTTTGAAGATCTGCTCTGAATGGACTGAATCGGGGCCACCTAGATTGTCTAAGATAATCTTCCTTGCCTAGAGAAAACTGATTGCAGATTTTAATTGTATCTAGGAAATGCCTTCCCAACACTAAGTTAATTGGAGACTATAGTCTATAGTAGTCTAGCCAAGTTGACACATAAAACCAACCATCATGGGGTCCCAAAGAACATTGTGTTGCCACCACACTAGTTCTGAATTACCTGCCTCTGGATTTGTTGTTATGTAAGAAAACACACACACACACACACACGGACAAAACAAAACCCTATGGATAAAGCCTTACTAGCCAGGTTTCTGTGACATGAAACCAAATGCAAATCCTAACTGCTGTATTCTTCCTCCAAAACACTCACCTTTAAGCTTTTAACTTGTTATGGACTCGGATGCCTAACATTAAGTCAAAATTGAGCAATAGCTCTGTTGTTTTATGAAGGTACTGGGCTTCTCCCCAAAGCCCTGAATTTCATTGTTTCAAAGAGTGAGAAGGCCTGCAAGCAACAAGATTTGTAAGATATGAAAGTGCAACTAAAAATGTTTGACAAAAAAAAGTGGTCTGTTATAATACATAAGTAGAAAATAAGTAATTTGATCAAGATTGGAACTCAGAACTGCCTGGGGCTAAAATCTATCCCCTTTCTACTCCACCAGGATCAGAGCAAAACTCTCTACTTGGCTGTCTACGGGAAAGAGAACCACCAACAAACCTACAAGTTCAATTTCTTTAGAACTCTATAGTCATAAAAATGACCATCATAAAATTACTGCCAGTAATATTTAGTTCAATCAGATTTATTCTATATTAATTTGCTCTCACCATCACTATTAAAATTGACATTTCAGTCTTCATATCTATTCAGAATGACAGAAGTAGGCTAATCTATGGCTGTATGGAAAAAAAAAAAAAAGAAAATTAAAGCTGATCACTTCTCAAGGCAAGCTGTCAAAAACCACAAACATGCACTGCAGGAAGTGGGATGGGGCAGGGGTGAGCAGGTCAGCCAGTACTTTAGTGTCTGTGCTTGTTCTTGTGCAGTGAGCATATCAAGATGGGACTGTTAATTTGTATGTGTCAACTTGATTTTGAAAATGTTGGTGTTGATCTGTGAAGACAGCAACATACCTTCCTTGTTCTCCCTCCAAAAACCCCTGGTAATAAAGAATCCTTATATTTCCACAGAGTTTTAAGAGATCTTCTCTCTCTTTGCTGACTCAGTTCTACAAACAACCTCAGAGGTAGACGGGGTAGAGATTTTGAGTTCCATTTCATACATGAGGAAACAGCTTCAGAGACTTGAAATGACTCACTTGAGTTCACATGGCAAGCAAACCACAGCACCCTCCACGATCCCTGGGAAAGAAAGAGAGGAAAAAACAGCCTCTTAAAGTATTTGAAAAATATTTTGAAAATCGAATCAAACTTGAGCCAGAATGTCTTAATGACAAGAGACCAAGGAATGCGGAGGATCAAGGCCCTTTGCTCCCCCTTTTAATCAAGGACTAAGATTTGCACAATCCGCCCAGACTAATGCACTTCCCACTACCTCAAATGTTAATTTCTTATGAGATCATTGAGAGACAATTTTAGGGAGGCTGGGCATGTCTGCCTGGTTGTTATCCTCTAAATGCTATTAAATCCACGTCTGAATTGTTCTAAGGCCATGTACATTTTCAGACCCTATTACTTAGGCCAATAGGGGTGTGGCAAGTACAAACTTAGTCACTAATGAGGTCCCCTGTGGTTGGCCACGAATGGTGGGAAAAAGAAGAAAACTCCATCCTTTTCCATAGGCTAAAATTAAACTAGACCTAACCCAAAGATATGCAGAAGTGTATCTGACCATT
Source organism: Oryx dammah (assembly GCF_014754425.2). NCBI lineage: Eukaryota > Metazoa > Chordata > Mammalia > Artiodactyla > Bovidae > Oryx > Oryx dammah. The sequence continues at coordinate 88,121,609 of NW_024070212.1, read as the reverse complement.
TTACTTCCCGCTGATCACGTCCTAGGTTGTGTGTGTGTGAGAGTCACTCAGTCATGTCTAACTCTTTGCCACCCCATGGATGTAGCCCACCAGGCTCCTCTGTCCATGGAATTCATCAGGCAAGAATACTGAAGTAAGTTGCCATTCCCTTCTCCAGGGAATCTTCCCAACCCGGGGATCGAACCTTGATCTCCCACACTGCAGGGGATTCTTTACCATCTGAGCCACCAGGGAAACCCTATGTAGTAGATAATAATTATTAACATTTGCATGACACTGTACAACTTTTAGAGAGTCAATTTCAATTGAGCATGCCCTCTGTACTTAACACTACAGCTGCTAAGTCACTTCAGTCGTGTCCAACTCTGTGACACCCCATAGACAGCAGCCCACCAGGCTCCCTCGCCCCTGAGATTCTCCAGACAAGAATACTGGAGTGGGTTGCCATTTCCTTCTCCAATGCATGAAAGTGAAAAGTGAAAGTGAAGTTGCTCAGTCGTGTCTGACTCTTAGAGACCCCATGGACTGCAGTCCACCAGGCTCCTCCATCCACGGGATTTTCCAGGCAAGAGTACTGGAGTGGGTTGCCATTGCCTTCTCCTAACACTACAGAGGAGTGGGCAAAACACCTGAGCTGCCCCTCTGGCCCAAGCCTCATACACATCTGTACCCTCACCTGATATAAAGAATAAGTTCGTCCCCACCTCAGTGAGCAGGCTAGCAAGTGAACATGTTATGTTTTTCTCTCTTTTACTATAGCAGGTGCCCCAATAAAGCCTTGCCTGAAAAAGAAAATACACTTCTCATGTAACAGAAAGCCTCACCTCATGAATGGGATCAGGGAAGAGCTCTCTCTGCAGCAGTAACTTTTGAGTTTGACCCTAAAGCTAAAATCTATCTCATTTCTACTCCACCAAGATAGCAAAAGTCTCCACTTGGCTGCCCACAGGAGAAGAACCAATAGCATTTTCAAGTGGATTTGTTTAGAATCTATATTCATAAAAATAATTACTATAAAAACTGCCAGTAATGTTTACCTAAATTAGATTTATTCACTATTCATTTCTCTCCCATCTCTACTGAAACTGAAATCTCAACCCATATGTCTTATTCAAAATGACAAATGTAGGCTGCTGCTGCTGCTGCTAAGTCGCTTCAGTCGTGTCCGACTCTGTGTGACCCCATAGACAGCAGCCCACCAGGCTCCCCCGTCCCTGGGATTCTCCAGGCAAGAACACTGGAGTGGGTTGCCATTTCCTTCTCCAATGCATGAAAACTATGGCTATTTGAAAAAAAAAATAAAAACTGAAATAAAAGTACAAAAAAGTGTGTTTTAGGGGAGCATGAACAAGGTGACAAGGGTTAAGGATGACAAAGATGATGCCAAAGAGAGGTTAACCCAATTTTGAGGATATAATAGGTATAGTAGGTACCTTTAGAATATATGCATAAATATATGTATGTGTGAATATATTCATGCATAAATGTATGTTTGCATATGAATATATATGTATTAGACATTTTGAATTCACTTGAACATATATATATTCAATTATATTCATATAATAATATGTAAATTCAAATATATATTGATTTGAATTCATTTATGGCACTCTCATCTATTTCATTTTATCTACTTATCCATAACCCTTTGTTCCTAATGCCTACCACAGTGCTTAGGGCTACTGTATTTCATAAATATTTGCTATAGAAATTAAAATACTTCTTATTTTCTGCTTCATGTGGTCTCCTTCTATTGCCTCTTCCATAATGAATACAGATGTCAGCACATAGTAAGTAGCTTGATAAGAACTTGATCAACTGAACTGAACTGACCCCTTCAAACTTTGTTTCCTGAGTTCAAAGGGCCTCACTGTCAACACCACTTAGACAACCCAGGAGCTTACCTTCCCACTGCCAAGAAGGAGGAGGTAACACTATGCAGAAAAGTCCCCACTGTGACACGTCTGTGGTGGTAGGGGGTGGTCTGGTTTCATGGTCAGAGGCCTAGCAATCAGCTAGAGAAAGGAAAACGGTTGCCATTGGAAACCTTGAGGCCCTGTAGCTGTCAGAGGGAGTGAAAGGCTCGCAGCTAATCAGGCATAATGAGCTTACAGTACCATAGATCATGTCAGCTAGCATTCTTATTAATTTCCTGCCCAACGGCCATGCACAGAGGACCGATTCATCCATCAGTCCTTCCCCAGCCTGGGACGCTAAATCACTTGTCAAATCGGGAATGCGGTGATGAAAATTCAGGAGTGACATAGTGGCAGAAAAATCATCCATCATCCTGCTATACCTCACCTTTGGAGAGCATCTTACCCACACTGCCTTCTGAATGGGAGGGACCAGGCACTGAGAATGTAAAACTGTCAAGGACCAGAAAGAACATCTAGTCCAAAGATGACAATAAGATTCATTAACTGTAGAAGATGTTGGACTAGATCAAGGATGGCACAAATATGGCACAGGTGCTGCCAATTCCTCCTTTCTGTATCCTTGGAAGAATTGCAAATCAATTACTCCATTTCATCCTGGGAACAACTATAAAATCCTCCTCACTGTAGCATACTGTAAACCTACTACCACTACAGAGGCAGGGTAGAAGGGATGAATTCTCCTTATTGGGGATGGACAACCAAAGGAAAAGTTTAATGTGTCTCATCTGGCTCCATCTGTAAATTCCTAATTAAAATAGCTGCTACCTTTTAAATACACATGTTCTGGTTTGGGCAGTCTTCCTTTCCATCTCTAACAGTTTTGTTGCTTTTTTTTTTTCCTCAAATCTAGGGAAAATCCATTGAGTTAGGGTGAGGCAGGAAAGAGTGTTTGACATAGGAGGTCAGCCTAAGTATGAGGCTTTGGGGCATGGATTACCCTGAGAGGGGGAACCTTTGGGAACTAAATGAAACTTTCAGAGTCCAAGAGCTGAAAGTTTAACTGAGGGATTGTGCAAAGAATCTATACAAATAAATGTCAGGACCATGAATATAATCAAGGTACAGTTCAGGGGGAACAGTTCAGTGTGTGGCTTGTGGATGGACAATATATATCCCAGTGTCCCTTTTTGTTGTAGTAAGACAAACCTGAGATCTGAAGGGTACAATATGTCACCCAAGGATGCCACATGCCAGGACGCAATATATGAGTGGAATTCTGAATCTTAAGGAGGGATTTTCCAATAAAGAGGCAGCAGAGACCAGGAAGGTTCATCTCAGACAAAATGGAACACCAAGTAAAAGTTCAGATTCTCCAAGAGAATTTCAAAGTGATTTCATGGAGGTTACCTCATTTGGAGCCCACAATATCTTTGCATCACAGGTCTTATGAGCTCTGTTTCAGAGTAAAGGCTACAAAGACCCAATAAAGTTAATAACTCACCAAAAGTCACATATCTAGCTGCACAGATAGGAAACTAACCCAAGTCCCTTGATCAAGAGCCCAGACTCTTTCCACTAATTCACCACCTCCAGTGGAAGGGTTGATAACACCTCTTTATTTTATTTTTGAGAAGAGAGGTTCTTAATGAATGAAGAACCAATAGGAAAACCAGAACCATATCAAATTAATGGTAAAGAAATAGTAAGGATATGAGATCAGAGTTGGCAGGCAGCCCCTGCGATGGGGGGGGAACGTTTATGTTAAGTTCCTACATGTCAACAATTTAATCCGCGTTGATTTGGCCTTGCTATTGCAAGACCCACAGTAGCCTGCTATGAACATTAATAGATGATTTCCTTTTAGCTAGTTGGAGCTAGTGCCCCAAAACAGGATTGAGGCAGATTGGTAGAAGTTTAAGCACTGTTTTTCTTTCTTCCATTCATTCAAGCTCTGAACAAGGATGAACTGAGTTTTCCCCTTTCACCAGTCTCTGCACTAAACACTGAAGATATAGAGATGAATCAGACACTCTCCCTATACTCAAGAGCTTATAATTTAATATGAAAATAGAAACCAAGAAGTACCCAACAAGAAACATGTGTAAGGAAGGGAACAGTCATAATACAAGGACACAGAAAGAAGTGAGATGCTCACTTGGTCCAAGTGGACTGGACCAGGCTTCTGAAAACAATGAGTTTTGAAACAAATATGGAAAATGACTAGAGGTGACCAATGGTACAACATGAACAGCAAAACACATAAATATAGCAAAGATTGTAATTTGCTGAATTAAAAAAGAATACATGATGAGTCTGTATGAATCTAAGCAAATGGTGAAGAAGGGAAAGATATTCCTTACAGTAGAAAGCCAACTAATAAAAACAGACAAAATATTGGATTTAGAAAATCACCACTTGGCAGTCATGACAATAATTGATTCAGGCAAGAATTATCATGAGTGCTAAAACTAGTGGGTGAAAGTTTGAGGAGTAACAGGATATCAGTATAATTTCAAAGTATCTCTCCAAAACTAACTATAAAGAAGAAAATAGGATCTTTACAGTAGAGAAAATTGGCAGACACCGCATGCCTCCTGACATAAAGCACTGAGAAGACTGTAACATCATTCTGTGATACTTTTGCCAAAAATGTATAATCTGAATCTAATCCTATGGGAACATAGAAAACCAAATTGAAGAACATTCCACACAATAACTGACCTGCACATTTTAAAAATGTCAGTGCTGTGAAAGAAATAGGGAGACTGAACAAAATTGCTCCAGATTAACTAAGACCAAAGAGGCATAACAATTGAGTGTAATGAGTGAGCCACAATTTTCTTTTGTTATAAAAGATATTATTGGGACACTGGAAAGTTTTGAATAAGGTTCATAGATTAGATAATAGTTTGAGGCTTCCCTGGTTGTTCAATTGGTGTAGAATCTGCCTGCAATACAGAAGATGCAAGTTCAATCCCTGGGTCAAGAAGACCCCCTGGAGAAGGAAATGGCTACCCACTTCAGCATTCTTGCCTGGGAAATCCCATGGACAGAGGAGCCTGATGGGCTACAGTCCATGGGTTTCCAAAAGTCAGACGCGACTAACCACCACCACCATACTCTCAATGCTAACTTTCTGGGTTTGCTAATTGTAGTGTGGTTACAAAAGAGTGTAACTTTGTTTTTAGGAAAAACACACTGAAGCACTTAGGGTTAAAGAAATATGTCTACAACTTATTCTCAAATGTTTCAAAAAACACAGAAAAAAAGAAAAGAATTTCTAAAATTTTAATAAGATATTGACATTTGGAAAATCTAGGGAAAATGTATAAAGAATGTTATGGAGTGAATGTTTGTATTTCTTCCAAAATTCATATATTGAAATCTTCCCCTCTAATGTGATTGCATCATCGACTTGATGGACGTGAGTCTGAGTGAACTCCGGGAGTTGGTGATGGACAGGGAGGCCTGGCGAGCTGCAGTTCATGGGGTTGCAAAGAGTTGGACATGACTGAGCGACTGAACTGAACTGAATGTGATGGTGTTAGGAAGTAGGGTCTTTGGGAGGTAACTGGGATTAATAAATGGAATCAAGAGGGTAGAACCCTCGTGAATGGTATTAGTGCCCTTATAAAAGTCATAAGATAGCTCACTTGTTCTCCTTCAGTTATGTGAGGACACAGGGAAAAGTGGGCAGTCTGCTACTTAGAAGAGAGCCCTCACCAGAACCCAGCCATGCTGACACTAATTATTGAGTTGCCTCTCTTTTTATCCTATTTCCCCAGGGAAAATTGAGGTGTTAGAATCTAAAATGGAAAAGAATCTGAAAAAGAATATATATGTGTGTGTGTGTGTGTGTGTATGTATGTATATGTACATGTTATATGGCTTCCCTGGTGGCTCAGATGATAAAGAATCTGCCTGCTGCTGCTGCCTACCATGCAGGAAACCCAAGCGCAATCCCTGACTCATGGATTATCTAATTCTGGTGATTGCAGGCAAAAGGAGAAGAGAGCAGAAGATGAGATGGTTAGATAGATCACCAACTCAATGGATATGAATCTGAGCAAACTCTGGGAGATAGTAAATGACAGGGAAGCATGGTGTGCTGCAGTTGCAGGGAGTTGGACACAACTTAGTGACTGAACAACTGTATATGTATATATATATATATATATATATATATGTATATGTATAATTGAATCATTTTGCTGTATACCTGAAACATTGTAAATCAACTCTCCTTCAAGTAAAAATTTTAATTAAAATAAAAATGAAAACCTAACAGAAATTATATTTTTAAGTGGAATAAACTATCTATTGTGATCATTGCTACTGAAATTATCACATTGCTTTGATTTTGGCAGGAATGCTATCAGTTGAATATGATCACACTACTTTGTTTATTCTTGTTAGAGGCTGTAGATGAAAGTGGTTATTAAAAGTGAGAAATCCACTTGATTATGATTTAATTTACTGAATCAGTTGGGACAGGCCAGATTACACTATGACAATAAACATCTTCAAAATGTCAGGATTGGACTTCCCTGGTTTTAATGAGTAAGAACCTGCCTGCCAATGCAAAGGACATGGGTTTGATCCCTGGTCAGGGAAGATTCCACATGCTGTGGGACAACTGAGTCTCCATGCCACAACTACTGAGCCTGCGCTCTAGGGTCTGCAAGCTGAAACTACAGAAGCCAGCACTCCTGGAATCTGTGCTCCTCAACAAGAGAAGCCACTGCAATGAGAAGCCCTCACACCGGAATGAAGAGTAGCCTCTGCTCACGGCAACTAGAGAAAGCCCACACACAGCAACAAAGGCCTAGTGCAGCTAAGAATAAATAAGTAGATAAATAAAAGTCTCAGTGCTTTAGAACAATAAAAGTGTGCCTCTGCTTCGGCTGCACATTTGTTGAGTCAGCCAAAACTCCACATCCTCCACTCCCTCCAGGACTCAGGTGGACCAGATAGCCCCCATCTATAACATCACCTTCTTCCTGTGGACAGAAATGGAAGGTTTGGGGATCTTGCCCTGGAGACAGCGTTTGGCCTTTCTCTCACAGCTCACTGGCCAGAACACGTGGGGGACTTGGCAGAGCCATCTTATCATATGCCTGGGAGAGGGGAGCATTTGAAACACTTGGTAAAAAGCACAAATGACTACTAAGCTTAGAGAAGTTTTAGAGACAATAATCCTGTAAGCAAATATCTAGAGAACACTGGTTTTGTGCCAGGCATTGTATTAGGCACCAAAGATAAGACATGTCCTTAGTTTTTTTCTTTTTAATAGAAAATTAAAGGTTGCTTGAGATCATTTATTATATCAAATGATGTCTTTAGTGATACGAAGTTTTAAATATCCAGCTCTAGACCAGCTTCTTTTGCAGAGGGATAAATTGAAGCCCAGAGATGTACCCAAGATGACCCAGCTGGGAGACTGGTTTCCAAACCCCAACACTCCATTAAAACAAGTGGGAGAAGGAAGGTTTACAAACATCTCTATGTTTAGAAATCTCTCTTGAAAGTTGCATAAGTGGGCTAGGGTGTTCTGTTTATCCAGAATGACCAAGGAATGTAGACAAGGCAGCCACTTTGAGGGGTATGACAGAGGCCAGGAAGGCCATGAACCATAAATAGCGCCATGAAAGCTGGGATCAGCTGCTCTGACCTGGCACCAGGCCACATGCCAGGCTCTTGACAGAGTCACCTGTGTTCATACTTAGTCCTGTGGGATGGATGATTCCCCAGTCTGCAGGGGTAGAGACTTCTCATGAAACAGCTTGTTATGTGGTTAAAAAAATAAGCAGCTCATTCAAAGTGTCTGAAAACAAGACTGACATAAATCTACTTATACGATGCTTTCTTTGCCCCCATTAAACACCTATGGACTAGAGCAATGGACTGTACATCTCCCCAGAGGCAGTAAGGGGTGGGCAAAAGAGCTTTGGACTTCATCAGATTTGCCTTGAATCTCAGTTCTCTCACTCACTTGCTGTGCAATTTATATTACCTTTCTCTATTTCACATCCCTCATCTGTTAAACAGGGATCATAATACCTGGCATTATGGCTTCCAAGAAAGGGGTTCCAAGAAAAATTATATGGGAGAAATTATGCAATGCACCTGCCACTTGCCAAGTATTAGTTTTGGTATTCAGTGAGCCCAAAAGGAAAGTTAGTTTCTATTACCCTTCACTTTGGTAGCTCAGTTTCACTTGTGATCCTGTTTTTCTGGACCTCAAATTTGATTTGTTTATGTACCTAATATTGTAATGGGCCAGGCTGCAGTAACAAACAGACAAAATTTCAGTGGCTTAACACAATCAAAATGTATTTCTTGTTCAATTAACAGTCCTTAGTGTGTGTTGGCAGGGCCACTTTCCTCCATACTGATGGAAGCTTGGAATATTTACTTTGTGGCTTCCAAGATTACCCTAGGTGTCGACATCTCAGTGGGCTGGAAGAAAGAATGAGCATGGAGAAGCAAATGTGGGAGGCTGATGTGGGCCAGGCCTGGAGGCAGAGCCATCACTGTGCTCACAGACCCTTGGAGGGAACTCAGACACGTGGTCACACTTCATATAAGGGAGACTGGGAAACCTCATCTAGCTGCATACAAAAAAGGATTTTTGAGGACAGTTTTCAGTCTTGACTGTTAATCAGTTAAGAGCAAATAGTGTTTCCCTTACAGCTTTTATCTCCAACTAGAAACTATGGACGGAGGTTCGTGACATTTTACAGGAGACAAGGATCAAGACCATCCCCATGGAAAAGAAATGCAAAAAAGCAAAATGGCTCTCTGAGGAGGCCTTACAAGTAGCTGTGAAAAGAAGAGAAGCGAAAAGCAAAGGAGAAAAGGAAAGATATAAACATCTGAATGCAGAGTTCCAAAGAATAGCAAGGAGAGAAAGCTTTCCTCAGCGATCAATGCAAAGAAATAGAGGAAAACAACAGAATAGGAAAGACTAGAGATCTCTTCAAGAAAATTAGAGATACCAAGGGAACATTTCATGCAAAGATGAGCTCGATAAAGGACAGAAATGATATGGACCTAACAGAAGCAGAAGATATTAAGAAGAGGTGGCAAGAATACACAGAACTATACAAAAAACATCTTCACGACCAAGATATTCATGATAGTGTGATCACTCACCTAGAGCCAGACATCCTGGAATGTGAAGTCAAGTGGGCCTTAGAAAGCATCACTATGAGCAAAGCTAGTGGAAGTGATGGAATTCCAGTTGAGCTGTTTCAAATCCTGGAAGACGATGCTTTGAAAGTGCTGCACTCAATATGCCAGCACATTTGGAAAACTCAGCAGTGGCCACAGGACTGGAAAAGGTCAGTTTTCATTCCAATCCCAAAGAAAGACAATGCCAAAGAATGCTCAAACAACCGCACAATTGCACTCATCTCACATGCTAGTAAAGTAATGCTCAAAATTCTCCAAGCCAGGCTTCAGCAATACGTGAACCGTGAACTTCCAAATATTCAAGCTGGTTTTAGGAAAGGCAGAGGAACCAGAAATCAAATTGCCAACATCCGCTGGATCATGGAAACAGCAAGAGAGAACCAGAAAAACATCTATATCTGCTTTATTGACTATGCCAAAGCCTTTGACTGTGTGGATCACAATAAACTGTGGAAAATTCTGAAAGAGATGGGAATACCAGACCATCCGACCTGCCTCTTGAGAAACCTATATGCAGGTCAGGAAGCAACAATTAGAACTGGGCATGGAAAAACAGACTGGTTCCAAATAGGAGAAGGAGTACATCAAGGCTGTATATTGTCACTCTGCTTATTTAACTTCTATGCAGAGTACACCATGAGAAACGCTGGGCTGGAAGAAGCACAAACTGGAATCAAGATTGCCGGGAGAAATATCAGTCACCTCAGATATGCAGATGATGGCACCCTTATGGCAGAAAGTGAAGAGGAACTAAAAAGCCTCTTGATGAAAGTAAAACAGGAGAGTGAAAAAGTTGGCTTAAAGCTCAACATTCAGAAAACGAACATCATGGTTCTGGTCCCATCCCTTCATGGCAAATAGATGGGGAAACAGTGGAAACAGTGTCAGACTTTATTTTTGGGGGCTCCAAAATCACTGCAGATGGTGACTGCAGCCATGAAATTAAAAGACACTTACTCCTTGGAAGAAAAGTTATGACCAACCTAGGTATCATATTGAAAAGCAGAGACTACTTTGCCAACAAAGGTCTGTCTAGTCAAGGCTATGGTTTTCCCAGTGGTCATGTATGGTCGTGAGAGTTGGACTGTGAAGAAAGCTGAGTGCTGAAGAATTGATGCTTTTGAACTGTGGTGGTGGAAAAGCCTCTTGAGAGTCCCTTGGACTGCAAGGAGATTCAACCAGTCCATCTGAAGGAGATCAGCCCTGGGTGTTCTTTGGAAGGAATGATGCTAAAGCTGAAACTCCAGTACTTTGGCCACCTCATGCGAAGAGTTGACTCATTGGAAAAGACTCTGATGCTGGGAGGGATTAGGGCAGGAGGAGAAGGGGATGACAGAGGATGAGATGTCTGGATGGCATCACTGACTCGATGGACATGGGTCTGGGTGAACTCTGGCAGTTGGTGATGGACAGGGAGTCCTGGCGTGCTGAGATTCATGGGGTCTCAAAGAGTCAGACATGACTGAGCGACTGAACTGAACTGAACTGAGGCACATAGAGAAAGATGAGATAGAGTTGCCTTGGGAGAGTCTATAGAAGCAAAAGTAGATTTGACCTGAGCCTTGAATTTTAAAAGAACATTGTCAACTATCGTTCTTATTATCCTTTAAAGAATATTTATTTAATTTTATTAGGTATCACATGCTGGGGATACAGAAAAAGAGATAAGTGATGTGAGCTGGAAGGGTCAGATGATAGGTTAGCTAGAAAAGCATGATGAAATCCAACTATTTTATTAACTCATGATTAATCACACTTGTCTAACAAATTTTCCATAAGCAAACACAGTTATGTGCAAAATTATTGCCTATGTTGGTTTTTCAACTTTGACATTTAGTAGAATTGCCTAAAAGATCACACAAAAGATTTCGAGTCTAAGTTAATTTTTTTTCTTTAAGGGCTTCCCTGGTAGCTCAGATGGTAAAGAATCTGCCTGCAATGTGGGAGACCTGGGTTTGATCTCTGGCTTGAGAAGATCCTCTGGAGAAGGAATTTTCTTTTCTTATTCTTGAAAGGAGCACTTCATTGGTTCATTTCAGTCACTCAGTCCTGTCCAAATTGTGTGACCCTGTGGACAATAGCACAACAGTCTTCCCTGTCCATTACCAGCTCCCAGAACTTGCTCAAACTCATGTCATGTGAGTCAGTGATGCCATTTAACCATCTCATCCTCTGCCATCCCCTTCTCCTTCTGCCTTCAATCTTTCTCAGCATCAGGGACTTTTCCAATGAGTCAGTTCTTCACATCAGGTAGCCAAAGAACTGGAGTTTCCGCTTTAGCCTCAATCCTTCCAGTGAATTTTCAGGACTGATTTCCTTTAGGACTGATTGGTTGGATCTCCTGCAGTCCAAGGGACTCTGAAGACTCCTCTCCAATGGTTCAAAAGCATCAATTCTTTGGTACTCAGCTTTCTTTATAGTCCAACTCTCACATCCATACATGACTACTGGAAAAACCATAGCTTTGACTAGACAGAACTTTGCTGGCAAAGTAATGTCTCTGCTTTTTAATATGCTGTCTAGGTTGGTCATAGCTTGTCTTCCGAGGAGCAAGCATCTTTAATTTCATGGCTGCAGTTACCACTAGCAGTGATCTTGGAGCCCAAGAAAATAAAGTCTGTCACTGTTTCCATTGTTTCCCCATCTATTTGCCATGAAGTGATGGGACCATATGTCATGATCTTAGTTTTTTGAATGTTGAATTTTAAGCCGACTTTTTCACTCTTCTCTTTTACTTTCATCAAGAGGCTCTTTAGACTTTCTTCACTTTCTGCCATAAGGGTGGTATAATCTGTGTATCTGAGGTTATTGATATTTCTCCCACCATTCTTAATCCCAGCTTGTGCTTCATCCAGCCTGGCATTAAACATGATGTACTCTGTACATAAGTTAAATAAGCAGAGTGACAATATACAGCCTTGTCATACTCCTTTCCCAATTTGGAACCAGTCTGTTGTTACATGTCCAGTTCTAACTGTTGCTTCTTGACCTGCATACAGATTTTTCAGGAGGCAAGTAAGGTGGTCTGTTATTCCCATCTCTAAGAATTTCTCACAGTTTGTTGTGATCCACACAGTCAAAGACACACACTGTGATAGAAAAAATGCCTGAATTATGGACAGAGATTCTTGAAATTGAACAGGAAGCAGTGATCAAGAACACCCCCAAGAAAAAGAAATGCAAAAATGCAAAATGGTTGTCTGAGGAGGCCTTACATATAGCTGAGAAAAGAAGAGAAGTGAAAGGCAAAGGAGGATAGGAAATATATACCCATTTGAATGCAGAGTTCATAAGAATAGCAAGGAGAGATAAGAAAGCCTTCCTCAGGGATCAGTGCGAAGAAATGGAGGAAAACAATAGAATGGGAAAGACTAGAGATCTCTTCAAGAAAATTAGAGATACCAAGAGAACATTCCTTGCAAAGATGGGCACAATAAAGGACAAAAATTGTATGGACCTAACAGAAGCAGAAGATATTAAGAAGAGGTGGCAAGAATACACTGAAGAACTATACAACAAAGATCTTTATGACCCTGGTAACCATGATGACATGATCACTCACCTAGAGCCAGGCATCCTGGAGTGTGAAAACAAGTGGGACTTAGGAAGCATCACTACAAACAAAGCTAGTGGAGGTGATGGAATTCAAATCCTAAAACATGATGCTGTTAAAGTGCTGCACTCAATATGTCAGCAAATGTGGAAAACTCAGCAGTGGCCACAGGACTGGGAACAGTCCATTTTCTTGCCATTTCCAAAGAAAAGCAATGCCAAAGAATGTTCAAACTACCACACATTGCACGCATCTTAAACGCTAGCAAAGTAGTGCTCAAAATTCTCCAAGCCAGGCTTCAACAATATGTGAACCGTGAACTCCCAGATGTTCAAGCTGGATTTAGAAAGGGCAGAGGAACCAGATCAAATTGCCAACATCCTCTGGATCATCAAAAAAGCAAGAGAGTTCCAGAAAAACATCTACTTTTGCTTTATTGACTATGCCAAAGACTTCAACTGTATGAATCCCAACAAACTGTGGAAAATTCTTAAAGAGATAGGAATACCAGTCTACCTTACCTCCTTCCTGAGAAATTTGTCTGCAGGTCAAGAAGAAACAATTAGAACTGGAAATGGAACAACAGACTGGTTCTAAATAGGAAAAGGAGTAGGTCAAGGCTATATATTGTCACCCTGCTTATTCAACTTATATGTAGACTGTGTCATGAAATGCAGGACTGGAATCAAGGTTACCAGCAAAAATATCAATAACCTCAGATGTGCTAATGACACCACAAAGAAGAACTAAAGAGCCTCTTAATGAAAGTGAAAGTGGAGAGTGAAAAAGTTGGCTTAAAGCTCAACATTCAGAATACTAAGATCATGGCATCCAGTCCCATCACTTCATGGCAAATAGATGAGGAAACAATGGAAACAGTGACACTTTCTTTTCTTGGGCTCCAAGATGACTGCAGATGGTGACTGCAGCCATGAAATGAAAAAATGCTTGCTCCTTGGAAGATAAGCTATGAGTAACCTAGACAGCATATCAAAAAGCAGAGACATTACTCTGCCAACAAACGTCGGTCTAGCCAAGCTATGGTTTTTCCAGTAGTCATTTATTGATGTGAGAGTTGGATTATAAAGAAAGCTGAGCACTAAAATTGATGCTTTTGAACTAAGGTGCTGGAGAAGAGTCTTGAGAGTCTCTTGGACTGCATGGAGATCAAACCAGTCAATCCTAAAAGAAATCAGTCCTGAATATTCATTGGAAGGACTGATGCTGAAGCTGAAACTCCAATCCTTTGGCCACCTGATACGAAGAACTGAGACACTGGAAAAGACCCTGATGCTGGGAAAGATTGAAGACAGGAGGAGAATGGAACAACAGAGGATGTTGAGATGTTTGGCAGTTCACAGACTTGATGGACAAGATTTTGAGCATGCTCTGCGAGTTGGTGATGGACAGGGAAACCTGGCATGCTGCAGTCCCTTTTGTCACAAAGAGTCAGGCACAATTGAGTGACTAAACCGCACTGAACTGAACACAGTCAAAGGCTTTGGCATAGTCGATAAAACAGAAGTGATGTTTTTCTGGAACTCTTTTGTTTTTTTGATGATCCAGAGGATGTTCGCAATTTGATCTCTGGTTCCTCTGCCTTTTCTAAATCCAGCTTGAACATCTGAAAGTTCCTGGTTTATGTATTGTTGAAGCCTGGCTTGGAGAATTTGAGCATCACTCTGCTAGAGTGTGAGATGAGTGCAATTGTCCAGTACTTTGAACATTCTTTGGCATTGCCTTTCTTTGCGATTGGAAAGAAAACTGACATTTTCCAGTCCTGTGGCCACTGCTGAGTTTTCCAACTCTGCTGGCCTATTGAGTGCAGCATTTTAACATCATCTTTTAGGATTTGAACTCGCTCAACTGGAATTCCATCTTCCACTAGCTTTGTTTGAAGTGATGCTTCCTAAGGCCCACTTGAATTTGCATTCTAGGATGTCTGGCTCTGGTGAGCGATCACACCATCATGGTTATCTGGGTCATGAAGATCTTTTTTTTTTTAGTTCTTCTGTGCGTTCTTGTTACCTTTGATCTTCTGCTTCTGTTAGGTCCATGCTATTTCTGTTCTTTATTGTGTTCATTGCCTGATATATTCCCTTGGTATCTCTAATTTTCTTGAAGAGATCTCTAGTCTTCCCACTCTATTGTTTTCTTCTATTTCTTTGCACTTGTCACTGAGGAAGGCTTTCTCATCTCTCCTTGCTATTCTTTGGAACTCTGCATTCAAATGGGTATATCTTCCTTTTCTTCTTTGCCTTTCTCTTCTCTTCTTTTCTCAGCTATTTGTAAGGCCTCCTAAGGCAACCATTTTGCCTTTTTCATTTCTTTTTCCTATGGATGGTCTTGATCACTGCTCCTATACAAATGTCATGAACCTCAGTCCATAGTTCTTCAGGCACTCTGTCTATCAGATCTAAGTCTTTGAATCTGTCACTTTCATAGCATAATTGATTTGATTTAGGTCATACCTGAATGGTCTAGTGGTTTTCCCTACTTTCTTCAATTTAAGTCTGAATTTTGTAATAAAGGGTTCATGATCTAAGCCACAATGAGCTCCTGGTCTTATTTTTGCTGACTGTATAGAGCTCCCCCATCTTCTTGCAAGAATATAATCAATCTGATTTTGGTATTGACCATCTGCACTTCATAGTGAAAGCAATTATTAGCAAGCTTTGTTTTCAACCAGCTAAAAATGTTTTATATATTTCTCTAGACTGTTATTCTCCAGACTCAATTGTTGTAATTATACTGTTTTCTGCTTTGTATTTATGTCTTGAGTTGATACCTTTAAAAAAGCAAACAAAGAACAAAGACCCTACAGTTGAAAGACAGAAAGAAGGAAAGGAGAGAGGGAGGGAAGGGGGAAAGAAGGCAGGACGGAAGAAAGGAAAGAAAGAGAGAGAGAAAGAGAAAGTTGAGCTGGACTGGGAACAAGAATGAAGAAAAGGAAATGCTTCACCTTAAAACAACTTTATGAAGGAGTTTTATCATCACTCATTTGACAGGAAAAGAATTGGATGATTGCATGACAACAGCCTCTTATTAGCATTAACTATGCATTGAGCACAATTCTAAGTGATATATTTGTGTATATATTTATATAATTTTATGTATAATAAATGAGTGATAAAAGTATCTCTACATATGTTTGTGTGTGTGTGTGTGTGTGTGTGTGTATGTGCAAGTGTGGTAATTCAGTCGCTTCAGTTGTGTTTTACTCTTTATGACCCTATGGACTCTATCCTGCCAGCCTCCTCTGTCTGTGGGTTTTTCCAGGCAAGAATACTGGAGTGGATTGCCATTTCCTCCTCGAAGGGTGTGTGTGTGTGTGTGTGTGTGTGTCTATATATACACACACATATCAGCTATTTAATGTATATATATATACACATTAAGTATATATATTTAGTATATTTTATTGTGAGCTTTATTAATTATTACTGCTGTGCTGTACTCAGTTGCTCAGTCATGTCTGACTCTTTGTGACTCAATGGATTATAGCCCACCAGGCTTCTCTGTCCATGAGATTCTCCAGCAAGAACACTGGAGTGGGTTGCCATTTCCTCCTCCAGGGGATCTTCCCGACCCAGGGATTGAACCTGCATCTCCCGCATTGGCAGGCATATTCTTTACCTCTGAACCACTAGGGAAGCATTAATTATTACTATATCTTATCTCATCTTTGGAACAAGCAATGGGAGAGGTGCTATTGTTATCCCCATCCTAACCTGAGACTGGGGAAGGTCAGTAGTGTGTTCAAAGTCACAAAGCTCACTGAGCAATTGGATTTGAAACCAGATACTCTAGTCCATGCTCTACTCATCAGGCAAACTGCCTCAAAGAGATCAAAATATTGAAATATGTTCCTGAGGTACCACTGTGAGACAGTAGCAGATACAAGATCGAACCCTAGTGAGCACTTCTTTTCTGCTCCATGCTGCCTGTCAGTACGACCAATGGGTGAATGAAGAGAAAGACATTATTAGTGAGGGGTCAACACAAGCAACCACTAAAAGAAGGCAGAAAACATCCCCATAACATACACCCTTACATTTTCTGACCTCTAGTGTCTGAATGCTAGCAGCTAATTTTGTGACTCAACAGAAATTCTCCCTTGGTTACACAGGCCACAACTTCTGGTCTTAGATACATACATACCATCAATGTGTTTGTTCATGTAGAGAGAGGTTCTTCATGAGTCAGGGCCTGAGTTGTCAGGACAACAGGAAAAGACAAGGAAAACCTTGAAGAACATCCAGAGGCCAAGAAAGGGGTGTCTACCTGTGAAAGCAAGCAGCCCAGAGCAGTCCTGGTACCACCATGGATCCTAAGAACACTTGAGCCAGATGAAGTCCTATATCTCACCTGTAGATGAAGGAACAGAGCTTTCAGGAAGTTCCAGGTACTGTGTTAATTGTTTGAACTAGATTATATCATTAATTTCTAAAATAAAGAGCCCAGTAAGATATGATCCCCATTTTTAAGTAAGGAAACTAAGGCCCAGACATAGGATACAATTTGCCTAAGGCGGAACTATGATTCAATCCCAAAACTAATTCCAGAGCCTAGGTTCTTAGCTGCAAAGCCATATTCCCTAGGGACTGTTACTCGTCCAACAAGCACACAGCTCTCCAAACAACAAGCCAGAAAAAGATCCTGTCCAGTCTGTGCTCTAAGGACCTCCAATTTCCCCAGCTATCAAACAGCAAGACAATCACCCACCTAGAGATCAGTCATGTATTTCATCAGGACCTCTAAACATTCTGCCCTCCATTGCCCAGGAATGGGTCTTATTTAAACTTCCCTTTCACAACTCAACAAATAAGCAAACAAAAATAAAAAAGCTTTGCTTTCCATGGAAAGGCAGTATAAACACCTGGCAGCC
This sequence comes from Oryx dammah, assembly GCF_014754425.2. Lineage (NCBI taxonomy): Eukaryota > Metazoa > Chordata > Mammalia > Artiodactyla > Bovidae > Oryx > Oryx dammah. The sequence goes on along the minus strand of NW_024070212.1, from coordinate 88,104,091 downwards.
TTCCTGGGCTAGTTCTAAGTGCACAACCTGAGTGTGTTTGGATTTCAACATAAGAGGCCTTGCTAGACGTTACTCATTGCCCCTCCCTGCCCTTGCCCTGCAAAAGCAAACCAGACTGGAAATTTAGTGAAGGAAATATAAGTGCTCCTCACAGCACTAACTAGGCTTAGCCACTCACAGCACTAACTAGGTTTCTCTCCCCACAAGACAGGAAGCAGGAGAGGAAGGCCTTTCTAAATAGTGGACAAAAACAAACAAACAAACAAAAAATAGTGGACAAGAATACTCATCTTTCTGGAGGGCCTGGAAAGAGGAAATGTGTACCATGCAAGTGTATAAAGGCGTGCTATGAAGGTAGTGGGGCTTCCCCAGTAGCTCCACGATAAAGAATCCACCTGCAGTGCAGGAGATGTGGGTTCAATCCCTGGGTCAGGAAGATTCCCTGGAGGGGGCATGGCAACTCCCTCTAGTATTATGACAGGAAAATCACATGAACAGAGGAGCCTGGCAGGCTACAGTCCATGGGGAGGCAGAATGGGACATGACTGAAGCGACTGAGAACACACACATGCACAAAGGTAACATGGGCAAGGGGTGGGGCAGTGTGAACAAGACTGAGATTTAATCAATGTGGGGTTTTCTAATTGCAGCCATCTGAACCATTCCTTAAGAAAGGTTACCTAATACATAATTAAATACGTGAATGAATGAGTAATTTTACAAGAAACAATATAATAGAAGTTCTGTTCTGGTAGATCCAGAATGTTCTATTAATAATACAGAACTGGAAGAGGACTTGATTTTAATTTCACCTAGCCTATCAGTTTTACGGCTTTATTCAATTTTATTTTGACTTGCATATGAGGGAGGGACACCATAATCCTTTCAGTGCTTTAGATATCTAGTGACCCTGATCCTGATCCAGGAGGCACTGGGGTACTGAGTGTCAACAAGCGCTCCTAAAAGGTCAGACCACAACCCGAGAGTCCTTCTGCCTGACATGCCCATAGCAGAGAGGCATTGAGTGCAAGAAATAGTGTGCTTCAGCAGGAACATGAGGCAAACAGCAGTGGTCACTCTGTAGAAGGGTGAACACTTCTACATTCAAGTCACAAGGACAGGTCAGACTGGCAGATGAAACACAGTTCTGCGGAACATGGGAATCAAGAGGGGTGGGACAGAGACTGATCTTAGGAGCCCAGGTCAGAGGAGGCAACAGCTCTAAAAAGAACAGAATCAGCCAGAACTTTGCCCAAAACCCAGAAGGAAAGATATTCTATATGCAGTACTGGCAGTAAGCAGAGTACTGGCAGAAACAACAGCATCAAACACGGCTGGGACTGTGGGTCGTATTTCCCCCATCCCTTCGTTAGGCCCTGAGTGGATGGAAAACCCGTGATTACCCTTAGCTCAGAGCCTTCTGATCAGGGGAACTGAGGGACTGTTCTGGTGTATGGGAGTCTTTTGTCATTAAAGTTGAGCAGAGAAGAAAGTGACAGTTATAGAAGGGACCTGGAGTAGGAAAGATCAAGTGAATACTTGCTCGTTAAAAATCAGTGGGATAATTAGGGAGCTTGGGATTACCACATATACAGCGCTGTATTTAAAACAGATAACCAACAAAAACCTATTATACAGCACAGGGAACTCTGCTCAATATTATATAACAACCTAAATGGGACAAGGATAGGGAAAAGAATAGATACATATATATGTATAACTGAGTCTTATTGCTGTACATCTGAAACTATCACAATATTGTCAATCAACTGTACTCCAATATAAAATAAAAGTTAAAAAAAAAAAAAAACAATGGCAGAGAATAAAAGATAACCTTTTGAGCCATCAGGGAAGCCCAAGAAAACTGGAGTGGGTAATCTATCCCTTCCCAGGGTTTCTTCCTGACCCAGGAGTCCAACCGGGGTCTCCTGCATTGCAGGTGGATTCTTTACCAGCTGAGCTACCAAGGAAGCCCAAAGACTAGGAGACAAAATCAAATGATGTAGAACTACAGAAGTGTTGGAATGGATAGGAGAATGAGGCCAAAGTTAGGGCCAAAAAAAGAGGTTTCACAATACTTTTTCAAGGACACATGCTATTTAGTGTTGATCACACTAGTTTAAATGCTCAGGCCAGTATGAATACCAAGCAAACATTGTAATCTAAGCAAGCCCAGACCAATCAAGCTTGGCCTGCCACCTGATATCATTGCTGAAATTCTCCAAGATGCTACTGTATGTGGATCTGAGCTCTGAAATGGGGAATGGAGATGGGAGCAGATGATAGATAAGAGAAAACGTTTTAACAAGTAGAGCAGGAATTCCTCTAAGGGAAAATTTTTCTTTGTTAAAAACGTATAAAGCAGCTTGAAATGAAACTACCGTTCTGGGGGATGCAGAAGCTAAGGCATGAAAAGAAGAAATAATGTACACTACATCCAAAATTAATATGAATTTGGGTGATAGAGGAAAAAGAGAAGATTAGTGAAAAGTAGGGGAAGTGGAGAAAAATTAAATGGCATGGGGCTAGGCCACTGTACAGAATGAAGAGAACAGTGGAAATTCACCATGGCCAAAGAAATTCTCCATTTCCAAAAGATATTCAAGAACAATGAGACCTTGTATCAGTTAGATATTGCCGTATAACAGGTGATTTCAAAACAGAAAACAACAATAAGTAATTATTAACTAACATTTGTGAGTTTGAAAGTCTAGGCTAATTCTGGCTCTAGGCCTTGTGTTTCTCTCAGGTCTACTACATATGGCCTTCATTCCTCTGGGGCCAGTGGGGCCCTGCAAGAGCCAGATCGCTTCTCACAATCACATCACATTTCTAGCCTCTGCTTCTGTTACCTCTGATAATGTTCTGTTGGCTGAAGCAAGTCACGTGACCAAGCCTATTATCATTGGAGTAGATGGTGATTGCAGCCATGAAATTAAAAGACGCTTACTCCTTGGAAGAAAAGTTATGACCAACCTAGATAGCATATTCAAAAGCAGAGACAATACTTTGCCAACTAAGCTTCGGCTAGTCAAGGCTATGGTTTTTCCTGTGGTCATGTATGGATGTGAGAGTTGGACTGTGAAGAAGGCTGAGTGCCGAAGAATTGATGCTTTTGAACTGTGGTGTTGGAGAAGACTCTTGAGGGTCCCTTGGACTGCAAGGAGATCCAACCAGTCCATTCTGAAGGAGATCAACCCTGGGATTTCTTTGGAAGGAATGATGCTAAAGCTGAAACTCCAGTACTTTGGCCACCTCATGAGAAGAACTGACTCACTGGAAAAGACTCTGATGCTGGGAGGGATTGGGGGCAGGAGGAGAAAGGGACGACCGAGGATGAGATGGCTGGATGGCATCACTGACTTGATGGACGTGAGTCTGAGTGAACTCCGGGAGATGGTGATGAACAGGGAGGCCTGGCGTGCTGCGATTCATGGGGTCGCAAAGAGTCGGACATGACTGAGTGACTGAACTGAACTGAACTGAGAGAGGTAAACTCCTCTGATGAAGGCAGAGGTAGCAGTATGGAGTAGACATTTGCTAAACAATGATCTAATATACCGAAAACTTCACACTAAATTTAAAATTTTTTTCGCTGTCACGGTATAAATTCCTTCTTAGAATCCTCTGTTTATCCTCAACAAATGTATCACAAATAAATCAGCTCAACTGTATGAGCTGATTTTGCATAGAAATCAAGGCAGAGGAACAATATAATGTAGAACAGAGAAATTAGATGGAAATACTGAGATCATTCATAAGAGAGAAAACAGAGTCAAAGATAGCCACCATCACTTAAGTCTCTTGAAAGTCACAGGCATCTTGAGAAAGGCAGAGAAATAAGGATTGGAACCCATCTTCTTTAGATCTCATAGAGAGCTCAACTCTTAACTGTGTCACCTAAAGGATTACTAATGGCATTGGTGAATGAGGCTAGATTGCAGTTCATTGCTGGCAGAAAACTTTGGCTGGACAGGAAAAGCTATAGAAGCCTTGGGGCTCATTCTGAACAGCTGGATGGAAAGTACCAATTAGGTCAAGATTGAAAAGAGAGATCCAAAGTCTCTTCTTCAAGTACAGGATAATTTTTTTTTTCCCCTCTTAGGAGTAAGATTAAAAGACCAAGATTTTAGAAATGAAATATACATTCATTGCAGAACTATTAAGCAGGTTACCATGAAGCTTAGTCACCATATACACTTAATTAGGGGACTTCAAATCACCCCTAAAACAGCACTGACTATTGACCTTCAAGGAGACAGAGAAGGCATAAATTACCATGTTGAAAACTTGGTCAGTATCAGGAACTAGATATACTACTTTATTATCTGATTTAATCCTCAAAAGACCTCTTCTTCCCAAAGACAGGAATGATTATTCCCACTTTATGGACAAGGAAATAGGAGCACAGTGGCCAGCTTTTTTCTAATGGAAAGACCAAGTTAAACATGCAAGGTGATAATGAAGCCGCTCAGCTGTGCTGAGAAGAGGAACACAGGAGCCGAGGAGTCATCAGACTGCCACAAATAGGTCTTGTGTTGGGTGAATTTATGAGGATTCTTGTCATGCTATTAGAGCTTGAAAGGAAAGGAAAAGCCTAGATGAGCTTTTATGCCTATGAGTCATGTGACATTCTACAACCTCAAAGCCTTTATATTTGCAGAGTCGATAACATCTGATCCCTTTGGTCTAAATGATAACATATCTCAAGTTATGCATTAATCTCTCGATCCATCTATTTTGAAAGATTCCTCATCTGCTCTATCTCCACAGGCAGAAAAGGAAAAAAGGGCTGGGACAGATGAGTGCTCTAACATTTAATAAATGGTGTTTTGTGCCATCTATGGACAAGTCAATAGATTTTAAAATGTCAAATGATAAAGATTATATAAGAACCTCTATAGCATGATACTATTATGGGCTGGTAAATTTAGGAAAAAAGATAAGGTCACCAAAAAAATTATTTTGTTGGCTTTAGTACACTTACAGGTGCATAGGGCCCATAGAGAACAGTTTTCCTTAAATTAAATGAACATTTATTGATACCAAAAAACAAAACAAAGAAACCATCAAAAAATTTTAACTACTTGATTATCCAGTCTTTGCTTTCAATATGGCCTATAATTAAATGCAATTAACAAATGAAATATAGAAATATTAAAAAATACTTTCTTAATACTATGAAATATCATCTTTCTGTGCATACAGACAGATCACAAGCTTTATGACCGTTCTCATAAGTTTCAAACTTGAACCTTTTTAGACAAGATTAGTATGCAATTTGCTTTTATGATGACTACACACTAACCATTTGCATTTTGGAAGCCTTCAGATATGCATCCAAATTTCTGTGGCAAATCTTTTCTGGTCTCAGTTTTTAGAATACCTTGAAATAAGTTCAATACCCCATAACACTGTGGCTCCATAGATGCCAAAAACTGTCTCCAGCTAAAACAAACAAATAAATGAACAAAACCTATTTATAGGATTTTGTTAAAATGAAAGAATTGCTCCCAAAAGGCAGAATGTGCTTTCTTTTCTACCATGCTTTTTCTTCATGTGCTGCTGTCTCTCCTGTTCTCCTCAGAGAACTCATTTGATGTCACGTTTATCAAGATAACAGGAAAGGCTCAGAAGGGAGACCACATTCAAACTTGTTGAAGAAGAAATGCATTTATTTCTACAAGGCTTCTATTTTTCATTTTGGCCTCCTGATTGCTCAAGTGCCAACTGGATTGGTAGCTGTTTCAGAGTCTAACAGAAACTGTTTTTGTGGCAATAGTTCTGTCTTACCCTGATCTGTTACTTGCCAAGAGCTATTCATGGAGACTTATCAAGCATAACTTCAAGAAAAACGCCTGCCTAGTAAAAGAATATTATCAGGGATGTTATCAAGGCAAAGATTTAAGAATTCCTTATTCCACTTTATCATGTGTTTGCTAATGCTATATTAAATGAAAAAATAAAATTATATGCACTCAATGTTTTCCTCCCTTGGACAAGTACTTTGCTTTTTAAATGTTAGATATCTCAATGGATAAATACCATATACACTTCTAATGTGTATTTTTAGCTCCACTTTTTAGAGGCTTCTTAGAGTTTGCTAACTCAGGGATCTAAGGCCTGCCTTCCTCTCTTCTACTAAGTGTCTAAGTTGTCCTCTCCTCTTCATGTAAACCACTAGACCCCTCCTCCCAGACAGCACCAGAAGGAGAGCTTAGGTTGAATTTGTATATAACTGAAAGCCTGTAAGTTGCATATATTAAAGAACTGGACTGAGAATGTTTGGCTGTTGACTAGTGAAGAGCCCCCTCCTTCTTTTCTGCGCTGTAGTATTTGATACAACAGTGCCACATTAATTGCGAGTCTGTGTCTGAATTTTACTACACCAACCCTCTACCAGGCAGAAAGCAGATAATTCTAGTTTCCTTCCTTCATCCTTCCCATTTGCTCTGCCTTCATTCATTATTAGTTTGGAAAACCTAGCACATATTATTCACCAAACGAGATAAAGTATGGGAAAGCAGAGACACACAGAGGAGTCTCAAGCAAACCATGTTTAACTGAATCACCCCCAAATCACATTCATAGCAGACCAAATATGAGAAGTTTGGTTTTTTTGTTTGTGTCTCTGTTTTCCTATCAAGGAACTGATGTGATTGATTAGGTTTCACTAAGAAAGTCTGTCTTCTTAGAGTCTAAATTCCCCGGTGCCCTAATTTGTCTTTTGCTTTATCTCTCAATTTTAATTTTAAAAAGAAACTCCTGCCACTCCACGGGGCTTTGATACTGCAATGCATTTGAGAGTAAAGGAACCATAGGCTGAAACCATGTTTCTGAAGCAGAATGGAGGATAGTGATGGGATTGGGTAATGGAAGCTATTTATTTACCACCAGCTGCCTCCAGCTGTGACACCCTGCTAAGTTATGGAATAAAGCACAGTAAATAAACTCCCCGAGGAGACATGCTGAAGCACAGCACACATGGAAACTCATCTCCTCACAAATCCTGGAAAAATATGTACTCAGTGATTGAGCACATCCAAAATAAACCATCCCAAGCCAATGATTTGGAATGATTTCCATGTTGTTGCCCCAAGAGTGATTCAGAAAAATAACCCAGGATTACGTGGGTCACTCTGAATGGAGATCCCTTCCTTACAAGGCTGACTCCTATTCATCCTTCAAGATTCAGCAAGGTATCACATCCTTGAGGGTGACCTCCCCAACATTTGCCATCAAGTTGCTTCCTCAAAACTTCACAGCCCCTAGGCTTCCTCCATCACAGCATTCATGGTTCTGAACTGAAGTGATGTATATGGTCTCTGTCTCTCCCACTAGACTGTAGGAGTCAATAGAGTCATGGACCACATTCTAATCATCTTCATATCCCTAGGACTTCATACAATAGCTGCTTGTAGCTGTTCAGAATATGTTTCAGTTCAGTTCAGTTCAGTTCAGTCACTCAGTCGTGTCCAACTCTTTGCGACCCCATGAATCACAGCACACCAGGCCTCCCTGTCCATCACCAACTCCAGGAGTTCACTCAGACTCACGTCCATCGAGTTCGTGATGCCATCCAGCCATCTCATCCTCGGTCGTCCCTTTCTCCTCCTGCCCCCAATCCCTCCCAGCATCAGAGTCTTTTCCAATGAGTCAACTCTTTGCATGAGGTGGCCAAAGTACTGGAGTTTCAGCTTTAGCATCATTCCTTCCAAAGAAATCCCAGGGCTGATCTCCTTCAGAATGGACTGGTTGGATCTCCTTGCAGTCCAAGGGACGCTCAAGAGTCTTCTCCACCACCACAGTTCAAAAGCATCAATTCTTTGGCACTCAACCTTCTTCACAGTCCAACTCTCGCATCCATACATGACCGCAGGAAAAACCATAGCCTTGAATAGACGGACCGTCGTTGGCAAAGTAATGTCTCTGCTTTTGAATATGCTATCTAGGTTGGTCATAACTTTTCTTCCAAGGAGTAATCGTCTTTTAATTTCATGGCTGCAATCACCATCTGCAGTGATTTTGGAGCCCCCCAAAATAAAGTCTGACACTGTTTCCACTGTTTCCCCATCTATTTCCCATGAAGTGATGGGACCGGATGCCATGATCTTCGTTTTCTGAATGTTGAGCTTTAAGCTAACTTTTACACTCTCCTCTTTTACTTTCATCAAAAGGCTTTTTAGTTCCTCTTCACTTTCTGCCATAAGGGTGCCATCATCTGCATATCTGAGATGATTGATATTTCTCCCGGCAATCTTGATTCCAGCTTGTGTTTCTTCCAGTCCAGCATTTCTCATGATGTACTCTGCATATAAGTTAAATAAGCAGGGTGACAATATACATCCTTGACATACTCCTTTTCCTATTTGGAACCAGTCTGTTGTTCCATGTCCAGTTCTAACTGTTGCTTCTTGACCTGTTTAGTTTGAGTATATTCTCCTTGGAATATTGATTTTTTGTTGGTTATTAATTTTTTAAAAAAGAAAATTGTTGTAAGGGACTTTAAGCATTAGCTGGAGTCCATGGACCAAAGACAGAAAATATCACTACATTTATCCTACCCACTCCTGATCCTTAGTACAGTGATGATACTGTTTTTCCCTTCTCTCTGCTTCCTTTCATCCCTGCTCTCCCTGGGCCCCTTGAAGGAAATGTAAATAATTTGGCAATCCACAGTCATCCACCTCTTTATTCTACAAATGAGGAAACTGAGTCTCAGGGTATTCTTACTCCCATTTCTACCTTTAGTTCTCCTTCTCTCTGCCCACTTACTTCTTACCTCTATGAGAGATCATACTTAATTCTCCCTCCATGGAGAGGTTGCCTCATCCTTCATTCACAATGAGGAATGTGGATCTGGTTCTTGGTATTCTAAGACACTGTGTTGGCCCACTCTTCTAGTGGATAAAGCTTTCAGAGAGGTTAAAATGTAAAGTGAATATAATTCTGACACTTTCTGAATTATATCTCTTCCCTTATAAATTGTAAATCAGGTTAAAAGAGAACTGTCCCTCCCACCCCACTCTGAAGTGACTACAGTCAATTTACAGGGAATACAACTTTCTTGTGATAATAAAAGATTAGCAATAAAGTCACCTTTGTTAAACACCTACTAAGCATTCTGCATTTTTCTGGATGTCTTGCACTGGCCTCATTTCATCACCATAAGGCAGATATTATCTCTATTTCATAGATGAAAAATCTGAGGCTCAAAGAGGTTAAATAGCATGCCCAAAGTCATGCGGATAAGCCAAAACTCAAAACTGACTCTCTGGGGTTCCAAAGCACATGTTGTCCCCTCTCAATCAACAGTGAAGACATTTAAGTGATGGCAAAGTTCTGTTAGATGCAGTCTCTAATTTCTGTACCCTTTTCTAGAAGCTATCTTATTTCCTCCTCTGTCTCTCTAAAATGGGTCTAGGAAAAGCTGGTGGCTGAAAAGGTAAAGTGCCCCACACCACAGAAACCACTGAGCTGAAGACAGGGATCAGAAACCAGGAGCTTATTCAAGAAATAGAACCAAATAAGATGGGAGGAAGTTGCAAGGACAGTCAGTCCAGCTCATTCTGTGTACCCAGAGAGCATGGTTCCCTCCTAGCTGGAAAAGTTGTAATTGGTTTCTCCCCAGTTCTTCCTCTCTTGCCCAGCAGCATCTGAAAAGCACCACTAAACACCTGCCATTGTGTTCTCATCTGGCCGTGAGGGGTTGCCCTATGGGCACTGCAATTTTTGTTGAAACTGTGGAAACTCTGAAACTTCCTGGAAATTGCAGGTTCACCCTTAATGAAGTAATCATTTTAGCCAAAACCAAGCTAATTTCCCAAAGAGTATTCCCACTAACCCCAAACAGCATTCCTGCTGACCCAAAACTCTCCAGACTTTAAAGTAGAGACGAATAAAGGCCCTGCAAGGCCACTTTGTTCCTTCACAAACATTTTATTTTCCTGAAGCCAAACTTCATGGTCAATTTTTATTCTTTGATTTTACTTATTCAAAGAAATAGTATAGAATCAAATTGCTGGTTGTTTCTAAAGCCAGAAGGGCAGAGTTCAACAATGATTCAGCAAACAGATATTCCAAGAACTTACTGCAAAGAGTATTGTGCCGGGTGAATTCTTAATCCATTTATCTTCATGACAACCCCATGGGGTGCAATTATATAACCACATTGTGATCGAGTGATGAAGTATACTACCCAATGTCACTGAGAAGAGTGATCAGAATTTGAACCCAGGTTGGGCTTTTTGGGGTGGGTTTTGTTTTTGTTTTTACTCATTTTATCATTTCATAGCACCCTCCCCACCTAAGGAAGCAGAACTACAAAACAATGGGTAGGTTTAGGAAGTAGCAAGATGCCTATCATGGGCATTGAGATGTGAAACAGCAAAGGATATGTGATTCAGTAGACTTTAAATAAGAAATTTCTGGTAAGTAACAGTAGAGGGGTCTGGACAGGAAGTCAAGGCCAAATCATTGAAAGCCATATTAAGGCACTTGGGCACTAGGCCTGCGGCATGTCTGAATAGCTTTAAGTAATTAATTTATCATTCTTTCAACAAATATTTTATGTAGTACCAGCTATGTGTTAAGCCCTGGGGACAAAACTGTAAACAGATGTTTCCTGTCCTCAAAGTATCCACAGGCCAAGAGAGATGATGGGTCACTTCCATATACAAAGGAAAGTACTCCGATAGGGGAAGAATAGCATGCTAGAGAAGTAAAAGAAAGGCCAAAGAAGAGAAGGCTTCCCAGGGGAAATTATGCCTAAGTCAAGATTCAGTGGAGGGGAAGTTTGGGGAAAGAGGTCATCAAGGAAATTGTCAGAGTCAGTGGAAAGAGCATGAACAAGGCTAGAGATGAGAGAAAGACTGGCATATCAGAATAATTGCAAGATGATAGAGTGACTGATGAGCAGGGCAGCTAGAGATGAGGCTGGAAGTGGTAACAACAAGAAGTCATGGAGTATTTTGAGTAATTCTTGACTTAAAATTACTGAATCTGCATGTCTTGACAACTGAACACATAAAATGATTCATTCATCATAGATTTAAGACAATGCAAAACATCACGAGGGTGTGGTTCCAAAAGTTGATAGGACCTCAGGAAGCAAATTTTGTCACCTCTTCCAATCAGAATGCTTCAGCTTCAAGCAACAGAAATAAAAACTGGCTTAAGTAATAAGGAAATGCAATATTTCCATAAAAGTCTAAGGATAGGGAAAGCATAGGACAATCTGAAGCTCAATGATATAATCAAACATGTTGAATTTTTTTTCATCTCTCCAATCAGCCATCCCCAACTTTGGCCTCATTCTAAACCTGATCCTTCCACCCTGAAATTATAAATGGGATGCCAAGAGAAATTGGGGCTCTATACCTATTTGTAATCATATATCAAGGGAGAGAGATGAAAAGTCCTTTCCCTCAAGCAGAACCCAAGTCCTTTACTTTGTCTGATTATAACAGGTCACTCCTGGATCACTGGTCATAGGGGAATGACATGTGTATATTGGTTTAGATTAACCAAGATCTAAACCAACATGGCAGCAAACTTGGAAAACTCAGCAGTGGCCACAGGACTGGAATATGTCAGTTTTCATTCCAATCACAAAGAAAGGCAATACCGATGAATATTTGAACTACTGCACAATTGCACTCATCTCATACTCTAGCAAAGTAACATTCAAAATTCTCCAAGCCAGGCTTTAACAGTATGTGAACTTTGAACTTCCAGATGTTTAAGCTGGATTTAGAAAAGTCAGAGGAACCAGAGATCAAATTGCCGACATCCATTGGATCATCGAAAAGCAAGAGAGTTCCAGAAAAAACATCTACTTTTGCTTTATTGACTCTGCCAAAGCCTTTGACTGTGTAGATCACAACAAACTGTGGAAAATTCTTAAAGAGATGGGAATACCAGACAACCTTACCTGCCTCCTGAGAAATCGGTATGCAGGTCAAGAAGCAACACTTAGAACTGCACATGAAACAGTAGACTGGTTCCAAATCAGGAAAGGAGTATGTCAAGGCTGTATATTGTCACCCTGCTTATTTAACTTATATGCAGAGTACATCATGAGAAACACTGGACTGAATGAAGCACAGGCTGGAATCAAGATTGCTGGGAAAAATATCAATAACCACAGATATGCAGATGACACCACCTTTATGGCAGAAAGCGAAGAACTAAAGAGCCTCTTGATGAAAGTGAGAGGAGAGTGAAAAGGCTGGCTTAAAGCTCAACATTCAGAAAACAAAGATCATGGCATCTGGTCCCATCACTTCATGGCAAAGAGATGGGGAAACAATGGAAATAGTGACAGACTTTCTTTTCTTGGACTCCAAAATCACTGCAGATGGTAACTGCAGCCATGAAATTAAAAAACACTTGCTCCTTGGAAGAAAAGCTATAACCAGCCTAGACAGCACATTAAAGAGCAAAGACATTACTTTGTCAACAAAAGTCCTTCTAGTCAAACCTATGGTTTTTCCAGTAGTCAGGTATGGATGTGAGAGTTGGACTATAAAGGAAGCTGAGTGCTGAAGAATTGATGCCTTTGAACTGTGGTGTTGGAGAAGACTCTTGAGAGTCTCTTAGACTGCAAGGAGGTCCTACCAGTGAATCTTTAAAGAAATCAGTCCCAAATATTCATTGGAAGGACTGATGCTGAAGCTGAAACTCTAATCCTTTGGCCACCTGATGTGAAGAACTGAACCATTGGACAAGACCCTGATGCTGGGAAAGATTGAAGGTGGGAGGAGAAGGGGACGACAGAGGATGAGATGGTTGGATGGCATCACCAACTTGATGGACATGAGTTTAAGTAGAAGTTGGTGATGGACAGGGAAGGCTGGCGAGCTGCAGTCCATGGGGTCGCAAAGAGTCAGACACGACTGAGCAACTGAATTGAACTGAACTGAATCATGATCTACCTTTGTAACTGGTAATGGGGCCAACTTTCCCTGTATATCACGGTAGTGCAGGATATTAATACCTGAAAAAAAAAGAAGAAGAAACCATGATTGTGTTAGACATGAAGAAGTTGAGAAATGGGAGCAGAGACTATTATACTGCACTTATAAACTGGGGACCTTTGATTTGGAACAAGTGAGCACCGCCCTGAAAGCTGTGTGCTCTGCTGGAGCAGACAGACTCAGGTCAATCTCCCCACCAACTCAACAGCATTCAATAGCAACAGCAAAATTATAACTGTTAGTCTCTAACCTGGTAACTTGCAATATATGGAAGTGATTGTGTGCCTAAACAACCCACACATTGGACTTAAGCAATTCTAGATAAAATAGAAGCTTATTAAACTCGTCTTCGCAGTCACATAAATTTTTAAAAATGATACTATCTAGGCCAAGACCTTTTTCTTTTTTCCTTCATAGAATAATGTTGAGGATCAATTTCTCCAGCTTAACATCACTAGCCTTGGCAGCAGCTCATATTTGGAATATAAATGATGTCATCTGGTTGGCCTTTTCCCATCACAAACAGTAAATCTCTGAATCTGGAGAGATCTTTTATTTGGTTACACATATTGTACAGCATCAAGGGGTTAGAACACATGTGCTGGAGATTATTAAAATCATCTGGAGGAGAATGGCTTATTATTGGAAAGCCCAGAACTTACAACCCTTTCATGTCTGGTATCTCCATCAACTCTTCTTTTACTTCTGCCTTTTCAAAGCAACAATTGCAGCTTATGGACTCATGATCCTTTGTAGACTAAAGTTTTGCCAGTGCATCATGTTTCCTCTCTAGAAAAAGATATGCCTAACATAAAATAGGGCAAGGAAGATAAGATTAAAAGTTAGAAAGCCAGCCTCAGCTCAACAACGTGGCAAATATATGGCTTTGGGCAAGCCACTTAAACTCTCTTAGCTTGTGTTCCTCATCTATAAAATGGAGATAATGATAACCAGCTTCACAGCACTGTTTGAGAGGAATTGTAAACAATTACTGAATGCTTGGTTATCACTTTATAATTTGCTAAATTATTTAATTACTTGATTAGACTTATCCTGTATAGGGAAGACACTCTATAGATATTTGTTGAATGACCAATAACTAGGTGATAATGTGATTTGGTGGACTCTGAATCATCAAGTTATTTCACATCTCTGAGCTCAGTTTTCTCCAGTTATAATGTGTATTCAATTTTAACCTTTCTTTTAGAGTTGTCTAAAAGAATAAACAAAATAACATATATGAAGTATTCAGATTGTCTGGCACATCAGTGTGTTTGAGAAATAGAATTCCCTTTTCTCCAATCCCTTCCTCTTTAAAAACCTCATGTTTCTCATCCCACAGAACTGGTAATAAGACTAACATCCTACCTATTGAAGGACAGAGATGTGGAGCAGAAAGAACAGCAAGGCCAGCCTTTGGTTCTGGCTTTCCAGCTTTCTGGTTGTGTTCCATTTGGCATTTTCCTCAGGGTCTCTGTTCTCCCATCTGAAAATAAAGGAGCTGGCTGAAATTCTTAAGTTTTAACTCTTAAATTCTCAAACTTGAAATTTATAGATCAAACAATAAAACCAGAGTAATCACAAACCAGAAGCCTGACATAGAATTCAAACTTTTGACTTGATAAATATTTAGATCCCTTTCAGAGAACTGGCACTTACCATTACAATCATTTTTAATAAAAGGATCCAGGACATCAGAAAAGAAGGAAGAGCGAAATTATAGGATACAAGGCATTTCTTTAAATGGAATGAGTTAACTTTATTTTAAAATGGATGAATTTTCTCATTTTTATTTCATTTTTCCAGACCGGAAAAATTTTTTCAGGACCAACAAGGACCTTTTTTTTTTTTTTTTTTTTAAATTTATTTATTTATTTATTTTTAATTTTTACTTTACAATTCTGTATTGGTTTTGGCATAGATTGACATGAATCCACCACAGGTGTACATGCATTCCCAAACATGAACGCCCACTCCCACCCCCCTCCCCACAACATCTCTCTGGGTCATCCCCGCGCGTCAGCCCCAAGCGTGTCATATCCTGCATCAGACCTAGACTGGCATTTCGATTCTTACATGATATTATACATGTTTCAATGCCATTCTCCCAAATCATCACACCCTCTCCCTCTCCCTCTGAGTCCAAAAGTCCGCTATACACATCTGTGTCTTTTTTGCTGTCCTGCATACAGGGTTCAACAAGGACCTTTAGAATAGCATCGGGGAAGCACAGTCTGTTTCACCTGGAAGGTTTCTTCTAGCATGAATGTCCTGTGATTCTTTCATGATTCTATCATAGTGAGAGGTGATGCTTCTAAAACAATAGTTTATTGGGATAAAATTAATCCAGAGAAGAAACATACCTAATCATCTATTTTGATGAACTGTATGATTCTTTTAAAAATGTGATTACTGTTGATTTTTAAGTTTTTTCTTTTTTTTTTTTTTCCTTTGGCTGCACCTCATGGCATGAAGAACTTCCCCACCTGCACCCCCTGCAGTGGAAGCACAGAATATAAATCACTGGACCAGAAGGGAAGTCCCTGAACTGTATGACTCTGAATCTAAATAAAGAGTTTAATTTAGTTGAATGATAATGCCCCACAGGTCCTCAAGACACGTCCATGTTCCTAACACCAATCCTTCTGTCTGAGGCTTCATTCTTCACTGACTGTAAAATGGTGTTGAGCACACTTGTACCCACCTATGTTGAGAAAAGAGAGAGATGAGGGCAGACCAAAGGTATTCAAAGTATTCATACTTCAGGCTCCACGTGTCCATCCTGAGGTGAGCTTTTCTAATAGCTTTCACTCTCTAATCTTAGGCCAGAAAAGATCTCTGAACTCTACCATGAAGATCTCAAATACCCTGCACCAACACCACATATGTTATGACTGAGTCTGCATAGAGACTGGCTCATTCATAGTCAGCACTCGGTTTTAACAAGCTCAGTTAATTCAGTTTTGCCCAAATTAGAAATAGACAAGCAGAAGGGAGAGAGAAGAAGCTTATTCAGACAGCTCTGTGATTGAGGCTCTGCTTCACCTCCCAGAAGGAGAGAAAATCAAAACACACAAACAGAACTGAACTACTGCTACTTAGAACAATAGTAGGTGTTTGTAACTGGATTACTGCTACTAAGAACACTAGTAGGTGTTTGCAAATTTGATTCTATTAATAAGTCATCAAGAAGAAAAACAAATATCATATATTAAAGCATATATTTGAAATCTAGAAAAAAATGTACTGATGAACCTATTTGAAGAAGAGGAATAGAGATACAGACTTGTGGACACGATGGGGTGGAGAAGAGAGGGTGGGACAAATTGAGAGAGTGGCCATATATATACTAACGTGTAAAACAGATAGGTAGTGGGAAGCTGCTGTATAGCACAGAGATCTCAGCTTGGTGATCTGTGATGACCTATAGGGGTAAAACAGGTGTGGGGTGGTTGGGAGGGAGACACTAGAGGGAAGGGATATATGTGTACATATAGCTGACTCACACTGTTGCACAGCAGAAAACAACACAACATCATAAAAATGATTTTACCTCAATTTAAAAAAAAATAAGAAAAGAAAAATCTAAAATAGTTGCCACTGGGAAAAAATAAAAATTTAAACTTCATTCAATAACCTTTTGATGTCGATTATAGACATTGGTCAAATTCATTGAAATAGATGCTCAGTGGGGTACACCTCAGTTCTCAGGTAAGTGGATTCATTCATTCTCCTATGAATCCAGATAAATGAACGAGTAACAGCGATAGGAATGAACAGACATGACTTGCTGTTGTATTGTAATTTACCTCGAATGAAGTGCTCTTTACAGTCATCTTCTCATTTACTATTCAGCTCAACACTGTAAGGGAGAAATGATAATTATTAGTATCAACTCATTTCTCTAAATGAGGAAACCAGTAAACTCAGTGTGGTTAAGTAGTCTGCCCAAGATAGTAGAGTTCATAAGTGCCAGGCTATACAAACCCAGAGCTTCTGACTCTACGCCCAGCACTTTTCCCACCCTCTGCTCCTCTCTCATTCTTATAAATAACTATAACACTAAGAGGTCCAAAGGAACTTCCTTCTGGTTCTCAGGCCCATGATAAATGCCATTTGCCCTGGGGAGGAAAATAAAGTCCATGCTTTTTGCTGGCCTATGTGCTAAGTCATTGGCGCCCAGAAATAACCTCTTGGAGACTATGGGCCTTGTGTTTACCACAAAGCAGTGGGTAAATAACTAGTTGGTGTTTTAGTGTTTTGTGGTCATTTAATCTGTTGTGTTCCTTCCCAAGACTCTGAAGGTTTCCTTTTTCAGTTAATTTTTATTTACGTTTCTGAGGTCTGTGTTGTTTGGGGTTTGGTTCATTGGATATTTTTCTTGGAATGTGTTGCCATTGGCTTCGGGATGTTCCTGCTCTGCTATTTCATGGAATTTTCCCCGAGTGTGGATTGCTGTGTATTTCTTCAGGGCAGTGAGCCAAGGTAGTGCTGGTATGTAATCTGTTTCTCTGGCCAGAGGACTTCTTGTCACCTATCCACATGGTGCTTGATTGTATTTCTCTGCTGATAATTCTCCTCCCCTCTGTCAATGTGCCACGACCTCGGAGTCCAGCCATCTTGTGTGTTGTGCATTATTGGCTTTGGATGAGACAAGCCCACTTGCTTCTGATACAGATTGTGTCAACTGATTCTCCTAGTTTGTCCTATTAGCCCAGAGTTGAAGAAGGAGATACACTCCAAATGTTATGAGAAGAATGGAGAAGGCTCATAGGGTTAATCTTACAGACAAAGCCAGCATGTGATTGAAAACATCCAGCCCTTTGCAAAGCTCTGTGCCCCAGTAGGAGATAGATCCATGAATGCCAGTTGCATCACAAGCACCACAGGCTCCCATGACCCTCAGCAAGTCTTTTTTCCTTTGTCTTTGACAAGTCCATAAATGATGTGCCAGAGAAAAATAAGAATTTGTTCCATATCAGAAAGTTTTGTCCTTTAGGTATTTTCTTTGTGGGTAGAAAAAAAAAAAAAAATGAGAAAGGTCAAGTAGTGTTTTGTCATTAAAATGGTATGTTTCTCTCAAGGCTTTCAGCCTAATTAAGATGCAAAGCATGCATTGAGACAGAAAGTTGTCCTGGATAAATCCTTTCTTCTGCTGTTTTATTTATTGTACTTCACTCCATTGTTTTGTTTATGTGCTCTTTACCCCTATTCTTTTCACAAAGACTTTGGGAGAGCTTACAAAAACATGTCAATACACAATTAAATATTTCTAAATCATTAGAAGAAGCAGAGTGAATGGATAACATTAAAGACATGCATAAGACTGGTGTTTAGAACTTTATGGCAAATACCATAGTAAAACTGTTAAAAACAATTTACAAAAATGACTCCCAAAGCCTAGCATTTATCACTTAAATTGTGCAGTGGCTCACAAATCTGTTCTCTGAACTTAATTTAGTTTTGGAGGTCTGGGAGGACAACTTCAATCCCCATGACAACTTCAGGTACTCTGGCACACCTCTGAAGGCCAATACTGTTTTCTTATTTGCAAAGATATAAAATGAAAACTACTATTTATGAGTTATCTAAAATATACTAAGCATTGTTTTAGTAACTTGACATTTAATAATCCACTGAATCCTCTCAGCCTTCTATGATACAGGAATTATTTCTTTTGGACAGAGGACATAACCAAAGCTGAGCAACTTGCCCAAGTTCACCCAACTATCAGGATAAAAGCAAAATCAATACAGGGATGTTTGAGCTCAAAGTCAGTGCTATTCTCATTTCATTTAATGATCCACCTGAATGACAAGTTAAAAAATTGCAGAATATGCTTTTCTCACTTGGTGGGTATTAAAATATCAAACAAAATTGGTTCATTGGAAGGTTGCCCTCAAGGTGTACGTTGACCAGGAAATAACTACAAGCTAAAAGAAGATTACAAGACTTCCCTGGTGGTCCAGTGGTTAAGAATCTGCCTGCCAATGCATGGCACATGGGTTCAATCCCTAGTCCGGGAAGATTCCACATGCCACAGAGGAACTAAGCTTGTGTGCCACAACTGTAGAGCCCATGATCCATAAGTACTGAGCTCACATGCCTAGAGCCTGTGTTCTACAATAAGATAAGCAACCACAAAGACAAGCCAGCATACCAAAACAGAGGAAGCCAGCACACAGCACCAAAGACCTAGCATAGCCAAAAATAAATAAATAAACTAATTTTAAAAGTGTATTTTAAAAGATTACAAGGTCTGGTGGTTAAGGTCAACAAAAGGAGTACCTATGATTATCTACGGGCACTGCCACTGTCATGCAAATGACCTCCTACAAAATCAGAAAGAACATATCTCAAAAGCCCCTCCAAACTATAGGCTATAACAAAATAGAAAGAGTAAGAAGCTATGGTTTTAATGGGCTTCCCAGGTGTCTCAGTGGTAAAGAATCAGCCTGACAATACAGGAGACGTGGATTCTATCCCTGGGTCAGGAAGATCCCCTGGAGAAGGAAATGGCAATCCACTCCAGTATTCTTGTTTGGGAGATTCCATTGACAGAGGAGCCTGGTGGGCTATAGTATATGAAGGTCACAAAAGTGTTAGACACAGCCTAGCAGCTAATTAACAAAAATGTGGTCTTGATATAGAGGGAGTAGTCCCACTAATCAGAGAGAGAATGGCCACTGGTGTGTGTTGGGTTGCAAAAGTCATTTTCAAGAACAAAAGAAACAAGAAAAATAGCACTGTCATTTGTGATAATAGCTGCCACTTACTGAGTGCCCATTAGGTGCCAGATACCCTCTGTATGTTTTATAACTAATCTTCATGATGGGTCTCTCTGGGCACTGTTGATTCCTGTCTGCTTTCTTTTTATCAAATGAAGAAACAGAGGCGTAGAGAAGTTTTATAGATGACTGTGGCAAGATCACTAATAAGGTGCAGAGCTAAGGTCTCAAACATAAGCCTGTCTAGCTTGAAACTCACACACCCTCTACTGTGCTTTGCTGCTGCTTTATACCAGTCAGGTCAACCTAAAAGACTAAGGCAAACTGAATAACACTGATGCCGCATATCAGATTTTGAAGAGCTGCAGGTGTGGCTGAATCTTCTAGGCATCAGAGATGTTTACAGTAGCATTAAACATTGATGGCCTCTGGGGTGGACATACCCTCCAGTCCACAGCCAGAGAAAGGAAAGAGCCTTGAACAGGGACAGCTGAGAACTTCGAGTTTCTTAGAAAGGGAGGGGAAGATATTGCCCACTTTCCTAATTTAGTGGCTCTTTATTAAGCTTCAGTTCAGTTCAGTTCAGTCATGTCTGACTCTTTGTGACCCCATGAATTGCAGCACACCAGGCCTCCCTGTCCATCACCAACTCCCAGAGTTCACTTAAACTCACATCCATTGAGTTGGTGATGCCATCCAGCCATCTCATCCTCTGTCGTCCCCTTCTCCTCCTGCCCCCAATCCCTCCCAGCATCAGAGTCTTTTCCAGTGAGTCAACTCTTCACATGAGGTGGCCAGAGTACTGGAGTTTCAGCTTTAGCATCATTCTTTCCAAAGAATAGACTGGTTGGATCTCCTTGCAGTCCAAGGGACTCTCAAGAGTCTTCTCCAACACCACAGTTCAAAAGCATCAATTCTATAGCGCTCAGCTTTCTTCATAGTTCAACTCTTATATCCATACATGACCACTGGAAAAACCATAGCCTTGACTAGACGGACCTTTGTTGGCAAAGTAATATCTCTGCTTTTGAATATGCTATCTAGGTTGGTCATAACTTTTCTTCCAAGGAGTAAGCGTCTTTTAATTTCATGGCTGCAATCACCATCTGTGGTGATTTTGGAGCCCCCCAAAATAAAGTTTGACTGCCAGAGTCCAGCTCCAGCAGCCAGGGATTCAACCTGAAGGGGTGAGCGGTGTCGGCGAGAAACTGGGGCAGCCTCTCATTTTTCTTGGACTGCCTGTTTATTTCAAGCTTATGATTCTCTTTTATACTTTTACAAAAGCATTAGGTCTAGGTGTGATGCAGGATACAGGATGCTTGGGGCTGGTGCACTGGGATGACCCAGAGAGATGGTATGGGGAGGGAGGTGGGAGGGGGGTTCAAGATTGGGAACACGTGTACAGCCGTGGTGGATTCATGTTGATGTATGGCAAAACCAATACAGCATTGTAAAGTAAAATAATAATTAAAAAAGCATTATGTCAGAGGTTCGATATTTTTAGTTCCCATAGACCCAGATTTATTTTTCTCCAAAAATCATTGTTGCCCCTCAAAAGAAGTTCCTTCCTCAGCAATTCTCTTATCTACTTTTTCTCACGTGTCCTTGTGAATATACTGTAACTCATGCTAATGTCTGGGCTGCATACCACATTCCTCAGTTTAATTCTTATCTTTCTAAGTCCTGTTTGCCCCTAGTATACTAAGCTCACTATTTCTTAGAAAGAGCTTCTAGCTAATAATATCTCTAAAGTCCCTAATTTCTATAAGCTATAGTAGAATATGCTAACATTACAGAAATCCTTAAATCTTTATCCTCTAACTATTTTAATTATTCCTAAGCCCTAAAGTCAGCAAACGCCTTTGCCATAAACACTTTTCTCACAAATGGGCTTCAGATAGCAATCCCTCCCATGGCCTCAAGCTGCAGCCCATGTGCTCACCCTGGAACAGTCTTTTGTAAAAGTCCTTGAACAAATGTCAATGATTAACTTTATGAATTATTCTTTGAGCACAGCTGCAGAAGGCTTTATGCCTTCTCATGCTCCTCTCAAAAAAAAAAAAAATAAGCACCTTAAAATTCTCTTCAGTCAACTCAGCCGAGGAAAGGAAAAAACAAGTCAGAATCACAAAGCCTAACTCCTTCATTCCGGATCCGTGCCTATGGAACAAAGGGAGGGGGTTTAGGGCTGTGCCTCCATTTTGTCAGTAATGCCTAATGCAGCTGCCAACATCTGACACTGTTTCCACTGTTTCCCCATCTATTTCCCATGAAGTGATGGGACCAGATGCCATGATCTTAGTTTTCTGAATGTTGAGCTTTAAGCCAGCTTTTTCACTCTCCTCTTTCACTTTCATCAAGAGGCTTTTTAGTTCCTCTTCACTTTCTGCCATAATGACGGTGTCATCTGCATATCTGAGGTGACTGATATTTCTCCCGGCAATCTTGATTCCAGCTTGTTCTTCTTCCAGCCCAGTGTTTCTCATGATGTACTCTGCATAGAAGTTAAATGGGCATGGTGACAATATACAGCCTTGACATATTCCTTTTCCTATTTGGAACCAGTCTGTTGTTCCATGTCCAGTTCTAACTGATGTTTCCTGACTTGCATGTAAGTTTCTCAAGAGTCAGGTCAAGTGGTTTGATATTCCCATCTCTTTCAGAATGTTCCAGTTTATTGTGATCCACACAGTCAAAGGCTTTGGCATAGTCAATAAAGCAGAAATACATGTTTTTCTGGAACTCTCTTGCTTTTTCCATGATCCAGTGGATGTTGGCAATTTGATCTCTGGTTCCTCTGCCTTTTCTAAAACCAGCTGAACATCCAGAAGCTCATGGTTCACATATTGCTGAAGCCTGGCTTGGAGAATTTTGAGCATTACTTTACTAGCATGTGAGATGACTGCAATTGTGCGGTAGTTTGAGCATTCTTTGGCATTGCCTTTCTTTGGGATTGGAATGAAAACTGAGGCACAAATAATTGGGGCACAAATAATTTTACCAAGCTATCTACAATACAATTAAAAGTGTACAGTGGAAAATCTCCCTTTCTATTGGTCTGTCTAGACTGAAATAACAAAATACTATGGGGTTGAGTGGCTTAAACAACAGACGTTTATTTTCTCAGTTAGTTCTGGACTTCCCAGTCAAGGTGCTGGCAAATTCAGTTCCTGATGAGAGTAGTCTTGCAGCTTGTAGATTGCTGCCTTCTAACTATATCCTCACATGGTCTTTCTTTGATGCCTGTGTGGACAGTGAACTCTCTGATGTGTCTTCCTATAAGGACATTAATCCTATTGGATCAGGACCTTTGCTTCATGACTGCATTTAACCTTGATCTTTTCCTTAGAGGTCTCAATTCCAGATAAAGCCACACTGTTGGTTAGGACATCAAACTATTAACTTTGGGGGAATACAAGTATTCATCCCATTATACCCTCCTACTCTAGACTATCAGTCA
This sequence comes from Oryx dammah, assembly GCF_014754425.2. Classification (NCBI taxonomy): domain Eukaryota; kingdom Metazoa; phylum Chordata; class Mammalia; order Artiodactyla; family Bovidae; genus Oryx; species Oryx dammah. Next base: position 88,080,926 of record NW_024070212.1, on the reverse strand, counting down.
GCCCATTTCCTTCTCCAAAGACAATCAATGTCACCAGTGTCTGAGTATTCTGTCAAAAACATTTTGTGTATAATATACTTATTCAAATAAAGTGAAACTAAGCACTATGTTTGATGATTATTCCTCCTGTAAGTAAACTGTCCCATGTCTACATGTATACCTTTTGCTTCATTCTTTCTCATGATTTCATAGTATACCATTAAATTACCATATTTAAATTAATCAGTACCATACTTATACATTGGAGGAGGACATGGCAACCTATTCCATTATTCTTGCCTGGAGAATCCCCGTGGACAGTGGAGCCTGGTGGCTACAGTCCTGGGATCACAGAGAGTTGGACTCAACTGAGCAACTAAGCACAGCACTTATACATACTAAGTGTGTATTTAGTCTTTGGCTATTACAAACAATGCTTTAGGGAACATCATTTTTCAAATATGTTTGTACATATGTTAATAAGGTTAAATATCTAGAAGTGAGAAGTATAGGTTAAAGTGTATGTGCTTTTCAAAATGAAAAGATATTGACAAATTGCTCTCCAAAAAGATTCCTGCAATTTACATTTTAACATTTAAGCATAATTAGAACTTTCAGATGTACAAGCTGGTTTTAGAAAAGGCAAAGGAACCAGAGATCAAATTGCCAACATTTGTTGGATCATAGAGAAAGCAAGGGAACTCCAGAAAACCATCTACTTCTGCTTTATTATCTACACTAAAGCCTTTGACTTGGTGGATCACACCATGCTGTGGAAAATTCTTAAAGAGATGAGGGTACTGGACCACCTTATTTCCTGAGAAACCTGTATTTGGGTCAAGAAGCAACAATTAGAATTGGACATGGAACAAGGGACTGGTTCCAAATTAGGAAAAGAGTACATCAAGGCTATATATTGTCACTCTACTTATTTAACTTATATGCAGAGTACCTCATGCAAAATGCCAAGCTGGTTGAATCACAAGATGGAATCAAGAATGCTGGGAGGAATATCAACAACCTCAGATATGCAGATGATATCACTCTAATGGCAGAATGTGAAGAGGAACTAAATAGACTCTTGATAAGGGTGAAAGAGGAGTAAAAAGCTGGCTTGAAATTCAAAATTCAAAAACTTAAATCATGACATCCAGTCCCATCATTTCTTGGCATACAGAAGGGGAAATAATGGAAGCAAAGACAGATTTTATTTTCTTGGTCTCCAAAACCGCTATGGACAACAACCACAGCCATGAAATTAAAAGACACTTGCTCCTTGGAAGGAAAGCTATGATATACCTAGACAGTGTATTAAAAAGCAGAGACATCCCTTTGCCAACAAAGGTCTGTATAGTCAAAGCTATAGTCTTTACAGTAGTCATGTACAGATGTGAAAGTTGGACAATTAAGAAGGCTGAGCACCAAACAATTGATGCTTTTGAATTCGGGTGCTGGAGAAGATTCTTGAGAGTCCCTTGGACTACAAGGAGATCAAACCAGTCAATCCTAAAGGAAAATAGCCCTGAATATTCATCAGAAGGACTGATGCTGAAACTGAAGCTCCAGTACTTTGGCCACCTGATGTGAAGAACCAACTCATTGGAAAGACCCTGAAACTGAGAAAGAGTAAAAGCAATAAGAGAAGGTAGCAGATGGTTAGCTAGCATCACCAAGTCAATGGACATGAATTTGAGTGAACTCCAGGAGATAGTGGAGGACAGAGGAGCCTGGCATGCTGCAGTCCATTGGGTCACAAAGAGTCAGACAATTTAGCAATGGAACAATAACAAATAACAGTATGGATAAGAACTCCAGAATAAGTTTGTGAATATTAATTCAATAACCCTTATTATGAATCATCTAATGAGGAGGAAGATAAAGATGGAAATATCTTTTTCACCCTCCTGACTACACATTTTTTATTCACTTCCTCAAAGATTCAGTTCTGTTCAGTTGCTCAGTCGTGTCCAACTCTTTGCAACCCCATAAATCACAGCACGCCAGGCCTCCCTGTCCATCACCATCTCCCGGAGTTCACTCAGACTCACGTCCATCGAGTCGGTGATGCCATCCAGCCATCTCATCCTCTGTCATCCCCTTCTCCTCCTGCCCCCAATCCCTCCCAGCATCAGAGTCTTTTTCAATGAGTCAACTCTTCGCATGAGGTGGCCAAAGTACTGGAGTTTCAGCTTTAGCATCATTCCTTCCAAAGAACATCCAGGGCTGATGATCTCCTTTAGAATGGACTGGTTGGATCTCCTTGCAGTCCAAGGGACTCTCAAGAGTCTTCTCCAATACCACAGTTCAAAAGCATCAATTCTTCAGCGCTCAGCCTTCTTCACAGTCCAGCTCTCACATCCATACATGACCACTGGAAAGACCATAGCCTTGACTAGATGGACCTTAGTTGACAAAGTAATGTCCCTGCTTTTGAATATGCTATCTAGGTTGGTCATGACATTTCTTCCAAGGAGTAAGCGTCTTTTAATTTCATGGCTGCAGTCACCATCTGCAGTGATTTTGGAGCCCCCCAAAATAAAGTCTGACACTGTTTCCACTGTTTCCCATCTATTTGCCATGAAGTATGGGACCAGATGCCATGATCTTCGTTTTCTGAATGTTGAGCTTTAAGCCAACTTTTTCACTCTCCTCTTTCACTTTCATCAAGAGGCTTTTTAGTTCCTCTTCACTTTCTGCCATAAGGGTGGTGTCATCTGCATATCTGAGGTGATTGCTATTTCTACCAGCAGTCTTAATTCCAGCTTGTGTTTCTTCCAGTAGCAAAATATTAATCTGGTCTTATCACTCGCTATTTCTTAGCACCCACAGGCTGAGATCCTAGCTGGCACCAGGATACAGCAGAACAGGTTGGTTTCTGGTCAATCTTCCATGTCATCTCTGACAACCTACTTCCTCCCACAGTTTGTAGCTTTCAGTCAGATCAAGTCACTAACCTTAGAAATCCTTATGGTCTCCAGACCTCTCACACTACTGAGCCTCACAAGGACCATCTATCCTCTATATCTTTCCATATCTGTCTTCGCTGTTAATCTCCTTTCTCACTCATTCTACAATCTCTCAAATGTCATTTTTTCTGCCAAGACTCAAACTTTCTCCCATGTGGCCTTAGAAATTCTGTCTTCTATGAAACTACTCAAATCATGTGCATCCACATCATAAAACCTTATGGCTATAATTTGTATGTGTTTCTCTGACTTTTCACTGGATAATAGCACATAGATGGTTGCTAAGTAGATGGTTAAAAAAAATTATTTTTTTTTATTTTAATTTTTTTAATTTTTAATTTTGTTTGTATTGGTGTAGCTGACTAACAATGTTGTGATTGTTTTAGGTGAATATCTTATTTTTAATCAAATCATTTAATCTTTGGAACAACGCTTTGACATAGATACTCTTACTATTCTTATTTTATGGATGAGGAAAATGAGACATAACTCATAAAGTAACTTGCTCAGTCACAGTAAAAGTAAGAGGCAGAGCTGGGACTGATCCCTAAATGTAGTGGTTCTAGAATCTTTACTATATAGAAATTCTCATCAGACATGTCTGACCTCCCAAGTCTCCTCTTTTTACTCTTTTCCCAGAGTATATTCTTCTTGTCCTCTTCTACCTAGTCTTCCAATCTCCAATCTCACTATAACTCAGCTTCTTCCTCCTCATAAACTATACCGACATGCTTCTAAATATGGAGATTAGTTCAACCTTCTCTTGGATCTAGCCTCAAAATCCTCTTTTTACAACTATCAGAGTACTCAGCATACAGAGGGTTCCATTGGCCACTAGGGCCCACCCATCATAGGAAAGCATAGAGGGTTATAAACAATTTTAAGATTAATAAGGCATCTGCTTCAAGTTGAGTTTGGACTTTTCCAGTGGCTCAGTGGGTAAAGAATCACCTGCAATGCAGGAGACTCAGGTTCAATCCCTGGGTTGGGAAGATCCTCTGGTGAAGGAAATGGCAACCTACTTCAGTATTCTTGCCTGGAGAATCCCATGGACAAAGGAGCCTGGTGGACTATACAGTCCAGGGGATCAAAAAGAATCAGACACAACTGAATGACTAACACTTCAAGTTGAATTTCAGTTCAGTTAAGTCACTCAGTCATGAAACCAGATTCTTACTTGAAACTTAGCACTCACAATTTTATTTAAGAGTTCTTTGAGGTTAGTGTTTGTGGAAGAGCAGGGAGAGGAAAGACAGGGTGGGACAGAGTGAGAAGTTGAGCTATGATACATTCTTAACAAGGCCTCAACTGACCCCAAGAAGAGTTTTGGAGTTGAGATGCCTTTCAGAGCTACACCATGTTGGGGTGAGTTGGCAAGACCGTTGATTAATTTTTAGAAGTGGGTCATCTCTTGAGAGAAGGAGTGACATTGAGCAAAGCAGTTTTCTTTTGCCAAGGACTGACACCAAGGGCTATCATTGGTAGTACTTTCTGCAGCTGGGGAAGTAAGTCCATTCCTGAGGGAAGATCTACATGGCACATGGTAGCATCCACCCAATGTCTCGTTCTTTAAATGCCTAACATCATAACGCTCTAACCACTGTAGCTTCATTTTCAGATGGGACAATTAATGTAAAGGTAACATGGAAGAGATCACATAGACAGTAGCAACTGAGCTGGTATTAGAACCCAGGCTTGGCTGAGTGCAAAACCCAAGTTCCTTCTCTATATTAAGCTAACCATCTTGGGCACATTATAAATTGTATGACAGCATGTATGTGGTAATCTTTTGAAGACTAGAAATACACACTCATAGCACTGAACTCCTTCCAGAACTGCACTCTCCCATCATTCCCCAAACAAGCAATTCCCTCTGAGCCCACACACCCACTTGCTCTCATTTTCCACATATTTACTTGGATGTAGTCACCAATGACATATTAGGCAGATGTCATTTGGAAAAGGAGGTGTGATCGTTGTCAAAGTAAAGTGAGAGCTGCCTTCGAACTATGCTTGATGTCTAGTCCACAGCGGAGAAGAGCTTATCTATTAAAATAAAAAATATTAGCAATGTCTCCAAAAATGTGGTCCATGGATCCTGAGAATACTCAGGATTTTTTCAGGGAATCTGTAAAAGAAAAAAACATTTTCATAATAATAGAAGTTTTTGTTGTTTTTTTTTCACAGTGCCTACACAGTGTTAACTGACAGTACAAAAGCTCTGGTGAGTAAAACCACTAATGCTTTAATAGAGGTCAAGATAATGGTACAAAATTCTATTAGTAGTTGTAATCTTTAATAACACAGTCAGTTTAAAAGCAATATAAAAGCTAATTTCACTTAAAAGTCTTCTTGAAGAAGCAGTAAAAGCTATTTGTATTACTTGTAAGAGGGATTAACTGAAAAACTACGGTTATTCAGACTTGGGAATATGTCAGAAATATTCTCAAAAATGAATGAAGAGAGCCCACTACTTCAAAGAAAATAACTCGTGATGTTTGTTGCCAATGATTAAACGTAAGTTTTCAAGCAAAAACTTGAATTTTTGAAAACTTTTGTTTGTTATCATGCTGCTACTGCTAAGTAGCTTCAGTCGTGTCCGACTCTGTGTGACCCCATAGAAGGCAGCCCACCAGGCTCCCCCATCCCTGGGATTCTCCAGGCAAGAACACTGGAGTGGGTTGCCATTTCCTTCTCCAAATGCCATCATGAGCAATATCCTAATATAGATTTTCTGATGAGGTTGGTGGTTATAATAGGTATGTGATTTTTTAAATTTTGTATAAGGAAGTGAGTCAACATTTTGAAAATCTACATAATTTAGAAAATTGGTATTTTCCATACAACCAATACATGGTGTTACAAAATTGTGTTTGGGCAAAACAATCCATTCAAAAAATAGGCCAATGTATTTCAGTGTAGTAAAATATGTGGTTCATTGATATGTTTTCAAATTTCACATTGCAACTACACTTGAAAAAATTAACACTTGTCAAGTTTTGGTGTGGTATCAAAGAAAACTATCCATGATTATCTGAAAAGGTTATTAAAATCAATCCTACACCCAACCATGTATGTGGATTTTCTTCATAACTTCAACAAAACAAATATTGCAGTTTCTGACTGCAGAGCAGTTATGAGAATCCAGCTATCTTCTATTAAGGGAGACATTAAAGAGAGTTGCAAAAGTAAGAAATATGTCAGACTTTTCACTATTTTTATTTTAGAAAATATATTTGTCATTAAAATGTAATGGATTTATCACTGTTATTTTAAAATAAATTAACAAATATTCTTTATAATTTCACAGATTTAATTTGTACTAGTAATAGATATATCCCACCCAAATAAAAGTGGTTTAGTTTCCTCAATTGGAGAAGGCAATGGCACCCCACTCCAGTACTCTTGCCTGGAAAATCCCATGGATGGAGGAGCCTGGTAGGCTTCAGTCCATGGGATCGCTAAGAGTCGGACACGACTGACCGAGTTCACTTTCACTTTTCACTTTCCTGCATTGGAGAAGGAAACGGCAACCCACTCCAGTGTTCTTGCCTGGAGAATCCCAGGGACGGGGGAGCCTGGTGGGCTGCCGTATATAGCGTCGCACAGAGTTGGACACGACTGAAGTGACTTAGCAGCAGCAGGTTCCTCAATGACTTTCAAGAGTGTATTGGGTTCTTGAGACCAAAATGTTTGAGAACTAGTCCAGGATCAATATTGACTAGTTTAGTCAATATTGAGAAAATGGATGTAGGATTTTTCCAAATGAATTTTTTAGCTAAAAATAATTAATGAATAAGAATAATTTTGTGCACCCGTGGCAGATTCATGTTGAAGTATGGCAAAACCAATACAATATTGTAAAATAATTAGCCTCCAATTAAAATAAATAAATTTATATTTAAAAATGTTTAAAAAGCATAATTTTTTAAATGACTGAATGAAGAAAGGGAAAAGGAATTAAATATTTGAATAACTGTGCTTCCCTGGTGGCCCAGTGGTAAAGAATCCACCTGCCAATGCAAGAGATATGGATTTGATCCCTGGGTCTGGAAATTCCCCTGGAGAAGGAAATGGCAACCCACTACAGTATTCTTGCCTGGAGAATCCATTGGACAGAGCAGCCTGGTGGGCTACAGTCTATGGTGTCACAAAAGAGTTGGACATGACTAAGCGATTAAATAACAATTTGAAGAACTATGTGCAGAAAGTGTTGCCTGAAATGGTGTAGATATATAAACCTAGAATATGAAAATAAGAGAATTGGAGAATCAGAGAGGCAGAAGATTATTTGCACAGCATCTACAATATGACAGGCCTCTAAAAGTCTAGGGATCCCAGATTGCCTAGAGCATGAGTCTTAGGAGTTTATAAAAGGGAGGTAACACCCCCTGTGTTTCTACAGGTTGATCCACACATTACTTAGCTCACATCAGGCACCCTGTTGTTGTTCAGTCACTCAGTCATGTCTGATTCTGTGTGACCCCATGTACCACAGCAAGCCAAGCTTCCCTGTCCTTCACCATCTCCCGGAGCTTGTTCAAACTCATGTCCATTGAGTTGGTGATGCCATCCAAAGATCTCATCTGCTGTCATCCCCTTCTCCACCTACCTTCAATCTTTCCCAGCATGTGGGTCTTTTCCAATAAGTCAGCTCTTCTCATCATGTAGGAAAGTACTGGAGTTTCAGCTTCAGCATCAGCCCTTCCAATGAATATTCAGGGTTGATTTCCTTTAGGATTGACTGTTTTGATATCCTAGCTGTCGAAGGGACTCTCTCAAGAGTTTTCTCCAACACCACAGTTCAAAAGCATCAATTCTTCAGCGTTCAGCTTTCTTTATGGTCCAAATCTCACATGCATGCATGACTATTAGAAAAACCATAGCTTTGACTAGATAAATATTTGTCAGAAAAGTAACGTCTCTGCTTTTTGATATGCTATCTAGCTTAGTCATAGCTTCTCTTCCAAGGAGCAAGCATCTTTTAATTTAACGGCTACAGTCACCATCTGCAGTGATTTTGGAGCCCAAGAAAATAAAGTCTGTCACTGTTTCCATTGTTTCCCCATTTATTTCCCATGAAGTATGGGACCAGATGCCATGACCTTCTTTTTTTGAAAGTTGAGTTTTAAGTCAGCTTTTCACTCTCTTCTTTCACTTTCATCAAAAGTCTCTTTAGTTCCTCTTTGCTTTCTGCCATAAGGGTGGTGTCATCTGCACATCTAAGGTTGTTGATATTTCTCCCAGCAATCCTGATTCCAGCCTGTGCTTCATCCAACCTGGCATTACGCATGATGTACTCTGCATATAAGTTAAATAAGCAGGGTGACAATATATAGCCTTAACATACTCCTTCCCCAATTTGGAACCAGTCCGTTGTTCCAAATCCAGTTCTAACTGTTGCTTCTTGACCTGCAGACAGGTTTTTCAGGAGGCAGATAAGGTAGCTTGTTATTCACATCTCTTTAAGAATTTTCCACAGTTTGTGGTGATCCACACAGTCAAATGCTTTTGTGTAATCAATGAAGCAGAAGTAGATGTTTTTCTGGAACTCTTTTGTTTTTTCAATGATCCAACGGATGTTGGCAATTTGATCTCTGGTTCTTCTACCTTTTCTAATCCAGCTTGAACATCTGGAAGTTCTCGGTTCACCTACTGTTGAAGCCTGCCTTGGAGAATATTGAATATTACTTTGATAGCATGTGAAATGAGTGCAATTTTGAGGGAGTTTGAACATTCTTTGGCATTGCCTTCTTTGGAACTGGAATGAAAACTGACGTTTTCCAGTCCTGTGGTCACTGCTGACTTTTTCAAATTTGCTGGCATATTGAGTGCAGCACTTTCACAGCATCATCTTTTAGGTTTTGAAATACCTCAGCTGGAATTCCATCACCTCCACTAGCTTTGTTAACAGTGATGCTTCCTGAGGCCCACTTGACTTCACACTCCATGATGTCTGGTTCTAGGTGACTAATCACACCATTGTGGTTATCTTGATGGATCATTAAGATCTTTTCTGTACAGTTCTTTTGTATATTCTGGCCACCTCTTCTTAATATCTTCTACTTCTGTTAGGTCCATGCCATTTCTGTCCTTTATTGAGCCCATCTTTGCATGAAATATTCCTTTGGTATCTGTAATTTTTTGCAGAGATCTCTAGTCTTTCCCTTCTATTGTTTTCCTCTTTTTCTTTGCATTGATCACTGAGGAAGGCTTTCTTATCTCTCCTTGCCATTCTTTGGAATCCTGCATTCAGATGGGTATATCTCAGCTATTTTTAAGGCCTCCTCAGACAACCATTTTGCCTTTTTGCAGTTCTTTTTCTTGGGGATGGTTTTGGTCACTGCCTCCTGTACAGTGTTACAAACCTCCATCCATAGTTCTTCAGGCACTTTTCTATCATATCTAACCCCTTGAATCTATTTGTCACTTCCACTGTATAATCATAAGGGATTTGATTTAGGTCATACTTGAATGTCCTAGTGGTTTTCCCTACTTTCTTCAATTTAAGTCTGAAGTTAGCAATAAGGAATTCATGATCTGAGCCACAGTCAACTCCCAATTTTGTTTTTGTTTAGTAGAGCTTCTCCATCTTTGGCTGAAAAGAATATAATCAGTCTGACTTTAGTATTGACCATCTGGTGATGTCCATGTACACATGGACATCTCTTGTGTTGTTGGAAGAGGTTGTTTGCTATGACCAGTGTGTTCTCTTCACAAAACTCTTGTTAGCCTTTGCCCTGATTCATTTTGTACTCCGAGGCCAAACTTGTCTGTTACTCCAGGTATCTCTTCACTTCCTACTCTTTGCATTCCAGTCCCCTATGATAAAAAGGACATCTTCTTTTGGTGTTAGTTCTGGAAGTCTTATAAGTCTTCATAGACCTCTTCAACTTCTTCAGCATTAGTGCTTGGTACATTGACTTGGATTACTGTGATACTGATTGGTTTGCCTTGGAAACAAACAGAGATCATTCTGTCATTTTTGAGATTTCACCCAAGTACTGCATTTCGGACTCTTTTGTTTACTATGAGGTACCCTACACATGTTTAATGAATGAGTGAATAGTACTCTTCAATTCTGATTTTGCCTTTCTGCTAATCTTTCTGTTTTAGCTAGGTTGCAGAAGAATCAGTCACTTCACTCTATTCACCTCCAAACTTCCTTCCCCAAGGAAAGATTTCTGTTTTAATTTGTCTTGGGATCTTCAATTCTCAGCCTTGGAAAGGACAGAACCCACCTGCAAATTTGCTTCTACTCCAGGGAGGTCTTGGTCTTTGGTTTTTGGTCCATATTTTTCACCTCTGTATCTGACTACACCAAGCATTACTTGAGAACAAATTACCTGACTTTTTCATCTCTGAATTTCCACCTTAGAGCGAATAAAGTTTATTTAATAAGGATAAAGAAAGAAAAGAAGTAACATTTTTAGTCCTAATAAACTTGCTATAACTGCTATCCACATGCTCCACTAAACAGCATTGACATCTTCTCTTTCCCACATGGGCAAGTTTGTCATGATTCCTATGTTTATATTACCAAACCTACTCTGATTCAGAGGAAAAAATAAGAAGTACTTCATAGGAAAAATAAAAAGGACTCTGTAGACAAACCCCAAGCACAAGAAGCTGCGGGTGAGAAAGATGCTGAGTGTGAGTCAGCTCCAGAACGCAAATGGATGTTGGATGTTAGATACTCTTACCAAACTCTTCCTCAATTTCCTCTTCCCCACTCCAGCTAGGATACATCCTTAGCTACATTAGCTGACAGAAACCAGGCACAGAAACTCAGGAACAGGAAGACACAGATGAATCTTGAACCAGGTCTTTCTAAAATGAAGGTAACTGTGAGGGGACTTCCAACTGCTGCTAAAATGATAGCTACAACCAGTTCTTCCAGTGGTTGGTTAAGCATTTTCTAAAACGTTGCTCTATTAATCATCTCCTCTTTGAGATAGGCAAGAGCCGGCGCGCTAAGCGAGGTGGAGAGGAGCTACCCCACGTCCGAGGTCAGGGGCAGCGGCCTAGAGTGCCAGGCTGCGACAGCGCAGGAACGGCCGAGTGGAGCTACCCTGTGTCCGAGGTCAGGGACGGCGGCCGGGAGGAGACACCCCACGTCCGAGGTCAGGGGCAGCTGGGAGAAGCCACCTCACACCCGAGGCCAGGGGCGGTGACCCTGAGGAGCCACCCTGAGCCCGAGGCCAAGGGCGGCAGCTGGGAGGAGACACCTAAGCCCGAGGCCAGGGCCGGCGGCTGGGAGGAGCATCCCAAGGAGCAGTAGCTATGTAGTGGCAGGAGGGCCTAGAGGAGCTATCCCAGGTTGAAGGTCAGGAATGGCTGCGGTAAGGAGATACCCCTCATCCAAGGTAAGGAGCAGCAGCTGTGCTTTGCTGGAGCAGCCATGAAGAGATACCCCATGCCCAAGGTAAGAGAAACCCAAGTAAGATGCTAGCTGTTGCAAGAGGGCATCAGAGGGCATCAGAGGGCAGACACACTGAAACCATACTCACAGAAAACTAGTCAATCTAATCACACTAGGACCACAGCCTTGTCTAACTCAATGAAACCAAGCAATGCCTGTGGGGCAACCCAAGAAGGGCAGGTTATGGTGAAGAGGTCTGACAGAGCTTGCTCCACTGGAGAAGGGAATGGCAAGCCACTTCAGTATTCTTGCCTTGAGAACCCCATGAACAGTATGAAAAGGCAAAATGATAGGATACCAAAAGAGGAACTCCCCAGGTCAGTAGGTGCCCAATATGCTACTGGAGATAGTGGAGGAATAACTCCAGAAAGAATGAAGGGATGGAGCCAAAGCAAAAACAATACCCAGCTGGGGATGTGACTGGTGATAGAAGCAAGGTCCGATGCTGTAAAGAGCAATATTGCATAGGAACCTGGAATGTCAGGTCCATGAATCAAGGCAAATTGGAAGTGGTCAAACAAGAGATGGCAAGGGTGAATGTTGACATTCTAGGAATCAGCTAACTAAAATGGACTGGAATGGGTGAATTTAACTCAGATGACCATCATATCTACTACTGTGGGCAGGAATCCCTCAGAAGAAATGGAGTAGCCATCATGGTCAACAGAAGAGTCCAAAATGCAGTACTTGGATGCAATCTCAAAAACCACAGAATGATTTCTGTTTGTCTCCAAGGCAAACCATTCAATATCACAGTTATCCAAGTCTATGCCCCAACCAGTAATGCTGAAGAAGCTGAAGTTGAACAGTTCTATGAAGACCTACAAGACCTTTTAGAACTAATACCCAAAAAAGATATCCTTTTCATTATAGGGGACTGGAATGCAAAAGTAGGAAGTCAAGAAACACCTGGAGTAATAGGCAAATTTGGCCTTGGAATGAGGAATGAAGCAGGGCAAAGACTAGTAGAGTCTTGCCAAGAAAATACACTGGTCATAGCAAACACCCTCTTCCAACAACACAAGAGAAGACTCTACACAGGGACATCACCAAATGGTCAACAAAAAAAATCAGATTGATTATATTCTTTGCTACCAAAGATGGAGAAGCTCTATACAGTCAACAAAAACAAGACCAAGAGCTGACTGTGGCTCAGATCATGAACTCCTTATTACCAAATTCAGACTCAAATTGAAGAAAATAGGGAAAACCACTAGACCATTCAGGTATGATGTAAGTCACATCCCTTATGATTATGCAGTGGAAGTGAGAAATAGATTTAAGGGCCTAGATCTGATAGATAGAGTGCCTGATGAACTATGGAATGAGGTTTGTGACATTCTACAGGAGACAGGGATCAAGACCATTCCCATGGAAAAGAAATGCAAAAAAGCAAAATGGCTGCCTGGGGAGGCCCTACAAATAGCTGTGAAAAGAAGAGAGGCGAAAAGCAAAGGAGAAAAGGAAAGATATAAACATGTGAATGCAGAGTTCCAAGAATAGCAAGAAGAGATAAGAAAGCCTTCTTCAGAGATCAATGCAAAGAAACAGTGGAAAACAACAGAATGAGAAAGACTAGAGATCTCTTCAAGAAAATTAGAGATACCAAGGGAACATTTCATGCAAGGATGGGCTGGATAAAGGACAGAAATGGTATGGACCTAACAGAAGCAGAAGATATTAAGAAGAGGTGGCAAGAATACACAGAAGAACTGTACAAAAAAGATCTTCACGACCCAGATAATCATGATGATGTGATCACTAATCTAGAGCCAGACATCTTGGAATGTGAAGTCAAGTAGGCCTTAGAAAGCATCACTATGAACAAAGCTAGTGGAGGTGATGGAATTCCAGTTGAGCTGTTTCAAATCCTGAAAGATGATGCTGTGAAAGTGCTGCACTCAATATGCCACCAAATTTGGAAAACTCAGCTGTGGCCACAGCACTGGAAAAGGTCAGTTTTCATTCCAATCCCAAAGAAAGGCAATGCCAAAGAATGCTCAAACTACCGCACAATTGCACTCATCTCACATGCTAGTAAAGTAATGCTCAAAATTCTCCAAGCCAGGCTTCAGCAATACATGAACTGTGAACTCCCTGATGTTCAAGCTGGTTTTAGAAAAGGCAGAGGAACCAGAGATCAAATTGCCAACATCTGCTGGATCATAGAAAAAGCAAGAGAAACACATCTATTTCTGCTTTATTGACTATACCAAAGCCTTTGACTGTGTGGATCACAATAAACTGTGGAAAATTCTGAAAGAGATAGGAATACCAGATCACCTAACCTGCCTCTTGAGAAATCTGTATACAGGTCCGGAAGCAACAGTTAGAACTGGACATGGAACAACAGACTGGTTCCAAATAGGAAAAGGAGTACATCAAGGCTGTATATTGTCACCCTGCTTGGACTGGAAGAAACACAAGCTGGAATCAAATCTATCAATCACTTCAGATATGCAGATGACACCACCCTTATGGCAGAAAGTGAAGAGGAGCTATAAAGCCTCTTGATGAAAGTGAAAGAGAGCGAAAAAGTTGGCTTAAAGCTCAACATTCAGAAAACGAAGATCATGGCATCTGATCCCATCACTTCATGGCAAATAGATGGGGAAACAGTGGAAACAGTGTCAGACTTTATTTTGGGGGGCTCCAAAATCACTGCAGATGGTGATTGCAGCCATGAAATTAAAAGACGCTTACTCCTTGGAAGAAAAGTTATGACCAACCTAGATAGTATATTCAAAAGCAGAGACATTACTTTGCCGAATAAGCTCCGGCTAGTCAAGACTATGGCTTTTCTTGTTGTCATGTATGGATGTGAGAGTTGGACTGTGAAGAAGGCTGAGCACCGAAGAATTGATGCTTTTGAACTGTGGTGTTGGAGAAGACTGTTGAGCGTCCCTTGGACTGCAAGGAGATCCAACAGTCCATTCTGAAGGAGATCAGCCCTGGGATTTCTTTGGAAGGAATGATGTTAAAGCTGAAACTCCAGTACTTTGGCCACCTCATGCGAAGAGTTGACTCATTGGAAAAGAGTTTGATGCTGGGAGGGACTGAGGGCAGGAGGAGAAGGGGACGACCGAGGATGAGATGGCTGGATGGCATCACTGACTCGATGGACGTGAGTCTGAGTGAACTCTGGGAGATGGTGATGAACAGGGAGGCCTGGCGTGCTGCGATTCATGGGGTCGCAAAGAGTCGGACACGACTGAGAAACTGAACTGAACTGAACTGAACTGAACTCTTTGAGATATAACATTTCCCTTCCTCCTTCAGCACAGAACCCTGATCAATCTCTTTTATCCAAAAGAAATAACATTGCTTTAAAAATACTATTGTGCTATGTGTATGCTCAGTTGCTTCAGTGGTATCCATCTCTTTGTGACCCTATGGACCATAGCCTGCCAGACTTCTCTGTCCATGGGAATTCTCCAGGCAAAAATACTTGAGTGGGTTGCCATGCCCTCCTCCAGAGGATCTTCCTGATCCGGGGATCAAACCTACCTCTCTTATATCATCTGCATTGGCAAGTGAGTTCTTTACCACTAGCACCAGCTGGAAACCCCCCAAAATACTAGGGCCAACAATAAAATCAAAGCAAAATTAAAACCTGCTCCTGAATCTTCCTTTATTCTATTTAATTTCTTTCCTTTCTTTCTCACTCAATTTTATAGAAGAGTAGTCTATACTTCCTGGCTCCATTTCTTCATTTAAACCCACCAATTTCTTGGTCTTCTTCATCTCTCTCCTAGAGTTGCCAATTTCACTGCACACATTCCCTGCATTTACTATATACAGTATCTTGGCAGCAGGTAACTCTCTTGGCCATTCCTTTCTTTCCATTCCCCTACTTTGACAGCACTTTTCCCTGTTCATTTATATATTTATTTCTATCTCTCTGATCACTCTTTCTCAGAGCTTCTCATTTTTTCCCTTACTCTCCCCTTAAATATTTGTGTTTCCTATATTTCATTCATTTCATTCTTGGTCAATTTACACCTTTCTCACTCCACACTTAAAAAATATTTTTGAGTAATTTCTATGTACCAAGCATTGTTGTATGTAGCTGGAAAATAGCAAGTAAATCCATTTCCATAATTTACTACATAACTTTGCTTCCAATTAGTGAAAACGTTTTATAACAAAGGAGGTATGACAGTGAGTTCCCACTCACAGAATTTGCTAACCTTATCATGTGCTCCATTAATCACATACAGGTGACTTGAGAAAATGACAGAATGGCCTAATAAAGGCTCTTCTTTGGTCCCAGCTGGGAGGCAACATTCTGTGGAGAAATTTTTGCTTTCCGAATCACTATCTTAGGTTCAGTAGGTTTGGAGTTCT
This sequence comes from Oryx dammah, assembly GCF_014754425.2. Taxonomy (NCBI): domain Eukaryota; kingdom Metazoa; phylum Chordata; class Mammalia; order Artiodactyla; family Bovidae; genus Oryx; species Oryx dammah. Next base: position 88,065,212 of record NW_024070212.1, on the reverse strand, counting down.
TCCTGTCCCAAAGGAGAAATACTTTCACCAGAGAATAAGTTCTATTACTGTTGAATAAGATGCTAAGACTACTAGTTCCCCACGTTTTCTGGGCTTCTCATGCTGCTGAGCCAATAGGCAAAGAAAGGTGCCATTGTCCCATCAGGGATATTTGATTCCAGTCACCAAAAAGAAATAGGGATGCAATCACACAATAGTGGTAAAGATGACTGTATAACCTAGGAGATTCATAGGGTCACTCCTTGTTCTCCAACAGTCCTGTTCAATGGAAAACTAGTTACAATATGATCTCCCAGTTCCACTTCTGGGCATATTAGGGAAAAAAAAAAAACCTCTAATTTGAAATTATACACACATCCCAGTCTCCTTAGCAACAATATTTACAATACCAAAGACATGAAAGCAATGTAAATGTCCATGGAGATATGAATGGATGATGAAGATGTGGTGTATATACACAACACACATAAAAGAGTAAAATTGTCCTTGGAATAACATGGATGAACCGAGAGATTATCATACTAAGTGAAGTAAATCATACAGAGAAAGGCAAATATTACGTGTTATCACTTATGTGTGGAATCTAAAAAAATGATACAAATAAACTTATTTACAAAATAGAAATAAATGCATAGGTATAGAAAACAAACTTATGATTACCAAAAGGAAAGGGGGGTGGGGGAAGGATAAATTAGGAATTTGGGATTAAAAGATATTCACCACTATACAGAAAATGATAAAAAAGGACCTACACAGGAAACTATATTCAATATCTTGTAGTAAGCCATAACTGAAAAGAGTCTGGAAAAGAATAAAATATATAGATGTGTATATGTATAACTAAATCACTTTGCTGTATACCTGAAACTAACACAACATTGTAAATAAACTATACTTCAATTAAAAATTTGGTTAAAAAGAAAAAACAAAAACATGATTTTCAAGGCCTTAGATTTCATAAAAATAAAGCTCTGGGTTACTTCAATAGGTAAAGAATGCCATCTGGCTGAGGGACAGGTAGTGAAAAATAGAAATACGAGTAGCAGTGGAGGAAAGCAGCTATAATTATCTACATAGGTCTAACAATCACTTATATGGAGGTTGAGGTTATATTAATAGCTATATGTTTTCTGTTTTATTTTTATTTTTTTCTTATCGATCCTTCATTTCTACCCATCTTTCGTTAATAACTTGGTGTTGGCTAGGGTTCTTTTAAGACTCAGATGGGAATATAGCCAAATCAAGATCCCCATGTATGTTATAGTATCTGATTTTTGTATCATTTTTGAAGACGGCAGTCATTTACCTGAACAAAGGAAAGAGGGGGAAGTTAAAGGGCAAAGGCAGTAGACAAGACCAATTATCTTCCAATTGGACATTTTTAATCACTCTCCACCATTTTCCAACCTCCTCTGTGCTCCTGGATTTGCCCTTTATGAACCCATCAATATGCTCCCAAGATCAATGGCTTCCTTGGGTTCAATTAAAGATCATCTTAGGCTGGCTGTGTCCCAGATTTTAAGGTCCTGTCAGGTGCCCTTTCCTGAGCTGATCCTCTCTCGATTTTTGTAACCACCTCCCCTCTTCCACCTTCCTAGCACAAGCCTGGAATCATTTCCTGTTGTTACTAGCCTCAGGGTACTTCACCTTTCCATGTCTCCCTAATCCATGACTATACCATATGAATAATCCTTTTTTTAGAAACTACCCTCAAATCAGCTAGTTTGAGAATGTCATCTGTTTCTAGCTTGGATGTTGACTGATACAAATAGCTGGTGCCCCTCGCATTGTAGAAGAATGGTTTTGATTGCCTGAGGGTCTTAAAATGACTGCTGTTACAGATTTACACCCCTGTGGAGGTCTCAGAGTTCTGGATGGAATGGCTCTTTCTTGGGGAGACTTAAGAAACAGTTTTTCTTTTTTTTTTTTTGGATGGAGATGTTAACAGGGCTTCCCACCCTTACCTCCCCCCAAAATCAAGAGCTCTGCCAGGCTGTACTAAATGGAAGTTTGGATTTATTTAAATTTGTTCTGACAGTGAATTCCATTGCTGCGGGCCATGGACTAGGTGGCTGTCACGTGGCTGAGGTCTGACAGTTAGCGGCTGTTCTTGGCTGGCTGAAAAGGGCATATATGAACAGCTGGCCACAGGATCAGGCTGCAGTGTAGCAAAAAGAGAAGGGTGTGCTCTTTTCTTAAAGTGCTAAGTACATTGCCAATAAAATAATTCTTCTCACTATAACAGAGAGAATTGAATCAAGAGCAAACTAAACCGTAAGAGAAAAATAGGTCTTAACTTGAAATAAAAACATGTCAAGAATCAAACTCATTTATTCCAACCCATCCATACACCCTTTGTGACTGCTCCATCATGATAAGGACCCAGTACACTATATTATTTGTAAGAAATTCATGGGCCTTCGTTGCCTCTTCCTCTACTCACCTCAAGTTCTGAGTGAGCCTGACATACTGGAACAATCTAGACAGACTGGATTCAGATTGCAGATCCCATGCTTTAGAGAGTCATGATTGTGGACAGTGTGTTTCATTCCTTAGTTTCAATTTCTTCACCTGTAAAGTGGAAATAATGATATCCAATAACCTTTGATTAGAGATGTGAGAATAAGTAATATGTTGAATAAGTGTGATTTGTAGAATACTTAAAACATAACTCTGTTTTCCATTATCATTTTAAAATATTTTAAGTGGAAATAATCTCTCATTTTCCTAGATTTTAAAAATGTATAAATCCCACAGCTTTCTCCTTATTCTTTCTCTTAGTCTTAGGTACTAGAAAGTCCCACAGTATTCTAAGGAACAGAACATGGTTTCTGTTTATCAGATGAACAGAGACATCAAATGAAGGGAAGAAACAAAAATAAATAGGCCTATGGAAGAAAAAAAGGCATATTTGAGAATTATATAATAATATACAAGATTAAAGAGCCTATGTACAAATTAATAGAATAAGAAAATAATGTTTAAATGTGACTGCTAATAAGATCAATATAGAGAAATTCATTTCATTTTTGTAAACCTACAGGAAATATAAACAGCTTTTATAAGACAATAAGAAAATTTTCAGTATCCAGAAAATATAATTCAAATAAAGACTTGAATTAAGGGAGAAATATACTACATTCATGGAAAGAGAAACTGTTGTAAAACAGATACAGTACAGTTCCAGGTAAAAGTTTATTAGGATGTTCTGGGGAAACTGACTCCCTAATTTTGAAATATATATGAAAGCACAAAGTTCAAATAATAGCTAATACAATTCCAAAATGGGAGGATATCTTCCACCAGATATCAACTTACTATAAAGTTTATTAATTTAAACACTATAATATTGTTTCATGCCCGTGTGCTCAGTCCTGTCTGACTCTGTGACCCCCAGGACTGTAGCCTGCTAGGCTCCTCTTCATCGAATTTTCCAGGCAAGAATTTAGAGGGGGTTGCCACTTTCTACTCCAGGGGATCTTCCCCACCCAGGGATCAAACCTGTATCTCTTGTGGCTACTGCATTGGAAGGGGGATTCTTTACCACTGCACCACTGGGAAAGTCCATGGTATTGGTTCAGGCACAGACAAATCAACAATAGAATTAGAGATTCCTGAAATAGACCTCTGCATTTATGAAAAGGGTTTCCCTCATAGCTCATTTAGAAAGAACCCACCTGCAATGCAGGAGACCCCCGTTCGGTTCCTGGGTCAGGAAGATCCGCTGGAGAAGGGATAGGCTACCCACTCCAATATTGTTGGGCTTCCCTTGTGGCTCTGCTGGTAAAGAATCTGCCTGCAATGTGGGAGACCTGGGTTTGCTCCCTGGGTTGGAAAGATCCCCTGGAGAAGGGAAAGGCTACCCACTTCAGTATTCTGTCCTGGAGAATCCCATGGACTATGTAGTTCATGGGGTCGCAAAGAGTAAGACAGGACTGAATGACTTTCACTTCACTTCACTTTATATGAAAAACCATTATTTCTGTTAGAAGAGCTTCACAGTTATTTGAATAATTTGAGAAAAATGAATTTATTCATTAAGGGTGCTAGACTATTGTATGTCCAAATAGACAAAAGTGAAATTGGGTCCTTCCTACTTAGCATACACAATAATCAGTTCTAAATGGATTAAAGATACATTTGATAGGCAAAACTTTAAAATTTCTAGCAAATTATGGAGGAGATTATCTTTATGACAAAAGAGTAAAACATTTCTTAAATAAGACATCAAAAAACATTAACATAAAAGAAAAAAATGTGATATATTCAACTATATTGAAATTAAAGATGTCTGTTCTTCAAGATAAGTTAGAGAAAGGGAGCAAAAGCAACAAATCAGAACATATTTGTAACACTTTTAAGTGATAAAGGATTAGTGCACAGAATATAAAAAAGAACTGCTTTAGTAAGAAAAGTCAGATAACCCAAAATAAAAATGAGTAAGAAATATGAATTGGCATTTCACACAAAAAGCCACACATATATATGCAAATAAACATTTAAGAAGTTGCTCAACTGTTCAGAAGTCTGGGAAATGCAAATTATGGTAATTTTTACTCACTGCACTAATAAAAACTCATTGATCTGATAAGTGTTGGTGAGGATATGAAGGAAAGGGAACGCAAATGGGTACAAAAATTAATTGGCCTTTTTTTGGTAAAATTAAATGTTCACATATCCTGTGGTCCAGAGGATGTTCCATGCCTAGAGACTTCTCTCTAGAGAAATCATACAACTGGGCGATAAGAGATAAGCAAAAGAATGATCATAGATAGCAACATTGCTTATAATAGAAAAATTAAAAAGTGAACAAATAGAAACTGACGCGAACACAGTCTTAACCTATAAGAAAAATGACATTTAAACTGTGTCATAGTTACACACAAATTTATACAATGAAAGCTAATTCACTATAGCTATAGACAACTACACAGACAAATCTTAGATATTATGCTGTAAAGTAAATTTCAAATTGTTAAACTCAGTATTGTAACAGAAATAATTTAAAAAGAAATTATTTGGAGAATAAATGTATATGTGATAAGGCTATGGAAAAAAGAAATGAAAAATACAGCACTTAGGAGAGAGGTTCCCTGGGAGAAGTAGGCGTGACAGTGGACGAAGACAACTAGTGTGTTAATATCGTTCTACTTCTTAAATTTGGTCATAAGTTTCTAGGTATTTTTTTTATTATGCTCCATCATATACTTTGTGTATACTTTGTATAAGTGTGGGATACATGTATAGTTTGTGTCCCACAGATTCTTGTCTCTTTAATTTTTTCCCAACTTATTTTTTTTTCCTCTGATTTCCCTTTCTACTATTGAGACTACACACTGAACCATTTACTTCAGTTATTATTTCAGTTTTAACATTTCAGTTTGATTCTTTATTATCATTTCTAGTCATCTGCTAAAAGTTCCATCTTCCCATTTATTTCTAAAATATTCACTTTTACCCCATGGAGAATAGTTCTGATAGCTGCTTTAAAGTCTATACCTTATAATTACAACATCAGGTTTATATCATGCTTAATATCTATCAGTGGTCTTTTTCCCTTAAGAGTGTGCCAGAGTTTTCTGGTCCTTTGTATGTCAGGTGATTCTGGATTATATCCTGGACATTTTAACTATTTTGTTGTGAGACTCTAGGTCTTGTTAATGTCCTCTAGTGAATGTTGATTTATTGCTGTTGTTATTTTAGCAGGTAAACTATCCAGTTAGGTTCATACCACAAGTTCTTTCTCACCTTCTGGGAGTGGTGGTTTCAATATCAGTTTAGTTTTCAAACTCTTGTTATGTTTCATTAGGTCCATGCATCTCAGTGGTGGGTTAGGGATTTATGTCAGTTCATACTCAGATGTAGGGTGTCTCCTTTTCCAAATATCTTCCCTCCAAGATTCCCTTTATACTCTTTAGTTCCCATGAGAAAAAAAGGACTTTTTTGCATCTTCTAGCTAGAAATAGTCAAGATACTTTTTAGAACTGTACCCCCTGTGTTATTGAAAAGTTCCACAGAAATGTGCCTACCCTTGTGACAGAGTACTTCTAGAAAAGAAGAGGGGACAGGAATTTCCACTATATTTTTGAGCCAGAGGGATGCCTTTCCCAGTTTCTTTGATCAGAAAAGAAAGGCTTTCTTTTCAACACCTAGATTCCCACACCATGAACACTACTGCTTCCCAAATGGCACTGGCCTCAGGGAAGAAGCAAGAGAGAAAATACAAACAGGACAGACAAAAAAAATTCCAGGAACCTCCCCCCTGCAACTGTCAGCCCATGGGGGTCTCCTATTCCCAGTCTTCTGGTTAAGTGGGAACATTTTTTTCCCAGAATTTTTACTATATATATATATATAAAATCTCTGCTGGGCTGGATGAAGCACAAGCAAGAATCATAATTGTGGGGAGAAATATCAATAACCTCAGATATGGAGATGACACCACCCTTATGGCAGAAAGTAAAGAAGAACTAAAGAGCTTTAGTTCTTGATGAAAGTGAAAGAGGAGAGTAAAAATGCTGACTTAAAACTCAACATTCAAAAAACTAAGATCATGGCATCTGGTCCCATCACTTCAGGGGAAATAGATGGGGAAACAATTGAAACAGTGACAGACTTTATTTTCTTGGGCTCCAAATTCACTGCAGATAGTGACTGCAGCCATGAAATTAAGACACTTGCTCCTTGGAAGAAAAGCTATGACAAACTTAGACAGCATATTAAAAAGTGGAGATGTCAGCAAAGTGATGTCACTTTGCTGACAAAGGTCCATCTAGTCAAAGCTATGGCTTTTCTGGTAGCCATGTTTGGATGTGAGAGTTGGACCATAAAGAAGACTGAGCATTGAAGAACTGATGCTTTTGAATTGTGGTGTTGGAGAAGATGCTTGAGAGTCCCTTGGAGTTCAAGGAGATCAAACCAGACAATCCTAAAGGAAATCAGTCCTGAGTATTCATTTGAAGGACTGATGCTGAAGCTGAAGCTCCAATACTTTGGCCACCTGATGAGAAGAGCTGACTCATTAGAAAAGACACTGATGGCGAGAAAAATTAAGGGGAGGAAGAAAATGGAATGACAGAGGATGAGATGGGAGATGATGAGGAACAGGCGAGCCTGGCATGCTGCAATCCATGAGGTCACAAAGGGTCATACATGACTGAGTGACTGAACAAAAATGATATCTTCTCTGTAGTCTAGAACTCTCTGCACCCTTAAATCAAAGCTGGGAGAGACAAAGGAAAAAAAGAATATTTGAAACTCACAGCTGTTATGGGTCGTTATTCAAGAATGGACTTCCCTCCCAGTCTGCCTACTGTGGTTTCAGAATTGTTAATGCTTTGTATTTTGTCAGAAGTTTTTACTTGTAGTCAGTGAGAGAGAGAAGCTCAAGTGAACTTACTCTATCTTGGCTCATGCCAAAGTCCATATATTCCTTTTTATGTATTAAATACTATATAATATAATTAAAGATAACAAAAAAGATTCAGCCCCCAAAGATCTCATAATCTACTATACTAGACTGACTTCTAAACAACTCTCTTTTAGGAAATTTGGCTTTGACAAAGAGAAAAGAAATAGAATCAGAGGTAAAAAAAAAAAAAAAAAAAGACGAGTAAGATTGAGTTTGTTTGTTTGTTAGTTTTTTCATTTGTAAGGATTATCTAAGTGGGCTCAGACTTTCTCCTACCCAACACTTAGCACATTTTAATTATTTCATATTAATTGGGAAAAACTTATTCTTGTCATATTTCTTGGCTAAGAAGTCACATGAAAGCAGGTCAATATCTGTGTGGTTCACCCTTGTGCTGTTTCACATACTAGGTGGTCAAGTTGACAGGTTCCATAGTATTTGTCACCTAATTTCCAGAGCAGGTTCTGTCAGGGCTCTGCCCATATCTTTTGCCCTTTACTTCAGTGCCCACCAACCCAGTCTCCAATTTCCAGCTCTTGAGTTTCTCTGCCTAAGGTCTTTCTAACAATTCTAAAGCATGTCTGTCCCTGCATAGCAGGTAGTGCCAGGAAATTAATGTCTACTAGAAGGAGACCTCAATCAATGATTGGTAGCATTGGTTTATAAATATCCCAGCTCCTTCCCCCTTGGATAGGTTGACTCTGTGCCCCATGTCCTACCTAAACTGGCTCTCAGAATTTTCCCAGCAGGATTTATTTCCAGTTGTCCACAGTGGTAGCTGATGTGATAATACAGTATGTATTGGTTACCTTCCCTTCTCTGACTCCCTTTCTCATTCTGTTTTGGTTTTTCCTTATCCTCTTTTTTTTTTAATGTATTTATTTTTAATCGAAGGATAATTGCTTTACAATACTGTGTTGATTTCTGCCAAACATCAACATGAATCACCCACAGATGTACATATGTCCCCTCCTTCTTGAACCTCACTCCCATTTCCCTCCCCATCTTACTCCTCTAGGTTGTTACAGAGTCCAGGTTTGAGTTCCCTGAGTCATACATCAAATTTTCATTGGCTATCTATTTTACATATGTATGTTTCCATGTTACCCATAAACTACTTTAACCTAAATCCTTATTTCAGGATCTGCTTCTGGGGTGACCCAAACTAAAACAGTTGCATATTCTACATACATGGGCATGGATCTTTTATTAAGAAATTTCCTTGTAGGATTAGAGTGGACAGAGCACCAGACTTCAAGTCAGAAGGTCTTAGTTCAGCCACTTACCAGATGGGTAAGGATGCTGAAGCTGAAACTCCAATACTTTGGTCACCTGATGTGAAGGACTCACTGGACAAGAGCCTGATGCTGGGAAAGAGTGAGGTGGGAGGAGAAGGGGATGACAGAGGATGAGATGAGATGATTGAGTGGCATCACCGACTCAACGGACATGAGTTTCAGTAAACTCTGAGAGTTGGTGATGGACAGGGAGGCCTGGCATGCTGCAATTCATGGGGTCGCAAAGAGTCAGACACGACTGAGCGACTGAACTGAACTGAACTGAACCTTGAACAAGTTACATGATTATTCTAAGGCTCAACTTTCCTCATGGGGAATGTGGAGTTCATAAAATCTTCCTCATAATGTTCTTGGGAGTATTAAATAAAATAAAATAATGCATGTGAAAGAACCTATTATGGAGACCAGCGTGTAGTGAGTACTTAGTGTATTAATGTGTGGTGATTGAGTAGGAGGATAAAGAATTCTTTCTTGTGCTGTGAACCATCATGTCTGTTTTATTTGTTTTCCTGATGGAGAGTAGGGTTATATTAACATGTCCAGTCAACATCAGGAATTGCTAATGGTGGGGAAATGTTGAAGAGCTTGTATTGTTTCATCTTGTGGAACATGCTTCTAATTAGCAAGAGCCTGTTTTCTTTCAACATAAATGGGCAATAGCTCAGCAGCTGGTCCCACTATTCCTGAGTCCCAATGTGCTCCAGAGGAAATGTACAACAAACACTTCAGAGAAAATGCACATTGTCTTTTAATTTATATGGATTTCTCTTTTATTTGAGAATTGTTCCATGAAGTTTTCATGGCTTCATAGACTTTTAGGTCATAAAGAGACTCCTGATCAGAAGTAGTCGGATTCTGTTATACTACAGTAGGGAAATCATAGACTTCAATAGCCTCTCTTATCCTATAGCATTTTAGGAACAAAGAAAACTGTCTTCAGACATTTAAAGGATTAATAAAATGAGAGGGCAGAAATCTTATTAAAGGGACTTCACAAGTTAAAGGTTGTGGGAGCATTTTGAGTTTCACTTAAGAGGGAAGATTCTACTAAGTAGAGCTGTCTGACAACCAAAGGGATGACTGAAGTGATAATCTTGCCATCACTGGAGGTATATAAGAGGCCACTGAACAACTCGGGGTATTATACAAGGAATTCTTTTGCTCATGGGAGGCAGACTTAACTGAGAACTCAAGCCCCTTTTAGTTTTATGATTCTATATTTGGGGGTTTCTAATAGCAAACACCATGCACACTACAGAGCATATAATATTAATATGGACTCAATGAAAATACGATGATTCATTATTACCAAATACCCCTGGATCCCCTAAAGTTTCCCTGGAGATAATTAATGATGGTAAAGTGTCTGCCTGCAATGCAGGAGACCTGGGTTCTATTCCTGGGTTGGGAAGATCCCCTGGAGAAGGAAATGGCAATCCACTCCAGCACTCTTGCCTGGAAAATCCCATGGACGGAAGAGCCTGATAGGCTACAGTCTATGGGGTCGCAAAGAGTCGGACACGACTGAGCGACTTCACTTCACTTCACTACACTTCTGTAAGTACCTTCTTTCTTCATATTGGCAGTCCATTCAGGGCCAGTCAAATCCCTGTTGCCAAGCAAAATGGAAACTCAGGCATTCGACACAGGTTGGGGATCCAGGATGCTAGACCTGGCTATGGGAATGAAGATGGCTGTAGCAGTTACAGAAGTGCACCACTCAGACCTCCCTTCAAGAAAGAGCCTGCCATTCAGCTGCAAAAAGCAGTGAGCTAAAAGCCTTCAGCTGTTAGCATCTTTAGAGTAAGTTTCAGTATTTAAACTGAAGCCTCATGTTTCCCAGGGAGCTCTCACTAAACATAAGCATGGCAAAGGTACTAGAGGCCTGGCCATTTCAGCCTGAATTTGGACTCCTTTCAGGCTCCTTGCTTTCCAGCTCACTGTTAGATCAGTGACTTTTCAGATCTGCATCATTATCTCAGGTTATCCTGACCCAGTCTTGCTTCTTTCCTCATTTTCTTTCCCAAGTGTCAGAACTATGTCACAGCCTGAGGTTTTCCCTGACCAATCCTGCTTCTCTTTCTAGTACTTTTCATAGACATTAGTCTCAATAAAGCTGTTATGCTCCTAACTCAGTCTCAATCACTGTTTCTAGAAAAACCAGTTGACTCAATGGCTCACCCTCCAACCATGTAGCCCACAGGAAAAGGAAACAAAAGTGCACATTGTACAGAAGAAAAATCTGGATTATCAGTGTGTCTAAAAAGACTGAAAGAACAAGGAAGAGACCTGAAACACAGGATGTGCAACAAAGACCAGAGGGCAGGAGGGGCACTTGGAGAGTCAGAGCCTGGAGAGACCCCTTGAGAGACATGTGCTAGAGGCAGGGAGAATTTCCACTGGGCCTGCCAACCACCCTGCCAATGCCTTCAGTCAGAAGCCATCTTCTTACTTTGTGTCTTTATGACAGCCAGGGAAAGGAAGAGAAACTGCCATGTTTGAGCCACTGACATTAACTATTCCACAAGGCAATATGGTGACATTGGCAATGAAATTTACAGATGTGGAAGCACCCATTATTAGGAGGCAGATGATAAAGACAGCTAATGTTTTATTGCATGCTCAGTATGTACCAGCTGTTATAAGGTCACTAACGATCGAATACTTTCTAGGAATTAGAAATCTGAGAGAAAAGTGCTGGATTGTTTTGGATCAGGGTCTTTCATGACGTTGCAGATAGGTTGACAGTCAGGGTGGCAGATATTACAGAACATACCTGGGGCTGGAGAGTCCAAATCTAAGATCATTCCTGTGGTTTCTGGCAGTCCTCAGGTCCTCACTATGCAGGACCATCCATAGGATAGCTTGACTCCACCATTGCTTTCCCCTGTAGCAAGTGATCTGAGACAGAGCTATAACTCAAGGTAAAAGCAACAGTCTTTCATGGTCTAATCTCAGACATTCAGCGTCTTCATTTACACCATATCCTATTGACATGCAGGAGGACTTCCCTGGTGGCTCACTGGTAAAGAATCCATCTGCCAATGTAGGAGATGTGGGGTTGATCACTATGTCAGGAAGGTCCCTTGGAGGAGGAAACGGCAACCCACTCCAGTGTTGCTGACTAAAGAATCCCATGGACAGATGAGCTTGGTGGGTTACAGTCCATGTTGCTCAATCACTCACTCATGTCTGAATTTTTGCAACCGTGTGGACTGCAGCACACCAAGTTCCCTGTCCTTCACCATCTCCCAGGGCTTGCTCAAACTCATGTCCATTGAGTGAGTAATGCTATCCAACCATCTTGTCCTCTGTCATCCCCTTCTCCTCCCACCTTCAATCTCTCCTGGCATCAGGGTCTTTTCTAAAGAGTCAGCTTGTCTCATCAGGTGGCCAAAGCTCCAGCTGAAACTGGAGCTTCAGCTTCAGGATCAGTCCTTACAATGAATATTCAGAACTGATTTCCTTTAGGATAGACTGGTTGGATCTCCTTGCACTCCAAGGGACTATCGAGAGTTTTCTCCAACATCACAGTTTGAAAGTATCAATTCTTCAGCACTCAGCCTTCCTTATGGTCCAACTCTCATATCCATACATGACTACTGGAAAAATCATAGCTTTGACAAGGCAGACCTTAGTAGGAAAAGTAATATCTCTGCTTTTTAATACACTGTAGGTTTGTCATAGCTTTTCTCCCAAGGAGCAAGTGCCTTCTAATTTCATGACTGCATCACCATTGGCAGTGATTTTGGAGCCCAAGAAAAGAGTTTGTCACTGTTTCCATTGTTTCCCCATCTATTTGCCATGAAGTGATGGGACCAAATGCCATGACTTTAGTTTTTTGAATGTTGCATTTTAAGCCAGCTTTTCACTCTCCTCTTTCACTTTCATATAGAGGCTCTTTAGTTCCTCTTTAGTTTCTGCCATAGGGTGGTATCATCTGCATATCTGAGATTATTGATATTTTTCCCTATAATTTTGATTCCAGGTTGTGCTTCATCCAGCCCAGTGTTTCTTATGATGTACTCTGCATATAAGTTAAATAAGCAGGGTGACAATATGCAGCCTTGATGTACTCCTTTCCCAATTTGGAACCAGTCCAGTGTTCCATGTTCAACTTTAACTGTTGCTTCTTGACCTTCAGACAGGTTCCTTAGGAGGCAGATAAGGGGGTTTGGTATTCCCATCTCTTTAAGAATTTTCCAGTTTGTTTTGATCCACATAGTCAAAGGTTTTAGTGTAAACAATGAAGTAGAAGTAGACATTTTTCTAGAATTCTTTTGCTTTTTCTACTATCCACTGGATGTTGGCAATTTGATCTCTGGTTCTTCTACCTTTTCTAAATCCAGCTTGAACATCTGAAAGTTCTTGGTTCACATACTGTTGAAGCCTAGCTTGGAAAAATTTGAGCACTAACTTGCTAGCATGTGAAATGAGTGCAATTGTGCAGTATTTGAACATTTTTTGGCATTGCCTTTCTTTGCAAATGGCATGAAAATGAACTGTTTCCAGTCCTGTGGCCACTGCTGAGTTATCCACATTTGCTGGTATATTGAGTGCTGCACTTTCACAGCATCATCTTTTAGGATTTGAAACAGCAGAGCTGGAACTCCACTAACTTTGTTCACAGTGATGCTTCCTAAGGACCACTTGACTTCACACTCCAGGATGTCTGGCTCTAGTGAGTGAACACACCATTGTGGTTATCTGGGTCATTAAGATATTTTTTGTATAGTTCTTCTGCGTATTCTTGCCACCTCTTCTTAATATCTTTTGCTTCTTCTAGGCCTTTACTGTGCCCATCTTTGCATGAAATGTTCCCCTGTTATCTGTAATTTACTTGAAGAGATCTCTAGTCTTTCCCATCCTACTGTTTTCCTCTATTTCTTTGCACTGACCTCTTAGGAAGGCTTTCTTATCTCTCCTTGCTGTCCTTTGGAACTCTGCATTCAGATGGATACATATTTCCTTTTCTCCTTTGCCCTTCACACAGAGTGGGACACAACTGAGCAACTGAGCACACACACAGACACACACATGCACAAACATATTGTCATGCAGACCAATCCTCTTGTACAGTGTGGGAGGCATTCACAAGGGTATGACTACCAGAATATAGGGATCATTAGGACCACCTAAGACACTGTCTCCCACAACCTCCAGAAGAAGAATATAAAGTGAGTATTTTACCAGTGGGGAAACTGAGGCACAGAGATGACACGATTTGAACTGAGAGTCTATGTTCCACACTGTTATGTGAAACTGTCTCCCCAAGTGAAGGAATAGAAGTCAAAGAAGAAAGAAGATGAATGTGTATAAATTTGGTCATGTTGGTGGTTAAGGAAAGAATGCCTTAGATGTTTATAATTTACATAGAAATGAAGGGTTTAACAGAGCAATTTCTAATTATTAAGGGTATTCCTTACACCAAATGTAGAAATAAGGAATTCCTTTCCTATTTTCCAGAAGACAAAAGAATATTCAGAAAGACTGAGTGCCTTGCCCATATAGCACAATGAATATAGAGTGGAGTTCAGCTTAGGTCTTCACTTCCAAGTCCAGGATTTTAGTCTGTTCCTTAGCTGCTTTTTCAAGTAAATCAAAGGACCAATTTGTGGTTCCAGTTCTCTAGACTAGCCAGTGAGGTAGCTGGACTGGGGAAGAGCATCTAGAAATCTAGTTGCTTAGGTGTGATGCAGCGAAGTCTTTCACCAAAGGAAGAGAATTTGCTGGGGGTTTTTCCAGTGTTTCTTAAAGTATAACATACACATAAAGTGCACATAAGTATATACCTTGTCAAATTTTATAAAACAAACTAAATGAAAGAGAAAGACATTACTATTAACCCCAGAATCTCTTCTGCTCAATTTTTCTATCATTACCCCTCATGTGATAACCACTATGCAAACTTACAGAATCATAGATTAATTTACTTGATTTTTTAATAAATGCAATCTTATACTTTTTGCACTTGGTTTCTTTCACTTGACATTTTATTCATGAGATCCACTCATACTGTTAGTAATACTTGCAGGTTTCTTTCACTGTTGTTATATATATAGTATTTTGCTCTGTGAATAAATAATTTATCTACCCTATCAAAGGTTGACAGACTACACCCAAATTTCCCCTACCTCCTACTTCTGTACAGCCTGCAAATGAAGATGATTTATACATTTTAAAAATTATTATTATTTATTTTTGGCTGTGCCGGGTCATCATTGCTGTGCAAGTGGGGGCTACTACCTAGTTGCAGTGTTCAGGCTTCTCATTGCAGTTGCTTCTCTTACTGCTGAGCACAGAATCTAGGAGGTGTGGGCTTCAGCAATTGCAGCAAGGCCTCCAGAAGTGTGGTCACTGGGCTGTAGAGCCCAGTCTCAATTATTGTGGCTCACCAGCTTAGTTGCTCTATGGCATGTGGAATCCTCCTGGCCCAGGGATCAAACCCTTGGCTTCTGTATTGGCAGGCAGATTCTTTTTACCACTGAGCAACCAGGGAAACCCTGCTTTATACATTTTTTGAACACTTTAAAAAAATCAAAAGAATAATGTTCCCTGGCACATGAAAATTACATAAAATTTAATTTATGTTCATTTTATGGGAATACACACATTTATTCTTTTTTGCCTTATCTGTGGCTGCTTTCACATTATGATGACAGTTAAACAGTTTCAACAGAGACTGGTGCAGCCCTCTGTTGCTTTGCACTGCCGCTGGCGCACCTCAAAGAGAAGTGAGGTGATTATAAGTTGATTTTGCTTCTTGGCCTAAAGATTCTAAATATTTACTACCTTTACTGAAAATTTTTGCTGAACGCTGTACTATACTCTTGGTGGACATTTGAGTTGAGTACTATTATGAATAGTTCTGCTTTGAACATTTTGATTCATGTTCTTGATGAACACAAGTAAGCATCTATTTGGGGTACATACCTAGGAGTGGAATTGCTGAGTACTGGGCTATATTCAGCTTAGTAGGTATTGCCACAGTTTTGTACTAATTTTATACTATAACCGGCAGTATATGAGAATTCCATTTGCTCCATATTCTTACCCCAAATTGGTATTTTCTATTTCATTTAACCATCTGATGAATGGGTAGTGAGTGGTAACATGAGGATGGCTTTGAAATGATAATTACAGCAACATTTATTTTAAGGCTATGACAAATACTGTGCTAATAATGTCATCTATATCATCACATTATGGACAAGTCCACTTTACTTGGGAAAGCATTCAGCAAAGTTAACAAACTAAGTTCACACAGATATTAGTTAGCAGTACCAACAATCAAACTCAGATCCAGCTGACTTCATAGTTTACATCCCTTCTACTGCGCAAAGTCATATCTCTGCATGACAATTTAGTAACTCTCACACTCTTGGAGAATATCAGCAATAGGAGTGTGTTTAACTAGCATTCAAACACTTGTTAGGAAAAGAGATGAAGTGGAGCTATAAAAAGTAGGTACAGGAAAGGTATAAGCAAATACACCCTCATTTCTGCTGCCACCTGTACAGTGGTTAACTGTGTGCTTTCTGCCTTCCTCTAGCCCTGTGGCTGCTTATGTTTATTACACGTTCAGACAGTTGAGCCCATGGTGGAAAAGGATAACAGATTTGTATTTCAAGATCATCTCCAGATGCTGGCCAGAAGCACCTCTGGATTCATGAAATATTTGTCTTTAGTATTTCTTGAAGATGGATGTTTGGAAGAAAAAAAAAGTTCTAGGAACACTGTAGTATAAATCACAGGGAATTCCTTTCTTTGGCAATCTGGAATGCATTTCTATATTTCTTTTAGAAGAATAATGTGTGTATTAATAACTTGGTTGGAATAGGGTCTTGGCCAAGATGAGATGATCACGGAAATCATTATTGATGGTTTCTTGTAGCCAAACAATCTGTTCCTCCAAACCTGGAGTTTGTCATCTGTAGGTGAAGGACTGCTGAAAGGCCACATCTGAGTCACTTGCATGAATCTCTTCCTTTCTATCCCAACTTCCATTCCTCTACCCAGGGTTTTGCTGTTTGTTTTTTTTCTTTTTGGTCTCAAATACAAAACATTAATCAATATTAATAACTTTTTATCCTGCTTCAGCACAAAAAAGCATTCAAACTGACAATAAAGTTGTACTGCTAGTTTTATTATGCCGCCAACTTGATCAAATACTTCTGGGACTCATTATTGCCTATAACAGTACTCCCCAGTTTTTGTTTATTCATACATAATCGACTTTCTGGTCTTTTTTGATTCTGCACTACTACACATGAAAATTTCATTTATTTTTTATTTATGAATATAGTTCTTCATTATAGATGAGATGTTTATTTATAAGTTTATATATTTCATAAGTAAACTTTGAATATATATATATGGGCTTCCCTTGTGGCTCAGCTGGTAGAGAATCCACCTGCAATGTGGGAGACATGTGTTTGATCCCTGGGTTGGGAAGATTCCCTGGAGAAAGGAAAGACTACAAGGCTACTCATTTCAGTATTCTGGCCTAGAGAATTCCATGGACTGTATAGTCCATGGGGTCACAAAGAGTAAGTCATGGCTGAGTTACTTTCACATATATATATATATTAAGGATGACATAATATATACCAGGGGTTAGCAAAGATTTTCTGAAAAGGGCCAGATGGTAAATATTTTAGGCATTATAGGCTGTAAAGTCTCTGCTGCAACTACTCAACTTTGCCATAGTAGCACAAAAACAGCCATATGTAACAAACAACCCAATCATGAGCAGATTGAACTGCCCAAAAATGAGCAGAAGAACTAAATAGCCACTTCTCCAAAGAAGATATACAGATGGCCAATAGTCACATGAAAAGATGCTCAACATCACTAATTATCAGAGAAATGAAAATCAAATCTACAGTGTAGCACCATCTCACACTGATCAGAATGGCCATCATTTAAAAGTCTGCAACATCAAACGCTGGAGAGGGCGTAGAGAAAAGGAAACCTTTCTACACAGTTGCTGGGAATGTAGGTTGGTACAACTACTATGGAAAACAATATGGAGGTTCTTTTAGAAGCTACAAATAGAGTTGGCATATGACCCAGCAATTTCATTCCTGGGCATATACCCAGACAAAACTATAATTCAAAAGGATACATGCTCTGCTATGTTCATAGCATTGGTATTCACGATAGTCAAGACACATAAACAACCTAAATGTCTATCAACTGATGAATGAATAAGATGTGGTACATATACACAGTGGAATACTACTCAGTCATAATATGTAAAATCTAAAATACAGAATGAATAAACTTATCTATGAAAAAAAACAGATTCACAGATATAGAGAACAGACTATAGTTGCTAATGGGTAGATGATGGGGTGAAGGAGGGATGGATAGGGAGTTTGGGGTTAGTAGGTAAAAACTATTATATATAGGATGGATAGCAACAAGGTTTTACTACACAGCAAAGGGAACAATATTCAACATCCTGTGATAAACCATAATGGAAAAGAGTATTTTTAAAAGAATATATATATATATATATGTATAACTGAATCACATTGCTGTATAGCAGCAATTAACATAACATGGTAAATCAACTACACAAAAACAGCCACATGTAAACAAATGGGTTTGGGTGTGTTTTAATAAAACTTTATTTACAAAAACATGCAGCAGGCCAGATTTGACCTGAGGCCCATCGTTTGCAGATGCCTCATATACATACATACACCTTTGCTTACTTCAGATGTGACCAAGGTAAAACTGGATCCAAGAACTCAAAACACCTCTGACTTTCTTCTATCCCTTCTATGCATCAATTTTATTCTCCCTAGAACTGCAGTGTTCTTTTCTGCAGGCTACTACTAATAATAACACTATGGTAAGCACTAGCCAGCATCATGGCCTGAATCCAACATGTTACAATCTAGGCACTCACACTGACAGTCTTAGACATCTCACTTGGTTCCAGGAGGAAATCCCCAGAAGAAATTCACTGGCCTAACTTTGTGTGTCCCTCCTACTTCAGCAGCATTGTATTACATGGCAACTTCTATCACAAACACTCAAATGGAGAGAAAAGGAAAAGTTCCCCCAAAAGGCATAAGAGGCGAACAGCCTTCTTAGGTGTCTTCTACCAAAAAGAGAAGCACAAAGAAGGGAATGATTATCACAATGGTCAGAAAAGAGAACAGCTTTCATTATAAAAAGGATGAGAGAGAAACTATCACACAATACTAAGCATTTATTGTACACATACATTAGGTAGCTTTTTACAGCAGTGGTTTTCAAACCTCTTTTAGTACCTTGGTCAGAATGAATGAGTTATGTTATGCTATGATAAAAACAACTATGAAGTTTCAATGGCTTAAGAAAACAAAGATTAATTTCTTTCTCACATTGCATGTCTATCATGAATTGGCCAAAAATTCTGCTCTACCCTGTTTATCAGGGATACAGGTATGCTGAACATCCCTCAACTTTCTCCCACCACAGGGAGAAAGGGAAATGGTGAATCATGCAATGCCCTTTAAAGGTTTCTTCCTGGAAGTGACATACATAGCATGCGCTTACATTGTTTGCCTAAGCAGTTAATTTCAAAGCGGTTAAGCTTGTGCTTGGATTTTATTGTTGGTACCAATTACATGCTGCCTTCCTATAAGAGGATTATATATACCCACCCATTTTCATCCTACTGTGGGACAAGTATATTTCCCCACTTCATTGATATCAGGCTTGGCCAATTAAATATAAGCAGAAGTGATAGAGGTCACATCTGAGCAGAAACTTTAGAGCTTTATAATTTTTTTATTGCTGTTGATTTTCCTTTGTCATAAGAATGCTATATCTTAAATAAAAGCTTTTTCTGTAGCCTGAGTTCTAGAATGAGGAAAATCTATGGAGTGGAGTCATGTTCTACTATAGTAAACATGTAACATATATGTGAAATAAACTTTTGTTGTTGTGAACCACAGACAGCTTGGAGACATTTGCTACAGCAGCATAACCTAGAAAAAGATGACTAACACAGAGAATGGAAATAATTGAGACATTACCCTAATGACTCACAAGGCCGGCCCTTCTACTGAAAAAATGTTTACTTTACTCTCTTTTGTGCAAATATTACACATGTACCCCTCTTCATGGAGTCGCCCCAAAAGTCTCTCTAAGCACTGCAGCAATCCCAAAACTCCCTACATCTGGATGTGTTAGTTTGCCAGGTCTACCATAGCAAATAACAGAGACTGGGTGGTTTAAACAAAAAAATTTATTTTTGCATATTACTGAATGACAGAAGTTTGAGGTAAAGGTATTCGTAGCATTGGTTTCTTCCAAAACCTCTCTCTTAAATAGCTGTCTTCTCAAGGTCTCACAAGGTCTTCCCTTTGCCTGTGTCCTAATCTTGTTCCAAGGACAGAAGTCATACAGAATTTGAACTTGCTATATGGTCTCATTTCACCGTAAATACTTTTATAAAAGCCCTATTTTTAAATACAGTCACATCCTAAGTTACTGGGGTTTAGGATTTTAATATATGAATTTTAAAAGCACACAGTTCAGCCCATAATGCTGTGTGATCGGCAGCAATCTCTTCATCAGAGCACTGTGAAAAATAGTCTCTTTATTAGGTCCAGATGTGGCTTCTCTTGATCCAGAGACCTCTGGACTAAAAAGACAAATTATCTGTTCTCCACACACCCGATATATAACAGAATGGAAAAACCACAATAAATAATCCCATTTAAAAAGTGAAAATATAAGGAACACACTGTTCCATCGTAGGGCAGAAGTCCTGAAGGTCCCTACTTAGGTGTGGAGAATGGGCCTAAATCATGCTCTGAGTCATACTCACAAAGGTGAGTGTACTTTTTCCCCATTGTGCTTGGCTCTGATGTCTGGTTATTGTTCCTTTTCCATTATTCTTTTGACTACATCGGAAGTAACTATTGGGCAATATGTTCTGAGGTTGGGGAGGCTAAGCTGTTTTATCAGTCCACTGTCTACCTGTAGAATTTAGTGGTCTTGGAGATTATTTTAAAACATGGTCAGAATCACTTTTCATATAGTCAAATTCTTGTTGTTCCTTTTTCATTAAAGGATTTTGTTTTATTTTTGTTTTGGCAGTACAACTATCCCAAAAGTTTTGGTATTCTCCTGTTACTTTGATGGCAATCAGCATTATGTGCAAACAATCCACAGGCATCAAACTTTTGGAAAATTCATTTTTCATGCAAGAAGGTCATATCCTCATAACATTCATATATGTTATGAGTCAGAGACAGGACTCTTATGAGATAAATTGTACCCCCCACACCCAAATTCATATAATGAAGCCCCAAACTTCTTATAAAAAGAAGAAATTAAGAAATGGTCAAAGGATCTAAAAGACATTTTTTTCTAAAGAAGACATACAGATGGTGAAAATTCACATGAAAAGATACTCAGCATCACTATTTATCAAAGAAAAGCACTTCAAAACAATTGAGGTAAATCTATCAGAATGGCTATTATCAAAAAGACCACAAATAACAAGTGTTGGTAAGGATATAGAGAAAAAGGAACCCTCATGCACTGTTGGTGAGAATGTAAATTGTGTAGCCACTATAGAAAACAGTATGGAGATTCCTCAAAAATTAAAAAAAGGACTATCATAACCTCTAGCAATTCCATTCCTGGGTGGAGTTGCAAAAATACTAACTAGAAAAGCAAAAATACTAACTAGAAAAGCAAAAATACTAACTAGAAAAGCAAAAATACTAATTAGAAAAGATATTGTACCCCTATATTCATTTTAGTACCAATATTATTTACAATAGCCAAGATATGAAAGCAACCTAAGCACCTATCAACAGATAATGGGTAAAGAAGATGTGGTACATATACCATGAAATATTCAGTTCAGTTCAGTTCAGTTGCTCAGTTGTGTCCGACTCTTTGTGACCCCATGAACCGCAGCACGCCAGGCCTCCCTGTCCATCACCAACTCCCAGAGTCCACCTAAACCTATGTCCATTGAGTCTCTGTTGCCATCCAACCATCTCATCCTCTGTAGTCCCCTTCTCCTCCTACCCTCAAATTTCCCCAGCATTAAGGTCTTTTCAAATAAGTCATGAAATATTGCTGCTGCTGCTGCTAAGTCACTTCAGTCTTGTCCGACTCTGTGCAACCCCATAGACGGCGGCTCACCAGGCTCCCCCATCCCTGGGATTATCCAGGCAGGAACAGTCAGTCATATAGAATGAGATCTTGCTATTTGTGTCAACCAACATAGATAGACATAGAGGGTATTATGCTAAGAGAACTAGACAGAGAAAGACAAATACTGTATGATTTCAGTTATATGTGGAATCTACAAAACAAGTGAACAAACATAACAAAACCAAGATATAGATCCAAAAGATTTGCCTAACTCAAGGTCATGAAGATATATTCCTATATTTTTGTCTAAGAATTTTATAGTTTTTAGCTTTTGCATTTATATATCTGTGACCCATTTTGAATTAATTTTTGTGTGTATTGTGAAGAAAGTGTTCAACTTCATTCTTTTGCATATGGATGAAGAGACTTTTCATTCCCCATTGAATCTTCTTAAGGAAGAACATTTTTAACACTCTTGTTAAAAATCCGCTGACCAAGAATGCAAGTTTATTTATGCTTTCTCAGTTCTAGTCCATTGATCTATATATCTATCCTTATGCTAATACCACATTCTACATTTTCTCACCTAGTTGTCTTGACCAGACTACCAATACAATGTTAAATAGGTGTAGCAAGAGAGAACATCCTTGTCTTGTTCTTGATTTTAGAGGCAAAGCATTCAATCTTTCATCATTAATTATGATGTTACATGTAGGTTTTTGTAGATGTCCTTTATGAAGTCAGATATTTCTTTCATTTCTAGTTTTCCAAGAATTTTTATCATAAATGGGTGAAGAATTTTTTAAATGTACTTTTTGGCATTTATTAGAATTATCCTACTGAAAATCTTATATGGGGTAGTACGGTGAGTTGTATTCATTTTTAAATATTAAACTTTGCATTTCTAAAATAAATCTCATTTGGTCAGGATGTATTGTCTTCTTTATTACCTTGCTGGATTTAATTTTGTAAAATGTTCTTAAGGAGATTTGTGTCTATAATTATAAGAAATAATGTATTTTCCTTTCTTTTCAATGTCTTGGTGTAGTTTTGTCAGGGACACTGATGGACTAACACATGAAATAGGAAATGTTTCCTTTTCTACTTTGTGAAAGTATTTGTGTCAAATTGCTAGTAATTTTTCCCACAAGTGTTAGAAGGATTTACCAGTAATTCCATCTGAACTTGGCACTCTGTGTGAAGGTTTTTAACAAACAATTTAATGTTTCAAAAAACAAACAATTTAACAAACTATTTAATGGCTATAAAGATATTCAGGTTATCCACTTTTTCGTAAGTGAGATTTGATATTTGGTGCACTTTAATAAATTAGTCCAATACTTCTTAGTTGTTATATTTGTAGGTATCAAGCTCTTAATTATATTCTCTTAGTATCCCTTCGGAGAAGGCAATGGCAACCCACTCCAGTACACTTGCCTGGAAAATCCCATGGATGAAGGAGCCTGGTAGGCTGCAGTCCATGGGGTCGCTAAGAGTAGGGCACGACTGAGCGACTTTACTTTCACTTTTCACTTTAATGTATTGGAGAAGGAAATGGCAACCCACTCCAGTGTTTTTGCCTGGAGAATCCCAGGGACAGGGGAGCCTGGTGGGCTGCCGTCTATGGGGTCCCACAGAGTCAGACACGACTGAAGCAACTTAGCAGCAGCAGCAGCAGCAGCAGCAGTATCCCTTCAGTGTATATGAGATTTGCAGTGATGTTTTTTCTTTATTCTTGTATTGCTGGTTAGTTTACATTCATTACTCACCTACTGGATCATTACTCGCTAGATCATCAAAAAAGCAAGTAAGTTCCAGAAAAACATCTATTTCTGCTTTATTGACTATGCCAAAGCCTTTGACTGTGTGGATCACAATAAACTATGGAAAATTCTGAAATAGATGGGAACACCAGACCACCTGACCTGCCTCTTGAGAAACCTGTATGCAGGTCAGGAAGCAATAGTTAGGACTGGACATGGAACAACAGACTGGTTCCAAATAGGAAAAGGAGTACGTCAAGGCTGTGTAGTGTCACCTTCCTTATTTAATTTGTGTGCAGAGTATATAATGAAAAATGCTGGACTGGATGAAGCACAACCTGGAATGAAGATTGCTGGAAGAAACATCAATAACCTCAGATATGCAGATGACACCACACTTATGGCAGAAAGTGAAGAAGAACTAAAGAGCCTCTTGATGAAAGTGAAAGAGGAGAGTGAAAAAGTTGGCTTAAAGCTCAACATTCAGAAAACGAAGATCATGGCATCTGGTCCCATCACTTCATGGGAAATAGATGGAGAAATAGTAGAGACAGTGGCTGACTTTATTTTGGGGGGCTCCACAATCACTGCAGATGGTGATTGCAGCCATGAAATTAAAAGACGCTTGCTACTTGGAAGGAAAGTTATGACCAACCTAGACAGCATATTAAAAAGCAAAGACATTACTTTGTCCACAAAGGTCCATCTAGTCAAGGCTATGGTTTTTCCAGTAGTCATGTGTGGATGTGAGAGTTGAACTATAAAGAAAGCTGAGCACCAAAGAATTGATGCATTTGAATTGTGGTGTTGGAGAAGACTCTTGAAAGTCCCTTGGACTGCAAGGAGATCCAACCAGTCCATCCTAAAGGAGATCAGTCCTGGGTGTTCGTTGGAAGGACTGATGTTGAAGCTGAAATTCCAATACTTTGGCCACCTGATGTGAAAAGCTCACTCATTTGAAAAGACCCTGAGACTGGGAAAGATTGAGGGCAGGAGGAAAACGGGACGACAGAGGATGAGATGGTTTGATGGCATCACCGACTCAATGGACAGGAGTTTGGGTGAACTCCAAGAGTTGGTGATGGACAGGGTGGCCTGGCGTGCTTTGGTTCATGGGGTAGCAAAGAGTCAGACACGACTGAGCGACTGAACTGAACTGAACTGAACTATAAGTTTATCGATTTTATCCAACTTTTCAAGGAACAAGTTTTTGGCTTAACGCTGATTTTCTACAGTGTTTGAACTTTTTCATATTTCACTTGTTTCTCCTCTTTGGCTTTTTATTTTCTTCCTTCCACTTTACATTTTTTTCTTGCTTCTTGAGGTAAAATCTAAGATTACTAAAGAAAGCTTTTCTTCTTCCCTAATATAAAAATTTAGAGCTAAGAGCTTTCCTCTAAGCACTGTTTTAACTGTATCTCATAGTTCAATATATTTTATTTTGGTTATTATTCAATTTAAAGTAATTTTTATTTTTCTTTGTGATTTTCTCCTTGTCCTATGGATTATTTGGAAGTGTTTTACTTAATTATATATATATGGGCTTTTTTTCTCACAGATATTTTACTTAAACTTACTGATTTCCAATTTAATTTTGTTAAATTCAAAGAATATATCTTGTATGATTTCAATTTTTTTAAGTTATTGAGATTTACTTTATGACCCATCCTGTAGTCTATTTTTTAACATGCCATGTACACTTAAGAAGAATGTTTATTCTACAGTTGTGGCATTTATATATACATAATACTCACGTATATATAAATTTAATGTAATTATACATACTTATATAATTATACATACATTTTTATATTAAACTATATATATATTAGATTAAGGTGATTGATCATGTTTTTAAGAACTTTATTGTTCTAGTCTTAGCCATTGCTGAACAAAGTGTGTTAAAATTACCCAGTATTATTTTGAATCTGTCTTGTTTTCTCTAATTCTATTATTGTTTCATGTATTTTAAAGGTCTACTATTCAGTACGTAAGGACTTCCCTGAGAGCTCAGTTGGTAAAGAATCTGCCTACATTGCAGGAGACCCTGGTTCAGTTCCTGGGTCAGGAAGGTCTACTGGCCAATGGATAGGTTACCCACACCAGTATTCTTGGTCTTCCCTTGTGCCTCAGCTGGTAAAGAATCCACCTGCAATGTGGGAGACCTGGGTTTGATACCTGGATGGGGAAGATCCTCTTGAGAAGGCAAAGCCTACCCACTCCAGTATTCTGGCCTGGAGAATTCCATGGACTGTACACCATGGGTTTGGTTGCAAAGAGTTGGACACAACTGAGCGACTTACTTTCACTTCACTTTTTCATTCAGTATATACATATTTATGATTATTGTATGTTCCTGATGAACTGATATTTTTTCATTCCAAAATTTTTTATCTTTGGTAATACTCCTCATTTTGATGTATACTTTATCAAATAATAATGAGTGCTAAGTCACTTCAGTCATGTCTGACTCTATGCAACCCTACAGACTCTATAGCCCTCCAGGCACCTCTGTCCATGGGATTCTCAAGGCAAGAATACTGGAGTGAGTTGCCATGCCCTCCTTCAGGGCATCTTCCCATCAAATAATAATATAGCTAGTCTAATCTTATAGTTACTGTTTGCAGGGCATATCATTTTCAACAATTTCAAGAAAACTGAACTTTTAAAATATAAAGTCTTCCTAAGCAGCTTGTAATTGTGTCTTGCTTTTTTATCTATTCTTAAAACCCTATCTTTCAATTGGAGTATTTAATTTACTAACATTTAGCATAATTGTTAATACATATGAACTTATTCTATTTGTCTCCTGTGTTTTGTTCCTCTATATTCTCCTTTCTTGTCTTCCTTTAAATTATTTACATATTTTAAATTTCAGTTTTAATTGACTTACTGAATGAAGCACAAGCTGGAACCAGGATTGCCAGGCGAAATATCAATAATGTCAGATATGCAGATGACACCACTCTTATGGCAGAAAGTGAAGAGGAACTAAAGAGTGTCTTGAGAGTGAAAGAGGAGAGTGAAAAAGCTGGCTTAAAACTCAACATTCCAAAAACTAAGGTCATGGTATCCAGTTCCATCTCTTCATTGCAAATAGGTAGGGAAATAATGGAAATAGTGACAGACTTTATTTTCTTGGGCTCCAAAATCATTTTAGATGCAGCCGTGAAATTAAAAGATGCTTGCTCTTTGGAAAAAAAGCTATGACAAACCTAGACAGTGTATTGAAAAGCAGAGACATTACTTTGCCAGCAAAGGTCCATCTAATCAAAGCTATGGTTTTTCCAGTAGTCATGTATGGATGTGAGAGTTGGACCATAAGGAAAGCTGAGCGCTGAAGAATTGATGCTTTTGAACTGTGGTGTTGGAGAAGACTTTTAAGAGTCCCATGGACAGCAAGGAGATCAAATCAGTCAACCCTAAAGGAAATCAACCCTGAATATTCATTGGAAGGACTGATGCTGAAGCTGAAGCTCCAATACTTTGGCTGCCTAATGCAATGAATTAATGTGATGAACTGACTCATTAGAAAAGATCCTGATGCTGGAAAAGACTGAAGGCAGGAGAAGGGGACAACAGAGGATGAGATGGTTGGATGCCATCACTGTTTCAATGGACATGAATTTGAACAAGCTCAGGGAGTTGGTGATGGAGAGGGAAGCCTGGCATACCATAGTCCATATGGCTGTAGAGTTGGACACGACTGAGCAACTGAACTAAACTGATTGCCTATTTACTCACAATTTTTTGCTTTATTTTTAAATGGGTTTTCTAAATATTACACTGCATATCAACTTTTTACTCTACCTAGACTTGAAACTGTACTGCTTCATATATAATATAAAAACTTGCAACCATTTAAGTCCACTTAACTCCTCACCAAGAATTGATGCTTTTGAACTGTGGTGTTGGAGAAGACTCTTGAGAGTCCCTTGGACTGCAAGGAGATCCAACCAGTCCATTCTGAAGGAGATCAACTCTGGGATGTCTTTGGAAGGAATGATGCTAAAGCTGAAACTCCAGTACTTTGGCCACCTCATGTGAAGAGTTGACTCATTGGAAAAGACTCTGATGCTGGGAGGGATTGGGGGCAGGAGGAGAAGGGGACGACAGAGGATGAGATAGCTGGATGGCATCGCGGACTCGATGGACGTGAGTTTGAGTGAACTCCGGGAAATGGTGATGGACAGGGAGGCCTGGCGTGCTACCATTCATGGGGTCGCAAAGAGTCGGACAGGACTGAGCGACTGAACCGAACTGAACTGACCTAACTCCTCCCCATCCTTTATGTTGTAGTTGTCACATGTATCTTCATATATTATAAACTGCTCAAGAAAATATTAAAAATGTTTCTTTATATATTAACATGTATTTTAAGAATTTAAGGGAAAAAGTAGACTTTTATTTCCACCTATATATTTACCAATGGTACTCCTTCCTTCTTAAGGATCTGAGTTCCATCTGGTTCCATTCCCTTCACTCTGAATAATTTTCATTGTCATGTCTGGTAACACAGTTCAAACAGCAACACATTCACTTGGTTTTTCTTCAGCTGAAAGATTTATTTTGCCTTCAGGCTTGAAAAACATTTTCATTGGCTATAGAATTCCTACTTGAATTTTGGTTTGTCTTTTCTCCCATGCTTTTAAGATATTTTTTCATGGTCTTCATGACAATCTTCCTTTAATTGCCATGGAAAGTCCACAGTTATTCAATCTTTTGTCCCCCTTTCTGTGATGTGTTCATTTTTTCTCTGGCTATTTCAAAATTTTCTCTTCATCTTTGGTTTTCAGACATTTGACTATGCTAAACCTAAGTATCATTATCATCAAATTTATGCTATTAATATTTGGAATTCACTGAGTTTCTTGAATCATTTTATTTTCTTCACACCATTATTTCTCTCTTCTTTAAATTGGATCATTTCTAGTGATCTAATTTCAAATCACTCTTTCCTCCATCATCTCCATTCTACTAGTAAATTAATCCAGTAAATATTTAATTTCAGATAATGTATTTTTTCACTTCAAAAATTTTCACTTATTTTTATATTCTGTGTTTCTCAGCTGAGAATTTCTTTTTGTATTCATTAAAGCATATTTAATTTTATCTCACTCAGCTATTATACCTTCTTAAAAGTCCATAGCTTATAATTTGACTGTCTGGGATAGTTCAAACTTTGGCATCTATTGGGGTTTTTTTTTTTTTTTTTTTTGTCCATTCAAGATTGGTTTGTATTTTTCTGACTCAAATATTTTGAGTAATTTTGGACTGTATCCTGGGCATTGTAAATTTTTATATTTGTGGATTCTAAATTTTGTTATAGTCCTCTAAAAGAGTTTGTTTTGTTTTGTTCTGTTTTGTTTCAGTAGGTGTTTAACTTAGTTATCCTAAAGTTACATACTATCATACCTGTCATGGGCAGAGGCTCATATCTCAGTTCAGGTATTTAAGACTTGTTGGAAGCTGCTTTTAATTGCCCCACACATGCATGGTTCAGGAGTTATCTAAAAAGTTGAGGCTGAGTTAGGGGTTTATTATGCTGTGACTTTCTCTTTTTCAAGGTTTTCCCCTAACTCTCCCATGGTTCTGGTTGCCTCAGGGCTTATTCACCCAGTTCATGTGGCCAAAATCACGGCAGGCATTTCTATCAAGATTTTAGTCATGTGGCGCCACCCCCACCATGATCGCAGGTGCCTTCAAAGTAAAGCCACAGAAAACAAAGACCTCGTTCCATTTAGTTTCCTCATCTCCAGTTTTAATTCCTTCTAAACTCTGCTGCTTTTGTTTAGTCACCAAAGCCTTTGGTTCATGTTGCATGGATTTTTTAGAGTTCTATTATTTGCAGCACTTTAGTACTTCGTACTGGAAGTGAAACTTTAATTCTGTTTATTAATTTAATAAGTTTCATATATTTTATGTTCAACTTTATAACTTTAAACTTTTATGAAGTCATTAACTGAAACAATAGGGATCTCTTCCTAAACACATCAAGTCTAAAATTACATTTTATTATCCCCATGTTGCCATCTACTTCATCCTCAGCATCCAACTTAATTTCTTATTTTATTTGGTTGTACAGTATTGACAAACCCTGATTTATATGGGTATATAGTTGCAAAACATAGAGTCTTTTTAAAAAACAATTTATCTTAGGATATCAATCATTAAAACAGAAACATTTGAGGTCTTCATAAAGAGGAATTAAATTGGCAATATGATCCTCTAATCCAAGTTTTTATAAACATTCCATGAAAAGTAGACATCTTCTGTCAAATATATTTGAGGAAATTTGGCTGGTATATTTTACTAGACTAACATTACATATTGACAACTCTGAGGAGAAATTATTCAAATTTAACTTAATTCCAGTGTTTTCCAAAACTGTTAACCACTGAATCCTTACTTCAAACATATCCACTAACAAACTGTAAAATCAGTATTTCAAATTTTGTAAAATAGAACTATATGTAATACCAAAGAAAAGAAAAAGGAACTAGCTTCTACAAGTACCTACTATATAGTAGCATTGAATTGGATGCACATAATTTTTTTTAATTTTATGACTCCTAAATATATAGTATTTTCTTTTCATATACATATGAGAAAACTGAGGCACAATAATGCTTTGTTTCATTTTTTCTCCAGTTTTATTGATATACAACATTGCATTAGTTTAAGGTGTACCTAATTATAAAGCCTCTTGATGAAAGTGAAAGAGAGAGTGGAAAAGTTGGCTTAAAGCTCAACATTCAGAAAACGAAGATCATGGCATCTGGTCCCATCACTTCATGGGAAATAGATGGAGAAACAGTGGAAACAGTGTCAGACTTTATTTTGGGGAGCTCCAAAATCACTGCAGAGGGTGCCTGCAGCCATGAATTTAAAAGACGCTTACTCCTTGGAAGAAGTTATGACCAACCTAGATAGCATATTCAAAAGCAGAGACGTTACTTTTCCGACTAAGGTCCATCTAATCAAGGCTATGGTTTTTCCAGTAGTCATGTATGGATGTGAGAGTTGGACTGTGAAGAAGGGTGAGCGCTGAAGAATTGATGCTTTTGAAGTGTGGTGTTGGAGAAGACTCTTGAGAGTCCCTTGGACTGCAAGGAGATCCAACCAGTCCATTCTGAAGGAGATCAGCCCTGGGATTTCTTTGGAAGGAATGATGCTAAAGCTGAAAGTCCAGTACTTTGGCCATCTCATGAGAAGAGTTGACTCATTGGAAAAGACTTTGATGCTGGGAGGGATTCGGGGCAGGAGGAGAAGGGGACGACAGAGGATGAGATGGCTGGATGGCATCACTGACTCGATGGACGTGAATCTGAGTGAACTCCAGGAGTTGGTGATGGAC
The DNA here is from genome assembly GCF_014754425.2 of Oryx dammah. Taxonomy (NCBI): domain Eukaryota; kingdom Metazoa; phylum Chordata; class Mammalia; order Artiodactyla; family Bovidae; genus Oryx; species Oryx dammah. The sequence goes on along the minus strand of NW_024070212.1, from coordinate 88,034,264 downwards.
AGGGAGGCCTGGCATGCTGCGATTTATGGAGTCGCAAAGAGTCGGACACGACTGAGCGACTGAATGAACTGAACTGAATTATTTGATAAATGTATATATTGTGAAATAATTACTACGAAGTTTAGTTAATATCCATCACCTCATATAGTTGCAATTTTTTTCTTATGATGAGAACTTTTAAGATCAACTTTTTAAAGTGACTTACAAATATACAATATAGCATTGTTGACTACAGTCATAATACTGTACATTATTACATCCCCAGGACTTTTTTATTTTATACTTGGAAGTTTGCACCTTTTGACCACCTTCACCCATATCCTCAATCACTTGCCTCTGGCAACCACCTACCTATTCTCTGTTTCTATGAATTCAGTTGTTTAGATTCTACATATATTATGAGTGAGGTCATACAGTATTTTTCTGACCTTTTTCCACTTAATATAATGCTTTCAAGGTCCAACCATGCCATTACAAATGTCAGGGTTTGCTTTTTTTATGGCTGGATAACATTCCATTGTATATATTTACCATATCTTCTTTATCCACCATCCACTGATGGACACTCAGGTTATTTTTATGTCTTGGCTATTGTAAATAATGCTGCAATAAGCATGGGAATGCAGATATCTTTTCAATATTCTGTGTGGCTTTTTAACCATAAAAAAAATAGTATCATATCCCATGGGGCTTGCAGTATCCTTTCTTAGCCAAGTTCTGTAGCTTCAGTCCCACCCAAGTGCCAAAGCGGATGTAATGGGAATGGAGTTAAGAAGGGGCCAGGATCCAAGAATTATTAGACTACTAGCCAGGGCAATGAACCAGTGTTAATATTCAGAACAGCCAAGGCGGTGACCAGGAAAACGGTGCTGATCAACAGAAATAAAAGAGTTGGGCAAATAAAGAAAGACATTCAGCTGCAATATGAATACTTGTGGAGGTCAGAAATAAGATAGACTTAGGAAGGATGAAAGTGAGAGGGAAAGCAGTTCAAAACTAAGGCCATTTTACAAGGGGATTAGAATCTTGTATAGCAGTGAGTGTAACTATTTTAAAGAATTGTTTAAGAAAATATGTAGCTTAATAAAAGAGATAATGAGTTTTGAATGATAATGAGTTTTGAAAGAGATAATGAGCTAAAGAAAATCATAGAGAAATGACAGTTGAAGGTTAGAGCAGTTATGGATGCAAGATATGAATAAATCTTGAAATCAATAGAGGGTTCAAATGGCCAAAGAGATAAGGAAAAAGTATTTATATAGTACTAGTTATATAACCATCAAGAATTTTATCCTTCCTTACCTGTCAGATGGCACATTTGTATCATTCCCAGTGTAAAAATTCCAGGAAATAATTTATAAATGTCAAAGTTTATTGAAGACCTACTATGTGAAAATTCTCAAAAATGTAATTGATATTTCTGTATTTTAAAGCATAATAGTTAACTTTACTTTCATAATAGCAAACTTCTTTTCATTATCCAATTCCCAAGATTGGTACTTATAAAATAGACTTTACAGAATGGAGAAGAAATTAGACAATTGATATAACCCAGTGCCCAAATTCATGGCTTCAGAGTTACTCCCCACCATACAATTATCTTTGCAAGACAAGTGACAAATTATATCACTATAATTTTTTAAAGAGGAAACTTTATTTTTTTAAAGCATTTCAACTTTTACTGAAATGTTTGTCCAGCCTGCACTTCTACAAGACCACAATCTATTCTCAATCATCAACTTTGTGCTAGCAATTTTTGCAAGCTCCTGAGGTATACATGTAGTCGTATATATGTTATTTCCCTGTAAAGATCATTTTCATTATGAAGGTGATTAAATTCAGAAAAAAAAAAAGGCAATGTCACACAGTCTTAGGATGCAGGGATAACCTCTGTTGAGAGTTCATTGTCCTTTCTTCCAGTGTGTTTCTAATTTAAATAATTGTGAAACATTACATATAAGACATGTAGATTTTTAAATATCTACATTTTCTGATTCTAATACTATTATAGACTAATTCTTACAGTTCTGAAGGCTGGTAAATCCAAAATCAAGGTGCTGGAAAATTCAGTTCCTGGTGAAAGCCTTCTTTCTGATTCCCAGATAGATGGCCATCACACATTGAAGGTAGGGGGGACTCTTGTCTCTCATATGCTTTTTCTAAAAAGACACTAATCCCACCAAAAGGGCCTCCATCCACATGACCTCATTTCCTCCCAAAGGCCCCATCCCTCAGAAATATCACATTGAGGATTAAGGTTTCAACATATGAATTTTAGGGCAACACAAACATATAACCTATAGCACCCTACAAAGAAAGGCCTGATGGAGATACTGTTCTTCCCTATCACCTAACTTATTATAGCAGCCTCAACTCCTCTGAGGCAGATAAGAGAAAGGAGATGGAAGTGAGGGCAGGTAATCCAGGGTTAGAATTTGGGTCCAGTTCAGTTCAGTTCAGTTCAGTCACTCAGTGGTGTCCACTCTTTGCAACCCCATGGAATGCAGCATGCCAGGCCTACCTGTCCATCACTAGCTCCCAGAGTTTACAGAAACCCATGTGCATTGATGATGCTATCAATGATGCCATCCAACCATCTCATCCTCTGTGTCCCCTTTTCCCACCTTCAATCTTTCCCAGGATCAGGGTCTTTCCAAATGAGTCAGCTCTTCACATCAGTGGCCAAAGTATTGGAGTTTTAGCTTCAACATCAGTCCTTCCAATGAATATTTAAGACTGATTTATTTTAAGATTCACTGGTTGGATCTCCTTGTTGTCCAAAGGACTCTCAAGAGTCTTCTCCAACACCACAATTCAATAGCATCAATTCCTCGGCACTCAGCTTTCTTTATAGTCCAACTCTCACATCTATACATGACTACTGGAAAAACCATAGCTTTGACTAGACAGACCTTCGTTGGCAAAGTAATGTCTGTACTTTTTAATATGCCATCTAGGTTGGGCATAACTTTTCTCCCAAGGAGTAAGCGTCTTTTAATTTCATGGCTGCAGTCACCAAATACAGTGATTTTGGAGCCCAAAAAGATAAAGTCTGTCACTGTTTCCACCCCATCTATTTGTCATAAAGTGATGGGACCAGATTCCATGATCTTAATTTTCTGAATGTTGAGTTTTAAGTCAACTTTTTTACTCTCTTCTTTCACTTTCATCAAGAGGCTCTTTAGTTCCTCTTTCTGCCAAAACGGTGGTGTCATCTGCGTATTTGAGGTTATTGATATTTCTCCCCGAAATCTTGATTCCAGGTTGTGATTTATCCAGCTCAGTATTTCCCATGATGTACTCTGCATATAAGTTAAATAAGCAGGGTGACAATATACAGCCTTGACATACTCCTTTCCCGATTTGGAACCAGTTTGTTGTTCCATGTCTAGTTCTAACTGTTGCTTCCTGACCTGCATATAGGTTTCTCAAGAGGTCTGGTATTCCCATCCCTAAAATTTTCCATAGTTTGTGGTGATCCACACAGTCAAAGGCTTTGGCATAGTCAATAAAGCAGAAATTGATGTTTTTCTGGAACTCTCTTGCTTTTTCGATAATCCAACGGATGTTGGGCATTTGATCTCTGGTTCCTCTGCCTTTTCTAAAACCAGCTTGAACATCTGGAATTTCATGGCTCATGTACTGTTGAAGCCTGGCTTGGAGAATTTTGAGCATTACTTTACTAGCATGTGAGATGAGTGCAATTGTGAGGTTGTTTGAGCATTCTTTGGCATTGCCTTTCTTAGGGATTGGAATGAAAACGGACCTTTTCCAGCCCTGTGGCCACTGCTGAGTTTTCCAAATTTGCTGGTGTATTGAGTGCAGCACTTTCTCAGCATCATCTTTCAGAATTTGAAACAGCTCAGCTAGAATTCCATCACCTCCACTAGCTTTGTTCATAGTGATGCTTTCTAAGGCCCACTTGACTTCACATTCCAGGATGTCTGGCTCTAGGTGAGTGACCATACCATTGTGATTATCTGGGTTGTGAAGACCTTTTTTGTGTACTTCTGTGTTCTTGCCACCTGTTCTTAATATCTTCTGCTTCTGTTAGAATTTGGCCAAATGGCTATTATATAACAGGATAAAGGAACTTAAAGTATTGGTGACAGAGTTATGGAGATGAAGGACCACTCAGTCTAAACTTGAAAAAGAGAGAAGTAAAAAAAAAAAAAAAAAAAGAAGAAGAAGGATGATGGATTGGGAGCAAGGAGGAATCAATCAGTGTACTGGAGAAGTCCCCAGAGGGGTCAAATAATTATTGTACTAATAGCAATTTAACAAGCACACTGGAATGGTACAAGATTATAGAGAGAAAATAGAATGCCCAAACTGGCTATTTTAGAGTTGGAGATATTTTGAACAATAAGATACAGAATAGGACTGACAGAGTGGAGAGTTGAAATGGAGTAAGGAAGGAAATGGAGCAATTACTGCATCAAGGCACCTTTGTCATCCTTCAGATGGTGAGATCTACTTGGATAAGGAAAGGGCTTGAAATGGGGAGGACTCTGATTCAGCCTGTGACGCTTAGTGAGGATGTGGGAGAGACCAAGTAAATAGGAGATGCTAGTGATGGGGGTGGGTGGAGATATGTAAGATGAGCACAGGCCCCATGGACACTGATTTCGTACAGGATGCTGAAAGAGACGGGAATCTGGGAGCAGAAATAGGACACAAACAACTACACCACCCCACTCCAATACCAAGGTTCATATGAGAAAATAAGGAGCCCTTGCACAAGGAATCTTCTTGGGAGGATGGTCTGGGAAGGGAAAGTCCAACAATAGAAAATCAAGTTTCAGTTCAGATGCTGGGAGCCAGCGTGAGGAATCCCGCCCGTGGCAAGCGAACAGTCTGGGAAGAAGATTCTGGGGTGGTGATCCCATGGACAGAAAGGAAGGGCTCAGAAGTTTTCAGAGAATTAGAGAGCTAGGTCAAGGATGAGGGCTTTACCTAACCTGTGGTGACACTGCTAAAACTGAAGACCTTAGGGCTTATACTTCTGGTGCTGTTTCAAAGAGAAACGAAAGCCTTAGTGGGAAGATGTGCTTGGCTGAGTGGACACTGGCCCTTGCAGAGGGCATGACCCACTTGAGTCAAGTTACCGGGAACACCAGCAGCTTGAGTCTGAACTCCTTGCCCTGCTTAGCTGCTGTGTGGAAGGAAAAGACTGTTCCCACAGGAGGCCTTGGGCTGGACTGGGCAGTACCCTGTCCCTGGGGCTGGAGATCAGAGACCAGGACCCACAGGCACAGTGGAGCTGCTGTGGCCCCATTAGGTACCAAAGTAGCAGCGCAGAAGGCATAGTTGGGACATGCCGGGCCTTTGATGTTGTTATCTTTGATCCATAATCCCTCATCTGCAATTGTGAAACTCAAAAAGCTTTGAAAAACGGGAGGGACTGTTTTGTTTGCAAGTCTGTGGCAAACTCATTCGGCAGCAACCCCCCGCCCCCACCTCCAAATTTATGTGAGGCAATTTGTTATATTTATATATCCCACTTAAAACACAATTCAAACATTATGTTTCAGGAAAAAAACAATACACTATATGCCTCATCATGGCCAAAAGTTAACTGTCAATCTGATGCATCAGTATTGTGAGCTTTTGTCTTTTTCTGTGTCTCATTTTACAGTAAAATATTAAGGGAAGTTCTGTCGATATCTCACCAGATGGTGTTTTAAAATGGCAATCTTGTCCTATAACTTTAAATATTTATTTATTATTTTAATTGGAGGATAATTAATTACAATATTGTGATAGCTTCTGCCATACATCAACTGAAACATATACATTGCCATATATAAAATCAATAGCAAGAGGGAGTTTGATGTATGGAGCAGGGAACCCAAAGCCAATGCTCTGTGACAACCTGGAGGGGTAGAGTCGGGAGGAAGGGGTCACATGTATGCCTATGGCTGATTCATGTCGGATAATTTTTGATACCTTCCTTCTCCCAAGGGTTTTAGTACCATTCCTGAGATAGTGTACCTTGAATTAGTGCTACTTAATTATTTTATTAATTAAGGAGCATACTCCTCTGAAAGGGAAATTTTGCATCTACCCTAATCCCTGTTTTTGCTACCTTTCCTATCCTTTATATTTATGGGTTCTAAGTAAAAGCAAAACAAGAAAGCAAACAAAACAAAAAGCAAACCAGAAAGCTTACCTAGAGTGCTTTCATCACTGAAACAAAGTAACTACTCCATGGCTTCAGTAAGAAGCAATAGGTCAAGCACAGTGTGTGTTGACAGATATAAATCGAAATTGAAGGGCTAAAGCAGAAGGATTGATAGGGTTGACTGAGAGCCCACCCCGACAGTTTAATCCCTTCTGATCACTAGGCCCATGACCTTGATCAGATCATTTAAACTCTACCTCATTTAAACTCTGGCATCCTCATCAATAATATGGGAGCAATAATAATGCACCTATTTCTTTGAATATAGGATTAAATTGGGGTCACATGCATAAAGTGGTTAGCTCACAGTACACCTGAACTCAAGTGTAATTTTCTAATGGTATCATTCAGTCTCACCTAGGGTGCCACTCCATATCTCCAATCCATGCATTTAAACTCTAGTTTAAAAATAAGCAATGACAGCACAATAATTGCAAAGACAAAGGCACAAAATTCAAGTTAATATAATTTCATCATGTGACCCAATTCCATCATGCGCTTCCATCTGTGTGATCACCTGGAGTTTATATTTGCATTTAAAATTTAAAACAGTAGAACAGACAGGTGTAATATTTTTGTTTATCCTCTGATATTTATTTTTAGCTTTTACTAACAAGGTAATGTATACCCAATTTAATTTTTTAAAGTGTTATATCCTGCCTGTCATTTCCTATCATTATTTGTTCTGTTTCATATTTCTCACTAAAAATAATTTTGACATTTTGTGGTGAAGGGGGTACTAAGTGATTTGTTTCAAGTCTCAGATATGCTAGGCTCACCACTCTTAGTAATTTCTAAAGTGCTTTTATAACATTGTTATGACTCACCAAACCCATAGTAGTTTCCGGTTCCCTTTGAATCTTGACTCTACCAAGTCAAGAGTGTCTCTAAGTGGTTTTCTCCTTCCAGTCATGGTTTCTCACTTGGAAAATAGGGGTAGGAACAGCCGTGTCACAAAATTGCCTTCAGGATTGAGTGGAATAACACAGCATAGTGGCTGCCCAAAGTAGGTGCCACTTCCGAGTGCGTCTCTTTTCCTTTCCATGTGTATGGGAATAGAGACACAGATGTATAGATGTATAGAACAAACTTTGAAGACAGTAGGGGAAGGAGGGGGTGGGACAATGAGAGAGTAGCTCTGAAATCTATACCTGCCATATGCAAAATAGATAGCTAATGGGAAGAAGCTGCATAGCACAGTGAGCTCCACCTGGTACTCTGTGACAACCTAGAGGGGTGGGAAGGGGTGCGGTGTTGGGGAGAGGTTCAATAGGGAGGGGGCATATGTGTCCTTACGGCTGATTCACATTGTATGGCAAAAGCCAACACAATATTTTAAAGCAATCATCCTCCAATTAAAAATAAATTTAAAAAAAGAATAGATTACACTGACTGATCTCTAAAACCCCTCCTAGCTAGGACTGCCTATGATCCTATGATCGTAATATGCATACATTCAGGCCTGCATATCATGTCCTAAGTAGCCACTTACTCCACATGGGAAAATCCTCAGTCCTGAAGGTTCAGATGTGTTCAGCAGGCCCCTCATTCATGTTCCATTGCCACAGGAACAATATCCTATATATATCCAAGGTTAGAGACCATAAAGCTGATGCTGGTATATATATTAATCACATGGCACACATTTTCAAAGCATTGTCAGGAATATTGGTGGGGGGTGTGTTGGGGAGGGAGCAGGTCTGTGTGAAACAAGGCATCTGTTACATTGTTGAGTTGTTGTTGTTGTTGTTCAGTTGCTCAGTGGTGTCCAACTCTTTGCAACCCCATTGACTGTAGCACACCAGGCTTCCCCGTCCTTTACCATCCCCCAGAACTTGTTCAAACTCATGTCCGTTGAGTCAGTGATGCCATCCAACCATCTCATCCTCTGTTGTCCCCTTCTCCTCCTGCCTTCAATCTTTCCCAGCATCAGGGTCTTTTCTAATAAGTCAGTTCTTCGCATCAGGTAGCCAACGTATTGGAGCTTCAGCTTCAGCATCACTCCTTCCAATGAAGATTCAGGACTAATTTCCTTTAGGATTGACTGGTTTGATCTCCTTGCTGTCCAAGGGACTCTCAAGAGTCTTCAACACCACAGTTCAAAAGCATCAATTCTTTGGTGCTTGGCCTTCTTTACAGCCCCACTCTCACATCCATACATGGCTACTGAAAAATCATTGCTTTGACTAGACGGACCTTTGTTGGCAAAGTAATGAGTCAAGTTGATAATTCTATATTCCTACTTTTCATTTCAGGTTCTCTATTTTAGGAGCCACCAGGGCCCCCACACTATATCAGATCTTCCTTGCTAGCCCTTAAATTTAGGGAGCTTTGTCTTTCAAAATTAGAGCAAAAATAAAATCGTTTTAATGCATTTGCCTTTTAAACTGTGAAATTTCCATTCATTTCCTTTGAGTTTGTGATGAAAGATCATTGTTCTTTTTCCCAACTCTGAGATGACTGTGGTTCCATGAAAGGAAGGACAAATATATTTATTTTAATTAACATTTGAATTATAACTTCTGCACCATTACTTCCATATTAGTGAAAAAATGCTGCTACTGACATTTAATTTAATCTTCATATACAATACACTGCTATTAAGATGCTGGTATTAGTCCCATTATATATGAGGCCCAGAGCCTCTGGGGCTGGAGCAATGGGACCACATAACACAGGCTCTTGGGTCTGTGCTCAATTTGCAACAATCCTAGTGCTTCTCTCCAATGACTTAGTCTGTGAGTCAGGCACCCCCATGGGGCTGTCAGCAAAGTGAGAATATAATCAGTATCCTCTTCTCCTTTATTTCTCCAGAGTTAGTACAGATAGAAACTTCTGAAAAATTATCAGCCAAAGAATGGAAGAAAGGTCCACTTTTAACAAGAAATTTTACAAATCATATTTATTTTGATCAGCACATCCATTCTTCCTTCACTACTACTATATAATCCCATTGGTAGGGATGAAGAAGTAGAAGTGAAGGGAGGTACAGAATTACTTCCAAATCCCACAGCCAGTAGGAGGAAAGGAAAGGACTTGAACACAGGTCTTCTGGAGCTCATTTCTGGGTTCTTTTCAAGAGATCATCAAGTAGCCAGGCTACACTGCAGGCAAAAGACCAGAAATCCCCCCTTACTCAGGGGAGGAGACACAAGGGTCCTAAGAATGATGAGACAGCTGCAGGGTCCCAGGAAAGGGACAAGGAGGCCTCAGAGAGCTTGGGCTTAGCAACCAGAGGTAAACAGTCAGGACAATGGACTCATATGCTTCAAAGAATAAGACTAAACAATTTTCACCCTCATAACCATCATTCCAGAGGCAACGTCAGACCAACCACTAAACCACAGGGACCAACGAGGGGTCCTCTCATGACCATATGAAATCTCATAGCCACCTTTTACCCTGAGGAGGGCAGAGGGAGTTCTGGAAGAGCTGAAACTGAGCTAACTTTCACCACTGAATTCCTCTTGTCCACTCCTCACTGCAAAGAAGAAGGGTGAGGTTCATGAGCAAAATCAGAGAAACTGTAAGAAATAAAGAAGCTGTGTTTTATCACAGCTGAGTCTTGGTGCACACTTAGCATGACATTCCCTAAAGCTTATTGAGAATTTATTTGTTAATCTCTACAAACAGAGAGGGCAAAGAGAGAGCATAATGTCTACAGAAGAAGTGCAAGTTTGTCTATGACAAATCATTGTGTTTTCATTCAAAGAATATTTTTAACTACTTACTGTAAGTTAGGCCTTGGAAATAGTGAACAAAACAGAAAATGTAGTGAGCTTACTATGCAAAGTGAAGCTGAGGAGTTTGGTAACTAGCCCAGGGTCAAATAATTAATAAACTAAACTGTAGAGCCAGTATCTAAACTTAGGTATGTCTGATTCCAAAGCCCATCCTCTTTCTATTCATCCTACTAGTTGATTATGAACTGGAAAAATACAAAACTTTGTGCCTGTAGCTCTTTTCTTATAAATAAACAACAGAAATTTATATCCAAGAATCATGGTCCTGGCAGATTCATTGTCTATTTCACATGTGCCCATCCTCTTATTGTGTCCTTATGTGGTAAAAGGGGCAAGGATCTCTGGATTTCTGGGATCTGTTTTTTCCCTTCTTATTCTTATTGAGGTACAGGTGATTTAAAACATTCTGTTAGTAAAACAGTGATTCAGCCATATATATACATATATGCTTTTTCAGATTCTTTTACATTACAGGTTATTATAAGATATTCAATATAGTTCCCTGTGCTATACAGTAGGTCCATGTTGTTGATTTAATTTATATATATTTATATATATGTTTATATATATATAGCACATATAATATATATATAGCATATATATTATATATATATAGCATATATAAACATATATATATATATATATATGTTAGTTGCAAACTCCTAATTTATCATTGCCCTCCCCCATCTCCACTATCCTCTTTGGTAACCATAAATTTGTTTTCTATGTTTGTGAGTCCATACTGTTTTGTATTAATAAATAAGTTCATTTGTATTGTATTTTTAGATTCCACAAATAAGTGATAACACATGATATTTGTCTTTGCCTAACTTGCTTCACTTAAAGTGATAAAGTCTAGGTCCATAAAAAGAATGAAATAATGCCATTTGCAGCAACGTGGATGGACCTAAAGGTTGTTTTTTTAAACCCAGATGTATAACTTATACTGCTTAATGCATCTCTAACTTCTCTTAACACTTCTCAAAGAAGCTGGGGCCCTAAGGCTGTGCATCTGTGTCACCTAACTAGTGATGACATTTGCACTGTTTCAAGAAAACGAAACTGAGTCATAGAAATTAAAGACTACAATAACGTTTCTAAAGTGTGGTCCCTGGACCAACAGTGTCAGCTTCACCTGAGGATTTGCTACAGAGGCCACTTCTCAGGCCATACTTCAGACCCACTGAACTGACAATTCTGGGTGTGGGGCCCAGAACTTTGTATTTTAATGAGCTCTCCAGATAACTGAGATGCACACTGTTGTTTGAGAACCACTATCTTAATGTCAGTTGCTCAATCACGTCCAACTCTTTTCAACTCCCTAGACTATAGTCCACCAGTCTCCTTTGTCTATGGAATTGTCCAGGCAAGAATACTGCAGTGGGTAGCCATTCCCTTCTCCAAGGGATCTTCCTGACCCAGGGGTGGAACCTGGGTATCCTGCATTTCAGGCAGATTCTTTATCATCTGAGCCACTAAGAAAGGGGAAGTGCTAGTTACAGTGAACATCAGCACACCTCAGAATCCCTCTTGACACAGAGATCCAAGAAGCTACTACCAGTGCTCCTGAGTTAGCACTTACAAGGAGATCTATTTGCCTTTACGGGTCATTCCATCAACTAATTCAACAGATGAGAAAAATGAGGTCCAGAGAAAGTGACATATGCAGGGTCACAGAGCAAAATAGTGATACAAATAAAGTAGAATCCAGTTCGGTTCTTCCAAATAGCACAGTGGCTTGGCTGAAGCAGTATTTTCTGATGAACAGAATGTGAAAAGGTAGGGTGGGGATTAAGGGGGAAGTTAACAATTTTTTAGGCCAAGATGTGGGATCTGGTAGAGGAAGCAGCACACAGCCGGGGTTGAGATGGAATCTGACACCCAATTTGGGACTGGACTAGGCCGGCATGAAGCACCGGAGGCAAAGGAGAAATCTGAGCTGGAGATGGAAGGGCATCTCTCTCTCCCCCATACCCTGTTTGGGCTGCTTCCAGCTCCCGTAGATTCCACCTCTGTTTTGCCATTTGGATGAATTACCTCGCTTGGCGTCTGTTTCCTGGACCCTCCTCCACCCACCGCCACTGGATCTGATCTCCATCCATCTTCACCCAGCCTGAGAGCCCCAGAGAGCTCTGGAAAGGCTCCAGTCCACAGTAGAAATGAGAAGCACAACTTCATAGGGGCCCTGCTGTTGGTGAGTAGAGGCAGGGAACAGGATCACCTAATCCTTGTGAAATGACCAGGGGGTGATCAAGCAGGTAAAGAATGCTTTGTTTAGAGGGAAAAACAAAGGAACAAAAAAATTGCTCTACAACCTTGAGTCCATCAACTCTTCCAAAAAAGTTATTGTTGCATTGTTTTTATCAATTCTATCAAGAATATTCATTCAGTGTATACATAACACGAAAGTAGCTGAATTGGTGTAAATAACTGGATTTTTTTTTTAGCTTTAATCCAGATGCTAGTGATTTCATTCCAATTGGAATTTCCATCACTTAACTAACCTGGTAAGATACTTAATATCTTCAAGCCTCGATTGTTTCATGTGTCAAATTAAAATAATAATTGAGATAATTCATGCTTTATCCATCTCATTGGATGAGGTCAAGTGAGATAATGGTTGTGAAAGTGCTTTGCAATCTGTGAAATATCACACAGATGTGAACTCTATATTGTTATCATCACTTCAAATTTCCTCGGCCAACTTCTACAACCCTGATTGACTGATGTATTTTATGGCTACATACTAGAGCTTATCATGAGAAGGAAATGTTTCATCCCTGACACCTTAAACTCTAGTATACAAATCTCTGCTTCTAATTTCCTATCAGTCCAGTTTTCCCTTCCTTACGCCTACCACACTTACTTTGTGACCTCATCACAACCCTTTAGTTCCTTGATGTTTTTTTTCCCCCACTATTAGCCTCCTTCCACCTTCGTTTCCTTTCCTGTCCACTAGAACTATAGTGTCTATTACTGTAATCATTTTGCTACAAAGGCACTCACCCTCCCAATTTCTTGCTCTTCCATCATACAGTAAATTCCCTACATACAAATGAGGTCCATCTTGAGAGCATGTTCAGAAGTCTAATTTGCTCCTAAGTCCAACAAAGTTAGCTCAGGTACCCAACTAACACAACCAGTTATACAGTACTGCACTATAATGGGTTTATAATACTTCTCACACAAATAATACATTAAAAAGCAAACAAAAATGAAGGAGACATTTTCAATCTTATAGTACAGTACCATGAAAAGTACAGTAGCACAGAATAACAGCCAGCATAGAGGAGCTGGTACTGAGTGAACAGGCAAGAAGAGTTATTGATGGGAGGGGAGAGAGGATGTGGGAGATAGTAGACCTGAAGGATCATCAGCAATAGGACCTGGAGGGCAAGCTGCCGTTTCACTCACAGCTGATTTTAATGGTGCACCTTCTGATTTCTTGTTGGATTCAATTCCATCTACCCTCCTAAAACAATGATCCAGTGGTATCTGGGGAGTAGCTCTTTTTCTCTTGTCGGAGATGACATGATAGCGCTGGATTGCATTATGAATGGCTGCTGCAACCTCCGTGAACGGCTCTGTACTCGGGTCCTGTCCCTCTAAAAGTAACAGAGCCTCCTCAATAGAACCAACTTATGTGATTGGACATACAAATGCATGTTCTCTTCTTTGAAATTTCGCAACTTGAATGTTCATATATAGGGGACTCACTATGCTTGCATTCAAATTCTGTCTTATATCAATGTAACCATCTGCATTCTCCCATCTCATTCCCTGGTTGCAGAACACTTTTGGAAGAAATGACACAAGTGGATGGATTGGCATCATTCCAAATTTATGGTCTCCAAACTCATTGGGCATTATTGCTAGAGCAAACATTCCACATCTTACTCTGGTCAGACTACCTTCCTAATTGCTGCTCCCTTCTAGCAATAAACTGGGTACCTTTTCAGAGAGAGGATTGAGGCTATCAGATAAGCACTTGAAAACTCCCCTTCCCAAACCACAAACTTAAACATATACAACTGAGTCCAATTTTACCTCCTGGGATCCTGTAACAGACCAATAAACATTCTTCTCCAATCTAAGACAAATTCTTCCATTTCTTCTCCTAGTTGATCTTCACTCAACTCCCATAGAGATTTCCTCTTTCCTGGAAACTGAATCTCTTAATGGTTCAAAGAAATCAACCCTCTTCTTCCAGCACCTCTGCTCATTTCCCTTACCCTCCACAATCAAATTCTCCCAAAGAATAATCTACAGTCACTGTCTTCATCTCTCCAATTCCTCATCTAGGCTTCAATCCATGACAATCAGCTCCCCTTCATGACTCTGCTGAATCTTTCTTGGCCAAAGTTACCAATCATTTTCTAACTATAAATTGCCTAATTTCTTCTAGCCTTCTCTATCATTGGCTTCTGAGATGTGACTCCTTGCTAAGTCCCCGACCCACTCTGACATTTCCTTCTTGGTTATATCTATATTCATATATACACATATGTTGCTGCTGCTGAGTCACTTCAGTCGTGTCCAACTCTGCAACCCCATAGACGGCAGCCCACCAGGCTCTCCCATCCCTGCAATTCTCCAGGCAAGAACACTGGAGTGGGTTGCCATTTCCTTCTCCAATGTATGAAAGTGAAAAGTGAAAGTGAACTCGCTTAGTCCTGTCCAACTCTTAGCGACCCCATGGACTGCAGCCCACCAGGCTCCTCCATCCATGGGATTTTGCAGGCAAGGGTACTGGAGTGGGGTGCCATTGCCTTCTCCAATATATATACACATATATGTGTGTGTGTGTGTGTATATATATATATATATATATATTTCCTTATTTATATATGTACACCAGATCCTGGTGTGTGTGTGTGCATGTACGTATATATATTCTTCATATCTTGGCTACACACACACACACACACATATAGGCTTCTCAGATGGTGCTAGTGGTAAAGAACCTACCTGCCAATACAGGAGACATAAGAAACACCGGTTGATCCCTGAGTCATGAAGATCCCCTGGAGAGGAAATGGCAGTCCACTCCAGTTTTGTTGCCTGAAGAATCCCATGGATAGATGAGCCTGGCAGGCTACAGTCCATATTGTTGCAAAGAGTCAGACACGACTGAAGTAACAAACTGACTGATATTGATATCTGCCCCTCCCTGAAATACTGGGTTTTCCAAGCCTGATTTGACTTCTTTAAAAGATATTATTACTTCCTTGGTGACTTCATCTGTTTCTGGGGTTTCACATTGATGATTCTTTCACTGATGATGATATCCTATAGGAAACTGCAGGCTCAATGACTACTAGACATTTCCACTAAATTAATGTGTCCAAAAGCAATTTAATATGTTCACCCCAAATATGGCTTTCTTCCATGCTCCTTCCCTTGAAAAATGGTATCACTCAGTCAGTTCAGTTCAGTCACTCAGTCGTGTCCAGCTCTTGCAACCCCATGAATCACAGCACGCCAGACTTCTCTGTCCATCACCAACTCCTGGAATTCACCCAAACTCAAGTGCATCGAGTCAGTGATGCCATCCAGCCATCTCATTCTCTGTCGTCCCCTTCTCCTCCTGCCCCCAATCCCTCACAGCATCAGGGTCTTTTCCAATGAGTCAACACTACGCATGACGGGGCCAAAGTACTGGAGTTTCAGCTTCAGCATCAGTCCTTCCAATGAACACCCAGGACCGATCTCCTTTAGGATGGGTTAGTTGGATGTCCTTGCATTCCAAGGGACTTGCAAGAGTCTTCTCCAGCACCACAGTTCAAAAGCATCAATTCTTCAACACTCTGCTTTCTTCACAGTCCAACTCTGACATCCATACATGACCACTGGAAAAACCATAGCCTTGACTAGATGGACCTTTGTTGACAAAGTAATATCTCTGCTTTTTAATATGCTATCTAGGTTGGTCATAACTTTCCTTCCAAGGACTAAGTGTCTTTTAATTTTATGGCTACAATCACCATCTGCAGTGATTTTGGAGCCCCAAAAATAAAGTCTGACACTTTTTCCACTGTTTCCCCATCTATTTTCCTTGAAGTGATGGGACCAGATGCTATGATCTTAGTTTTCTGAATGTTGAGCTTTAAGCCAACTTTTTCACTCTCCTTTTTCACTTTCATCAAGAGGCTTTTTAGTTTCTCTTCACTTTCTTCCATAAGGGTGGTGTCATCTGCATATCTGAGGTTATTAATATTTCTCCCAGCAATCTTAATTCCAGCTTGTGCTTCATAATATCACTAGGCCCCTAAACTCTGAAGGTATTTTTGGCCCCTTTTTGTCCCTCCCTCTTTGTCTATTAGAGACACTCAAATAGAGTGAGACATCCTGGAATGTGAAGTCAAGTGGGCCTTAGAAAGCATCACTATGAACAAAGCTATTGGAGATGATGGAATTCCAGTTAAGCTATTTCAAATCCTAAAAGATGATGCTGTGAAAATGCTGCACTCAATATGCCAGCAAATTTGGAAAATTCAGCAGTGGCCACAGGACTGGAAAAGGTCAGTTTTCATTCCAATCCCAAATAAAGGCAATGCCAAAGAATGCTCAAAGGTGAAGTCACTCAGTTGTGTCCAACTCTTTGAGACCCCGTGGACTATAACCTACTAGGCTTCTCCATCCATGGGATTCTCCAGGCAAGAATACTGGAGTGGATTGCCATTTCCTTCTCCAGGGGATCTTCCTGACCCAGGGATCGAACCCGGGTCTCCTGCATTGGAGGCAGACGCTTTAACCTCTGAGCCACCAGGGAAGCCCTTAAGAATGCTCAAACTACCGCACAATTGCACTCATCCACATGCTAGTAAAGTAAAGCTCAAAATTCTCCAAGCCAGGCTTCAGCAATATGTGAACCGTGAACTCCCTGATGTTCAAGCTGGTTTTAGAAAAGGCAGAGGAACCAGAGATCAAATTGCCAACATCTGCTGGATCACTGAAAAAGCAAGAGAGTTGCAGAAAAAAAAAAAAAAACCATCTATTTCTGCTTTATTGACTATGCCAAAAGCCTTTGACTGTGTGGACCACAATAAACTGTGGAAAATTCTGAAAGACATGGGCATACCAGACCACCTGAACTGCATCTTACAGAAACCTGTATGCAGGTCAGGAAGCAACAGTTAGAACTGGACATGAAACAACAGACTGGTTCCAAATAGGAAAGAAGTACGTCAAGGCTGTATATTGTCACCCTGCTTATTTAACATATGCAGAGTACATCATGAGAAACACTGGACTGGAAGAAGCACAAGCTGGAATCAAGATTGCCGGGAGAAATATCAATAACCTCAGATATGCAGATTATACCACCCTTATGGCAGAAGGTGAAGAAGAACTAAAGAGCGTTTTGATGAAAGTGAAAGAGGAGAGTGTAAACGTTGGTTTAAAGCTCAACATTCAGAAAACGAAGATCATGGCATCCAATCCCATCACTTCATGGCAAATAGATGGGGAAAGAGTGGAAACAGTGTCAGACTTTATTTGGGGGGGGGGTCCAAAATCACTGTAGATGGTGATTGCAGCCATGAAATTAAAAGACGCTTACTCCTTGTAAGGAAAGTTATGACCAACCTAGATAGCATATTAAAAAGCAAAGACATTACCTTGCCAACAAAGGTCCATCTGGTCAAGGCTATGGTTTTTCCAGCAGTCATGTATGGATGTGAGAGTTGGACTATAAAGAAAGCTGCATGCCAAAGAACTGATGCTTTTGAACTGTGATGTTGGAGAAGACTCTTGAGAGTCCTTTGGACTGCAAGGAGATCCAACCAGTCCATCCTAAAGGAGATCAGTCCTGGGGGTTCATTATTAGAAGGACTGATGTTGAAGCTGAAACTCCAGTACTTTGGCCACCTGATGTGGAGAGCTGACTCATTTGAAAAGACCCTGATGCTGGGAAAGATTGAGGGCAGGAGCAGGGGATGAGATGTCTGGATGGCATCATCAACTCAATGGACATGAGTTTGGGTGAACTCTGGGAGTTGGTGATGGACAGGGAGGCCTGGTGTGCTGCGGTTCATGGGGTCGCAAAGGGTCGGACACGACTGAGCGACTGAACTGAACTGAACTGTCCCTCCCTGTAACATCCATTAGCCCTCACAGCCACATCTCTTCTCTCCATTTTCTCTGCCTCTGCCTGAGTTCAGGCTTTCATTCTCTCTCCCATGGATTGCTGCCATCATTTCCTCACTGATCTTCCTTCCTCCAGTATCATCCCCTTCTAATATATTCATCATGGTGTGGTAATCTTCCTAAAGCAAAAGCCTATCAGTGTATTCCAACCATTTTTAAAACACACTCTATGTGTCAATAATCATGCTCTACTTTCATTGTCTGATTTGAGTCTTACAACCCTATGAACTAAATATTGATATTTCTATTTTCAGAAAAAAATCCTGAAACTACTACATGGGCAAATCAGCAATTAAATTCAAGTTTGTGTGTTTATGTGCATCTTCTATTATGTTTCTCCATGGCCCAAGGTTAAGTCCAGACTCCTTAGCAGGCTACCTCCCTATAAACTCACTTCTCTCCTAGTTTCAAATGGCCTCTGTATGAAATCGTATTCCCTCCTTCCCCCTCTGTCCCTTCCTCTCTCTTCACACCTGAAGAATTGCCTGTTTATTTATTCTGCACCCCCACGAAACACTGTAAAGACTTTAATCAGAGCACCAGTCCAATTTCATCATATTTGTTAACAATTTTTTTTTTCCCACAATACTGTGTGTGAGCTTCCAGAGACCATCTTTGTCTCCAGGACTTAATATCATCTTTGGTATATAGTACATGGGTAGACAAAATATAGCCCATGGGCCAAATATGGCTTGCCACATGTTTTTGTAAATAAAATTTTATTAGAACAATGCCAATTCTAGTGAAGTACATATTATCTACGGTTGCTTCCTTACTGCAATGAGTGATCCAAGAGTTTATGGTCCACGACCACTCAGAGTGGTCCAAGACTTTATGGTCTGCAATCCTAAAATATTTACTATCTGGCCCTGTACAGAAAATTATCAGCCTCTGACATAGTAGATACATAATTAATGTTGGAGAAATAAGAGAATGTATGTTACACTGGCTGAATGAATCCATGAATTATTGAATCATTATTAAATATAATATTTTTTTGGCAATGAGAAGTAAGTAATAAGAAAATCTGGATTTAAGAAAGAATTTTCTAGCCATTAATAATGATTGAGATGAAGAAGTGATCTCCTTAAATATCAGTCTCCTGGGGAACAAAGCAAAGTAGAAAAGGGTGGAGTTGATCCAGAGGAGCAAGGCAAATAACATTAATAATAATGACTCTACCTGTCCTCTTAGAGTTGTTGTGAATGGGCATTGCTGTTTATAAAGTACTCAGAAGACACAAAGCATTGAGCCTTTTAGCGATGACAAAGGACTTTTCTTATCTTGGTCCTTTCATCATTCCATCTACCTATAGAATCAGAATTCTTCAATAAAGAAAACCCAATTAAGCTCAAAAAGGTTAAATTTCACTCAGCTAACTAGTTTTCACACTCTGATCTCTCCAGCTCTAAAACCCCTGCTCTTTTTCCAAATGCAGGCCACTTCTTTTCATGTATGAACATATCACTTGTAGCTTGAAGGAACACTTTATTTCCAGACACTTGCGGGCTTGCTTATATGTTCCATACAGGCAAGTTTGAGCAGGCACTTTTGACAAGCTTTGACTATTGTATTTACCCCTGCAGACCTCCCAGGGACAAACACTGAATTTGTTTTTCAAGCACTCCCAGTGGCTAGAGCTAGCCAGTCTATTTGGATAGAGGGTGTGGAGGCTTCCCTAGCTGCATCACACCCACCTAGATAAGGAGACCGGATGTTACGTGACCTTCCAACATTTGCCAGAGAACAGCCTAGCACGGGGATCCAGAGAGGGTGGGTGTACCTAGTTAATAGGGCAGAGCAGACTAAACAAACCTACACTTTCTGACCTCTTCCTTCCTCTGGGTTCTTAATGAAAGTTCTTTCTACCCATGAACAAAAACAACCATTTGTTCATTCATTTAACATGTGCTGAAAACCTACTCCAGGACATGTCTGGTGCTGGGTACAAGAAATGAAGAGAGAAACAGAACGCAATTCTTCCCCACAAGGAGCCTGCAGTCTGGTGCATGAAACCAGCATGTAAATAGACAATAAAAATACAAACTGGTGAGAACTCTAAAACTTGGAACAAAGCTCTAAGAAAAAGCAAGCTCCTGTCTCTGGGATGTGGAGGGACCTCAGAAAGGAGGTAATATTGGAATTACCAAATGAATTTACCAGAAAAGGATAGTAATTATAATAATAATTCTAGTAAGTTATTGACCAGCTATCATGAGCCAAAAACTGAGCTAGGAACTTCATAGCCTTTGCTATTACATTTTAGGAACAATGAAACTGTCACTTAGAGAAGGAATATAACACATCCAAATTCACAAAGGCAGTAAGTGGCAGAGCTGGGTCTGGGCCCAGATGTTCCTCATCTTAAAATTGTATTTTGGTATTTCTCTTTCAAATGAGGGTAAGAAAGGCAGAATGGTATCTTCAGGGAAAAGTGAGCTGTTTAGAGTAGCTGAAACATACAGCCATTAGAGGAAAGGCTTGGGAGCTGAGGCTGAAAAATGACAAGGAGCTCAGATTTTGAAAGGTCTCATATGTCTCAGCCATTTCAATTTTTGCCTTGTGATTTTTGGGACGAGGACTTCCCTGATGACTGAGCGGATAAAGAATCCACCTGCAGTACAGGAGATATGGGTTTGATCTCTGGGTCAGGAAGATCCCGTGAAGGAAGAAATGGCAGCTCCACTCCAGTATTCTTGTCTGAAAAATCCCATGGATAGGGAAGCCTGACAGGCCTTAGTCCAAAGGGTTATAAAGAGTCAGACATGACTGGGCACACACACACATTATTGGGAAGAACCCATGATCAGATTTCTAATTTAGAAATGTCACTGGAGCAGAAGTAAAAAGAAAAAAAAAAAAAACTAGAAGCAGGTGGAAAGCAAGGAGACCCATCAAAAAGCTGTTGCCTCTGTTTAGGTCAGAGATATTTGAGACCTGAATGAAGAATGTACTGAGGATAAAATCTGCAAACTCAATATGAGCAAGAGCCACACTCTGCAATGGGTCCCCCAATAAAGTGTGACTGTGCTTTGGGATTGTTTGTGTTTTGTTGATAAAAAGTTGAGGTCCAGAGAGGGGACGAGGAAGGATACAGAGAGTGTCGGCCCCAGAGCTCAAGCCCATCTCTGGACCTTTGGGGTCCGATGGCCTTTCCTCCCTTTGACAGTCCCTTTTCGGTGCTATAACCCAGGCCTCCGCCACCACATCAATGGACATTCCCTCCTAAGAGTTGCAGCTGTTTCTCTCTCTCCCCCAGGTCATCCTGGAGTGACTCCCAGCACATGGACAACATCCAGCCATCTATGAAGGCTGGCAGGAGGAAGCCCATAACAATGAACAAATGTTCAGGGAAAACCCCCAGTGATTCCCCAAATGAGCTGGGGCGAAGCAAACTCTCCCCGAGCTCAGGCTTCACTGAGCAGGAAAATTGTCTGAGCAGGATCAGGTGAGGAGGGAAAGCAGGATGGTGGAGTCTGTAACTCCTGAGACAGACTTTGAGGCAGAGTCCCAAGGGGAGTCAGTATTAGGAACAGAACTTACATTCCTGTGTGCTGGAGGCAGCGGTGAGAGGGACGAGGGAAAACTGTGCAGAAATGCTCTGCTGCTGGAGTCTGTGGTTTGTTTGAGATCCTGATCTATGCTAAACAGTGACCACACCGATTCCAACATCCTACACACACTGCCACTGACCTCCTGCAGCTACCTGCCCAGCATCCCAGGAGGCTCTGTTGGCTAGCTTGCCTTTCCTCCCAGCCAACCCATCAACCCTGACCTCAGCAGATAACTGATAGCATCCTATTTACCACACCTCCCCTTTGAAGGTGGAAACCAGCAGCAGGGAGGGCAGGGCCTTCGGCCAATGATGTGTACCCTCCTCCAACTAGAGAAGATTCCCAAGAACCCAGTTTTTCTCACAGGAGGGAGGGTAGGTCCACAGTGCGGGCCAAGTGAGTGGCCCCCAGACAAGGAAGGATAAGGCTACAATTTAAAATGGTCAGGCCACTTTGGGGACAGATGACAGGGAGTTCTGAAGGACTTTGGTACACAGGGTATAAGATAAGCACCTGCAGTGGCTTTATGTGTCTTTTCAGTGCCACCTCATTCACGTGGGGTGGTTTCTTCTCAAGAGGCCAAGAACGGGAACAAGGCTCCCTTTCTGGTATTCTCCATCATGGAAGAACCTTCCACGAGAGCCAACAGAAAATGTTCTAGCCAGTTCCACCTCCTTGCCTTTGGCCATTTCCTCTTCCTCCCTGGCATCCTCTCTGAGCCCTCCCCTGACTCCTGCCCACAGTGAGCGTTCCAGCCCATTTCACACCTCCTCTCCCGCAAAGCTTCCTGCCTATTTCAGATTCCCCAGAAAACAAGAGCCCAAGTCACAGACTGAACGCTGGTGCCTTATTTGAGATCGATCCCAGAAAGCAGCCGTGAGGAGTGTGGTGAGTGAAAGAATGAAGGAAAAGCCCACAGAAGGTGTACTGTGAAGGCGGCCTTTGCCAGGACCTCCTGAGACGCCTACAACTTGCCTCCCAGAAATATCCACCAGTCAGATGGAAGACTGGAGTGGTTGTCCACCAGCTTCTCCTCTACCTCCTCCCCTCTGGCCCCCAGTCCCCATCCCGGGATGAAGGATGCCCCAGAGCTTTAGCTGGGTTTACTTAAGTTCCCTTAGAAGCAAACCCTTAGACCAGGATCTGAGTGAAAGTCATGTGAGGGGTAGTGCAAGAAAGCAAGAGGGCAGGAAATTGTCGCTGGGAGGGAAGGAAGACAGTGAAGGTGAGTCAACAACTGAAGTGCCACTGAGGGCACCTGGAGCTCAGTCCTGTTGAAGAATTCTAGGAGCCAGGGTGGAACCATGTCTAGAATTTTCCTTGCAGAGGACAGGGTGCTGAAGAGTCTCTCTACACCCTTCAGTCCTACTTGGAGGTTTGAAGCCTGCCTCTGAGATGGGGGTGAGAATTTAATGCCCTGGCACTTCCAGCATCCCCAGCACACAGACCAAGTGGGGTCTGGCTGTCAGAGCAAGCCCACAGGCAAAGAATTATAGCTACCGGCTGTTGGAATTCAGGTCCATACAAGCCAGGGGACAGGGGTCCAGGCTATGCTTGCCAGCTGGCTGGGAAAGCTCCCAACATCTAGAAGGCCCTGAGGTAAGATGCTGAAAGACAAGAACACTGCCAGAGAGAGCTGAGTCTGATCTGTCACAACTATGGTTGAAAGTTGGAAGGGGGCTGAAGTTGGAGAGGGGCCAAGGGAAATGGAGCATGCATGTTGTGTCTAACAGCAGCACTTATTTTGCCCAGCCACTGTGAGTTCTTCTTTCCTTGTTGTGAATACCTATTAAATGACCATTCAACACGTGTAGGCTGCCCTATACTATGTGTAAGTTGAACACTTGAAAGTGGCTTGCAAACTCCTAGGAGTCAAGGCCTGTGACTTAGTCTTTTCATCTTCTTCAGTACTTAGCACCAAACTTTGTACCTAGTTATGCCTTTGTCTGCTTTTGACAAAAAGGAAAAAAATTAAAGGTTTCATGCACGAGCTCCCTCCCTTCCCTATCTATAAAGTTACCTTCTTGTATACATACCAGGCCTTACATCTGTTATTTGTGTGTTGGAAATAACAAGAATGAGATTTCCCCTTTCTCTGATTAAGGTAAACTCATCTGCCTACACTTTGGATGCTGTTGACTTTGCCTCTTTTCTGGGATCCTCACTCCGTCAAGTCATCCCTTTTCTCCATTGTCCATGTAGCAGATATTTGGGCTAGGTGGGGGTCCTGACATTTGGGCCCTCCTACTCCACTTGTCAGGCTTCCCTAGTGGCTCAGTCAGAAAAGAATCCATCTGAAATGCAGGAAACTGCCTGAAATGCAGGGGACCCAGGTTTGATTCCTGGGTCGCAAAGATCCCCTGGAGAAGGAAATGGCAACTCATTCCAGTATTCTTGCCTGGAAAATCCCACTGACAAAGAAGCCTGGCAGGCTACAGTCCATGGCTTTGCAAAGAGTCGGACATGACAATTAAACCACCACCCTCACACCACTTAATTCCTAAGAAGCCCGTGGGATAAAGTGTAAGATCCATAATGAGCCATCAGCTCTGGCTCACACAGGGCAGCCCAAAGGCCAGCAATCCATCTGGTTGGCAAAGGACTTTGTCCTGCATGACCAATTGTGTAACATTAGCCTGGAAAATGGGGCACCTGTCTTCTTCTCTTCAGTCCTGACAGGGGGAGGACAAACATGAGGGTCTTGCCGAACTGGAATGAGGCATGGAAATGCCCGAGGCAGGCCCCACGCACGTACCGTCCTCAGCTTCTCCTCAGTCCAACATCTGCCATTTCCTAAGACTCAGCTTAGCCTTCAGAAAATGAATTGCTCCCTGTCAAAATCATTTAAATTCCTTTATAATATAGATTGCTCCTGCTGGCCTCTTGGAGTCTAGAAAACTGAGGGGCTCCAAAGGTGGAATATGGATCTGAGTAGTTCAGTAGGCTTTCTGCCTCCTTAAATCCTTTTGGGAACAAAGTTGGGAGTGAGTGAATAATCCTACCTAATTATACAAAATTAATTCATACATGGTGAATAATTTCTTCACCTTCTCCATCTTTACCCCCAGTCTAATTCCTATTACCCTTCTTGCCACAAGTCTCCATGTGAATGAGTCTGAAATATATCCTTAAATATTGATCTATTCTTGTAAAATACATAGTGGTGATTTAGATGCCTGTATGCTTTTAATTTTATAGAAATCATATGCTATGATAAATATCATTCTGCTTCTTTTGTCACTCAACTATAGGGTTTAGGGAGGATGGGGGAACATGGTTTTTGTTTTGTTTAACCTTTTTCTTCTTTTGAAGCACATCACATACACAAAAGAGTGCATGGATTTTTGAGGGCCTACTAAGTGGCCTTCCATGATGTCAGTTCTCTCTCCCCACCAAAATAATTTTCAAAGCAAAATTTTATGTTAATCACTTTCTTTTTGCTGTTGTTTCATCTCTGCACAATATCCTGTTCATGTGCCTGGCTTTGCCCTTTATATACATGAACCATATATATGCATTCCTCTTTGATTTGCTCTTTTTACTCAATATTACTTTTTTTGAAATGTATCCACCTTGTTGGCATAGCTTGTTGCTGTGGAATATATTGCTGCGTGACTATATTATGATTTGTTTCTCTATCTTCCATAGGTATTCATTTGGATTTGCTGTTGGTAGTGGCATTTGAACCATGTCTCCATTTACCATTGGATGGGAATTTCTCTATAGAACATAATCTAGGGTTGCAATTGCTTAATCATAGGGTACAGACACACTTCTGTTTGAAATAGTACCAAACTGTTCTTCAAAGTTATTACTAACTCACACTCTATCCCACAGGTATGATAGCTTCTTTTCTCCATATCCTGGACAATACTTCATTGTCAAACTTCTTAGCTGTCAAGCTGGTGGGCATGAAAATATATTCACTTTAGTTTTAATGTATACTCCTTAATTGCCAATGAGCCTGAGTACTTTGTTATAACTTCATGGGACATTCATGTTTTCTCTTCTGTAAAATGTATATTTGTATTTTTGTATTTGCTTTTGTGTCTTTATCCATTTTAAGCTGTTCATCTAACCTTTTCATATTTTTCTTATGAATTTATGGGAGTTTTAAAATATATACATTTGGATACTAATCCTTTGTCATGCATATACATTTCAAATATCTTCTCCCAGTTTGGGACTTTGATTTTAACTCTAGTTTTGCTATCCTTTTGGTAAATAGGATATAATTTTAATGAGATAGAACTTATCAATTCTATGTGTGCTGTGTCTTACATTTTAAAAATTCTTTTCTTTGTGATTATTAAGATATTCTTTTATGTAGTAAAAATTTTTAATGGTACACCATCATGGTTTATGCATGTTATTTACTTTCTCTAAAATGATTTTAAAAATACTAATGTCACAGGGGTTTTATGAGGGTCACATGTGACAAGTGTGTATGAAAGAGCTTAGCAAAGCACTTCACACATAACTAAAACTCAGTATGTGTAAGTTCATTCATTAGAGTTAGCCCAAGTTCTATATTTCACAGCTGTTAGATTTTTGCAAGTAATTTCATTTTTAAACAAATGAATACTTAGTGTGTATTAGTTATACACTGGACATTTTGCTAAATGTTTTATTTTCACAAAAACTCTGTTAAATAAATAATATTATCATCACCATTGTACACATAGGGTAACTGAGGCTCAGAGAAAAAGTTATTTGTCCTGGGGACAAGTGCTAAGTGGCTTGAGTAAGTGTGTACTCAGTCACTTCAGTTGTATCCAACTCTTTGCAACCCTATGGACTGTAGCTCTCCAGGCTCCTCTGTCCATGGGATTCTCCAGGCAAGAACACTGAAACGGGTTGCACTGATCCTCCTC
Source organism: Oryx dammah (assembly GCF_014754425.2). Lineage (NCBI taxonomy): Eukaryota > Metazoa > Chordata > Mammalia > Artiodactyla > Bovidae > Oryx > Oryx dammah. The sequence continues at coordinate 88,007,761 of NW_024070212.1, read as the reverse complement.
CAGGAGATCTTCCTGACCCAGGGATCAAACCTGAGTCTCTTATGTCTCCTGCGTTGCCAGGCAGGTTCTTACCACTGTTGGAATGCCCACTAAGTGACAGAGGCATTACTATATTTCCTATCTGCCTTTCTACCTAGACTGAAGTACTTTATGAGAAGATTTGCATTCAGAAAATGACAAGAGCCCTGTAGTACTGGAAAATAAGTTATATCTATAAGTGTGTATTTGGGGATGTGGCAGAGAGGACAAGATAAATGTGGTTTATATACTCTATTGCTTTCACTCTACAAAACAAATGCTATGATTTGCTCCAGTCCTCATCTCCCATCTCCTTAGATCTGACTCAGTCTCTTGAACCCACCCTTTCCCCTAAGTGACTGCCTTGAGCATACAGTCCTTCTGATTTGCATTGTAAAGTCAGAGCCCATAATTTAACCAACCGCATAACTCCTTTCTCACTGAGGAATTCCACCTCAAGTGGAACATTGCTCCAGTCATAGTTTAACTGGACTCCAATTATTATCTTCCTGTCAGAATCTTGAGTCACCCAGGACACACATGTCAACACAGTGTAAAGCTCTGTTTGTTTGCCTCCCCAGACAGATGTTGAAACAGGATCTCCAACCACCAGTCAAACTGCCCAGACAACCAAGCAACTCAGTAACCACTTGCTAAAGTTAACACTCTTGGCATTTGGTTCCCACCAGATGAATTATAACGTGGTGTACACTAGGTTCATTCAAGTCACTGAATGCTAGATCTGGAAGAACCTTACCAGTCATCCAGACATGCTCATGTTATAGTGGGATGGGAAAAAGATGCAAAGAAGGACTACATGGGAGTAAATCACTTTATGTTAAATGTATATCCTTAGTTGAAGGACATTATATGACTGGCCCTTACCTATAAAATGAAGATAAATAATATACACCATTCCTGCATCATTGGGTTAATATGAGAACCAAATCAAACAATATATACGCTTCTCAGATATAGAGCACAGATTTGTGATTGCCAAGAGGGAGTGGGATAGGAGAGGGAAGGACTGGAAGTTTGGGAATAGCAGATGCAAACTGTTACATGTGTGTGTGCGTGTGTGTGTGTGCACACACATGCTCAGTCATGTCTGACCCTTTGCAACCCCATGGACTATAGCCCACAAGGCTCCTCTGTCCATGGGATTTCCCAGGCAAGAATATCAGAATGTGTTGCCATTTTCTACTCCAGTTTGTGATTGCCAAGGGGAAGCAGGGTAGGGAAGGCAAAGATGGGGAGTTTGGAATTAGCAAATGCAAACTGTTACATACTGGATGGATAAACAAGGTCCTGTTGCATAGCACTGCTGCTAAGTCGCTCCAGTCTTGTCCGACTCTGTAAGACCTCATAGATGGCAGCCCACCAGGATCCAATGTCCTTGGGATTCTTCAGGCAAGAACACTGGAGTGGGTTGCCATTTCCTTTTCCAATGCATGAAAGTGGAAAGTGAAAGTGAAGTCGCTCAGTCGTGTCCAACTCTTAGCCACCCCATGGACTGCAGCCTACCAGGCTCCTCTATCCATGGGATTTTCCAGGCAAGAGTACTGGAGTGGGCTGCCATTGCCTTCTCCATTGCATAGCACAGAGAACAATATTCAATATTCTGCTATAAACTATAGTTGAAAAGAATATGGAAAGAATATATGTGTACAACAATAACTTTGCTATATAGCAGAAATTAACACATTGTAAGTCAACTATATTTCAACAAAATTTAAATATATATGTTTGTATACGCACTTCTTTGATGATCTGCTTTACTGTAAATATAGAGTTGTATACATACGAGAAGAAAAGCAAATATAAACATTTGTTGGGCTCATTAAGGCTTTTAAAAAATTGGACTTTAATAGTCCTGTAAGATATAACTGAATATTGAAGATTTGGAAATTTTTTTCTTTGTACTCAGGTGAACACTATAAAGCAAGTAATCAAAATATATAACAGACTCCACAAAGACCAGTTATTCACATTTTTTCATTGTATCTATACAGAATTTGGGCTTCCCTGATAGCTTGGTTGGTAAAGAATCCACTTGCAATGCAGGAAACCCCAGTTCAATTCTTGGGTCAGGAAGATCCACTGGAGAAGGGATAGGCTACCCACTCCAGTATTCTTGGGCTTCCCGTGTGGCTCAGCTGGTAAAGAATCCACCTGCAATGCAGAAGAACTGGGTTTGATCCCTGGGTTGGGAAGATTCCCTGGAGAAGGGAAAGGTTACCCACTCCAGTATTCTGGCCTGGTAAATTCCATGGACTGCATAGTCCATGGGGTCACAAAGAGACAGACACAACTGAGCAACTTTCACTTTCACTTTCAGACAGAAAACAGATACCATTTTCTCTACCGTATCCACATCTATGTAATACACTACTGATTAACAACAGTTCTCTATGAGCATCTTCATGGTTTAATAATCTTCCTCAATGCAGTAGTCCAGGAAGTCAGCAATAACTAATCATTTCTTGATACTAAGTTTTTTATATTGTTGAAAAACAATTAGTTCAAAGCTATACTCAATGATAAATTCCTGTAACATAGTTTTTCTCAGTTATCTTTGCTACTTAAACCCCAAAACAATGGCAACTAGTTTTGTAGATCAGCTTGAGGGTCCCTCAGATAGATTTGCCCAGGCTCAGTTGTGCAACTGCAATAAGCTGGAGATCTGGTTGGGCTGGAAGGTCCAAGATGGCCTCACTTACAAAACTCAAAGGTGGTTTTGACTATGTGTTGTGGCTCCTCAGATCTCCTCCATGTGGCCTCTTATCCTCTAGGAGACAGGGCTGACTTTCCCTAGGTCATCCCTAGGATATCTCAAGGCAGTATTCTCAAGGGCAAAAGCAAAAATCACAAAATCTTACAATGCTTAACTTCAGACATCACAATCTCACTTCTGCCATATTCTATCTACAAATAAAATTCACATCTTCATGGGAGTTGTAGCAAAATCATGTTCAAAAAAGGGGAAAGAATACTGTGATGGGGCCATTAAGCAATTTTTTAGAGTGTACCTGCTTGCCATGAATTATTCATATTCTTCCTACATGTAAAATGTGATCACCTCCAAACTCAGACCTCCAAAATTCTCATCCCAATTGTTCCATTGTTTCATAATAAGTTAGCCTCAAACTTAGCTGACTAAAACAACAATAAATATTTATTATCTACCACAAGTTGGTCAGAAGGTTAGCTGGATACTTGTCCCAGGCTCTCTCCTGTAGGTTTAGTCAAAATGTCAGCCAGAGTTGTATTTCCCATTTGAAGTGTTATAGGACAGGAGAATTCACTTTTAAGGTGGCTCATTCACAAGCCTGTGGATAAGAAACTTCAGTTCCTCCTTACACAGGCCTCCTCACAAGGCTGCTTAAGTGTTCTTACAACAGGCAAGTTGGCTTTCCACAGCATGACCAGCATAAAAGAGGTCATTTGTGACCTTGCCATGGAAGATAAACATAGTTATTCCTATAATATCTCATTCAACTCAGCCCCACTGAGTATAGGGAAAAACTACACAAGGCCATCAGGGGCCATTTTTGGAGGCTGACTACCACATCAATTATGGTATCAAGCTTAAAGTCCACAATTTCATTACATATCTCAGCCTGAATGTGAAGGGGCCTCCTTAAGTGTGGTTTTCAGGTACTCTTGAATAGCAACATCTCCACAGATTTATGAACTAAAAAGATAATGTATCTTCCCCAAACATACTCAACATATAACACTGAGATAGAGAAAAATTATGTACAGTTGACAATCTCACGTCTAACGGACTAATGAGATAGTGATAGACACATAAAAGTTACTGATCAGCAGCAGATCTGAAATCCAGATGTCACATGTTTTCAGGCTCCCTGCCCTGAGGGTGAGAACCAAAACCAATACAGAATTGTAAAGTAAAAATTAAAAATAAATAAATAAATTTTTTTTTTAAAAAAAGAGAGATTCTTCTCCTATGAGTGGTCTCATTGTTCTCCTCATCTCTTCACTCTTCTCTCTGAGCTCTTGGTCTAGCTTTCTAAAAGACTCTTCTTTATTTGTGCTTATATCTAAGTAGCTTTCTCCAGAAGCTTATTCTTCTTCCTTCTCACAGTCTTATTTTCATTTGAACTATCTCCATCTCTCCTGGTTCAAATCACCAAAATTACCAATGCTACTGGAAATATAATTTCCTTGAAATCTTTGTGGGTTTCCTATTAATCTCAGCATTCACTTCATGCTCCCAAAAGACAAATCCATGATTCTTTTTGAGATAGACCTTTTTATACTTTAGAAAATTCAGGATTCTTTGGGACAATGCCATTGTGACTATAGGAAGCCCCCTTCGCAGCAAAGAGGAACAACTGAGAACCTTAAATCTTATGCGATATCAGCAAAAACTATTACAGCCATACCCTTGCCCTGAAGCTATGTTTTATTTTGGTAATCTTTTGCTAGCTGTGGCTTCTCTTGTACCTCAGCTGGTAAAGAATCCACCTGCCATGCAGGACACACCAGTTTGATTCCTGGGTCAGGAAGATCTCCTGGAGAAAGGATAAGCTATACACTCCAGTATCCTTGGGCTTCCTTGGTGGCTCAGACAGTAGGGAAACCTGCAATGTAGGAGTCCCGAGTTTGATCCCTTGGTTAGGAAGATCCCTTGGAGGAGGGCATGGCAACCCACTCTAGTATTCTTGCCTGGAGAATGCCATGGACAGAAGAGCCTGGCAGGCCATAGTCCATGGGGTCCCAAAGAATTGGACATGACTGAGTGAATTTCAGTTTCACTTTGCTAGCTGTAGACACAAAAAATATAAAGGAGTTTTATTTTCCAACCCAGCAGGTCCTTATTCTTTCATATTTTCTTCAAATTATGCTTGCAAATGATAGTTTGCTCATTAGCTCATCTCTCTGTTCATGGGTTGACCAAAAAGTTCATTTAAGTTTTTCCGTAACATCTTACAGAAAAACACAAATGAACTTTTTGGCCAACCCAATATATGCAGTTTTAGACATCATTTGAAATTTTTATCCTTCTGCTTTAATGTCTTCTTAACCAGATCAAATAAATTCATTAGTAATTTCTATCTTCCAAGTTACATATACCAAGGACTGCCCTTTCTTTTCTTTTTGCTTTCTGCTTCTCTAGCCTCTCTTCTTTCTTCTCTTTCCAGCCTCCACCCACCACTTAGTTCCAAAGCCAATGCTACATAGCTGAGGTTTTGTTATGGTAGCATTACACTTCTAGTTACCAATTTGTTTCAGTTTCCTATTGCTGCATAACAAATCATCCAAGGTTTAGTGGCTTAAAATGACAGTGATTTATAATTTCTCACAATTTTGGCTGTATGGTTCCTCTGATGTTCTTTGGAGAGCTTAGTTTTTTGTTTGTTTTTTATTTAACATTTTTAATTGTCACAACTGAGTGGGAGTTATTTGCATCTGGTGTTTAGAGGCCCGAGATGTTGGTAAATATGCTACAGTGCACGATAATAAATTATCTAGCCCAACAAGTCTATAGTACTCAGTTTGTAAAACCTGTAATAGTATTTTTAAATCAACTATCTAGTTTAATCTTTATGATAGCCCTGTTATGCAGGAAAGATCTTCATTATTTACAAGAGAGAAAAGTGAACCTGATGAATAAGAGCACACAATTAGTAAAGGGCAGAGTTAGGGCTTTAACATATGAGGTCTGAGTGCTTAATCACTATACTATAGGATTGCACCGCAATTGCATTGCACCTGGATTGTTGATTTTCATAAAATATCAGATTTTCTAAATATTAAAACCACTCCAGCCAATAGACCAAACTCTCCACCAATTATTTCTTCTTTGGCTTTTTCCTTTCTATCTAGTGACTTCTCCTAGAAACAGAGCCCAATGCAAGGATTAAGTGCTAATGCCTTATTTAGTAGGTACAATAGTATGGCTGCAAAAATGAGCAAAAAGGGAAGTGGGGCAGAGAAGGATAGGAAATAATACAAGGTGATACATTCCAGCAAGGCACCTATTTGAGGCAGCTTATGAGATGTCTCCAAATGGGCTATTCAGAGGGGAAAACACTCCTTAGCTCAGTCTATTGGAGGGAGGAAACGAGAGTAAATTTATTTGCCAGATTCCTCACATCTCCTGAGTTCTATCACTCTAAGTTTGCCTTCCAGAGACTTAACTGTACACTCCTGGGTTGCATTATTCAGCCCCTATTGCAGCTGCTCAGGAAGCTGTTCTCAAGCCAGCAGCGTGGTCTTCATCTGAGTCCAGGAGTTCTGTGAGACATAAATACTTTCATGCATGTTGTTGGTCAGCCTCAAGTAGTTTAACTCTGTGGGTTACACAGAGTCAGAGAGCTTAAGCAGCTAGTATGGAACAGATAGTCAGAGGTTCAAGAGACAGATCTATCCAAGAGAATCCAAGGTTGGACATAATATATGTCTAATGTACTCTTCAAAATGCTCCTCTGTCACCAGAAGGAAATTCTTCCAGCTTGAATAACCCAACATATCAGTTAGAAATCATTAAGCTTTAAGAAGCCAACAACGCAAAGGAAACTACCTAAAATACTAAAGAAAGAAGGAAAGTAATGAAATAACTGCTATAATAAAATGACAGCAGTAACTCAGTCTCTCAACCACATATCACCACATCCAAATATCCAGAGCAAGAAACAAACTATCCATTTGGATCTCTCATAAATGAAGACACTTTTCCAAAGGGCCAGTCAGTAAACACTCCCTTGAATTTCTCATTGTTCAAGTTGGGCAGTGCATCCATTCCTCAACAATCCCATTACAAGAGTCTAATGCACATTAGGAAGCATCATTACAAACAAAGCTAGTGGAGGTGATGGAATTCCAGCTGAGCTATCTCAAATCCTAAAAGATGATCTGAGAAAGTGCTACACCCAAAATGCCAGCAAATTTGGAAAACTCAGCAATGGCCACAGGATTGGGAATGGTCCATTTTCATTCCAATCCCTAAGAAAGGCAATGCCAAAGAATGCTCAAACTACCACACAGTTGCACTCATCTCACACGCTAGTAAAGCAATGCCCCAAATTCTCCAAGCCAGGCTTCAGCAATACGTGAACCGTGAACTTCCAGATGTTCAAGCTGCTTTTAGAAAAGGCAGAGGAACCAGAGATCAAATTTCCAACATCTGCTGGATCATCAAAAAAGCAAGAGAGTTCCAGAAAACATCTATTTCTGCTTTATTGACTATGCCAAAGCCTTTGACTGTGTGGATCACAATCAACTGTGGAAAATTCTGAAAGAGATGGGAGTACCAGACCACCTGACCTGCCTCTTAAGAAATCTGTATGCAGGTCGGAAGCAACAGTTAGAGCTGGACATGAAACAACAGACTGGTTCCAATTAGGGAAAGGAGTACATCAAGTGTATATATTGTCACCCTGCTTATTTAACTTATATGCAGAGTACATCATTAGAAATGCTGGGCTGGAAGAAGCACAAGCTGGAATCAAGATTGCCGGGAGAAATATCAATAACTTCAGATATGCAGATGACACCACCCTTATGGCAGAAAGCAAAGCAGAACTAAAGAGCCTCTTGATGAAAGCAAAAGAGGAGAGTGAAAAAGTTGGCTTAAAGCACAATATTCAGAAAACTAAGATCATGGCATCCAATCCCATCACTTCATGGCAAATAGATGGAGAAACAGTGCAAACAGTGACAGGCTTTATTTTGGGGTGCTCCAAAATCACTGCAGATGGTGACTGCAGCTATGAAATTAAAAGACACTTACTCCTTGGAAAAAAAGCTATGACCAACCTAGGCATCATATTAAAAAGTAGAGACATTACTTTGCCAACAAAAATCCATCTAGTCAAGGTTATGGTTTCTCTGGTAGTAATGTTTGGATGTGAGAGTTGGACTATAAAGAAAGTTGAGCACTGAAGAATGGATGCTTTTGAACTGTGGTGTTGGAGAAGACTCTTGAGAGTCCCTTGGACTGCAAGGAAATCCAACCAGTCCATCCTAAAGGAGTTCAGTCCTGAATGTTCATTGGAAGGACTGATGTTGAAGCTGAAACTCCAATACTTTGGCCACCTGATGTGAAGACCTGACTCATTTTTAAAAAAAAAAAAAAGAAAGAAAGAAAAGAGCCTGATGCTGGGAAAGATTGAAGGTGAGAAGAGAAGGGGACATCAGAGGATGGGATGGTTGGATGACATCACTGACTCAATGGACATGAGACTGAGTAAACTCTGGGAGTTGGTGATGGACAGGGAAGCCTGGCATGCTGCATTCCATAGGGTTGCAAAGAGTCGAACACGACCCTGTGACTGAACTGAACTGAAATGAGTGCACATTGATTGGTTGATACCTGGGTCCCTGGACCAATCATTGTCAAGAAGGAGGGATCATCATGACTGCTTAAGCCAAGTAGGGCCCAGCTCTAGCCCTGGGATAATCCTCAAACTGCAGGGCTACTATAAAAAGGAGGTGGACTAAAGAGGCAAATGATGTTAAAGAGAAAACTCCGGTAAACAAGAGATAGCCTTCAAGAATTCCTAAAGAAACAAAGACGAAACAAAGCTGTCATCTGCAAGTCTTACTAGACAGTTATGAGGTCTTGATTTACACCTCACAACACATTTGTGTGTTTCAGACAGACTGTCCAGTTCTCCCTGGTCCCTGCTACTCCTTCCACTGGGGCTATCTCTTCCCAAACCCCTGCTTTTGATGGCCTATCTTTTCCTCAAGCTAATATCAAAAGTCTGTCCTGATGTTTCACAGCCAGAACATATAGGCTATGGGAAGTTAAGGCTTTAGAGTTAGTAGGAATCTTAGAAATCTAAATCAGGGCTCTACACACTGCATGTCATGGGGTCCCAGAAGCCCTGCAAAGTGCTTTCCTGTGTATCCTTAGAGAGCTGAAGGAAAGAGCTAACCAGCAGGCACTCTGGACATTCTGCACTCACCCAACCAGACCATGGATTCAATTTCACTTATCTGACTTGATCAAATCAAATTTGAATTGATGTACTTTGCATAGTTACATAGTTTGTTTCAAGATTAATTTTCCTAAGGGATTTGTTACAAAAGTGAGAAAACTCACTTTTAGTGAGTTTAGAGAGGGGTTTGAGGCATGTGTTGGAGGTCATAGAGCTGATCTGACTTTCTTCCTCATGACAACTGTATGGTATTTGGAAAGATCCATCCTGTGCTTCCTGAGTTCTTTCTTCTCCAGAATCAGTGGCCCTAGCTCTTGCCAATCTCACTCACAGAAAGATATTCCAAACCATCTCACCAATCCATTGCTCAACTGCTTGTTAAAATCACACTTAGAGTGTAGTGCCAAGAAATGATGATTCAGATGCATCTGAGCAGCAGAGGGAAGAGTAGGACTGTCTCATTTCCATCCAAATGCTGAAGTCCTAATAATGCAGCCAGGGACCACATTAGTTAGCTGGCAGGCACAAAACACCATGCCTCATCCTGTCCATTAAAACTCTTATGGCTTTCTGTCATAAGTTGCTGCAAAGGCTTCTCCCCTCATCCTATTCTCCTCTATTTGTTTATTGAGACCCAATTGCAGGGCTTAACATCTATTTCATTTATTCTAAGAATCCACAATTCCAAGGGGCCAACCCTGTATATTTCTGAGCATTCCATGAGTGGCCAGAGAATTCTAGGCCAAGAATAGCAAACTCAACCACCAGGCAGGTAGGGATGCAGGTAAGATAAATAAGTGAAGGTGGGTAGGTCTCTAATTCAAATCCATGAACAGGACCTCTGGTAAGCTGGAGAACTCAGCCCCATCTGAAGGGACATGATCTAATCGATTTTGACTCACCAGCACTATGCAAAAATCAAGCCCAGTATTGCTCAGTCTCCTCATTTTTTAAGAGAAGCCAAAAAAGTGAATGTTTACTGGAAATATCCACCTTGGCCACTAATTCACAAAGATCTAATATATTCTACAGGCCAAACAAAACACATCTGCAGGCTGAGTTCAGCCCAAAGACTGCAAATTTGCAACCCTTGCCCTGTGGGGATGAGGGAGTTAGGCAACACCGGTTCTTGAGACAAAAATATAAAGTGATTTGTATTATCTTGGATTTAATAGCATAACATTTATTTTTTAAATTTTCATGTTAATCATAGGCTTGAGCATTTCAAACCTGGAAAGAATCTCAGAGATTATATGGTTTAATTCTCTTATTTTACAAGAAAAGAATCTGTGATTCAGAGAGAAGTGACTTGGATTTTAATTAAATATATAGTTAACCCTTGAATAACAGAGATTTCAAAGTTTGTGTTCTATTAGAGATCACAACATGTGGAATCAAAAGAAGTAGGGGCTGAGTATTGATTCTACCCAAACTATTTCAGATTCTTGGCGTGGGTGAGTCATTTATCAGTCCCTTTATTTCTGAGGCATAGATAGCAGTACATGAATTTTCTGCTCTGCAGGAGTTGGAGTCAGCACCCCTAACCCCTATGTTGTTCAAGGTCAACTGTATTTCAATGAATAAAAAAGAAATCCTATTCTCAGAAGTAGAAAAATGTGTTTTGGTGCCCAGTCCAGGGTTTTTCCATCTTGGCACTGTTGACATTTTGTATTGCATAAGTACTAAGAATTTGTCATGGGGTGGGGTGGGGGGGAAGGTCCCATACATTGTATGACATTTAACAGCATCCCTGGCCTCTACCCACTAGATGCCAATCACATGGGGAAAATAGAAGCAAAGATGTACCCAGATGTAACCAGACATCCTTGCGGACAAAATCACCACCGCTCTTGAAAACCTCTGCCACTCTCCAACCCCTTTGTCTCACAGATGAAGAAACTGAGACTTGGAAAATTTAAGAGTTTTGCTAAGGTTACATGAGGAGTTATTGGCATGACTGGTACCAAGACTCAGGTACCTTAATTTCCAGTAGGGTGTTCTTTCCACCAAAGACTAAAAAAGTAAACCACAGTTTATTAGTGAAAGAGCTGTCTAAAACTGCATATTTTAAAATAAGATGCAATATTGCATAAGGATGAGAAGCATAGCTTCTAAGATTTACAGATCTGGGCTTCATTCTCAGCTCTTCTACTTACTAACTTAATGACACTAACCAAATTAGCCTTTTTGTTTCCTCCTTTGAAAAATGGATCATCTTTAAAAAAGTTTATTTAAAAAAAAACAGGTGGGAAAATTGATATAGTACTTGCTACATAACAGGAAATCAGTAACTTATCATCATTGTCATCAGTAGTATTATTAACTGGACCTGAAGTCGACTAATTATAGCTCCCAAACCAGATCTGTTCTGCCTGTTTTTGTATAGCCTGTGAGATAATGATTTAGAAAAATTAAAAAAACAATACTATTTTGTGATATATGAATAAATAAAGTTTTATTGGAACACAGCCATGTTTATTCATTCACATAGTCTATAGCTACTTTCCTGCTATAACAACAGAGTTGAGTAGTTGCAAGATAGATCACATGGCTGGCAAAGACTAAAGTATTTGCTGGCCCTTTACAGAAAAAGATTGCTTAATTAGAGCTTTGATTGCCAGGAAGTAAACAGGCAGCCATATTTGGCACAGAGCCCTCTGGTGTACAGGAGGAAATATAGCAAAATAATTTGTTATTCCTTTGGATGCCCCCTTGTAGTCCTAGCTCCTCTAACTATTATATTTAACCTTGCTTACTTGAAACATTTCTCAGCATCTATGTGTAACTAATATTTTCAGAAATAGCCATGAGGGACATGAAAAACCTTTACTTTTTATAGATGTCCTTTCTTGAATAAACCTCATTATATACTTGGTACTTGAAGGTGTTTTTCAAAATCTGCAATATTTATCAAAAAGAAAGGAAATGGTTTTCTCAGTGTTAAGCCAACCACATATTTTAAGTCTTGCATGATTTGTACTGGACAATAAAAAGGGATATCCGGTTTAAAGGAAAAATAGATAAGAGCTATCTGCCAAGTCTAAAATTTAAGAGATGCTGTCATGCCACCTATTTTTCTTTTGTAATATCTTGAGCATCTTAGTTATGATTTAATCTGACTACAGGCCAAGAGTTTAAAAGTCAAAATACCTATCTACAGCCCTGGACTTGCCACTAACTAGATTTGCGGTCTCCAGAATTCTGTTTCAACTCAATACAATATGTACATTGTCTAATATGTGCCAGATGCTGTCCTGGGCATCAGGAATACAAAGATAAGTCTGACATGGTCTTTTCCCTAAAAGATTTCACTGAGAGTCTGTTTAAGTCATTGATCTCCTTTGAAGGTCAATTTTCTCATCTGTAATAGTAGGACATTGAATTAAATGTTTCATTCACTCAAGAAGCTTTTCTTGATATCCTTTGTCTTTCCATACCCTCTGGCAGATATCAAGGAATGAAAATAGGGCTATATCACTGTACTCATTCAATTATAAAGTATGCTAGTTACTTCCCTGGGAAGTAGTTCCTAGGTAATTATAATACAACACAATGCAAAATAAACATATGAAGCACATGAAACAGAGCCATTAATTTTCTGGAATAAGGAAAAACAGATTTCATAGGACAAGTAACATTAGGATGTCTTAAATGATTGGTTCATTGATGACATGGTATATTGGGAGCTCCAACCACCGAGAAGGGATAAAGCCAGACTAACACAAATTTAGGAGCTGAAGAAGGGGACTTTGTTCTATAGAATCTACACTTTTCCCATTTTAATTGGCAATTCAAAACCAAGTCCAAAGGAGATGGGCAAGGTTCAGTCTAGTCCAAGACCAGGCAGAATTTTTTACAAAGAAATGAGATAAGGCTTGTCATTCGGGCTTCTGGGCATTTTTTGTTCTTTGAGCCGCATGTAAACTAAAAAGTTTCATTCTAAGGGAGATGACAAAAGTCACATACAAGGTTCCCCAGGGGAAAACACCAGGATGGAATCACTCCAACAGCCAACTTCTCAGCTTTTAGGTTTTTACTCTGTACCAGTAAGATAGAAACAAGCATCCAGATCAGAAATAAGAGAAAACAACCCCAAGCTCATGGGTGTCTGGAATAAGAGATACACATGTAAAACTACAGATTATTCCCAAATCTCATGTACATGTGACAGGGCAGCTTTATATGGCTCGTTGGTCCTGGGGGAGTCATGATCTCACTAGCATTAGCACCCATGGCTGGAAACTCAGACAACAAAGGGGAAGGCAGAACTGGTCACAAAGACAGAGACATATGAGAAGCCTTTGTGGATGGAAGCACAATGTATCATACAAAAATACAAAGATGAGCTTATAACTCTCAAATAACCCCACTTCTCTTTCTTGTCCTCCATGATGCCATCTCCAAATATAGCTGCAGTGCCAATGAAAGTCCCCATCATGACTTTCCATTTGATGAGCTTTGAGTAATTTGGCTAGAGATGCAGGATTCACGCACATTGTTTAATGGTGTTCTGATTAAACCTAATGAAATTTCAAAATTCCAACCCTATTGCACAAGGCATAGGATAGAGCCAGGCCTGCCTTCCTCAGGAAGGATCCCTCGACATTCACACCCTGGAGGACTCCAGAAATTTTGGATGCCTCGGCCTGACTTGATGACTGCATCTTTTCCCTGTTTCCCATTAAAACATCACTATACTTAGTCCTCCTTTTCCAAAGGTCCCCTGGATATGTCTGTCCCACTGCAGCCAGTTGAGAGCACACCTGGCCACAGTTAGTTATTGACCCTCAGCCCTCACCCCACCACTTCTCATGGGACACAGGTTTCACTAAGTTCCCTGATGTGCTGTGCCAAAGCCTTCCCCTCGACTTGCCCCCACACCCAGCCCCCAATCCACTCCTAGGCCACAGTGCACTTGGGGGAAATTCAATCCATATGTTTCCTTTTCTTCCTACAGAACGCATCCAGCCATTGTTTAAAGAGGGAGGCAACAGCCAAGAAGAGCCATGTGAGACCTCTCTTGGCTTTCTAATCCTTTATTAGGGAGCAGGGAAAGAAGGCCTTTGCCAAGAGCAAACCTGAAACATTCTGTTGGGTTTGGTTCAAAACCTGCAAGTCATGTTTCCACACAAAAATGTCCCTAGGACTGAGGAAGGCACTCTTTGTGGGTTTCTGGGATATGAGAGGATGATAACAACCACCACCACTGCTCACCCAGATCTAGGATGTGTGTGAAGGGAGTCATTTGCAGGAGGATGTTTTACATTATTACCTTCTGAAGCTGACATACACCCTCTCTGAGAGTGTGAACTCTTGGGCAGGAGGAGAAGGGGATGACAGAGGATGAGATGGCTGGATGGCATCACTGACTCGATGGATGTGAATCTGAGTGAACTCCAGGAGTTGGTGACGGACAGGGAGGCCTGGCGTGCTGCGATTCATGGGGTCGCAAAGAGTCGGACACGACTGAGCAACTGAACTGAACTGAACTGAACCTCAGAATCAGTGCTTTTTAGAGTTCAGTGGAACCTGAGATATATACCAGGTGCCTCAATCATCTCATTTATTTTAAAATAAGACAAAACTTTGACTCAGAGAGGACAAGGGACTTGTCCAAGGTCCAAAAGCGTTTCAAAGAAGTTGGGACTTCTGATTCCAAGTTCAGACCTTTGGAATCGGTGTCTCATGCCCTGATATCAGAGAGATGCTAAGTGTCTAGTATGGATACATACCCATGCTTTAACCTTCCTGGCTTATTCTGGACTGATTCTTTCTTAAAAGTTTTCTTTATCACATTGTTTACTTGTATTTTTTAATGAGGTGTCATTCTTTGAATCCATAAGCTAGGAACTTCAAGTTGCAATAGAAATTTCTTATCCAACTTCCCCAGCAGGTCTTTAAGTAGCCTCTCTTTAAATAATTTTGAAGATGGATTCACTCTTCTCTGTGCTGGCCCATTCCATCTTTGGGCAGCTATGCCTGCTGGGAAACTCTTTCTCATTTTAAGCAGAAGTTTGCTTCTCTATCCTTTTCTCCACAAGACTGCTTGCTTCCAGGATCCCCCAGAGCTGCTTCCAGTAGAAGCCAAATAAGGATGTTCCTCTTGGAGTAAGCACTGTCCCCTGCCAGTGTAAGAGTACCTTCATCACAGTCACTCTGTAGCCTCTCGCATCAGGGAGGGCCTTCTTTTAAATTAAGATATAATTGGCATATAACATTATATTGGTTTCAGGTGTACAACATAATGATTCAATATATTTATATATTGTGAAAAGATCACATAATAAGTTAACAGCCATCACCAGATAGTTATAATTTGTTCTTGCATGATGAGAACTTTTGAAATATATTCTCTTAGCAGCGTTCAAATATAAAATATAGTATTATTAACTATAGAGTCACCTTGCTGCACATTATAGTCCCAGGACTTATTTATTTTGTAACTGCAAGTTTCTATCTTTTGACCACCTTCACCCATTTTGCCCACCACCCATTCCCCACTTCTGATAACCATTAACCTGTTCTCTGTGTCTATGAGCTCAGTTGTTATTGTTTGGTTGTTTTTTGTCTTATACTCCACATATAAGTGAGATCAAATGGTGTTTGTATTTCTCTGTCTGACTTATTCCATTTAGCATAATGCCCTCAAGCCCATCCATCTGGCTGTGAATGGCAGAAATTTATTCTTTTTATGGCTGAATAATATTCCATTGTATATATGCACCGTATCTTCTTAACCCATTCATCTATGGAACACATTTGTTTCCATGTCTTAGCTATTGTGAATAACGCTGTAATAGGTGCAGAAAGTGTTTCCAGTTAGTTTTTTTTCCATTTCCTTCATGTAAATTACCCAGAAGTGGAATTGCTTGATCATATGGTAGTTCCATTTTTAATATTCCTGATTATACTTATTAATAAGCATTGTAGCAGGTGGAGACCCAAGATTCTATTTATTAAAATTCAACTAGGAAATCTTAAGTGTAATATATCATGCTAGGATCTGATAAAACACTAACAAGAATTTTAGTAAAAAATTTAATTTATGAAATCACTATAGTAATTCATTAAACAAAACTTTAAAAATCAAGATCTTTGTGTGTGTTTTACATTGTATTTATTTAACACACAGGTATTTGGTACCTTCTTATGTACCAAGTGCTCCTCTAGAGTGGTATTCATTTTACAAAAATGAATAAGATTCATTGATCCTCTCTTTGTGTAAACCCTTCCTGGTGACTCCTTAAATCTCCATGGCTCTAAAAAAAAAAAAAAAATCAGACCATAAGGGAATCCTTTGCTAAAAGAGGCATATAACAAGGATAAGACAATGGGGCAATTGTGAGCAGGATAGTGGAGGAGAGGTTGGAGGTTTAGCAAGTTAGGTAGGAGATAGAAGTACATAGAAAGGATAGAAGCTGGATTCCTGAGCTCTGAAGATAAAACTGGTTATGGAGCATGATGTCATAGAAAGACTATGGATTTCAGAGTTAAGCAATGAAGATCCAAATCCAAAATTCCACACTACTAATTAGAAAAGTTGTTTAACTTTCAGCCATCAACCATTCTAAACACCTATCTCCTCATCTAAAGAATGAGGATAACCACACATACTTCTATGAATAAAATGAGAGCAAGACAAATATAAAATATCTGACATACATTGACCAAAAAACAAAAAAATCCCACATAAGATGAAACCTAGAAAGCAGACCATTGCTCTGATCTTCACTGATTTGTTCTGACACCTGATGGTCCTTTTCCTCTTGACAAGGGAATCCTGGAGATTGGAACCTCAGCATAATCAAATCCCATGGGCTCAAGCTCAAGTTCAACTGTTCAGAAAGGATATATCCCTTCCCCTTTCAACCAGGGGGCCTGGTTTCATTCTTCCTACACACACCTTGCCTTGGGCAACGTGAAACAAATCCAGATATCAAGATGTTCATGGTGTAGGATGGGGGACACCCGTCTCCTAGTGTGTTTGACTGTTTGTACAGCTGCAGTCGATTAGGTGAAGCCATAATTGTTTTATACTTTTGCTCAATGCTTAATCCTGGAGAAAGAAGAATGGATTGTTGGTTTTCCTTTTTCATCTTTCAGTATTTTTGTTTTATTTTTATTTCTCATCATAATATTTAGATAGTATTTGTGTAAGGAAAGGCAACCATAATCAAACAGAGTGCTCTAAAGCACATTTACAAAAGCCTTTGCCTTAGAAATGCTTCATTTACCCAGACAGCGGGCAGTGGAGGGCATGGGAAAGTCTGTTTCTGTGGACAGGGAAGTGATTCATGCCAACCAGCTAGGGAATCTCTTTTTCAAAATGCTCCATATGTAAGATGTAACATAATAAACGAAAGCAACAAGCAAACAGGAAGTACCATACACCTTCCAGGTGTTGCACCATGCTAAGGACTGGAGGTGCCACAAAGAATAAGTGATGAGGTTCAGTGCCATGATTAAGATGAGGCGCATGAGATGATTGCCTCAGGAGCAAAATTTAAGAGAATGCCCCAAAAACTCAATTATCAAGATAAAAAAATATTTTATAAGGCAATATTTTTGAAAACAAAAACTGATGCAAAGAAAACCACAGCACACAAAGTATTTTAAAAATATCATTTTACTTATGATTATTAGTTTAAAATGCATTTAAACTGCAAGAAAACTTCAAGAAAGTCACAAGTGCAGTAAAAACAAAAGAATGTTTACAAGTCATGAAAGAAATCTAGACACTGAGTTTAGAAAACAAAAGATGAGGAAAATAGTAAGAAAAAAATACATAGAAAGCTAAAACCGTATGGAACAAAACAATTATGAAAATAACCATATATGTTTTTCATCTCCCCTTTAAAGAATGTATACAGCTTCTCCATTTTTGGCTACAAAGAGTATAATCAATCTGATTTTGGTATTGACCATCTGGTGAAGTCCATGTGTAGAGTCTTGTGTTGTTGGAAGAGGGTGTTTTCTATGACCAGTGCATTCTCTTGGCAAAACTCTGTTAGCCTTTGGCCTACCTTTGTTTTCTTGAAGACTAGAGATCTCTTCAAGAAAACTAGAGATACCAAGGGAACATTTCATGCAAAAATGGGCACAATAAAGGACAGAAATGGTATGGACCTAACAGAAGCAGAAGATATTAAGAAGAGGTGGTAAGAATACACAGAAGAACTACAAAAAAGATCTTCATGACCCAGATAACCATGATGATGTGATCACTCAACTAGAGTCAGACATCCTGGAGTCTGAAGTCAAGTGGGCGTTAGGAACCATCACTACGAACAAAATCCTGGAGGTGATGGAATTCCAGTTGAGCTATTTCAAATCCTAAAAGATGATGCTGAGAAAGTGCTGCACCCAATATGCCAGCAAATTTGGAAAACTCAGCAGTGGCCACAGGACTGGAAAAGGTCAATTTTCATTCCAATCCCTAACAAAGGCAATGTCAAAGAATATTCAAACTACCACACAATTGCACTCATCTCACACACTAGCAAAGTAATACTCAAAATTCTCCAAGCCAGGCTTCAACAGTACATGAACTGTGAACTTTCAGATATTCAGGCTGGGCTTAGAAAAGGCAAAGGAACCAGAGATAAAGTTGCCAACATCTGCTGGATCATCGAAAAAGCAAGAGAGTTCCAGAAAAACTTCTCCTTTATTGACTGTGGCAAAGCCTTTGGCTATGTGGATCACAACAAACTGTGGAAAACTCTTCAAGAGATGGGAATACCAGATGACCTGACCTGTCTCCTAAGAAATCTGTATGCAGATCAAGAAGCAACAGTTAGAACTGGACATGGAACAACATAGTGGTTCCAAATCAGGAAAGGAGTATGTCAAGGTTGTATATTGTCACCCTGCTTATTTAACTTATATGCAGAGTACATCATGCAAAATGCCAGGCTGAATGAAGCACAAGCTGGAATCAAGATTGCCAGGAGAAATATCAATAACCTCAGATACACAGATGACACCACCCTTATGGCAGAAAGTGAAGCAGAACTAAAGAGCCTCTTGATGAAAGTGAAAGAGGAGAGTGAAAAAGCTGGCTTAAAAGTCAACATTCAGAAGACTAAGATCATGGCATCCGGTCCCATCATTTCATGGCAAATAGATGGGGAAACAATGGAAACAGTGACAGACTTTATTTTGGAGGCTCTAAAATCACTGCAGATGGTGACTGCAGCCATGAAATCAAAGATGCTTGCTCCTTGGAAGACAAGCTATGACCAACCTAGACAGCATATTAAAAAGCAGAGACATTACTTTGCCAGCAAAGTTCTGTCTAGTCAAAGCTATGTTTTTTCCAGTCGTCATATATGAATATGAAGTTGGACTATACAGAAAGCAGAGCACAGAAGAATTGAAGCTTTTGAACTGTGGTGTTGGAGAAGACTCTTCAGAGTCCCTTGGACTGCAAGGAGATCCAACCAGTCTATCCTAAAGGAAATCAGTCCTGAATATTCATTGGAATGAGTAATGCTGAAGCTGAAACTCCAATACTTTGGCCACCTGATATGAAGAACTAACTCATTGGAAAAACCCTGATGCTGGGAGAGATTGAAGGCAGGAAGAGAAGCAGATGACAGAGGATGAGATGGTTGGATGACATTACCACCTGAGTGGACATGAGTTTGAGTAAGCTCCAGGAGTTGGTCATAGACAGAGAAGTTTCACATGCTGCAGTCCATGGGGTCACAAAGAGTCAGACATGACTAAGCAACTGAACTGAACTTACTGAACTGAATTTAAAGAATGAGATTAATATTAACTTCTAAAATAAAACTCCCTTGATTGAAGTTTGCAAATAAAACTGAAAGTAAAAATATACTCATTTCCTTTGACCCCCAGAATCATACTTCAGGGAATCTATCATATGTGAAACTAAAATATGGAAAAACCATTGCTTATAACCAAAAATATTGAAAGA
The DNA here is from genome assembly GCF_014754425.2 of Oryx dammah. Classification (NCBI taxonomy): domain Eukaryota; kingdom Metazoa; phylum Chordata; class Mammalia; order Artiodactyla; family Bovidae; genus Oryx; species Oryx dammah. The sequence continues at coordinate 87,987,892 of NW_024070212.1, read as the reverse complement.
TCTTCTGACTCAATATTATTCAATCATTAAAAGTAATGTTTATGAAGACTAAGCAATGTTTAAAAAAAATGACTGGACAACTTAATGAAGTGAAAAAACTGGGAAGCATAAATTTATGCATGCTGCAATAACAACTACATAAAAATTGCATGGAAAACAAAAACTGAATATAAACATACTAAAATTATAATAATGATTCTATTTTGGTGGTAGAAATTTAAGTTCATTTCCCTTCCTTCCTTCCTCCCTCCGCTTTTCCTTATTTTCTTCATCTCTTTCTTTCTTCCTTCTTTCTTGTTTCAAGGATGGTATTTTATATTTGATACTGGGTATAATGCATATTACACTGCATTATTCAGGGTCCAGGCAGGAAACAAGTGGCATGCTCAAGAGATAATCGAAAAGTATTTATTACAAGACAACTCACAGGAGTGTGATCAGAGTTAAGGAGAAGCAACAAGAGATGACAAAATACCTTGATGTCTAGCAACACCTGGAAGTTGTTACTATTCCTAAGTCAGAAGAAAGAGGAGGAAGCAGTTTTTAGAACCAAGAGAGAACTGGAGCCACTGGAGAAAATTGTCCCAAAGGAACAACAATGTCTACAGAAGTGTAGAATGGATGGGAATAAATATAGCATCTCTCTCCTCCCTCCTTCCAGTCTCCTGTTAATGACTTCCATTGGTTGAATGTAGCTGAATGATAGAGAAGAAGGGTACCTAGATGATTCAGTCTGTTGAGGTCAGCTTCTTGGGGTACAGAGCAGGTGAAAAGAAGGGTGAACAGTGGATCTGGAGGGAAAAGAAAATATATGCCATAAAATCATTGTATCATTTTTATTTCTAAAATGGAAAACGTATAAATTAAGAAACTGATTGCATTTGAAACTCACTTCTCTCACCCCTCAAATGCAGATAAAAATAATTCATAAAGTTATTGGGTAATCTTGAAAGTAAGCGATGTCTGTTAATTTGCTCTGCCTATATTATAATAAACGTTATAACATGTATGTTTACGGTGATGGTGGTGGAGCTGGCGGTGGTAGTGGTGGTCGTGGGGGTGGTGATGATGCTGTACACAATGGTGACAGTTATGATGGTATTTGTGGTGGTAATGCTGATGCTGATGATGGAGGCAGTGCACGTGAGGGTAATGGTAGCGGTGACTGTTGGCGGTGGTTGTGTCAGTACATTATCCTGTTACGTGCAATGTGAGTTTCATAGGTTATCAAAAGTTATCCTTAAACCCATATCATCTATGCAATGAGGGCCAATCAGACGGTAAAATGTGGATCCTTCAGGACTCATGTCTATTCTTTAATCCACAGAAAAATGGAATTCAATCCAGAGTACATTCACTGAGAAACTACCATGTGAGGTCTTCAGAAAGGAAGGGAAGTTTCTACCTTTGTAGTTTTTATAGCCTGAGAGCAAGAACTGGAGACAAATATGTAATACTGGAGACACAGCATCCCTGGCTGAGAATACGCTCTTTCTACTACCTAACCAAGTGCCTAGAACATTAGTAACCTTAAAAAAATGTAAGGGGTGAATAAAAACTCAGTAATTATTATGGAAATACAGCTCGATTGTGATTGTGTAGAGGATGACTGAGTACTTAACTATTCTAACCGCTTCCTTAACTCAATCTTATTAACAGTCTTATGAAATAGATACAAATATTATTCTCATCATACAGATATGACAACTGAGGAACAGATAAAGCAAATGGTTCTACATTGCACAAATTTACAAGAGAATAACTTGGGATTCAAACCCAGAGACTTCAGTGCTAGAGCATGGGCTCTCTCCCTAATGGCCTCAGAGAAGGCTTCTTGGTGGAGGAAGCAAAATTAGATTTAAGTCTAGAGAATTCAGTAATGACAGGAAAATCCTAGGAAAGGCCATTCAAGGCAAAGGAAATAGCATCAGGCAAAGGCCCCAAGGGAAACCACAGAAGAGTCTGAATGATATTCTCAGAGATAAGCTTCAGGAAGGTAATCTGGAACTCAAGTTTATAGGTGGATTGCATGACCTCACGTTTAGAACAATGAAATAAACAAAAAGCAAGTTGGAATAAATTACGCCAGATTCTTTAAGACCAATTGAGAATGTGGGATTTTGGGGGTTTTGTTTGTTTGTTTTATATTCAGAGGGAGCTCTTTTCTGGCTTTCTTGCAAAAATGAGCAAACTGGTGAGGATAGAGAGGATGCATGTTTGTAAATTTGATGCTGTTTTTGCCATAAGCCTAACCAGCAATCCAGCATCAGGGCAAGAAGCAGGAATGAGCTTGCTGACAGTCCTGTCTTATACATAGGAGGTGGCGCTCAGTGTGGGGATGGAGGTGGGGTGCTGAGACAGAGAGCAATGAAGGACCACAATGAGAACAACTTCTCAATCCCAGGAAGGAATTGGGTAGGAAACCAGAGCTGGGCTAGGATTCACAGGAGAGCATGGCCAGGCTCCAGCATAGGGCAACTTGGGGAAATTCCTCTCCTGTTTCCTGTTTTCCAGCTCTGTTTATTAGCCCAGCCCACCTGCTCCAACTCTGCTTCCTCCTCCAGCACCTAGATACACAGCAGTACCTCTGATTGTTTCTACTACATTAAGACTGGCTGGAAAATGTGAACAGTCACTCTACCTTAGAACAGGAAGATGAATGAGTTACAAGGAAATTATTTTTAAATCTCAAAATAAAACTATAATCTCAGGAACACAAAAGAGAAAAATACACACACACACACACACATACACACACACACAGGGAAATGAATAAGAAACCCCTCTGTAAGTCTTTTCATTCGGCTATGTATCTTTCAATAAAAATGTTCTTTGGGAAATATTCAGAGTGAGAATTTCTCTACTGGCACCAAGTTGGATGTGTTTGGGCTCCCTTCTCAGACCACCAGGGCACTTCAAATCAAGCGAAGGAGGTTAAGTGTGGTTACCTGCAGTGGCCTTGCTGCCAGCCTGGGCCAGACCTGTGGTCTCTCCACTTTCCCTGCCTGTTTCATCTATCTTCTTCAACAGGCAGGTCGAAGACCTTGGTCTACGTCAGCCAAGTCACTTCATACCTTGTTTGCCTCCGTTTCCTCAGCCTGAAATGGGGCTAAAAGAGCTTGCTGAACAGACCTCACTGAAGTAAAGAGACCCATCCTCACTTGGGTTGTGGGGGCAGGTAAGTGAAGGTATGGACCGCTTATAGGCAAACAGCAAGAGGGGGACATTTTCAGATGGGTGCTTCTCATAAATGGGGCAACTGGCACCTTCCAAATGCTGTTTGGTGCCAGGAAGGTGGGACTCAAAGGAAACTGATAGCCAGTGGATATGTAGCAAGACATACTTTGCTTACCTTTACCATGGAGAAACACTCTAAACAAAAATAAGTGACTCATTCAATAGTACCAATGTGATAGTCACATATGAAGAATTCAGTTTTTTTTTTAAATTTATTTTTAATTTTTACTTTACAATTCTGTATTGGTTTTGGCATAGATTGACAAGAATTCAGTTTTCATTCATTTAAATTTTTATAAATACTTAGCAAATGACCAGTGTACCCTCAGGCATTAAATTCTGATACATAATAGTGAAAAAGCAACAAATGGACACATCTCTTCCCCAACCAATCTTGCATTCCAGTGGAAGAGACCGACATAAGCAAACTATACATGCATGCATACATGTTCTGATTGACGCTATAAAGAAAAAGAATAGACTTCTCTGAAGAGGACCCCAGAAGCTTCATAAAGCCCACTCTGTGAAAGCAACATTTGAGCTAATATTTGAAGATTGAGCACCAGCTGACTTGGTGAAGAGTGACAGAAAGAGCATCCCAGGCAGAGGGAGCAGCCTGAGGTAGAAAAGCATTTGGCAAAGAAGCAGCCAAACTGTTTCAAGTGCAGTGAGCAAGGGTACAGGATGGGGCTGGGGAGGTGGGAAGGAACCAGACCACACAGGGTCCCAGGTGTGATGTTAAGACCTGTGAGTTTTGGCTTAGCTGCCATGAAATGCACTGGACTATCCTGACCAGGGAAGCCACACGACCCATGAGAGTAGACACAATGAGACCTGGGAGGGGGCTGCTGCCACAGTCTGAAGGGGCCTGAGACTGAGGAGAACTGAAGCGAGGGCAGCACAGGTGAGAGGAGTTTAGCTAGGGATAAAATGCAAAGGCTTTGGGGCCATTGATATGGAATGAAAAGGTAGAGAACGCAGCAAGAAAAGTTCCTAAAATTCTACATTGAGCAACCAGGCATGTGATGAGGAGAATGATGGGGAAGCTGCTTTGAGGAGCTCACGTTCCAACATGCAGAAAGGATTTCAATTGCTTGAGTGCCATGCTCAATGTATATGCAAGGTCTTACGGAAGCAGAAAGGAAGACACCTATGAATCTGGCTGGGACTGGAGGAAAAGGAATCACAGAAGAGGTATCATTGGAGTTGGATCCTGAAAGATCAGGTGTATTTAACAGACAGCAAAGGAAAGAAGGATCTTCTAGGAAGAGGAACAGCATTTTAAAAATATGTGTTATACTGCCAATCCTATAAAACATTTCAGAGAATTAAGTAATATAATTTACATGGAAATAAGTGCCTAAAACTGTTTTGGAATTCGTTGATGGTGTTTACACCATTGTGACCAGCCAATCTAACAGCCAGTATTGTACGTGTACATCGATCTCTTTCTTCATCAATTGAAAGGAGAATAAACACTGATTGGATTCTCTGACTCTTTGCAAGACACCTGAGATAAATACATGAAATGATGAACCCCCATGGACCTGCAGGGCTAGCTATTGAAGGCTGCCAAAGGAAATTACACCTGATCCTTGAACAATATGGATTTGAACTGTACTGGCCACTTTTACAGATTTTTTTTTTTTTTCGATGTGAGTACTACAGTACTACACAACAGATCTTCTGCAGGCTGAATCCATGAATATAGAACCACAAATATGGAGGAAGCGTAGGTGCAGAGGGTTGACTATAAGTTATATGTGGACTTTCAACTGCACAGAGGGTCAGTGCCCCAAGTCGTTCAGGAGTCAGTCGTAATGCATAAGGGTAGCTGTCTTTATGCTTCACCTTTTAAAATATATTCTTTTATGTTTTAAAGTATAGTTTATTTTGAAATTCCCTACTCTCTCCTTCTGTCTACATAACCCCTCAGAAGGCAGCGTGGGACTCAGCATAAAAAGGTGCTCAACAGAGGTTAACTAAACAATATGCATCAATAGAGCATTTATGGGGAGCCTCCTATTTTCCAGAGATTATATTAGGTCTGAAGGTATAGATATAGTTAAAGCAAAGGTCCTGTCCTCAAGAAAGTCATATAAATCTAAAAGAATAAAAACATATGTTCACATACTTACACACAGCATGATAAATGTGTCCAAATAAATATATATAGTGTCTCTCCCACCCCTAAATTCAGAAGTTAACAGAATACAGCCAAAGCAAAATATTTTTCAATCCATAAGCATTTTCAGGCTTGAAATTGCCAAAGCAGAAACTTGAGGGTACAAAATCAGGTGAAAGTACAGTCACTGGAATTCCTTGAAGTTACCCATAAATATTCTCCAAGCCTTTCCCCAGTCCTACACCTAGTCATAAATCCCCCTGCTTCTTTTCAAGAACTTTTACATTTGATCAACGATGCAATGCAAAGTGATGTTTAAACCAGGCCATTTGGAATATTCAATTTTCATACATAGTTTTAAGATTTTAATTTCCACTCTGAGAGCTGGCTTGGATTTTCCCTGTCCTGAAATAAATCAAGATTTCTAAGACATGAAAGAAGTCTCCAAGCACAGAAGGGCTTTCTGAACATTCAGCCTGGTTGCATTGCTTAGTCAAGTCATACGTACAAACAACTTACCTCTCACCTCATCTTGGTCCTGGGAGGGACAGGCTAAAAAACTGGCAGCTCATGTGCTGAGAGAAAAATACCCAGCACTCAAGATCAATCTATCAAAAAAAAGGCAAGAATCATTCATAAAAGGAGAGAGGGACTAACTCAGAAATGTTGTGAAACATTTACCCAACCAGTCTGAAACTAATTGGACCCTCTACTTAATCTCTTTCTCCCCTCCTTGTCAAGCCAGTGGCCACAGAGCTATAAGGGGATGGCTAGGTCTTAGCAGTAGAATGGATGATGTGTACAGGATATTGCTAATATATCACAGAATCTGAGCATGTTAGAGCTGAAAGAATCCTTGGAGTTCAGTTAGCCTGGTTTGGAGAGGCAGCACTAGGGAAGCAAGAAGAGTCCTGGACTTGATCAGACTGTGACAGGGCATGAGTCTCCACTCTTGTTATTTTCAAGCTATAAGCTCTTAAGGAAGTCATTTCAACCACTTTAAAAATTATATTTCTCATCTGTCAAAAGAGAAAAATGTCTTACTCTTAGGGATTCATAAGAGTACAATAATATAAGTAAATGCACCTTAAAGGAGAAGGCAATGGCACCCCACTCCAGTACTCTTGCCTGGAGAATCCCATGGATGGAGGAGCCTGGTAGGCTGCAGTCCACGGGGTCGCTAAGAGTCGGACACGACTGAGCGACTTCACTTTCACTTTTCACTCTTATGCATTGGAGAAGGAAATGGCAACCCACTCCAGTGTTCTTGCCTGGAGAATCCCAGGGACGCGGGAGCCTGATGGGCCACCGTCTATGGGGTCGCACAGAGTCAGACACGACTGAAGCGACTTAGCAGCAGCAGCAGCACCTTAAAAGGACCACTGAACATGGAAATAGGTGAGAAATTAATATTATTTGTAGAAATAATAACATTATAAAGAACCCAACAAATGCTACCTGAATTCAGTCAGTAATAGAGCAGACTTAACTAAAACTTCACCTAACTGACCTGATAGGATCAATAGTTTCCATTCATTTTGTAAAAGACGAAGCCATACCATGACACAGAGGATATCTAAGGCTGGTGGACTGGTTCCTAGAATACCAAAAACTTACTTCTCCCTAGTTCAGTGATAAGCTGATCAAAAGTTGGTGATATTTGTTCCCATAGTTGTATTTCTTAATGTTGTTAGAAAAAATGATTAAATATCATGTAAACTAATAAAAAATATGCTTTTATATAGCTAATTGTTGTTTATATGAAAATACAGATGATTGCTATATAGCAACTCTTTTAAAGACAATGTGTTAAAAGACATTATTATCAAATTAGTAGTGAGCAAGACCACTGATGCTTTCAAACTATGGTGCCGGTGAAGACTCTTGAGAGTCCATTGGAGAGCGAAGAGATCAAACCAGTCAATCCTAAAGGAAATCAACCCTGAATATTCATCGGGAAGACTGATGCTGAAACTCCAATACTTTGGCTGCCTGATGTGAAGAGGCGACTTATTGGTAAATACTCTGATGCTAGGAAAGATTGCGTATAGGAGGAAAGGGGAGTGACAGAGAATAAGATGGTCGGATGCCATCACCAAATCAATAGGCATGAGTTTGAGCAAACTCCGGGAGATAGTGAACAACAGGGAAGCCTGGCGTGCAGCAGTCCATGGGGCTGCAAATAGTGGGATACGACTTAGCAACTGAACATCAACAAAACCATTGTAAAAGACCAGAAGAAAAGTGTAAAAATCTAGGAAGCCTACACGTTCAAGTTTCTTTGAAATGTCCTTGATGTCTTGCTTCAGTTTAAAGAAACTGAAAATATTAGAACTTATGAGCACAACCATTCAAGAGAGTCAACTGTGATCTCTAATCAGTGTGTGATCAATCACTCAGTGCGTGTGTGTGCTCAGTAACTCAGTTGTGTCCAACTCTTTGCAACTTTAGGGACTATGGCCTGCCAGTTCTCTGCCTATGGAATTTTTCAGACAAGAATTCAGGAACAGGTTGCCATTTCCTCCTCCAGGAATCTTCCTGACCCAGGGAGCAAACTCGTGTCTCCTACGTCCCCTACATTGCAGGCAGATTCTTTACCACTGATCCATCTGGGAAGCTCCCAAGCAATGGATCCATGGCCAAAGCAAAGATCTTGGCTCTGCTTTGAAAGATTATATGAATTTTGCATTAATAAGATTCCCCTCCTAACTGATCTAATAACTAACCAACTCCCTGTACTAACTGCACTTGTAAGTAAGTATTTGTTGTCATTTATATACCTGCCTATTTGCTGATCTATAGGAGCACTGAATATAAATCATATTTAATAGGTGTTCCTTGCCATTGAGGAACCCACGATCCAGTTAAACATTTGTAAAATTTGAAATACTTACAGCTCAATCATAGACATAAAATTTAATTTGTAGTTATCCTCCAAGGGCAACAAAAGATGAGAAAACTAGATTTTTCAAAATAATTAGATTATTGTTTCTATTTACCACTACCATAAACAACGTGGTTTTGTCTGTGATCCTGTCAATAGTTTCAGGGATAATGTTTCCTTATTATCAATTTACTTTCAGTGCTTAGAACACAGTAGGTTCTCAGTTGGTATGAGTAATTGTCATGAATGGTATGAAAAAAGAGAAACATAAACAGAATTTTAAGGTGGAATTAAATAAGAGGGGAAAATCCGGGAGGTAGGAAGAGATTCAACAGAGGCCTGGGGGAAAGAGGGGGAACCAGAGAATGAGTCCTGGGTCCATTTATTCTTGTAAGTATCTCTTGAACATCTTTTTAGACATAATGACCTATAAGCCAGAACTGACCTGGGTTGTCTAGTGCAAACAATTTGATTTTTAAATTTGAAGTAATTGCCATAATTTACATATCAGCAGATTCCATGTACAGATTAGCAGTTTCCCCTAAAATATCAGAAGATCCAACAACGCCAGCATTCCCATATGGAAGCAATGGGCAGGCACTTTCCTGCATAGCAACACTCTGCTATAGATAAGACATGGCCACTCCCATACGTCATTAACAGTTCTGTGTGCCCCCTTGGCAGTTCAGGTTTTGACCCTTTCCAGATCATGTGCATTGCACTGTAGTGATTCTTGGTCCCTAGCCTGGAGGGGCTACAGAAAAATAGGAAGTGATCCAGGTGGCAGGTGATATAAACTTCAACAAAGAAATGGCAATGGAAAAGGAAACAAACATATGTATCCCAGACATATTTCAAGGACTGAAATTATGGGAACCAGTGAAAGCTCATGTCTAGGGGAAGGAAAGGCAGAGTTTAAAGTAATTTCAGGGATTGTAGCTCAAAACACCAAGAGCAAGGTGACTGAAATGGGATAATTAGGGAAGAAATCAGAAAAAGGAAGCGGAGAGGAAGGGAGGGAGAAAGGGAAGAAGAAAGAGTTTAAGTGGCTACTCTACTGAGCATTTTCACATCAGCTGGTTTGAGGGGAAATATTAAGATAAATTTTGGACATACTGAGTGCTGGAGCTAGTATAATTTCCAGGAATGTTTTCTGATGGGCAACAGCTAAGAAAACAGGAAATTCATCTCTTCAACAATTTTTAATAATAAAAGTAATAATCATAAAAAAATATCTAATTTGCATTGAACATGTACTCTATGCCAGTTACTATGCCAAACACTCTCTAGGTTTGATCAGCCTTTTGCAATCTTTCCAACAATTGTGAGAACTAGTAATAATAATACAAACTGTAAACAATCATTGCTAATAGTGACTTCAGAGTCATTGTGCCAGATGCTGTTCTAAAAGTTTTACGTATATTAACTCATTTGATTTTTACAACATTCTTATGAGATAGGCATTTTGTCTACATTTTACAGATGAGAAAGCTAACATCAAGTGGAATTAGGTAACTTTCCCAAGATTACACAACTAGTGAGTAATAACTCTGGACTTCCCACCCAAGTCTGTCTGAACTGCAATTAAAGTACAGTCTAACACTCTGTGCCAGGAAATATTTTCAGCACTAATGACTCAAAAGAAAACAGGCAGTCTCTACCCTCAAGGAACTCACCATCTAAAGAGAGAAACAGATATGTATACAACACAGCTGGCTAATCTTCAAGAATCTTAGACATACCTTTGTATCAAGTGCTCTGAAAGCAAAAGGTGGAGGAGCTGCGTGTCTCTGGTGGGAAGGCAGGCAAGAAAACCTTCACATAATCACGGCACAAAGAAGCTGACTCTGGAAAGCTGGAGGCAAATTTGCCAGGCAGGGAAGAGAGGAAAATAATGGAAAAGGGCATAAAACTGTGAAGGTTTAAACCTTCTTTGGGGAACATCAAGATATTCTGGATGGCTAAGAATTTGTAAATGTGGAAAAAAGCAGAGGAAAATGAAATATCAGAGCAGGCAGAGCTAGACTGAAAGACATCAGTGCCACACTAAGCAATGTAGGGGTATAGAAAGCTAGCCTTTCTTGTGAGCACGGTCATGCACAAGGCGTGCATTTTTGTCCTGTAGGTAATGGAGAGAAACTAAAAGAATAACATACTCAGATCTGTATCAGAAAAAATGTCCCTCTCAGGCAACCAGGTGGACACTGGATTATCTAAACAGGCTAGATAATTAGAGAGGGTGGGTGTCTTTAGGAGACTGCAGCATTAGCCTGAATTAAAAACGATGAAAGCCCAAATCCAGAGGGTAGAAAAAAAGGATAAATTAAAGAGAAATTTCAGAATTCTTTTGCAGGGGTACTGTATCCTCTGGCTTTCAATTAATCATTTAAAAGATAATATGGCCGGTCAGCATCCACAAACTCAGTTCATTTTGCCTATGCTGAACTAAGGTGTTGTACTCAGCTGCAAAGAAAGTTGCTATTTTTGTCTCTTTATATTTATATCCATGATCTAGCTCTTTCCACAAAGGATTTGAAGTGCGGAAAGTCACTAAATGAAGTGCAGCATCTAAAAAGTGCATTTTTTTCTGAAAGAACTGATCTGGCAACATAAATCAGCCTCTCCTGTCAAATGAGATAAGTTGAAGTTGAAAATATCAAGAAACATCCTTTACGTCAGCTTGAGACTGCAAGTTACTGTGCCTTTGTGTAGAAAAACAAATGGCGAGAAAGTGTCCAATTTGCTCTATTGCTAAATTGAGCATTTCTCTACGAAAAAGAGGAAACATCGAAACCGGTGATGAGTTTTAAAAAGAACTTGCACACCCTTTCCTGGAGACACTTAAAATTATATAAGACATATAAGTAAATCAAAACTAAACAAAGCAACACCTTATTCCTAAAACAGATAAACTCTTGGGAACGTAAAACTTATATATATATAGGGTTGGCCAAAAAGTTGATTCAAGTTTCTGTGACATCTTAATTCATGCACAGCAGTTTTGATCTCTTAATTTAACTTAATTCTTTTATAACAACCTGAAAAAGAGTCTGGGAAAGAACCATTATCTCCATTTTACTGATGAAAAAAAATGAAGGTCAGAGGTTGAAAGCGATTTCCTCAAAATCTTTACAACTTTAAAACTTACTGACAAATTAAACTGAAACATCCGTTTTACTAATATTCACTTTAAAGAAAATGGAGTATGATAAAAATAACAGGACCTAGTATTAATATTTAGAGTGATCAGTATGTGTCAGACACTATGCTATGTACATTTTATGCATTCTCACATTTAATTTTCAAAACACCCCATGATAGAGGCAGTATAACTGTTCCCATTTTACAGATGAGGAAACTGAGGCCAGAGATGGTGATTACATCAAAGTCACACAGGTGATTATTGGTGGACCAAACCCAGACGTTCTGTGTCAAATCTAGCTCTTAATTAAGCAAACACTGAATTAAATCTTGCTTCTACTATTAACTGTCTGCTGCTGATGCTAAGTCGCTTCAGTTGTGTCCAACTCTATGCGACCCCATAGACAGCAGCCCACCAGGCTCCTCTGTCCCTGGGATTCTCCAGACAAGAACACTGGAGTGGGTTGCCATTTCCTTCTCCAATGCATGAAAGTGAAAAGTGACCGTGAAGTCACTCAGTCGTGTCTGACTCTTAGCGACCCCATGGACTGTAGCCCACCAGGCTCCTCCATCCATGGGATTTTCCAGGCAAGAGTACTGGAGTGGGGTGCCCTTGCCTTCTCCAATTGACTGTCTAGCTCTGGCTAAATCATTTCACTGTTGGAGCCTCTGTTAAACAAAATTGTGTATGCGTGTGTGCGTGCATGTATATGTGTGGCCTAGTTCCACATCATAGACTTTGTAGGCCATGAGTAAACAGTACTTCCCCTATAATACATTGTCACTAGTCATTTTTATGGAAGAAACAACTATATTAGTTAATCTAATATAAAACCACAGCATTTGTATTGACAAAGGGAAAAAAGAACTATATCTTAAATTCATTTTAGTCATATTTCACTGTTAATCTCAAAGATTTCTCCCAGGTTTCTTAGGGTAGAATTAAAATTTCCTTTTGAGAAGGAAACAAAAACTACACTTGTTCAAATAATTAATTGTCTTGCCAACAAAAGCCCATTTATTATGGAATTCCCAAATGACTTAAATATTAAATCTGAGTTACTTAGTAATACTATAGTTTAAATAAGTAAAATCTTGTTAATCAAAGACGAGTCCCAGAAAATTCTCCTCTGAACACTGAAAACTTTAGAACCTCAAAATGGAGGCAACTGAATTTGAAATTATGCGATGTTTGAAAGTCACAGCTTGTCTCATAGTTTCCAACCCTTTCAGGTAAAAGTGTCCCTTTTGAAACATAAAAAAAATTTGTGTACCACTACCTGCCGTAACGAGAAAAAGTAGTGATATTAGTTTATGTTAATATTTAAAACTGCTGTTTTAAAAGTATGTGTATTCATTTGTGCATAATTTTCAGTTTTACTAATCCTAATAGTATAATACACTTCTATAAAAAAATAAATGATAGTGCTTTGAGTTGCTAGACATTTTTTTAGCATACAAATTCTTGTGCTCATGAGTCCCTTCCAAAACAAATCTATAGCTTCTCAAGTGATCCACAGAGTAGAAAGCAATGTTCTAAAATATTAGGATTAGATGGGACGTTTACTGTCATATAAACCATCTCAGTACCTAATAAACGCAACACAGCTACAGCATTCTGTTTGCTAAGCATGTGTTATCTGTTTGAACACACTCAAAGATCTGTGAGCGGGGAGCTGGAATAGGGGAGGCTTGACCAAAGAGACAGGGGTGTGCAGGTAGCTCACAACTTTATCTATACTGCTGTGGAGATATTAAGAAACTATTTAGAAGGAGCTTAAATCCGCTTAAATATCTCATGTCCCCTACATGAGTCAGGACCCCCTCAGTTCAGTTCAGTTCAGTTCAGTCGCTCAGTCGTGTCCTACTTTTTGTGACCCCATGAATCGCAGCACGCCAGGCCTCCCTGTCCATCACCATCTCCCGGAGTTCACTCAGACTCACGTCCATCGAGTCAGTGATGCCATCCAGCCATCTCATCCTCGGTTGTCCCCTTTTCCTCCTGCCCCCAATCCCTCCCAGCATCACAGTCTTTTCCAATGAGTCAACTCTTCGCATGAGGTGGCCAAAGTACTGGAGCTTCAGCTTTAGCATCATTCCTTCCAAAGAAATCCCAGGGCTGATCTCCTTCAGAATGGACTGGTTGGATCTCCTTGCAGTCCAAGGGACTCTCAAGAGTCTTCTCCAACACCACAGTCCAAAAGCATCAATTCTTCGACACTCAGCCTTCTTCACAGTCCAACTCTCACATCCATACATGACCACAGGAAAAACCATAGCCTTGACTGGATGGACCTTAGTCAGTAAAGTAATGTCTCTGCTTTTGTATATGCTGTCTAGGTTGGTCATAACTTTCCTTCCAAGGAGTAAGCGTCCTTTAATTTCATGGCTGGAGTCAACATCTGCAGTAATTTTGGAACCCAAAAAAATAAAGTTTGACACTGTTTCCACTGTTTTCCCATCTATTTCCCATGAAGTGATGGGACCGGATGCCATGATCTTCGTTTTCTGAATGTTGAGCTTTAAGCCAACTTTTTCACTCTCCTCTTTTGCTTTCATCAAGAGGCTTTTTAGCTCGTCTTCACTTTCTGCCATAAGGGTGGTGTCATCTGCATATCTGAGGTTCTTGATATTTCTCCCGGCAATCTTGATTCCAGCTTGTGTTTCTTACAGTCCAGCATTTCTCATGATATACTCTGCATATAAGTTAAATAAGCAGGGTGACAATATACAGTCTTGATGTACTCCTTTTCCTATTTGGAACCAGTCTGTTGTTCCATGTCCAGTTCTAACCGTTGCTTCCTGACCTGCGTACAGATTTCTCAAGAGGCAGGAGAATTCTTGGAGAATTTTGAGCATTACTTTACTAGCATGTGAGATGAGTGCAATTGTGCGGTAGTTTGAGCATTCTTTGGCATTGCCTTTCTTTGGAATTGGAATGAAAACTGACCTTTTCCAGTCCTGTTGGCACTGCTGAGTTTTCCATATTTGCTGACATATTGAGTGCAGCACTTTCAAAGCATCATCTTTCAGGATTTGAAACAGCTCAACTGGAATTCCATCACCTCCACTAGCTTTGTTCGTAGTGATGCTTTCTAAGGCCTACTTGACTTCACATTCCAAGATGTCTGGCTCTAGATTAGTGATCACATCATCATGATTATCTGGGTCGTGAAGATCTTTTTTGTACAGTTCGTCCATGTATTCTTGCCACCTCTTCTTAATATCTTCTGCTTCTGTTAGGTCCATACCATTTCTGTCCTTTATTGAGCCCATCTTTGCATGAAATGTTCCCTTGGTATCTCTAATTTTCTTGAAGAGATCTCTAGTCTTTCCCATTCTGTTCTTTTCCTCTGTTTCTTTGCATTAATCACTGAAGAAGGCTTTCTTATTTCTTTTTGCTATTCTCTAGAACTCTGCATTCAGATGCTTATATCTTTCCTTTTCTCCTTTGCTTTTCGCTTCTCTTCTTTTCACAGCTATTTGTAAGGCCTCCCCAGACAGCCATTTTGCTTTTTTGCATTTCTTTTCCATGGGGATGGTCTTGATCCCTGTCTCCTGTAGAATGTCACAAACCTCATTCCATAGTTCATCAGGCACTCTATCATATCTAGTCCCTTAAATCTATTTCTCACTTCCACTGTATAATCATAAGGGATTTGATTTAGGTCATATCTAAATGGTCTAGTGGTTTTCCCTACTTTCTTCAATTTGAGTCTGAATTTGGTAATAAGGACTTCATGATCTAAGCCACAGTCAGCTCCTGGTCTTGTTTTTGCTGACTGTATAGAGCTTTTCCATCTTTGGCTGCAAAGAATATAATCAATCTAATTTTGGTGTTGACCATCTGGTGATGTCCATGTGTAGAGTCTTCTCTTGTGTTGTTGAAGAGGGTGTTTGCTATGACCAGTGCATTTTCTTGGCAAAACTCTATTCGTTTTTGCCCTGCTTCATTCCTCATCCAAGGCCAAATTTGCCTGTTACTCCAGGTGTTTCTTGACTTCCTACTTTTGCATTCCAGTCCCCTATAATGAAAAGGACATCTTTTTTGGGTGTTAGTTCTAAAAGGTCTTGTAGGTCTTCATAAAACCGTTCAGCTTCAGTTTCTTCAGCGTTAGACTTGGGGCATAGACTTGGATAACTGTAATATTGAATGGTTTGCCTTGGAGACAAACAGAGATCATTCTGTTGTTTTTGAGATTGCATCCAAGTACTGCATTTTGGACTCTTCTTGACCATGATGGCTATTCCATTTCTTCTGAGGGATTCCTACCCACAGTAGTAGATATAATGGTCATCTGAGTTAATCCACCCATTCCAGTCCATTTTAGTTCACTGATTCCTAGAATGTCAACATTCACCCTTGCCATCTGTTGTTTGACCACTTCCAATTTGCCTTGATTCATGGACCTGACATTCCAGGTTCCTATGCAATATTGCTCTTTACACCATCGGATCTTGCTTCTATCACCAGTCACATCCATAGCTAGGTATTGTTTTTGCTTTGGCTCCATCCCTTCATCCTTTCTGGAGTTACTTCTCCACTGATCTCCAGTAGCATATTGGGCACCTAATGACCTGGGGAGTTCCTCTTTTGGTATCCTATCATTCTGCCTTTTCATACTGTTCATGGGGTTCTCAAGGCAAGAATACTGAAGTGGCTTGCCATTCCCTTCTCCAGTGGACCACATTCTGTCAGACCTCTCCACCATGCCCCGCCCGTCTTGGGTTGCCCCACAGGCATGGCTTGGTTTCATTGAGTTAGACAAGGCTGTGGTCCTAGTGTGATTAAATTGACTAGTTTTCTGTGAGTATGGTTTCAGTGTGTCTGCCCTCTGATGCCCTCTTGCAACACCTACCATCTTACTTGGGTTCCCCCCTCAGGGAAATCAAAACCACACTAGTGATGTCAAATAATGAGGCAGGTAACACAAGCACCTGGCTCCAGAAGAATTTGAAGGCAAAGGAAGCCAAAGAGGGGGTGATAAATACTACTGAGATTAGTGACTGCAGGAAGCTGCTACCACCCGTAGAGCTGGAGCCACAAAAGGAAGGAGGTAATAAGGACAGGGCTTAGCGTCATACTCACTGCAGATTCAGCAGCCTCTGAGGCAGTGAGCAGCTACTGTTTCTGCTGCTGCAGCTACTGTTACCCAACTGATAGTCCTGAGGTCCGTGGCCTCTGAAAGTCACCAACAATTGCCCACCAGATCTACTTCTGCTAGATGTACTGAAGACAGTGGCAGGATAGAGGCACCTAGTTCTCCCAGAGAGAACACCAGGAGCAGAAACGGAACAATGACCTTACTCCATACCTACCTCCTTTCTCCATTTCTACCCTTGCTTTACAGTCTAATTCCTCCCACTGGTTAAATAGATAGGGAAACCATCAAGGGAGTTCGGCAAGTGTAGTGTGCAGAGGTCTAGCTTGCTGTGGTACTTGGGAGGGAGCTGACAGCAAAAGGCAAACTAACCCTTCAGCTTCCCAGATGCAGTCTCACCCTCTTAGGCATATTTAACTTCCATCATAGTGGAAGCATGATTCTACCTAATATGATGCACCTCCTTTTAGCACAAAGATCCTCTCGTCTTTTTCAAAACACTAGGAGAGATAAAGCCTTTTCAAATACCATGAGTCAATTCCACCAGGAAATTCCATAACCTTAAAACTAAATAGAAAGGCAAAAGTCACCAGTGCTCCTTATATAAAATACTAAGAGTAAAGGAAAGAGAAAAAAAGGAGAAAAAGAATTGGTGTTTGTATGTGTGAGGTTTAATGTTTATCTGGCTAGAAGTTAGGCTATGTTTACCAACTGCTGTAGCTGCAGATGTCAAAGGTTAAAATTTCATGTGATTTTTTTTTGTCTCCCTAGTTTTGGATTTATTCAGAGACTCCTTAAATAAGGTCTGAGGCTTACAATTCTTTTAGCTATAATCCTCTATTATTATTTAGTAGCCCAGTTGACATGGTGGTAAGTAGTACGGGCTCTAGCAGTTATCCTGGGCTGCTTCTCCCAGTAAGCTGAAGTCTCTGAATTCACATGACTGTCAAGTTTTCAAAGTGGCAGATTAGATTACCTTGTGCCTCATCAATATAAAACAAATTGTTGATTTCCAGTTTGTTCAATGTATTTTTTCTTATGAAATGGGAGTAATGACTTCTAAGGTCTTTATATATCAGACCAGAAACTAGAATTCTCATTGCCTTTCACTTATGAAGGACGTTTTTGTTTCTGGATGTAGAAATTTAGTTGGACAACCTTCTTTTAGCACATTAATGAAATTGTTCCATTGTCTTCTGTTTTGCATCACTCCTGAAAAGAATTTGGTAGTCCTTTTGTTTGTATATAATGTGTCTTTTTCTCTGTCCAGTTTTAATATTTTTTCTTTATTGCCAGCCTTTAGCAATTTGGCGATCTTGTGCCTCAAGTGGTTTTCCTTTCAGGGGTGTTTATCCTATTGAAATTATTGGAGAAATTTTGGCATTTATTTCTTTAAATAATTTTTCTACCATCACCTACCACACTGTCAAACTCACTAATTATATGAATACTGAATTAGTTTATGTTTTCTCAATATCACTGAGGCTCTGTTTATTTTATTTCTTATGGGTTTTTTTTTGTCTATGTGCTCTCACTTGGATAGTTTCAAGCTTCCTAATCTCCTTCTAGTAACCAGATTCATTAGATATTTTATTTACAATATTTTATTTTTCATCTCTTGAATTTAATTTTCTTTATATCTTTTATTTCTTGACTCAGATGTTTCTATTATTTAAATTCTTGAAAATATTTATAATAGCTGTAGAGTCTTTGTCTGCTAATTCCGTTGTTTTTGTAACTTCTGGGCTTATATCTACAGACTGACTTTTCTTCCAACTATGGGTGACATTTTTGTTACTTTGCACATCTAGTAAAACTTTATTGGATGCTGGACATTATAAGCTTCACATTATTAAATATTTCGCTTTTATTGTCTCCATTTAAAGAGTGTGAAAGTTTGTGTTGTCAGGAGTTTAATTTGCTTGTGAATCAGCTTGACATTTTCAAGCTTTATTTTTAAACTTCATAAGGGGAAATCTAGAATACTCTGCTACTATGGCATAAACTTTCTTGGGTCTCTAGAGAATGGCCTAGATATTCAACAAGTTCTCTACTTTGGCACCTGGAACTCCCAGCCATTTGAGGGCTCCGTGAATTGTTTGGCTTATACCTCCTTGAAACATATTTTTTGCCAGATACTCGTTCTTGCTTGACCTTAGAGAGTCCCACCCTGTACATGCACAGGATAGTATTCAGCCAGACTCAAAAGGATCGCTGTGCGTTTTACTGGATCTCTTTCTGGGCTTTCTTTCCTCCTCATGGCACTCAGCCCTGTAATTCAAGTCAGTGAGCCCTCCTCCAGACATCTACCTGTTTTCTCAGCTCAGTGAAACTGTGACGCTGTGCTTGGGTTCCTGTCCCACACTTCAGAGAATACCTCCAGACTGAAAGCCGATTGATTGTAGGATTCACCTCATTTGTTTATCTTCTCTTAGTAAAATTCCATGTTTTCCTGTGTCTGAAAACAGATGACTCATGTATATTGTTCAGTTTTTCTAATTGCTTATGACCAATGAACAAGCTATGATACTAATTATAAAAATTGTTATCTTTTCATTCTAGCAAAAAGTATATAGGAGATTCCACAGGTTCATTTATGCATTAATTTAACAAAGAGTTATTAAATACCTAACAAGTTCCTGGCACTGTTCCCCAAGAAAAAGCAGAATGGTAACCTGGGAAAAGTCTAACATTTGGAGTCAAGAGATCTGGGCTTCAATCTAGGTTCTCCATTTATTCACTTTGTGACAAGTTATTTAACCTCTCTGAGACTCATTTCCTTACTGTTAGACCAGGATAATATTATGCCTACTTTGCAGGATTATTGGTAGGGCTACATATATTGTACATAAAACAACTGGCCAATTCCTGGCACATGGCCTAAAGCTGATTGATTGCAATTATTATTTTTATCAAATGCACTATGGAAAGAATTGAAGGTACAATAAATCAACAGACTGGGGTAGAAAAAAATGCCTCCATTGGAGGCTAATACTAACCCTATGCCTGAAAGTAAAAGCATAAACTGGGAGACATCCAAGAGAAAGAAAGAACAATGAAAACTGAGAGCTTAAAGAAATAAACTTTCCATCTCTGGTTCAGGGACAGTCTCAATTCTCAGTATGCAACCTGAGAATTCCAGTATAAGGAATACAGGCACACTTAGGCACTGAAAGGCAGGCTAGTAGCTACTGATAAAGCAACCAGATTCCCTAAAGGCAGAAGATGGAGCATCAGAAGTGATGGGATCTCTGTATCAAGAAAGCATATGTAGAATAGATAAAGACTGATGGACGAGTGCTCCTCAGTGTCAGTCTCCATAAATTGAGTGAAGAGCCACAGGAAACCTGAGATTTCATGACATGCAGAAAGATTTTGCCAACTTTATGGGCCAAATGTGAAAATAATAGTGTTTCCAAATAATCAAACTTGGTAGCAAAATTCTTTGAATGTGCGCTCCATGTTTCAGAACTAGTTAGGACAGCGGCAAGAAAAGATTGAACGTGAAGGAAGAGGAGTAAATGTTAACTCATAAATAATCTATGTCACTAATTAACCAGAGATTGAAATGAAAGAATGAATGATATAGGTGTTAAGGTTTCAGTTCAGTTCAGTCGCTCAGTCGTGTCCGACTCTTTGCGACCCCAAGAATTGTAGCACGCCAGGCCTCCCTGTCCATCACCATCTCCCGGAGTTCACTGAGATTCACGTCCATCGAGTCAGTGATACCATCCAGCCATCTCATCTTCTGTCATCCCCTTCTCCCCCTGCCTCCAATCCCTCCTAGCATCAGAGTCTTTTCCAACAAGTCAACTCTTCACATGAGGTGGTCAAAGTACTGGAGTTTCAGCTTTAGCATCATTACTTCCAAAGAAATCCCAGGGCTGATCTCCTTCAGAATGGACTGGATGGATCTCCCTGCAGTCCAAGGGACTCTCAAGAGTCTTCTCCAACACCACAGTTCAAAAGCATCAATGCTTCGGCGCTCAGCCTTCTTCACAGTCCAACTCTCACATCCATACATGACCACAGGAAAAACCATAGTCTTGACTAGACGGACCTTAGTCGGCAAAGTAATGTCTCTGCTTTTGAATATGCTGTCTAGGTTGGTCATAACTTTTCTTCCAAGGAGTAAGTGTCTTTTAATTTCATGGCTGCAGTCACCATTTGCAGTGATTTTGGAGCCCAAACAAATAAAGTCTGACACTGTTTCCACTGTTTCCCCATCTATTTCCCATGAAGTGATGGGACCAGATGCCATGATCTTCGTTTTCTGAATGTCGAGCTTTAAGCCAACTTTTTCACTCTCCTCTTTCACTTTCATCAAGAGGCTTTTTAGTTCCTCTTCACTTTCTGCCATAAGGTCAGGCCATTTCCCAACTCACACCAAAATATACTTTTTATGCTTTCTGCTTCAACATTATTTTTCTGTGTTCAAATAAATTAACATTGTGTTATTTCCTTGTGTTCTGATTTATTGACTCAATGATGACTTTTCTTTATGTCATATTAGCATCATATTGCTAATGCTGCTGCTGCTGCTGCTAAGTCGCTTCAGTCATGTCTGACTCTGTGCAACCCCATAGACCACAGCCCACCAGGCTCCCCCATCCCTGGGATTCTCCAGGCAAGAACACTGGAGTGCACGAAAGTGAAAAGTGAAAGTGAAGTTGCTCAGTCGTGTCTGACTCTTCACGACCCCATGGACTGCAGCCTATCAGGCCCCTCCATCCATGGGATTTTCCAGGTAAGAGTACTGGAGTAGGATGCCATTCCCTTCTCCTCATATTGTTAATATGTGCCCTCTAATAGATTCTCAATAAGTACTTCAAGTATTAAAGTTTGAATGAATCAATGAATGAAAAGGAAATCAAAATTTCTCATATAATTAGCAAGAAAAATTATGGAAAGGTGACTTTTTCAAATGGAGTAGACCATTCAGCAATCAGAACTCTGATGCTTATTAAATCTGGGGCACATTTCTGTGTAAAGATTTTAAACAAATCATCTCCCTCTCCCTTCCCTCACCCAATTTAACCATAGAAAATACAAATAGCCATGGTTATTTTGAGAAGAACTCTCAGAGGCACTAACAGCAGGAAATAAACCAGGACAATCTGTGGGATGAGAACTTGATGAAATTTGGGGGATTTTATATAACATTTTCATTTTGGTTGGGTTTGACTTTATTAAATTAAAATTCCTTAAAACACAAGGCAATACCAGTGAATAGATTCAGACATAAAGAGGCCATGTTAAATGACATTCCAAAAGGAAAGCTGTTCAAGTGATTTTTGTCCTCCAACTTTATTAGAACAATCAAATGTGGTTTATTTATCAGTGACAGTCCTAGTATTATTCCTGAAAGTGGATTTCGTGGAGAGTGACCAAATTACATTATCAAATAGACCCATATATTGTTTTCTAGGAATCAAGATTGCCAGGAGAAATATCAGTAACCTCAGATATGCAGATGATACCACCCTTATGGCAGAAAGTGAAGAGGAACTAAAAAGCCTCTTGATGAAAGTGAAAGAGGAGACTGAAAAAGTTGGCTTAAAGCTCAACATTCAGAAATGTAACATCATGTCATCCGGTCCCATCACTTCATGGGAACTCGATGGGAAAACAGTGGAAACAGTGTCAGACTTTATTTTGGGGGGTTCCAAAATTACTGCAGATGGTGACTGCAGCCATGAAATTAAAGGACGCTTACTCCTTGGAAGGAAAGTTATGACCAACCTAGACAGCATATTCAAAAGCAGAGACATTACTTTGCCAACAAAGGTCTGTCCAGTCAAGGCTACGGTTTTTCCAGTGGTCATGTATGGATGTGAGAGTTGAACTGTGAAGAAAGCTGAGCACCAAAGAACTGATGCTTTTGAACTGTGGTGTTGGAGAATACTCTTGAGAATCCCTTGGACTGCAAGGAGATCCAACCAGTCCATTCTAAAGGAGATCAGTCCTGGGTGTTCTTTGGAAGTAACGATGTTAAAGCTGAAACTCCAGTACTTTGGCCACCTCATGCAAAGAGTTGACTCATTGGAAAAGACTCTGATGCTGGGAAGGATTGGGGGCAGGAGGAGAAGGAGACGACAGAGGATGAGATGGCTGGATGGCATCACTGACTCGATGGACGTGAGTCTGAGTGATCTCCGGGAGTTGGTGACGGACAGGGAGGCCTGGCATGCTGCAGTTCATGGGGTCACAAAGAGTCGGACACGACTGAGCGACTGAACTGAACTGAACTGAATTTAAGAACAATTATGAATGACATATTACAAACAGTAATAATTGAATTGCTTTTAAAAACTACCTGACTTAGAGCCAACGGTTCCATCATCCAGCCTGCTCTAAATTGCATTGTCCAACTTCTATGACACTTGCTTATGCCAAAGTGTCACTTTTGATATCTCGACTGTTACTTCTTAAGCAGACTTCTAATTGCCCTGACCATATACAATTGCTTGAAACTTTAGAACCAAATTGGTGTCAATTGTTCTTTAGGAGATTAGGCACCATACAGAGACATCCTCTAAAATGTCTAACACTGGTTACTTATCCTGGGGACAGTATGAATCTTTTTTTCCTTGGTTATGCAAAACCATCTCTTTCTAGTCTATCTTCCTTAGCCCTTCTGTAGTCAATATTTATTTTTATCTGAAGCCAAAAGCTTTCCTATCATGCCTATGCTCTAATAGTATCAGTTCAATTCAGTTGCTCAGTCGTATTCAACTCTTGCGACCCCATAGACTGCAGCATGCGAAGCTTCCCTGCCCTTCATCAACTCCCAGAGCTTACTCAAAGTCATGTCCATCGAGTCAGTGATGCCATGCAACCATCTCATCCTCTGTTGTCCCCTTCTGCTCCTGCCTTCAACCTTTCCAAGCATCAGGGTCTTTTCCAATGAGTCAGTTCTTTGCATCAGGTGACTAAATTATTAGAGTTTCATCTTCAGCATCAATCCTTCTGAATGAATATTCAGAACTGATTTCCTTTAGGATAGACTGGATGGATGTCCTTGCAGTCCAAGGGACTTTCAAGAATCTTCTCCAACACCACAATTCAAAAGAATCAATTCTTCAATGCTTGGCTTTCTTTATAGTCCAATTCTCACATCTATACATGATTACTGGAAAAATCATAGTTTTCACTAGACAGACGTTTGTTGGCAAAGTAATGTCTCTGCTTTTTAATATGCTGTCTAGGTTAGTCATAGCTTTTCTTCCAAGGAGCAAAAGTCTTTTAATTTCATGGCTGCAGTCACCATCTGCAGTGATTGTGGAGACCAAGAAAAGAACTCTGCCACTGTTTCCATTGTTTCCCGATCTATTGGCCATGAAGTTATAGGACAAGATGCCATGACCTTAGTTTTCTGAAAGTTGAGTTTTAAGCCATGACCAGTGCATTTTGTTGGCAAAACTCTATTAGTCTTTGCCCTGCTTCATTCCTCATTCCAAGGCCAAATTTGCCTGTTACTCCAGGTGTTTCTTGACTTCCTACTTTTGCATTCCAGTCCCCTATAATGAAAATGACATCTTTTTTGGGTGTTAGTTCTAAAAGGTCTTGTAGGTCTTCATAAAACCGTTCAACTTCAGTTTCTTCAGCATTCCTGATTGAGGCATAGACTTGGATAACTGTAATATTGAATGGTTTGCCTTGGAGACGAACAAAGATCATTCTGTCAATTTGAGATTGCATCCAAGTACTGCATTTTGGACTCTTTTGTTGACCATGATGGCTATTTCATTTCTTCTGAGGGATTCCTGTCCGCAGTAGTAGATATAATGGTCATCTGAGTTAAATTCACCCATTCCAGTCCATTTGAGTTTGCTGATTCCTAGAATGTTGACATTCACCCTTGCCATCTCTTGTTTGACCACTTCCAATTTGCCTTGATTCATGGACCTGACATTCCAGGTTCCCATGCAATATTGCTCTTTACACCATCAGATCTTGCCTCTATCACCAGGCACATCCCCAACTGGGTATTGTTTTTGCTTTGGCTCCATCCCTTCATTCTTTCTGGAGTTATTTCTCCACTGATCTTCAGTAGCATATTGGGCACCTACTGACCTGGGGAGTTCCTCTTTCGGTATCCTATCATTTTGCCTTTTCGTACTGTTCATGGGGTTCTCAAGGCAAGAATACTGAAGTGGCTTGCCATTCCCTTCTCCAGTGGACAATACAAGAGAAGACTCTACACATGGACATCACCAGATGGTCAACATCAAAATCAGATTGATTATATTCTTTGCAGCCAAAGATGGAAAAGCTCTATACAGTCAAAAAAAACAAGACCAGGAGCTGACTGTGGCTCAGATCATGAACTCCTTATTACCAAGTTGAGACTCAAATTGAAAAAAGTAGGGAAAACCGCTAGACCATTCAGGTATGACCTAAATCAAATCCCTTATGATTATACAGTGGAAGTGAGAAATAGATTTAAGGGCCTAGATCTGATAGATAGAGTGCCTGATGAACTATGGAATGAGGTTTGTGACATTCTACAGGAGACAGGGATCAAGACCATCCCCATGGAAAAGAAATGCAAAAAAGCAAAATGGCTGTCTGGGGAGGCCTTACAAATAGCTGTGAAAAGAAGAGAGGTGAAAAGCAAAGGCGAAAAGGAAAGATATAAGCATCTAAATGCAGAGTTCTAGAGAATAGCAAGAAGAGATAAAACTTCTTCAGCGATCAATGCAAAGAAATAGAGGAAAACAACAGAATGGGAAAGACTAGAGATCTGTTCAAGAAAATTAGAGATACTAAGGGAACATTTCATGCAAAGAGGGGCTCAATAAAGGTCAGAAATAGTATGAACCTAAAAGAAGTAGAAGATATTAAGAAGAGGTGGCAAGAATACACGGAAGAACTGTACAAAAAAGATCTTCACGACCCAGATAATCATGATGATGTGATCACTAATCTATAACCAGACATCTTGGAATGTGAAGTCAAGTGGGTCTTAGAAAGCATCACTACGAAAAAGCTAGTGGAGGTGATGGAATTCCAGTTGAGCTGTTTCAAATCCTGAAAGATGATGCTGTGAAAGTGCTGCACTCAATATGCCAGCAAATTTGGAAAACTCAGCAGTGGCCACAGGACTCGAAAAGGTCAGTTTTCATTCCAATTCCAAAGAAAGGCAATGCCAAAGAATGTTCAAACTACCGCACAATTGCACTCATCTCACATGCTAGAAAAGTAATGCTCAAAATTCTCCAAGCCAGGCTTCAGCAATACGTGAACCGCAAACTCCCTGATGTTCAAGCTGGTTTTAGAAAAGGCAGAGGAACCAGAGATCAAATTGCCAACATCCGCTGGATCATGGAAAAAGCAAAAGAGTTCCAGAAAAACATCTATTTCTGCTTTATTGACTATGCCAAAGCCTTTGACTGTGTGGATCACAATAAACTGTGGAAAATTCTGAAAGAGATGTGAATACCAGACCACCTAATCTGCCTCTTGAGAAATCTGTATGCAGGTCAGGAAGGAACAGTTAAAACTGGAAATGGACCAACAGACTGGTTCCAAATAGGAAAAGGAGTACGTCAAGACTGTATATTGTCACCCTGCTTATTTAACTTATATGCAGATTACATCATGAGAAATGCTGGACTGGAAGAAGCACAAGCTGGAATCAGGATTGCCAGAAGAAATATCAAGAACCTCAGATATGCAGATGACACCACCCTTATGGCAGAAAGTGAAGAGAAACTAAAAAGCCTCTTGATGAAAGTGAAAGAGGAGAGTGAAAAAGTTGGCTTAAAGCTCAACATTCAGAAAACGAAGATCATGGCATCCGGTCCCATCACTTCATGGGAAATAGATGGGGAAACAGTAGAAACAGTGTCAGACTTTATTTTGGGGGGCTCCAACATCACTGCAGATGGTGACTGCAGCCATGACATTAAAAGACGCTTACTCCTTGGGAGAAAAGTTATGACCAACCTAGACAGTATATTCAAAAGCAGAGACATTACTTTGCTGACTAAGGTCCATCTAGTCAAGGCTATGGTTTTTCCTGTGGTCATGTATGGATGTGAGAGTTGGACTGTGAAGAAGGCTGAGTGCTGAAGAATTGATGCTTTTGGACTATGGTGTTGGAGAAGACTCTTGAGAGTCCCTTGGACTGGAAGGAGAGCCAACCAGTCCATTCTGAAGGAGATCAACCCTGGGATTTTTTTTAGAAGGAATGATGCTAAAGCTGAAGTTCTAGTACTTTGGCCACCTCATGCGAAGAGTGGCCATGGAAAAGACTCTGATGCTGGGAGGGATTGGGGGCAGGAGGAGAAGGGGACGACAGAAGATGAGATGGCTGGATGGCATCACAGACTCGATGGACGTGAGTCTGAGTGAACTCCGGGAGTTGGTGATGACAGGGAGGCCTGGCGTGCTGCGATTCATGGGGCTGCAAAGAGTTGGACATGACTGAGCGACTGAACTGAACTGAACTGAACTGGAGTTTTAAGCCAACTTTTTCACCCTGCTCTTTCACTTTCATTAAAAGGCTCTTTATTTCTTCCTCACTTTCTGCCCTAAGGGTGGTGTTATCTGCATATCTGAGGTTATTAATATTTCTTCTGGCAATCTTAATACCAGCTTGTGCTTCATGTAGCCCAGCGTATCTCATTATATACTCTGCATATATGTTAAATAAGTAGGGTGACAATATACAACCTTGACGTACTCCTTCCCTGATTTAGAACCCGTCCGTTGTTCCATGTCCAGTTATAACTGTTGCTTCTTGACCTCCATACAGATTTCTCGGGAGGCAGGTAAGGGGGTCTGGTATTTCCATCTGTTTAAGAGTTTTCTTCCTAAAGGAGATTGGTCCTGAGTGTTCATTGGAAGGACCGATGCTAAAGCTGAAAATTCAATACTTTGGCCACCTCATGCGAAGAGTTGACTCATTGGAAAAGACTCTGATGCTGGGAGGGATTGGGGGCAGGAGGAGAAGGGATGACAGAGGATCAGATGCCTGGATGGCATCACCGATTCAATGGACATGAGTTTGGGTAAACTCCAGGAGTTGGTGGAGGACAACTCCCAGTTGGACAGGGGAGCCTGGCGTGCTGTAATTCATGGGGTCACAAAGAGTCGGACCCAACTGAGTGACTGAACTGAACTGAACTGAACTGAAGAGTTTTCTGCATTTTGTGGCATAGTCAAAAGAGCAGTAGTAGATGTATTTCTGGAATTCTCTTGCTTTTTTTTGGTGATCCAGTGGATGCTGGGAACTTGATCTCTGGTCCTTCTGCCTTTTCTAAATCCAGCTTGAACATCTGGAAGTTCACGGTTCATGTATTGTTGAAGCCTGGCTTGGAGAATTTTGACCATTACTTTGCTAGTGTATGAGATGACTGCAATTGTGTGGTAGTTTGAGCATTCTTTTGCATTTCCTTTCTTAGAGACTGGAATGAAAACTGACTTTTTCCAGTCCTGTGGCCACTGCTGAGTTTTCCAATTTTGCTGGCATATTGAGTGTGGCACTTTCACAGCATCATCTTTCAGGATTTGAAATAGCTCAACTAGAATTCCATCACTTCCACTAGCTTTGTTCGTAGTGATGCTTCCTAAAGGTCCACCTGACTTCATGTTCCAGGATGTCTGACTCTAGGTGATCACACCATCATGATTATCTGGGTCATGAAAATCTTTTTTTGTACAGTTCTGTGTATTCTTGCCACCTCTTCTTAATATCTTCTGCTTCTGTTAGGTCCACACCTTTTCTGTCCTTTGTCGAGCCCATCTTTGCATGAAATGTTCCCTTGGTATCTCTAATTTTCTTGAAGAGATCTCTAGTCTTTCCCATTCTGTTGTTTTCCTCTATTTCTTTGCATTGATCGCTGAAGATGTTTTCTTATTTCTTCTTGCTATTCTTTGGAACTCTGCATTCAGATGCTTATATCTTTCCTTTTCTCCTTTGCTTTTCGCCTCTCTTCTTTTCACAGTTATTTGTAAGGCCTTCCCAGACAGCCATTTTGCTTTTTTACATTTCTTTTCCATGGGGATGGTCTTGATCCCTGTCTCCTGTACAATGTCATGAACCTCTGTCGATAGTTCTTCAAGCACTCTGTCTATCAGATCTAATCTCTTGAATCTGTTTGTCACTTCCACTATATAATTGTAAGGGATTTGATTTAGGTCATACCTGAATGGTCTAGTGGTTTTCTCTATTTTCTTCAATTTAAGTCTGAATTTTGCAGTAGGGGGTTCATTATCTGAGCCTCCCAGTCTTGTTCTTGACTGTACAGAGCTTCTCCAGCTTTGGCTGCAAAGAACATAATCAACCTGATTTCATTATTGACCCTCTGGTGATGTCCTTATGCAGAGTCTTCTCTTGTGTTGTTGCACAATATAATAGTATGAGAAACACAAATTTCTAATAGTATAAGAAACACTTAAAAATTCTTTTCATGTGAATAGTAACCTCTTAACCAGTTCCTAAGCCTTAAAAATTAGCATTTTCCTAAATAGACAAAAATAAGTGAGGGCTTCTTTTTAGTTTCTATTTACATTTAGTAAATGAACAATAGGGTAGGTTTGGACAAGTGTGTGCACCTGATAATTGACATTCCTATCAAAATATAGAATGTTTCCTTTGCCCAGCGAGGTCACAACTGCCCTTTCACCAGGCAATCTCCAGTGTCAGAGAGAGCCATTCTAAAATTTGTTTTCTTTAACAAAGTAGCTTTTGCCTGTGTTAGAACCTCAAGTAAATTGAGTTATGTGTAATGTATTATTTTACCCACATTTTTTAGGCTAGCATAGTCTTTAAGACACTTAACCATGAAATTCATTCATTGCTGAGAGTCCATTTACCTGTCTAGACAAAAGGGTTGTTTCCAATTTGGAGCTGCTATGGATATTCTTGTGCAAGTATTTTTGTGGACATTTGCTTTCACTGCTCTTAGAAATATACATAAGAATGAACTTACAGGGTCACAGGGTAGGTGTATTTTAATTTTATAAGAGACTGCCAGCACTTTTCTACTGTGGCTTAGTGCTGCCCAGATTCCCCGTTCCGGGACTAAAGCACACATTCCCTCATCCACTAGAAATGTTGGCAGCTAATAGCTCTGAACTAAATCTCTCTCTGGGACTTGCCCTCAGCTGACTACAACCATCTCACCCAAGGAAACAAGGCTGGAACAGGGTGAGGCAAGAAGATGTCCCAGCTCATTCACTCATTCGTGTTCATGCCCGACTTCGCAACCCCAAGGACTACTGCATGCCTAAGGTGTAAAATTTTAGGAGGTCCTTGCTCTGACGTTTATGCAAGTTCAGCCACCTCTTTCTCCTGCCAACATATAACCACACACAACTTCAGAGTCTCTTTAACCCGCTTCAGAGCTAGACCAGTTATTAAACAAAAGGTAGTAACTTTAAGTTTTTACCATCAAAAATATCACTCTTTCAATCTGTAGAAGATAATACAATTTACCAAGCATTTTCATATGTGTATTCTCTTTTTGTTCTTGAATGAAGATTAGCAGGTCAAGAAGGGCTTTACAAATAAAGAGATTTGTTCAAGGTATTAAGTGACATTGCCAATAACAGAGCAGAACTGGGTCCACGTCCTAACGCATCACAAGTACCAACTTTCTGTATAATGTAATTCCCTTCCCTATATGCTATAAAGCCTTTCCTAGCAATGTCGTTTATTTTTCTTTTTAAGGATGAATGAGTGGAAAATGTGTGGGTACTGATGGTTTACATAAGCTGTCTTTCAGCCAAAATGCAAGACAACAGTGAGGCAGATTGGCTCTGCAGTGGCCACATTTCTCTGAAAGTGGGGAGAGTTCTCTAACATGTGAAAACCAATTTTCTCATTATATGTAATTCTGTTTCCTTAGCTGACACTAAACTATTAATTAGTAGCCCTAAAGTTGACACCTGGAATTTAAGTGAGGACTAGGTCATTTTAGGGAAATTATATCACTTGAGTTTCAACAGTTTCATTTCTCCCAACTATGAAACTGGTTCCCAGAAAGCTGTGATTTCAGAGATTATATGTGTTGGGGAGGAGGGGCTGTGTGTGAAAACTACCATACTGTTCTCACTATCAATCTGATATGTCATGAAAGAATAAAGAAGAGTCCTTTAAAATGAATATATTCAGCTAATGAGGTGGATGTAAATGTCATCATAACCAAGCCTAAGCTGAGAACTGCTCTTTTGGAATCTCATATCTATATTATTCTTTAAATTTCTGAAGTTATCAACCTCTCTGAAGGCAACATGAGCATGTTTGTTAAAAGGAATATGGTCCCTTAGTGACAGGTAGCAGCTCATAATGTTTCTGATACTCTGGGGGAGTTTAATTAAGTGGTTTACCACTGGGAGTGCAACATCACAGAGGAACCCCAACCAAGGAGATCTGATACTTAAAGACATTGTTTGATTGCCAACTTACTTTGCTTGGGAGCTATCCACATCCAACAGAGTGCCTGAGGTTTGAAGAGCCCCAACAACAACACACTGCTTCCACAGCACTGTGAGCCCAGCAAGGCAGACTCAATCAGTATCGGGTAATGGCCCTTGCACTTGAGGGTTGAAGCAGAAAGTAGACCTTTCATTCACAACAATCAGCTGTCATAGCAGAAAACCTAAGTTAAAAGGATCATATAGATATGGGATGTCTGAAGACCAGTTCTCAGCTTAGGCTTGGCCATGATGATGTTTACATCCATCTCATCAACTGAATATATTCATTTTAAAGGACTCTTCTCGAAAACTAGCAGTTGTCAAGCCTCATTTGACAGCAAAACAATTTAACTTCACCCCTTAAATTCGCTCTTCCTCCAATATACTAAATGTAGAGTGTGAACTGTTACAGCAGCATGCTATCCTTCATAATCTATAAATAATATTTTATATGATTCTTTGTTTAATCCTCATTGCAATCCATGGAAATGCATTTTTTTTTCTCATGGAGACACTGAGGCACAGACTAAGGAAATTATTTTCACAAAACCATATAGCCAGGACTTCCCTGGTGGTCTAATGGTTAAGAATTTTGCCTGAAAATGCAGGGGACACAGGTTCAATACCTGCTCTGGGAAGATTTCACATCCTGTGGGGAACTGGGTCCATGTGCCACAACTACTGAACCCATGCTCCACAGCAAGAGAAGTCACTGCAATTAGGGGCCCATGCATCACAGCTAGTGAGTAGCCCCTGCTTGCTGCAGCTAGAGAAAAGCCCATGTGCAGCAACAAAAGACCAGTAGAACCAAATATAAATAAATAATTTAAAAAAAAAAACATAGAGATCAGTGGCATCAGACTATTGCCTGGATTATAATCATATTAGTTTAAAATCTCTACACGTCACTCTTGTCCAACTCTTTGCAACCCTATGGACTGTAGCCTGCCAGGCTCTTCTGTACGTGGGATTCTCTGGACAAGAATTCTGGAGTGGGTTGCCGTGCCTTCCTCCACGGGATCTTCTGGACACAGGGATCAAATGCTGAGTCTCTCATGTCTTCTACACTGGCAGGTGGGTTCTTTACTACTTGTGCCACTGGGTGGACATCAAATCTGCATCTGCAGCACCAATCCCAGTGCCCAGTATGTGAGAGGTACTCAATAAAAATTTTTTGAGTGAGTGAAGGAAAGGATGAATAATTATACAAAGGAACTAAAGTTAGGATTTATCATGCTTTTTAGCCATCTTTGGCTTGATATTATGAACTTCCTAAGAGTTCTGGAATTGCAAACATGGAGATTCCCGTGGACAAGATCAGCTTCCTATTTTCATTTACTCAATTCATGTGTGCTGAACCACTACCACATAAAAGGCAAGGTGTTAAATATTGTGAAAATTTCACTAGAATATTTATGGTTCTTCTTCATCTGTGTCTGGAAAATACTGTTAGTAAGTAGAGAAATCGTAATTTTCCTTCCCACCTTTTCTTCCCACATTATAAGCTGCCTGCTTCCCACATCAATAAGGCTGGAAAAGGAAAGTGTATGCCTATAGAGACAAAGTTAATGTTAAGATTTCCTGTTACTCTTGTTACTCATCCCGGATTTCTAAGACAGTCTTATAAATGGGGAAATAATATTAACTTTTCCATCAAGACCATGTTCCTGTTAAATTAAACATGTCTTGTAAATCAAATGCTTTGTTCTACTAACAGTAAAATTGGAGAGTTTCATTTTCATTTATGGTCATCTTCAGTTAGGAATAATTCCTAACACAAAAACTTAAATTAATTGTTCTCATTCCTGAACACACTCACCAAGGGAGTCTTAAAAACATATAATGCAATTTCCTGACTTTACCTAAGATCCACTAAAACTGAGTATCTTAGTTTCACTTTCAAATTGCTTTTCCAAAGAAGAGAAATTTAGAAGCAACTATATAGTTTTACTACGTGGGAAGAAAAGAAATAAGGAAGTAACTGGAGGAGAATATGGGGTAAAGGGAGGATTACTTCTGAAGATGAAATATCTAACACCATGCTTATATTCTTACAGGAAAGATCCAAGTTGAGAGAGAAGGACAGATGTATTAGTGATTAAGGGGAGGGTATAATCCTAGAGACAAGTCATGGAATAGGTAAAAGTGGATGGATCCAGTGCACAAGGAGAAGGGCTAGCCTTTGATAAGATTATTAATTTACATCTATATTAAAGGAATACTAGAATAGTATGGTTCATTGGTAGATTCTGCTATGAAAGTATGTCAAATTTCTATTTTCTCAATGAAACTGGAAACAAGGTCATGAACAAAAGAGTGAGAAGAGAGGATAGAGGTATGCTGGAGGTGTGAGAATGGAAACAATGACATAAAATTCTTATCTAGGAAGACGTGATCGAAATGGCAGAATAGTAAGACCCTGAGCTCACTTCCTCCAACAGGCACATCAAAAATACAACCATTTACAGAGTAATTGTGTATAAGAAATACCTGGAGACTAGCAGACAATGTTTTTCACAACTACAGATATAAAGAATAAATGACAATGATTTAGGTAGAAGGGGTAGAGACATGGTATAGTCAAGTCCTTATCCTGGGTAGGTAACCCACAAACAGCAGGATAATCGCAATTGCAAACTTCTCCCCAAGGAGCAAGTATTCTGAACCTCACACTGAGCTCCCCAGCCTGGGGGTTGTGGGGACTTTCAATAAGAAGATAAGCCTCTTGAAGGCCAGTCACGCTTATGTGAAGGAGAGTCAGAGGGAGGACTATAGGAAACAGAGAACCCACTCTTAGGGAATGCGCACAGATCTCATATACTCTGAGTCCCAGAATAGAGGCAGTAATTCAAAAGGAAACTGGGTCAGTCCATTTGTAGATTTTGAAAAGCCTCCCAGAGAGACAGAAACAAGTGGAGTTTCCCCTTGGAACACAGATACTGGAGGCAGCCATTTTGGGGAGCCCATTTTACCCCAGGAATACAGTGCCCACTTTGGAGCCCTCTCTCTAGCCTATAAATGCCAAGGGCTTACCTGCTCACCAGAGGTTTGGCACCAGTCCTGGGATCCCATGGACTGAGCAGCCAGATGCACAGAGACCCAGACCCACCCACCAGTGGCCTAGAAGCTATGACCAAGACAGAACCTGGCAGCCAACCAGGTTGGGGCCCAGTCCTGCCTCCCAGTACACCCAATCACAGTCAGCCCTGCTACAAAAGAATGGTCCACCCAGTCCACATAGAGGGATATTTGGAGCATATAGCTCTGGGGACGCAAGAGGAGTGTAATGCCGGCCCCATTGTAAGTCTCATACATAAAGTCACTTCTCCAACATCAGCATATATAACTTACTTAATATAGAGAAATAAACACAGAAGATTAGGCAGAAGGAGGAGACAGAGAAATATGTTCCAAACAAAGGAGTAAGCCAAAACCCCAGAACAAGAAATAAGCAAAGTGGAGATAAGCAATATTCCCAAAAAAGAATTCAAGGTAATAATCATAAAGGTGCTCAATGAACTTGGATGAATGGATTAACTCTTTCTAACAAAGCATAAGCAAATAGAACTGAAGAAAAACATAGTGGAAATTAAAAATACAGTAGGAGGAGTCAACAGTAAAATAAATGATACAGAAGATCAGAACAGCAAACTGAAAGAGCAGTAGAAATTATTCAAGTGAACAGAAAGAATAATGTTTTTAAAATGAAGATAGTTTAATAGACATCTGGGACAACATTATGCATACTAATGTTCACATTTATAAGAGTCCCAGAAGAGAAAGAGAAAGGGGAAGAGATTTTATTTGAAAATATAATAGCTGAAAATGTCCCTAACCTGAGAAAGGAGACAGACATCTAAGTCTAGAAAGCACAGATAATCTGAAACAAGATGAATTCAAAGAGGTCCACACCAAGACACATTATAATTAAAATGAAAAAAATAATAATAAAAAGTGAATCTTAAAAGCAACAAGATTGTATACAAGCAACTAACAAGGGAACTTCCATAAAATCATTAGCTGACTTTTCAGCAGAAACTGTTTGGACCAGAAAGGAATGGCATGATACGTTCAAAGTAATGAAAGTTAAAAAACATACAATAAAGAATATGCTACAAGGCTATAATTTAGATTTGAAGGAGACATAAAGAGTTTCAGTTCAGTTCAGTTCGGTCGCTCAGTCGTGTCCGACTCTGCAACCCCATGAATCACAGCACGCCAGGCCTCCCTGTCCATTACCAACTCCAGGAGTTCACTCAGACTCACATCCATTGAGTCAGTGATGCCATCCAGCCATCTCATCCTCGGTCGACCCCCTCTCCTCCTGCCCCCAATCCCTCCCAGCATCAGAGTCTTTTCCAATGAGTCACCTCTTCGCATGAGGTGGCCAAAGTACTGGAGCTTCAGCTTTAGCATCATTCCTTCCAAAGAAATCCCAGGGCTGATCTTCAGAATGGACTGGTTGGATCTCCTTGCAGTCCAAGGGACTCTCAAGAGTCTTCTCCAACACCACAGTTCAAAAGCATCAATTCTTCAGTGCTCAGCCTTCTTCACAGTCCAACTCTCATATCCATACAGACCACTGGAAAAACCATAGCCTTGACTAGACAGACCTTAGTCATTTACAAACAAGCAAAACATAAGAACGCAGCACCAATAAATGGGATTTACAAGGAATGTTAAAAGGACTTATCGAAACAGTAAAGAAGACCACAACTAGAAATATGAAAATTATGAAAAATTTCTTCAGTAAAGGCAAACATAGATAGTAAATAAAGCACTTGTAAAGCTAGTAGAAAGGTTAATATACAAAATAGTAAAATAACATATAGGGACACAATAACTAGTTAGAGATACACAAAAAATATGTAAAATATGTTGTAAAAAAAACATTAAACTTAGAGGAATGGGGAATAAAAACACAGGGTTGTTAAAATATATTTGAACTTAAGAGATCAGTAACCTAAAAATATCATATATGTGTTATATATAAATCTGAAAAATGTTATATGAACTTCATGGTAACTAGAAAGCCAAATATGTAATAGGTATGTATGCAAAAAAAGAGAAAAGAATCTAAACATAACACTAATGATACTTATCATCAAATCACAAGAGAAGAAAGCAAAAGAAGAAGAAACAAAGAGAACTACAAAAGCAACAGAACACAATCAACAAAATGGCAATCCAGTACACTATCGTTGTTGCTCAGTCGCTAAGTCATGTCTGACTCTTTGCAACACCATGGACTACATGACGTCAGGCATCCCTCTCCTTCACTCTCTCCTGGAGTTTGCTCAGATTCATGTCCATTGAGTCAGTGATGCTATCTAACCATTTTATCCTCTACTGCCCTCTTCTCCTTTTGCCTTTCATCTTTCCCAACATCAGGGTCTTTTCCAATGAGTTGGCTCTTCACATCAGGTAGCCAAAGTATTGGAGCTTCAGCTTAACATCAGTCCTTCCAATGAATACTCAGGGTTGATTTCCTTTAGGATTGACTGGTTTGATCTCCTTGCAATCCAAGGGACTCTCAAGAGTCTTCTCCAGTACCATAATTCAAAGGCATCAATTCTTCCATGCTCAGCCTTCTTTATGGCCCAATTCTCACATCTGTAAATGACTACTGGGAAAACCATAGCTTTGACTATGTGGACCTTTGTTGGTAAAGTGATGTCCTTGCTTTTTCAAAAAAATTATTTATTTTTTAATTGAAAGATAATTGTTTAAAGAATTTTGCTATCTTCTGCCAAATATCAACATGAATCAGCCACAGGTATAAATATGTCCCCTTCCTCTTGAAACCTCCTCCCATCTCCCTCACCATCCCACCCCTCTAGGTTGTTACAGAGTCCCTTTTTGAGTTCCCTGAGTCATACAGCAAATTCCCATTGGTTATCTAGTTTACATAGATATCTAGTTTCTAGATATCGTGGTTATCTAGTTTCCATAGATATCTAGTTTCTAGATATCATGGTTATCTAGTTTCCATGCTATTCTGTCTTTGCTTTTTAATACAGTATCTAGTTTGTCATAGCTTTCCTTCCAAGGAGCAAGTACCTTTTAATTTCATGGCTGCAGTGATTTTGGAGCTCAATAAAATAAAATTTGTCACTGCTTCCACTTTTTCCCCTTCTATTTGCCATGAAGTGATGGGGTCGGATGCCATGATCTTAGTTTTTTGAATGCTGAGTTTTAAACCAGCTTTTTGACTCTCCTCTTTCACCCTCAACTAGAGGCTCTCTACTTCCTCTTCACTCTTTGAGAGTAGAGCAGTATAATCTGCATATCTGAAGTTGTTGATATTTCTCCCAGCAATCTTGGTTAAGTACATACCTATTGATAATTACTTTAAATGTTAATAGACTAAGTGTGCCAATCAAAAGACCTAGAATGAGAAGAGAGGGGGGAAAAAAAAAAAAAAGAAGACATAGAGTAGCCAAATAAATACAAAAATAAGATCCATATATATGCTGCCTACAAGAAACTTACTTCAGGTATGGTGACACATACAGACTACTAGTGAGGGGATGGAAAAAGGCATTCCATGAAAATGAAATGAAAAGAAAGCCGGGTTAGCAGTACTAACAAGCTTGAAAACACAAAATAAGCTTGAAAACAATCACTTTAAGAAAAGACAGAAAAAAAGATATTACATGGTATAGAGACCAATCTAACAAGAAGATATAACAATGTAAGTATATATGCACCCAATATAGAAGGACCTAAATGCATAAAACAAATGAACATAATATTCAGAATATATTTTGAATATAGAATATAATAGGATTTGTTGATGGATAGATACAAAGTGTGAGTCAAAGAGAAGGGTCAAAAATCACTTCCAGTATTTTGGCCTGAGCATGAAGTAGATTACAATGCCATTCACTGACACAGAGACCTTTGCAGAAGAAGGAATCAAGAGTTCAGTTTCAGCATTTTTCATGTAATATTACCATTATTAATATATGTGACCACCATTTCATTAGATGATCAGTCATCAAAGACAGACCACAAATTCCCCAAAGCCCTAATAGCCCAATTTTTAACATATGATGCTGTGATATTGTGGTATAAGAAATGTATGTTTAATCTTTTCCTGGCTCCAAGCACAAGAACTTCTGGGCCCCTCGGAATTTCTTGCTGCTGCTGCTAAGTCGCTTCAGCCGTGTTCGACTCTGTGCGACACTATAGACGGCAACCCACCAGGCTCCCCCGTCCCTGGGATTCTCCAGGCAAGAACACTGGAGCGGGTTGCCACTTCTTTCTCCAATGCATAAAAGTGAAAAGTGAAAGTGAAGTCGCTCAGTCGTGTCCAACTCTTAGCAACCCCATGAACTGCAGCCTACAGGCTCCTCCATCCATGGGATTTTCCAGGCAAGAGTACTGGAGTGGGGTGCCATTGCCTTCTCCAGGAATTTCTTGAGTGATGGGGTAAGAAGAGAATTTTTTGGTATTCACGACTATCCACTTTCAGCCACTCCTGGATTTATGCTAATGAGATAACTGGTTGTTAGAGGCTCCTAGAGGGCTTCAGGATGTGAGCTAGTTGCCAGAAATACCAAGGCATGACTATAGGGTTGGAGTTTTCATCTCTATTCTCCATCCTCTGGGGAGGAAAGGACTGAAGACCAAGTCAATTACCAATGGCCAATCACACCTGTGGAACTAAACTTCCACAAAACTCCCTAAATGGTGGGTTTAGAGAGCTTCCAGGTTAGTAAACACATTGAGGTGTTGAGGGGGTGATGTGCCTCAAGAGAACAAGGAAGAACCCCAACCCTGTATCTTGCTCTAGGCATCTTCTGTTTGACTGTTCCTGAGTTGTAACTTTTATAATGCTAGTAATAGTTAAGTAGAGAACTTTTCTGAGTTGTGCAAGGCATTCTAGCAAATTATCAAACCTGAGAAGGAGGGGTCTATGAGAGCCCCCAAATTTGTAACCAAGTCAGATATTAACGTGAGTAACCTGAGAAGTGCTTACTCCTTGGAAGGAAAGTTATGACCAACCTAGATAGCATATTAAAAAACAGAGATACTACTTTGCCAACAAAGGTCCGTCTAGTCAGGGCTACGGTTTTCCAGTGGTCATGTGTGGATGTGAGAGTTGGACTGTGAAGAAAGGTGATCACCGAAGAATTGATGCTTTTGAACTGTGGTGCTGGAGAAGACTCTTGAGAGTCCCTTGGACTGCAAGGAGATCCAACCAGTCCATCCTAAAGGAGATCAGTCCTGGGTGTTCATTGGAAGGACTGATGCTGAGGCTGAATCTCCAATACTTTGGCCACCTCATGCAGAGAGGTGACTCATTGGAAAAGACGCTGATGCTGGGAGGGATTTGGGGGCAGGAGGAGAAGGGGACGACCCAGGATGAGATGGCTGGATGGCATCACCGACTCGATGGACGTGAGTTTGGGTAAACTCTGGGAGTTGATGATGGACAGGGAGGCCTGGTGTGCTGCAGTTTATGGGGTCACAAAGAGTTGGACACAACTGAGCGACTGAACTGAACTGAACTGAACCTGAAAAGCCAATACTTGGCATGGCATCTAAAGTGGATACTAACACTAACTCTGGGTAATTGGTGTCAAAATTGAGTTGAATTATAGGACACCCTGTTGTTGTCTGAAAAATTTGAGAATTGGTTAGTGTGACAAAAATCCACACACATTTAGTGTCAGAAGTGCTGTGAGTAAAAACATATCAAAGGTAGACAGTCCTTAAAATTAATTGAATGAATCTTTATAGTATATCTACTGAAAGATTAACTACTTGCCAAGAATGTATTATGGATGTGTTCTAAGTCATGGGACCAAAATGCAACCTTATATCCCTTATGAGAGGTAATTGGAAAAAAAAAAAAAACAGTATCTTTTAACAAAATAGACAAAGTTCTTCCAAAGTTTATTTAAAAAGAGAGAGAGAAAAAATGCATTTAAAATATTAGGAATAAAAGTAAAAGTATCTATTGAAACAGATTTTTAAAATCATAAGAGTAATAAAATTTTTAAAATTAAATATTAGACAACTTAGAAAATATAACAAACAAAACTGAGAAAAAAGAATATTTCTTTAACAGATTTAAAAAATGAATTATAACAAAGTAGATAAACAAGATGGATCTATTTTATAGATAACTTCTACAAAACTTTCAAGAAACAGATAAACTGTATCTCATAAACTATTCCAGAGAATGCCAGAGATTAACAAGAAATTGAAAATTTTCATAACTCATTTTTGAAAATACAAGCCTTGAAAATTTGTATAAAATAGCAACTTTTACTCTAAGTAATCTATACACTGTCATAAACTTAGCTATTATCAAAATCCAAATATGAATTTTCAAAGAACTTAATAAGCTGATAATAGAATTCATACAGAAGAATAAATGGCCAAAGTATAACCAAAACAAAGCAGAAGAAGGAAAATAAAGAAGCAGGATTCAGTTTGCTGCATATAAAGACTGGATAGTATCTTGCTGAACTGTGGTAGGGAAAGATTTCTTGAGATTAAAAAAAAACTACCAACTATTAATGAGGCAATTAAAAAATTTCACTACATTTAGATTAAAACCTTTCATATGACAAAAGATATTAAAAAATGAAAACACAAGCTAAATACTCAAAAACTATAATCACAACATATTTGCTAACCAACGATTATTATTCAGAATATATAAATAGAACTTACAAATTTATATAAAGACAATCCAACAGAAAAATAAGCAAAGGAAGGCAAATAGGTTCACAGGGAACAGGGAAGCTGAATGACAGACTTATAATAAGACATTTAAAGTTTATTTATTAGAATTTAGTAGTATATAATTTGCATAAGTAATTGACAAAATAGATACATGAATTAAAATATTAATAAATAAAATTAAATTACAAATTAAAACAATGAGATATTAATTTAGAGCATCAAGATTTGCAGAAATTGATAAATCTGGTAAGACCTATGTTGGCAAGGATTCGGAGAAGGGAAACACCTAAACCTTCTTCGTAGAATCATTCATTAAAATCATCAGTTTGGAAAGTTACTTGACAGTTCAGTTCAGTTCAGTCGCTCAGTCGTGTCCGACTCTTTGTGACCCCATGAATCGCAGCACTCCAGGCCTCCCTGTCCATCACCAACTCCCGGAGTTCACTCAGACTCACGTCCATCGAGTCCGTGATGCCATCCAGCCATCTTATCCTCTGCCGTCCCCTTCTCCTCCTGCCCCCAATCCCTCCCAGCATCAGAGTCTTTTCCAATGAGTCAACTCTTCGCATGAGGTGGCCAAAGTACTGGAGTTTCAGCTTTACCATCATTCCGTCCAAAGAAATCCCAGGGCTGATCTCCTTCAGAATGGACTGGTTGGATCTCCTTGCAGCCCAAAGGACTCTTAAGAGTCTTCTCCAACACCACAGTTCAAAAGCATCAATGCTTCGGTGCCCAGCTTTCTTCACAATCCAACTCTCACATCCATACATGACCACAGGAAAAACCATAGCCTTGACTAGAAGGACCTTAGTCGGCAAAGTAATGTCTCTGCTTTTGAATATGCTATCTAGGTTGGTCATAACTTTCCTTCCAAGGAGTAAGCGTCTTTTAATTTCATGGCTGCAATCACCATCTGCAGTGATTTTGGAGCCCCCCAAAATAAAGGCTGACACTGTTTCCACTATTTCCCAATGTATTTCCCATGAAGTGATGGGACTGGATGCCATTATCTTCGTTTTCTGAATATTGAACTTTCAGCCAACTTTTTCACTCTCCACTTTCAGTTTCATCAAGAGGCTTTTTAGTTCCTCTTCCCTTACTGCCATAAGGGTGGTGTCATCTGCATATCTGAGGTTACTGATATTTCTCCTGGCAATCTTGATTCCAGCTTGTGTTTCTTCCAGTCCAGCATTTCTCATGATGTACTCTGCTGCTGCTGCTGCTAAGTCGCTTCAGTCGTGTCCAACTCTGTGGGACCCCATAGACGGCAGCCCACCAGGCTCCACTGTCCCTGGGATTCTCCAGGCAAGAACACTGGAGTGGGCTGCCATCTCCTTCTCCAAAGCATGAAAGTGAAAAGTGAAAGGGAAGTCGCTCATCGTGTCCGACTCTCTACAACCCCATGGACTGCAGCCCACCAGGCTCCTCCATCCATGGGATTCTCCAGGCCAGAATACTGCATATAAGTTAAATAAGCAGCGTGACAATATACAGCCTTGACGTACTCCTTTTCCTATTTGGAACCAGTCTGTTGCTCCATGTCCAGTTCTAACTGTTGTTTCCTGACCTGCATACAGATTCCTCAAGTGGTCTGGTATTCACATCTCTTTCAGAATTTTCCACAGTTTATTGTGATCCACTCAGTCAAAGGCTTTGGCGTAGTCAATAAAGCAGAAATGGATGTGTTTCTGGAACTCTGTTGCTTTTTCCATGATCCAGCGGATGTTGGCACTTTGATCTCTGGTTCCTCTGCCTTTTCGAAAACCAGCTTGAACATCAGGAAGTTCATGGTTCATGTATTGCTGAAGCCTGGCTTGGAGAATTTGAGCATTACTTTACTAGCATGTGAGATGAGTGCAATTGTGTGGTAGTTTGTGCATTCTTTGACATTGCTCTTCTTTGGGATTGGAATGAAAACTGACCTTTTCAAGTCCTGTGGCCACTGCTGAGTCTTCCAAATTTGCTGGCATATTGAGTGGATCACTTTCACAGCATCATCTTTCAGGATTTGAAATAGCTTAACTGGAATTCCATCACTTCCACTAGCTTTGTTCGTAGTGATGCCTTCTAAGGCCTACTTGACTTCATATTCCAGGATGTCTGGCTCTAGATTAGTGACCACATCATCTTGATTATCTGGGTCGTGAAGATCTTTTTTGTACAGTTCTTCTGTGTATTCCTGCCACCTCTTCTTAATATCTTCTGCTTCTGTTAGGTCCATACCATTTTTGTCCTTTATTGAGCCCATCTTTGCATGAAATGATCCCTTGGTATCTCTCATTTTCTTGAAGAGATCGCTAGTCTTTCCCATTCTGTTCTTTTCCTCTATTTCTTTGCATTGATCTCTGAGGAAGGCTTTCTTATCTCTTCTTGCTATTCGTTGGAACTCTGCATTCAGATGCTTATATCTTTCCTTTTCTCTTCTCTTCTTTTCACAGCTATTTGTAAGGCCTCCCCAGACAGCCATTTTGCTTTTTTGCATTTCTTTTCCATGGGGATGGTCTTGATCCCTGTCTCCTGTACAATGTCATGAACCTCATTCCATAGTCCATCAGGCACTCTATCTATCAGATCTAGGCCCTTAAATCTATTTCTCACTTCCACTGTATAATCATAAGGGATTTGAAGGAGAGCAGCCCTGGGATTTCTTTGGAAGGAATATTGCTAAAGCTGAAACTCCAGTACTTTGGCCATCTCATGCAAAGAGTTGACTCACTGGAAAAGATCTGATGCTGGGAGGGATTGGTGGCAGGAGGAGAAGGGGATAACAGAGGATGAGATGGCTGGATGGCATCACTAACTCGATGGACGTGAGTCTGAGTGAACTCCGGAAGCTGGTGATGGACAGGGAGGCCTGGCGTGCTGCGATTAATGGGTTGCAAAGAGTCGGACACGACTGAGCAACTGAACTGAACTGAACTGAACTGTGTGGTCTAGCGGTTTTCCCTACTTTCTTCAATTTAGGTTTGAATTTGGTAATAAGGAGTTCATGATCTGAGCCACAGTCAGCTCCTGGTCTTGTTTTTGCTGACTGAATAGAGCTTCTCTATCTTTGGCTGCAAAGAATATAATCAATCTGATTTCGGTGTTGACCATCTGGTGATGTCCATGTGTAGAGTTTTCTCTTGTGTTGTTGGAAGAGGGTGTTTGCTATGACCAGTGTATTTTCTTGGCAAAACTCTATTCGTCTTTGCCCTGCTTCATTCTGCATTCCAAGGCCAAATTTGCCTGTTACCCTAGGTGTTTCTTGACTTCCTACTTTTGCATTCCAGTCCCCTATCATGAAAAGGACATCTTTTTTTGGGTGTTAGTTCTAAAAGGTCTTGTAGGTCTTCATAGAACCATTCAACTTCAACTTCTTCAGTGTTACTGGTTGGGGCATAGACTTGGATTACTGTTATATTGAATGGTTTGCCTTGGAAATGAACAGATCATTCTGTCGTTTTTGAGATTGCATCCAAGTACTGCATTTCTGAATCTTTTGCTGACCGTGATGGCTACTCCATTTCTTCTGAGGGATTCCTGCTCACAGTAGTAGATATAATGGTCATCTGAATTAAATTCACCCATTCTAGTCCATTTTAGTTCGCTGATTCCTAGAATCTTGACGTTCACTCTTGCCATCTCTTGTTTGATCGCTTCCAATTTGCCTTGATTCATGGACCTGACATTCCAGGTTCCTATGCAATATTGCTCTTTACAGCATCGGATCTTGCTTCTATTACCAGTCACATCCACAGCTGTGTATTGTTTTTGCTTTGGCTCCATCCCTTCATTCTTTCTCAAGTTATTTCTCCACTGATCTCCAGTAGCATGTTGGTCACCTAATGACCTGGGGAGTTCCCCTTTCGGTATCCTATCATTTTGCCTTTCATACTGTTCATGGGGTTCTCAAGGCAGGAATACTGAAGTAGTTTGCCATTCCCTTCTCCAGTGGACCACATTATGTCAGACCTCTCCACCATGACCCGCCCGTCTTGGGTTGCCCTTCGAGCATGGATTAGTTTCATTGAGTTAGACAAGGCTGTGGTCCTAGTGTGATTAAATTGACTAGTTTTCTGTGAGTATGGTTTCAGTGTGTCTGACCTTTGATGCCCTCTTGCAAAACCTATCATCCTACTTGGGTTTCTCTTACCTCGGGTGTGGGGTATCTCTTCACGGCTGCTCCAGCCAAGTGCAGCCACTGCTCCTTACCTTGGATGG
Source organism: Oryx dammah (assembly GCF_014754425.2). Classification (NCBI taxonomy): domain Eukaryota; kingdom Metazoa; phylum Chordata; class Mammalia; order Artiodactyla; family Bovidae; genus Oryx; species Oryx dammah. The sequence continues at coordinate 87,943,068 of NW_024070212.1, read as the reverse complement.
GGGGGTATCTCCTCACCGCCGCCCTTCCTGACCTTCAACGTGGGATAGCTCCTCTAGGCCCTCCTGCGTCCCCGCAGCCACCGTTCCTTGGCTGTGGGGTATTTCCTCCCAGCCACCGCCCCTGACCTCCGACGCGGGGTGGCTCCTCCGGGCCGCTGCCCCGACCTTGAACATGGGGTAGCTCCTCTCCGCGGTTCCTGCACAGTCTCAGCCTGGTACTCTCCGCCGCTGCCCCTGACCTCCGACGTGGGGTAACTCCTCTTGGCCGCCGCCCTTCAGGCATGGGGTCTTCCCGGTTTCTGCCCCTGACCTCGGACGTGGGGTAGCTCCTCCCAGCCGCGCTTAGTGTGCCGGCCGCAGCCGCCCACGCTTAGTGCGCCAGTCACATCCATGATAAAAAGATTCATATACTCTATAACCAAGAAAGTCCACTTCTAGATTTCTATCCTAAAAAGCAATAGCAACAACAAAACCATCTTACATATGTCCAAAGAGATCTGTACAAAGATATTTATTGTAGAATTGTTTGGAATTGTCAAAAGGGGGAATCCCAATTCTTCCTCAGTGGTGACAGTAGGAAGAGGGATAGAATGGTGGAACACTCATGTAATGGAAAATAATAACAATAATTCCCATACGTTATGTGCTGAATTGTGTTACCCCCTAACTCAAGTTTAAAAGCCCTAACCCTAGTACTTCAGAATGTGATTGCTCTTGGACATAGGTCCTTTAGAGAGATGGTTAACTAGAATGAGAGCCTTCTAACTTAAGTGAAAGTTGCTAAATCACGTCCGACTCTTTGTGACCTCATGGACTGGAGCCTGCCAGTCTCCTCTGTCCATGGAATTCTCCAGGCCAGAATACTGGAGTGGGTAGCCTGTCCCTTCTCCAGGGAACCGTAGCCTGCCAGGCTCCTCTGTCCATGGAATTTTCCAGGCCAGAATACTAGAATGGGTAGCCATTCCCTTCTCCAGGGGATCTTCCCAAGGCAGGGATCGAACCCAGGTCTCCAGCATTACAGGTGGATTATTTGCCGTCTGAGCCACCAGGGAAGCCCAAGGTCTAAGCTAGGTTTGGGCCTTAATCTTATCTGACTGGTGTCCCTATAGGAAGAAGAAAGTTGGACACAAAGAGACACCAGGAACACAAGAGCACAGAGAAGACCGTGTGACAACACAAAAAGACAGCCTCCTGCCTGAGAAGAAACCGAACCTACAGGCACCTTGATCTTGGACTTCAGCTTCCATGTGTGTGTGTGCTCAGTTGCTAAGTCATGTCTGATTCTTTGTGACCCCATGGATTGTAGCCCACTAGGTTCCTCTGTCCATAGGATTTTCCAGGCAAGAATACTGGAGTGGGTTGCCATTTCTTTCTCCGGGGTAACTTCTCAACCCAGGGATAAAACCCATGTCTACTGCCTGCATCTCCTGCATTGGCAGGTGGATTCCTTACCACCTGAGCCACCTGGCAGGCTCTCCAGCTTCCATAATTGTGAGAAAATAAACTTCCACTGTTTAAGCACATAGTTTTTAGTATTTTGTTATGGCAGCTCTATAACTAAAATACACTAACTTCATGACCTCCTTAATCTTTACTACAATTAAGTGATATTGATATTATTATTCTCATATGACATATAGGAAATGAAGATATATAAATTGAAGATTACGTAAATTGCCCACCTTCATGTGTTTAGTCAATAGTGGTGCTCAGACTGGAGAATTCCAGGGATGGAGGAGCCTGGTGGGCTGCCATCTATGGTGTTGCACAGAGTCGGACATGGCTGAAGCGACTTAGAGATAAATGCCTAAAATATAATGTTGAATGTAAAAAGCCTCTAGCATACTGCCAATATATCAATTATGATTATTTTTACAAGATACACAATAGAAGTTATACCTTTAGAAAAAGGAAGGAAGAGGGTTGGAGTTAGCTATGTTTCTTTCCTTTTTTCTTTTTTGTTTGTCTTAGAGAGAGCTGAAACAGATATGTCAAAATGTTAAGATGTGTTTAAACATTGTGAGAGATAATAAGTATTTGCCAGATTATTTTCTCTGCATAAAGTGTTTCAAAATTTTAAAAATACTTTCTTTTTAAAAGGCATAATATATTACTTTAGACATCTTTCTTTGTGGTTAAGTCAAGCAGTAAACCCTTTGTCGTAAAAGAGCAGTTCATTCTTTCTGTCTTGAGTGTAAACACTAAAGAAAACGTTTCTTGCATGTTTGTTTGTTTGCTTTGTAATTGGAATATTAAAAGGGCAATTTTCTTTAACATATGTTGGTTGACTTGCAAAACAGTCTGGATCCCTTTACAAATCAGGTTCCTGAGTTGATCATACAGTGAAGACCAAAGGAAGTGATTGGAAACAGATGTGACATTTTAAAAGCTTCCATTGTAAAAAGCAGAAAAGAGACAAAGATGGGGCTGGGGCATGGTTGAAGGGCACAGTATACTTCCACAGACATACCTCTGCTCTTACTAAGAGAAAGCTTGTTGCTGCCTCCCATTCCAAATATATGGAGAAGATCATTTTTCTCTATGTACACAAGAAAAAACACTGGTTCAGGAGCTGATTGCTCTGAGATACAATTAACACTCAGACCTGAAACAGTGGCTGGAATCTCATGCTGCCTATTTAGAAGGAAAAAAAAATATTAATATAGGAAAGCCCTACAGAAGCTGAAATATAGTGGCAAGATAGTCTTAAGAAACCAGGGGGAGTTATGAAATTAACTGAGTTGACTAATTTCTGAAAGTGGAAGTTGGCTCAGTCACATCTGACTCTTTGCAACCCCATGGATTATACAGCCCATGGAATTCTCCAGGCCAGAATACTGAAGTGGGTAGCCGTTCCCTTCTCCAAGGGATCTTCCCAACCCAGGGATCAAACCCAGGTCTCCTGCATTGCACGTGGATTCTTTACCAGCTGAGCCACAAAGGAAGCTCTTGTGACTACTTTCTGAGACCCTGGTAAAAATGCCTATAGGTCTGTTTGTTCTTTTCTAAAAGGAAGCACTATTACTCAGTGTTTGGTGGGGAGACAGTTGTCCATGAGTCTCTCCCATTTCTGTATATCTTTTGAGCAGAGGAGCTGACATCTTTTGTTCTGAACTAAATTATCAAGGATATTCATACAGTAAACAACTGAGAAAATAGACAGAGTGTCTCTCTCTAGAGAGGGGAGCAGGTTTGTTTGCTGTCCAACATAAAATATAAAGGTTTTCTGGCTCAGGATTTCTCAGCTGTGAAGCAAACCATCTGGGTCATGCCACATCACCCTCAAGGGATTTGGGAGTCAAGCGGAGCCAATGAAAACAAAAGATCATGCTATTTGTTGTCCTTTGAGTAATGGCATCCCTTGTCTCTGACCCAGGCATCTTATGGCTTTTGTCAGCATCCATGAAACTGCAGCAGAGTAACCAGTATATTCGCTTGGAGGTTGAAGAAAGTCTTAGACCTTCTACAACACTTAACAAGTGTTACCTCTAAGCTTAATGGTTAAATATATCAAATATGGTGAAATGTTTAAATATTCAACAAATACGCAGTGATCAGTTACTAAATGTCCTGCTGCTGCTGCTAAGTGGCTTCAGTCATGTCTGACTCTGTGCGACCCCAGAGACGGCAGCCCATCAGGCTCCCCCGTCCCTGGGATTCTCCAGGCAAGAACATTGGAGTGGGTTGCCATTTCCTTCTCCAAATGCCCATTACTGTGCTAAGTGAGCACTTGACATCTATTATCTCATTTAATTTTCCATTGGCTCTAAGAAGAAGTGAGGCATAGCCAGGTTATATGATCCACTGAAAATCCTACAGTTCATGAGTAACAGCTTCAGGCATCTAGCCCAGCCAGTCTGACTGGAGCAGTCAGTCCACTCTTATGATTTTCTATCTATACAGCACCACTTTGCTGTCCCTATTGGCAATAAGGAAACTGTAATTCTGAATGGCCAGTGCTTGTTCAAAGTCACAAAATTCTCACATGTGAAGTTAAGATATATCAACTCCATGATAAAATGAAAAGGCAATGTTGCATTAAAATAGTGATTTGTGCTATAATCTCCCAATATTGTCTATTTATTTTGTAAGTAAGCAAAAGAAGCACATAGTGGCAGATAAAAACAACTAAAAGATGCCAAAATTAGTGCACAATAGTTTGAAGAGAAAAGGGATTTACATAATTTCAAAAAAACTTATCAATTGAAAAGGGAAAAATAGTAACTTTAAAAGAAAGAAACTTAGTTTCATGCATTGGAGAAGGAAATGGCAACCCACTCCAGTGTTCTTGCCTGGAGAATCCCACGGACAGGGGAGCCTGATGGGCTGCCGTCTATGGGGTCGCAGAGTCGGACATGACTGAAATGACTTAGCAGCAGCAGCAGCAGCAGATACCAACTTACCCCAGTAATGAAGGTGCATTACCAGCAATAAGGCAATCAACATCCTTAACTCATTGATATGATACACTGGGAAGGACACATCATTTTTTCATATTCTTGCCAAAATCTAATACATGTCTCATTCGAATCACGAGAAAACATCAGACATACACAGATGGAGGAATGTTCTACAAAATAGCTAATCAGTATTCCTCAAAAGTGTCAGGGACATAAAAGCCAAGGAAAAACTGCAGAACTGTTAAAAACTAGAAGAGACAAAGCAGAAATAACAAGAGACACAATGTGAGATGATCAATAGAGCTTTGGAACAAACAGAGACAAACACCTGTGTCAAAACTGGTGAGATGAGAAAGAGTCTGTAACTTAGTTAACAATGTTACTTTCTTGTACTTGATAATTGTGCTAAGGTTATTTAAGATGTTAAGGGGAGCAGGGTGAAGAATATAAGGAAATCTTTTTTGTATTTTTTTTTCGACTTCTCTGTAAGTCTAATATTAGTTCAAAATAAAATGTTTTTTTAAAAAAACTTGGGAGCTTGTATACACCCATGGTGGATTCATGTCAATGTATGGCAAAACCAATACAGTATTGTAAAGTAAAATAAAGTAAAAATAAAATTAAAAAATAATAATAATAATAAATAAAAGCTTATAAAATGAAAAAATAAATAAATAAATTTTTTAAAAGTAAAAAAGCTATTATGTCACTTATATAAAACAATGTTTTCTGAAATGTAGTATAGTAGCAAAGAGCATATTCTCTCCATTTAAACCCTGATTCTTCTACTTGTATCATTTTGAACAAGTTATACTAATCATTCTATGCTCCAATTTTCTCATCTCGAAAATGAATGGCATTACATGAAAAAAGACTAAAAAGTGTATATGATTGATTCAATTCACCGTACATATGAACACAACATTGTAAATCAACTATACTCCAGTAAAAAAAATTTTTTTTTGAAAAGGGTCATAATAATTCCTAAGATTATTGTTATGAAGATTAAATAAAGGAATCCTAGATGAATGCTAAAAACAGAGGTTGTTCCAGAAAAACACTCAATATATACTGACTTTGTTGTTACTATGCAGTGGTTTACATATGCCAGGCATGCTCAGGTTTCACCTGTCAAAGATGTTCAGAGACTGAAGTAGGCTCTTGGAAGAGAGGAGGCGGAGAGTACAAGGAGCAACGGTTGCCTCACCAGGGTGTCCTCTGAACCAGCTCAAATGTCAGCAAAGCCACACCTGAGACACAGTGAATGAAGTCGGTCCGGGTGGGAATGCGGTGAACTAGAGAGCCAGAGCCTCATTCAGGGAAACAACCGCACTCTTGCTGTCCCCTGATAGACTCTAGTCAAATATTGCCAGCTCTTCTAATTTTTCAAGAAAAGCAAGAATCTTGGCTTTTAATAGGAAAACCCCTAACTTTGAAATGTTGATAAATTATTTAAAAATGTAAAACTCTCTGAGGTAAATACTATAAGGGCCCAATCAAACTCTTAGAAATGAGCCGGATGCTGCAGGCTCATTTATAAGCCTGTCTTGAATGGCCAACTACTTGGCAGGTACAACCTAGCAACTACTGGCAAGAGAGTTTGGCTTTGAGGTCAAAATACCCTGGTGCAAAGTTGCTTCTGCCATGAATTAGTATAACCTGTGCAAGTAGTCAGACATGACTGAGAGACTAACAGTTTTCACACACATGTGTTTACACACACACAAAAACACACACTCACACACACACACATCACCTAGTCAGAAAAGCTTGGGAAATTCAATTAAACAAAATTAAATACAATTTTTCAAATTTCAAGTCTCAGAACCTTCCATATGTGCGGGTCCACTGTGAATCCAGATTAGAAGCTCTGCTATGTTTTTCTTTTTTCCAATTTCATCTGCCACCCGGCATTTTTCTGAGGAACTATTCGTGGGACAAGGATTGTGTGAAAACACTTGGGGCACATAGGACTAGGTGATCACTGATGCTCTTCCTACCTGGCCCTGATCCTCCACCATCCTGATTCAGCATCAAGACCACCTTTTCTTCTTTTTCCCATGGGTCTTTCTGTGTAGTGGACTCTTGGTCAGTGCTTACCAAACAAATTGCCTTTGCAAAGAAATGTGAGGCTCTCAACGCAGCCTGTACTTCAACTTAGAAAAGAAAGCCAGATGCCGCGTTGGACTGAGCAATCTTGCCTGTTCAGCCAGTTGGCTTTGATTGCTTACAGAGGAAAAGCCAAACAAAGGAGGAGGTGGAATTTATTTCAGTAAACAGTATCTTTCAAAGAGAAAGAACTCAATCTCCTCTAGGAGAGGCGGCCTCACTGCTGTTACAATCAGAAAACATTTGCAAACAACCACTTGGTTAAGGAAAACAACATGTTCAAATGTTAGAACTGCAGGTTTCCTCTGGGCATTTGCGAGGGGTGTGTGTGTTCAGGGAGACATGCCCTTAATGTACTTCTCTCTGCTGAAGAGCATCTACAGTCCCAGGACTGAAGAGCAGAGGGTTTATACACACAGTGCATTTAAGCACTAAGGCATCTCACTTTTGCCATCACTCCTCAATTGGCACATGTGGGAAGAAGTCCCAGAGTGGCCGAGTGGCTTTGCCGAGAAATAGATTCCAGCCCTGTTCCCATCCTCCCCTACTCCCTTCTGCCTGCTGTTTTCTCCTCTATATACTATCTCTTAAAGGACAGGAGCATTTTAAGAAATGGTTTACAAAACCACAATTCTAAATAGATAATACCAGCAACAGCAAAACAAACAAACATGGAAAATGGCAAAAGAGTTGAGCATTGGTCAAGGTGAGGAATTAAACAATAGGATGGCATGCTCAGATCCAAAGAAAATCTAACCATGTTGCTGAGAGATTTTATAATCTACTCTAATAATAACACCCCTGGCTAACAACTAACATTTCCTGAGCTCTCCCTGTGCTCACTCCCATCCTGAGTGCTTTGTTCTCCATCGTGTTCACTCCTAACAGTCACTCTTTCTGTGAGAATGGCACCACTATCACTATTTTAACACAAGGAAGGGCTGAGGGTCAGGAGGTCTAACTAAGTAACGCCCAAGGTTGTAACTGAGAAGTAAGCATGCTGGGACGTGAAGCCAGATCTGCCTGGTTCCAAGGGCTTCCCTGGTGGTGCAGTGGTAAAGAGTCTGTCTGCCAATGCAGGAGATGCAAAAGATGTGGGTTTGATCCCTGGGTCGGGAAGATCCCCTGGAGAAGGAAATGGCAACCCACTCCAGTATTCTTCCCTGGAAAATCCCCTGGGCAGAAGAGCCTGGTGGGCTACAGTCCATAGTGTCACAAAGAGATACAACCGAGTACACACACACACACACACTCCTGCCTGGTTCCAAAGCTCTGAGTTGTTCTCCTACATCAAAAGGAATGAAGAAAAGCAACTTGTATATTTCAAAGTAGAAGTCAATTTTTTGCATGTCTAAAGAAAATGCTCATTCCTAATCTACTATGCCCAGCATGAGTCAGACACTGGTCCATGCTGAGGATGAAGCAGTGAATTAGACCCTGCCAGGGCACTCTAGGTGGGATCTGGGGAGGGAGAGGAAGGCAAGATAAGGATGCTCTAAGTCATAGGGGAGCACCGTGGGGACATTACAGTCAATTAATCAGGGTTCTTGGAAGCGTACTTGGAATTGATGGCATTTTAGGTGGTCCATGAAAGAGAGAAAGGATCCTCAAAGGGGAGGCAGAATGACAATTCCATTCTTGACACAATGGAAAGATTGGAGAGCGATGGGATGTGTCAGGGAAAAGCATCCACTGAAACGTGACTGGGCCGTGAGTGTGTCAAAAGGTAGTGGGAAAGAAATTCAGAAAGCCTGGGGATCTTGAACTTCAAGCTAAGCAATTTGAGTTTTGTGCTGTAGGTAATAATAATGGGATGGAGTAGGTTCAGTTTAAGACATGTGTCCATAAAATGACCCAAATGCCAGAAGAATTAGCCTGTATGGAGCACAGGTTAACAAGAACAGGGGGCAATCTTTTCCAATCAGATCTGTGTTGGAATTGCAGCTCTGCTACCCACTAGCTGTGTGACCTTCAAGCTCCTCACCTCCCCAAGCCTTTACTTCCTCATTTGCACAATGGGAATAATAAGAATATCTAGCTCATAGGACTGCTGTGAGGGTTAAAGAAAGATCTACAGAGTGCTTCTGAAAGTGCCTTACACATGTGAGTTATTATTCACATGGTGGGTCCTGATTTGCATAATGTTTGGTTTGTCAGTGGTTTGGGATAATCAATGCCAACATCTTTTTTTTTTCAAGATTTGCCCGCTGGCTATTATACACAGAGATTCCGCGGTGTAATAGAAAGGACCACTAGTTTTAGAGACAGGCAGTCTCAGTTTCTGATTCTGACTCCCCAGGTTGCTGCTGCTGCTGCTGCTAAGTTGTTTCAATTGTGTCCGACTCTGTGTGACCCCATGGATGGCAGCCCACCAGTCTCCCCCGTCCCTGGGATTCTCCAGGCAAGAACGCTGGAGTGGGTTGCCATTTCCTTCTCCAATGCATGAAAGTGAAAAGTGAGAGGGAAGTCTCTCAGTCGTGTCCGACTCTTAGTGACCCCATGGACTGCAGCCCACCAGGTTCCTCTAACCATGGGATTTTCCAGGCAAGAGGACTGGAGTGGGGTGCCATTGCCTTCTCTGCCCCAAGTTGCTGGTGGAGCCTGAATTGAGTGACTAGGCCAATTATGACCCTTCTCTGAGATTTGGCTTCTCTTTCAGCAAAAGAAGCACAAATCAATTATCAACAAATATTAACGCCCTCTCTTCCTTTCTAGGCCTGGTATTGCCTATGATTTTAGTAAGTCACCTAACTTCTCTGAGCCTCAGTGTCCTCCTTAGGAAAATGGGAATAATAATCTTCACTGGGTACTTCATAGGATTATACTGGAGATAACATAGCAGGTGGGATAACACAGACCGATATTTTGTAAACTGAATCTCTTTGTAAATAGGTGGGATCATCATTATAAATTCAGCCAATATTCAGATAATTTCATTGAAATACTGAATCCATGAGGCAAGATGGAGTCCATATTGGCATGGCCATGTGAGCTCCAAGGAAGAATAACAATGAAACTTTCTCTCCTAGCCCAGTAATAGTGAGAAATGGTTTATGTTTATGAGCCTCTTTATTGCTACTCCATGAAAACAGAGTTGTGCGTGTGCGTTTAGCCACTCAGTCGTGTCCAGTTCTGTGACCCCATGGATTGTAGCCTACCAGGATCCTCTGTCCATGGCATTCTCCAGGCAAGAATCCTGGAGTGGGTTGCCATTTCCTTGTCCAAAAACAGAGCTAAATGCTGTTAAAGGAGGACAGTAAGATCTACACAGTTCTATTTCCTGCCTCCTTTAAATTTCACCTCTCTCCTCAGCTCCCCAAAAATAGTCACCCCCAGTCTTATTACAGTGAAGTCTTATATTTGTGAAAATCATAAAAAGTACAACACACATTGGAAAAAATCACCCGAGACACACAGAGACACACATGAAACACGCACAGACACATATGCACAGGCACATGTACACACCCCACCCCAACAGCGTCGTTAAGAGATGACCAGTTGGGAAGAGCTGATTTGATGCGGTCACTGAGCAACCTTGAGCTAGCCATGAGCCATGAGTGTTTCTTAAATCCTTTCACATTGTCCATTTACCAAGACAAGGCTTGGTATATGGAAAAGCTTATCCTTGAATATTCAAGGCTTATTCAAAGCTTATCCTTGAAGCAGCCCTGAAGTGACATTCAGAACCTAAATGCCCTTTAATTAAACAAATACCAGAACATTGGTTCCAAGGGTCTGCAAGAGTTACCAATCACTGGGAACTTCCCTTGTGTTTCTTTTTCTGTTATTGGGAAATGTAACTGTCACCCACCAGATCACCCATGGATAGGCAACATCCTGATTTGGAAATATTGCATTTTACTTTTTATTTTTACTTTTGCTCCTTTGGGAACAGGGTGAAAGGCCTAGGCTGTGGTGGGGGTAAAAAAAGCAAACCACTGGACTTAAAGTGAAGCTATCAGAACTTAAGTACTTATTGTTTCCCATATAAGCTATGCTATGTTGCGTGAGTCACTTCTCACCTGTAATATGGGGTAATGATGCCCACCTCGCAGGATTGTTGGGAAGCTTGATAGAAGTATTCCAGAAATAAAGAGCCTTTTATAATTTTAATGTTGAATAAACATGAGCTGTCATCACTCTAAAGGGCAGTGAATTAGAGCCGGGGGACACAGAGCTTGAATCCTGACTCTGCCACTAAGTGGCTGGGTTGACCTTCACAAATGATTTACCTCTTGGAGATTCGTTTTCCTCACATCGCTCAAGAAATAGTCACAAAACCTCCCTTATGTGGCAGGTTTCTGTGAATCATTCTGTAAAGTGTTAGTGTTAGCCAAACATAAGGTAGAAACATTATATTATTGACTAGTTACTGCAGTACTGGTTAATTATGTAAACTATAAATGTCATCATTTTAATGCAGTATATTTTCCTATGATCTACATTTCTAGATTATATTATAATCTATACTATAATTAGAATAGAAAAGTTTTCTAGATTATATTATAATCTGAAATGTAAACTTCTTTTCTAATTTATGTTTTCCCATGTTCTGAATATTAAATATGTTAAATTTCTGCTTGACCACTTTAGTATAGCCACATTGAGTAAGCTGCTGCAAATACTTTACAGAATGAATGTGATAGTGATATATAAACACACAAGTAAGAGTGGAGAGAAATCCTCCAGGATTAAAATTCACTGGTTTTGTCTGCATCTATTCCAAGTAAATCTCAAGTCATTTTCAAACCTATCCTAGTGTGAGGATTAAAATAGAAATACCTGCTTTTATAAGATTAAATAACACCTTACAAAAGGGAAGATACATCTTGGGAAGGTTGCTTTAATTCATACATATTGTAAAAAACAATTATCTGTAGTTTTTCTGATAACTAGTCTTGAAAATGGGCGAAAAGCATTGAAGTCAAAGAGTGTTCTTTGACAACTATGGATTGGTGGTAACTCCCACCAGGAAAGGGCTTGGGGGAGAAACAGAAAGAGGATGATGCGACTGGCTACAGGGGCTACTTTTATGGACACCTACTATGAAAAGTGTCTTACATCTACACTTAAGGGAGCTGACACCACCCTCTTCAAAACTGCTCAAGCCCACATGGCTATGAAATTCAGACTCCAGTTTTTCCAACCCTATTTGCACCATCTTTCCACTTCATGCTGCTGATTCCCTTCGTATCTTCGCTGCATGTTAGCACATCCTATAGCAACCGTCTTGGGCTGTCCAAGGATGCCTCTGAAATGTGAATGAGTTTAACAGGGACACAGTACAACCATCTGACTTCCCATTTGACTCCTGGCCCATAGCTGTTTTACACTGGCCACATACAGAAAGGAACAAACCTAATAAAGAAACAGCCTGAGGCTCAGTGTATACTTCATCCAGGGTGAGGAGGAAAAGCTTCTAGTTGTGCTTAAGAGAAACTGTCTTCCATTTTAGATGCTTGTATTATATGAGAGAACTCAGGTTGATACAATGGAAGGAGCACAGAACTCTGTCATAAAGATTTTAGTTGAAAGCCAGCACCATAGCAGTTTTTCTATAGTAGCACTTTCTATGATGATGGAAATATTCTATATCTGTGCTTTCCAGTTTGGTAGCCACTAGCCATGTGCAGTAATAGAGCACTTGAAAAGTGGCTAGTGCAGCTGAACAACTCAGTTTTCAATTTTAGTTAGAATTAACTCATTTAAATTTAAATGAACACGCATAGCTAGTGGTTACTGAGTTGGATAGTACAGCTCTCTTTCTGCCTAGCTATGTGACCTTGAACAAGTCACTTCATTTCTCTGAGCCTGATATCACTCATCCGTCCTTGATCCTGCCACCTCACAACTTCACTGGCCTGAGAAGTGAGAAAAGAACCACAAGAGTGCCTAGCACAAAATCTTATACTTAATAAGTACTCAAGAGAATTTAATCAAATCTGAAAATGTGAATCTCACAGCAGTCCTTGGAAATCCATGTCAAAAATCTAAGCCTAGATTTTTCTCCAGAATTAATTCCTTATGATTGCTTTTTTTCATCCAAACCTCATTTGCCTGCCAAGAATGACCTCTGAAAAAATGAGGGCTGAAGACAGCCTTGCTAGTTATAGGACTGTGGGTACCATCCCTGCCTCTGACTGCTCTGTTTCCCCCTGAAAGCTCTGACATGTCATTTTCTCCCAGGTGGTAATGATGGGAGGAGCTGAAAGCAGGGCAAAGTGCTGTCCATCTGATGTAGCCACATATCATAGAATTTTGCCAAAAATTTCTCTCTTCCTCTACTTTTTAATCACGTTGTTTTTAGGAAAATTTACCCATCTGGTTCTGATTCATTTGCACTTAACTCATCAGAGGGCGGTGTTGTAATACCAGATTGACGTGAAAAGTTCCAATTCACATATCCCCTAGCCTCTTTCCTTAGGAAAAGGAGAATGGGTTTGGCCAATAGATGGGCAAAGTGCACCCAAGATGGGACAGAGGGCACGAGATGGCAGTATCAGCTCTGCTGCAAACTCTGTGGGGTCTCGGTATCCCCTCCTGGGAAATGAGAGTTTCAACTAAGTGGCGACTCAGTTCCATACCAACAATAGTTCCTTAGTGTTGAAAAGGCGAGTGTTTTTACAAATAGCACTATTATCACTAAGAACTCACATAAAATTGGACCGTTTGATGAAAGAAGTCTAGAATATGTTTTGCAATGACCCAAAACAAAAGGAAATGTGGTTATCAGAAATTCAGAAAATTCAAACACTCCTCTGTTAGTCTTGCTCTCTAGCTGATAAAATCACTAGATTACTAGACCAGGTCTAATATTTGAATAGCTCTACATTGAATAAAGTCTTCTGGGATGGTCTGAGGGATGAAAGACAGCAACGAGGACTGGATGGCAGTATGGTTTAAGTGGCAAATCCTGGAATTAAGTGTCAGTTAGTTTGAAAGCAGAAACCTACTCCATTTGCACAAAATTTTTATTAGACATCTGTTGGATACAGCGTATTCAGGACTTGCCAGGGCCGCCTGATGGACTGAATACCTCATGGATTCTTTTCTTTATTTTTATTCGTTAATTCATTTAATCATTTCTTCATTCATTACATACTTTCTCAACACTTCCTGAGTGCCAGGCTATGAACTTAGTGCTAACATAGCACAGATGAACAAATAAAATAAGGCTGACAGTCTATTGAAGAAGATTAAACTTCACTGGAAATTTCTCACCAACAATCAACACACAATCTGACTTTCCTGATTATCTTTTTCTCTGCTCTGTCTCTCTTTAAAGTCATTTGTAGTGCCTTTTCCTCCTCCCAGCTTACCCTTTATTATGATAATGACTTCAAACATCAGGCATTGCTATTCAGGGCACTGTGAAAATGTGTTTTTCCCATCAGTCCTGATGAAATAGTTTCCACTGTCTGTTTCCCTTGCAGATAGCAATCAAAGTCCGGTCGTAACAATAAAAAAAAAAGTCTAAACTCTTGTCCGATATAGAATCTAAAACTTGTCCTTGGAAAGTGACACCCAAGGGAATTTAATCACAAATATTCTTCACTTGCATCAACCCATTGATGCTAAATACAGATTTGGAATGATCCGTTTCTGGGAGCTCATTTTCCTATTCTTCCCCCTTAGTCTTCCGAGAAGGCCAAAATAAGAGGGCTTTGAAGAATGTTATTCCCTTAAGACCTCTGCTGGGATCTCCAGGGTCTCACACCAGCCCATAAACCTCACTCTCAACTTTTTACTACCTCCTCTGGTTGTAGCCCCCTTTATACAGTCCCATTCCCTGAGCTCTTCACTTTCTCAGGTACAGGTTGACTTTGAATCACCAGTCAATGTCTATTACTTACTATCCACACCAGGCCCTATCACTTACTAGTTATATGACCTTGGATAACTATTCACCTCCTGGCCTCAGTGTTCCCATTGATTACAAAAAAAAAAAAAAAAAAGCAGTATACATCGGTGTCTCAGAGGATAGTTTTGAAGTTAAATTATGTAACATAGCAAGCACCACATGGAAATTGATTCTGAACTGGTTGGAGGACTATAGATTGCCCTCCTCACTGTTAATCTCTCTTTTCTCTGAACTTGTGTAACACTAATGGTATCAAACATAGAACTCACAGCCAGAATGGCCTTTGGAGATGGATCTGAAAATTCCATCTCAAATCCTTAGTACACTCACGCACACACCACACACACACACACACACACAACACAAACTGACACCATACTACACACACACACACACCCTAAACTGGGCATTTGGACATCTGCCATTTCAGATTCCAAGGTTAGCGTGTCTTCACTGCTCTTGTCTCCTCTTGTGATTTGACCTTTGTAACTAGGTCAGTCCAAAGAGGTTCTGAGAAATGCTGTGGGAAACCTAAGGAAAAGGGATGTGCTGTTTTTTCTAAAGCCTTTTGTTCTTTGGTGAGTTTAGACCCTATTCCCATGCCCATGGGTGATGGTTGCTAACAAATAACTAATAAGTAAAGTATATACAGGACATTCACCCTCTATCAGGCACCATCTTGGTGCATTGCTTACAGGATGCATTTAACCCTTGCAACACATCTAATCAGATACAGCTCTGAAGCAATCAGGTTGCAGGGGGAGCAGCCACCCCCAATATTCTCTATTGCCAAGGTTCCATCCAATAGCTGGAATCCCCACTCCAGCTTTGATCACTATCAGTTAGAAGAGCAATTGTATCTCAAACTGTGACAAGTGATTAGCCAGCCAAAGGACACCATGGGTGCTGGTCTTACTGACATAAATGTTCCCAAAAAGTAACAAGTGGGCATCCAGGGATCAGGGACTATGGGACTGACTAGCGACTTTGCCATTTCATCATACTGCTAATGCCTGGTATCTCTCAGAGTTCAGTCATTCCAGAGCCCTTGTGATGCCTGGCACTCTTGGCTCCAGATTATAATCAGTAAATATAGCTTTATTCCTCCAAAAGCAGAGTGATTTCTTTAGAGACCAAGCCAGATGTTCTCTGCTAACCTATCACTGGCCATCAGGTATGATTAAAGTTGTGGGCTTTTGCTGTCAAAGGGTAGCATTAACAATCCACCCATGTCAGTATACACTACTAGGATAGGTCACAGCCATCCAGCCCCAGAGATTTACAGAGGCACGGGTTTCCAATGCCTCTGTAAATTTGGCCGGGCAACCCAAATTCCAAACTCCCCTCTAGGGGCCAGATATCGTTTATGGAGAGGGCTGTCTCCTTTGGGACAATTTAGCCATGTAGAAATTATAAAAAACTACTCTCATCCCTTTCAATAAAATATAGAGGGCACATGTATCCTTAACATTTGTGGAAATTCTGAAATTTCAAGATAGTACAAGACTAAAAGGACTGACTCCTGTCAGGGTCAGCATTTTCTGTTCCTGTTCCATCTCAGGGCTGGGTCAGATGCTCTAAGACCAACTTCCTCCTTCTCATTCACATGGCTGTCAGCTCCTAAACTGCTTTCGTGTTCATTAATCATTCACAATGACCTTGAAGGGGTATCATTTGTGCTTCCCAGATGTAGAAACTATGTGGAACAGATAGGATAAGTAACTCACCAAATGTCCACCATGATGGCAGAGATAGAATATGATGACTTAGTGTTCACACCAGCCAGCCCAGATTTCTATCTGCAAGTTGGTACCCGCTAACATTCTGGGGGATGATCTAGGCGATCTGAGCCGGGTGAATGGAAGAAGTAAGGCAGGGGTCCCTTTTAAATATTGCGAAACTCCATTTCTCCCCACATGCTGATCCCAATTGGCATTTGACTCCAATTCATCTTGAAATTGCAGCTCGATGTCATTTTCTCAAGTGGTTTTTCCTGACATCTCCATCTAAATTAGGGTTTCTACTGTTATCCCACAACATCTTGCCCTTTCTATTTAGTAATAGTCTTCATCTTCATAATAGCTTTTTCAATTGCTGTTTTATTTATTAAGCTATAGCTCAGTTGGTAAAGAATCTGCCTACCATACAGGAGACCTGAGTTCAATTCCTTGGTCGGGAAGATCCCCTGGAGAAGGAAATGGCAACCCACTCTAGTATTCTTGGAGAATCCTATGAACAGAGGAGCCTGGCAGGTATAGTCCATGGGGTCACAAGAGTCGGACACGACTTAGCAACTAAACCACCACCACCACCAAGTTCCATGAAGGCAGGGGCCATATTCAACTAGCATAAATCCTAGTTTCCATTAGCACTCAAGACATATATAGAATGAAAGCAGAAAAAGTTTCCTCTCATGAAGAAGTCTGGACAGGGTCAGAGAGTGTCAACCCACCAGTCAGAAGGAGACTTACCAGAAGTAGCCAGGGAGAAGTACAAAAACATGACCAAGAGCTCAGCAGTTGGTCAGATGATGTAAACCATTTGTTGTCAGGTCTAAACTGGGGCTAGGAGCCAGGTCTAGGACCCCAGGGGAGGGGAGAAGACCCAGAGCCTTTGTTTCCAGCAGGGTGGGTCACTCAAACTCCCCTCTAGGGGCCAGAGGAGAGGCATCCCAATAACAAGGCTAGAAAAATAAAGCTCACAGCTCTCTTTGGTGCTGTTCAGTTAAAACAGGTGGCTCTGTATCTTGACAAAAGCTTTCCTTCATCTTCTATGGCCAAGCATTTCTAATAGCAGTTATTGGGGAGCTGTAGATAAAAGCACAGGTGGAATATCATGGCAGAAAGTGTATTTAAGGAAGATTATCATGACTCACTGGAAAAGACTTTGATGCTGGGAGGTATTGGGGGCAGGAGGAGAAGGGGATGACAGAGAATGAAATGGCTGGATGGCATCACTGACTCGATGGACATGAATCTGAGTGAACTCCGGGAGTTGGTGATGGACAGGGAGGCCTGGTGTGCTGTGATTCATAGGGTCGCAAAGAGTCAGACGCGACTGAGCAACTGAACTGAACTGAACTGAACTGAACTGATTGTTAGGATAGAGAAAAACCAGAAAAGAATCTGGAAGACCAGGGACTTCTCTGGCAGTCCAGCAGTTAAGATTTCATGCTTCCACACAGGGGGCACAGGTTCAATATCTGGTCTGGGAACTAAGATTCTCCATGTCATGCATGGTGGCAAATAGAGAGACAGAGAAAGAGAAGAGAATTTATTTTTTAAAAAAATCAGAATCAGGAAGACCAGTTAAGATGATAATAGACAAGAGAGAAGCAATGAGAAATGAATTCAACAGGGACCATTTTAACAGAATGAAAAGAACTGAAATATATTTCAGAGGTACACTCTGTTGAGCATAACTGATAGGGTGTGTAATAGGATCCCCTTTGGATTTGTTTTCTTTTTACTAAGTACTTAACCTTATTGAAGCCTCATAAGGAGCCTGTATGTTGAATAGATACGGACACAGGCTTGAAAACTGACCTGCCCATGTCAGAGAAGCTGGGCTGGGGCTGGAGTCCAGTCTCCTGACCACCATCTCCAGGACTCTAGACAGCTTCAGGACATTGTGTAACTCAGAGTTACAGGAATGAGCTCACCTCACTCCTCAAGGATCAAGCAGTCTTTGATCTCGTTTGTGTATTCATGTTTATGTAAATGTACATTTATGACTGTGCAGTTCCCAGAAAAGAGGTTGGAGGATTTCCATCAGCTCTGGGAGTTTGATAACAGCCTCAGCAGTGGCTGCACCAAAGACCCCAGTGCCTCACGACAGGCTCTCTCCCTGTGAGTCAGACCTGTTCATCTTTACTGTTTTTCCTGATTACTAAAGAAATTCCAGGGTCACTGTAAAATAACCAAATAAACTTTTAAAAGATAAAATACTGTATACTCTGCTTCAACTTACTCTTTATTTGATAATACAAAATACTTACTGACATTTATGGATCCACTATTAGTTGCCAGGCACTGGGTGAGTCACTTTAAATGAGGATCTCATTTAATCCTCACAACAGTCTCCCACAAGTACTGTTAGTACCGCTAGTCTACAGCTGAGAAAACAGTCTCCCAGAGTCACATACCCAAGTTCACAGAGCTAGAGGATGGCAGAAACAGAATTCTGGGCAGGTCCCGAGATCCAGAATGTACACACCTCACTGCAGCGGTGCATCAGCGGTATCTTTCCAAGTCAGACATGTTGTTGTTGTTCGGTGCTAAGTCGTGTCTGATTCTGTGACCCCATGGACTGCAGCACATCAGGCTCCCCTGTCCTCCACTACCTCCTGGAGTTTCCTCAAATTCATGCCCATTGAGTCAGCCATGTTATCTAACCATCTCCTCCTCTGCCATTCCCTTCTCCTTTTGTCTTCAATCTTTTTTAGCATCAGTCTTTTTCAATTATTCAATCATATTTCCTTCTTGAAGAAAAGGTTGTTGTCTTCTCCTATTCCCAAATATGTTTCTTGGGTTTAGTTAACTAGAGTAGAGGGGCCAAACTATAATTCATTTTTTTTGAGGCTTTGAAAATGCATTTCTTTTTTTATTGAAGTATATAGTTGATTTACCATGTTGTGTTAGTTTCAGATGTACAGTAAAGTGGTTCATTTATACATACATATATACCTATTTTTTTCACATTCTTTTCCCTTATAGGTTATTGTTAATACAAAATATTGAGTATAGTTCCCTGTGTTACAATAGGTTCTTTTTGGTTATCTATTTAATAGTTTATCAATATATATAGTAGTTTTTTTTTTCTTTCAAAAGCAGTCATATTCTTAAACTTAAGTAGGTTTTCTCATATCTACTTCCTGAGTCAGAAATCCTCATAGTTATGTCCCCTTATCTATGGTGGATAAAGCACTTGGCTAAAACAAGCAGCTCAAATCTTGCATTAGGTAATAGCTATACTATTCACCTATTGGGTGATCAGAAGCAAGTACCCTCTCTGCCTGCATCTCGGTTTCCCCAACCTTATAATGGAAATTTGGGGTGGATTCCAAGGACCCTTTCAGTTCATCACATGTTGTCTCTCATGATTTATTGGAAAGTGGATAGGCTTATTTTATAAGATCATTTATTTAGTTCTAATGAGGTGAATGAACCTAGAGATATTACACAGAGTGAAGTAAGTCAGAAAAAGAAAAAGAAATATCGTATATTAATGCATATAATATGGAATCTAGAAAAATGGTACTGATGAACTTATTTGCAGGGGAGCAATGGAGATGCCTGTCCTAGTAGCTCAGATGGTAAAGTGTCTGCCTACAATGCCGGAGAACCGGGTTCGATCCCTGGGTCAGAAAGATCCCCTGGAGAAGGAAATGGCAACCCACTCCAGTATTCTAGCCTGGAAAATCCCATGGACCGAGGAACCTGGTAGGCTACAGCCCATGGGGTTGCAAAGAGTCGGACACAACTAAGCGACTTCACTAATGGAGATGCAGACATAGAGAATAGACTTGTGAACCCAGTGAGGGGGCAGGAGAAGAGGGTGGGGATGAACTGAGAGTAGCAGTGAAACATACGCTTTACTAGATGTCAAATAGATAGCTAATGTGGAGGTGCTGTGTAACACAGGGAGGTCAACCCCGTGCTCTGTGATCACTTAGACGGGTAGGGTGGGGTGGGGGTAGCCGGGAGGTTCAAGGGGGAGGAAACGCATGCTTACTCATGGCTGATTCATGTCGTTGTATGGCAAAAACCAACACAACATTGTAAAGCAGTTATAATTAAACCTTTTTTAATTGACTTGTAGTTGGAGGATAATTGCTTTACAGTGTTGTGTTGGTTTCTGCCACACAGCAACATGAATCACCCATGAGTAAACATAAGACTCCTATCCTCTTGAACCTTATCTTAGACAAAGGAGGAAAGAATACACAATGGAGAAAAGACAGTCTCTTCAACAAGGGATGCTGGGGAAACTGATCAGCTACATGTAAAAAGATGAAATTAGAACACTTCCTAATAGCATATACAAAAAAAAAAAAAGCTCAAAATGGATGAAAGACCTAAATGTAAGACCAGAAACTGAAACTCAGAGAAAAACATAGGTAGAACACTCTTTGACATAAATCACAGTAAGATCTCTGTGATTCATCTCCTAGAGTAATGGAAATAAAAGCAAAAATAAACAAATAGGACCTAATTAAACTTAAAAGCTTCTATACAATGAGGGAAACTATAAGCAAGGTTATAAAAGACAGTCCTCAGAATGGGAGAAAGTAATAGCAAATGAAACAACTGACAAAGGATTAAAATCTCTAAAATATAGAAGGAGCTGTGTTCGGCTCAATACCAGGAAAATAAACAACCTAATCAAAAAGTGAACAGAAGACCTCAGTAGATATTTCTCCAAAGACATACAGATGGCTAATAAACACATGAAAAGATGTTCAACATCACTCATTATTAGAGAAATGCAAAGCAGAACTACAAGGAGGTGTCATCTCACACCAATCAAAATGGCCATAATCAAAAATTCTACAGACAATAAGTTCTGGAGAGGGTTTAGAGAAAAGGGAACCTTCTTGCCCTGTTGGTGGGAACGTAAATTGATATAGCCACTATGGAGAATAGTATGGAGGTTCCTTAACAAACTAGTAATAAAATTACCACATGGTCCAGAAATCCCACTATTTGGCATGTACCTCAGAAAGCCAGAAGTCAGAAAGAAAAAGACAACTATCGTGTATTAATGCATATACATGGACTCTAGAAAGATGGTACTGATGATTCTATTTGCAGGTCAGCAAGGGAGACACAGACATAAAGGACAGACTTCTGAACACAGTGTGGGAAGGAGAGAGTGGGATGATTTGAGAGAAAAGCATTGAAACATACACATTACCATATGTTAAAATAGACAGCCAGTGGGAATTTGCTGTATCATGCAGGAAACCCAAAGCCAGTGCTCTGTGACAACCTATAGGGGTGAGATGGGGAGGAAGGTGGGAGGGAGGTTCAAGAAGCTGGGGACATATGTATACCTATGGCTGATTCATGTTGATATATGGAAGAAACCACAATATTGTAATTATCCTCCAATTAAAGATAAACTTAAAAAAATCTCTAAAAGTAAAACAACAATAATAACATGGAAAATAATTAATTAATTAATTTTAAAGATGTAAAAAAAAAAAATTTTAATAGTGGAAAAATACATATAAAATTTGTCATCCTACCCATCTTAAGTGTACAATATACTAAGTATTGTGTAACCAGTCTTCAGAATTCTTTTCATTTTGCAAAACAAAAATTTAACTTTTAAAATGAAAACATATTAAATGACTATGGAAAAAATGTTCATGTTCATAGTAACATTCAAAATAGTAGAATGGCTAAGGAAACGAGATGAATGTTACATTAGCCTTCTAAGGTCATTGACACAAATGATCACAAGCTGTGGCTGAAAATAACAGAAATTTATTCTCGTAGCTCTGGAGACTTTGAAATCAGGGGTTTGACAGGGTTTTATTCCCTCCAGACTCACCAGAGGAGAATCCATTCCTTGCTCTTATCAGTGTCTGGGGGCTCTTGGCTTACACTACATCCCTTCAATCTGCTTCTAGTTTCTGTGGTCAGGTTGCCTTCTCCTCTTATTCCATGTCAAATCTCCCTCTGACTCACTCATAAGGACATTTGTGATTGTATTTAGGGTCCACCCAGATAACCCAGGATATCCTATCTTTTGATCCTTAATCACATTGGTAACAACTCTTTTCCAAAGAAGTTCACATTTATAGTTTCTAGGGATTAGGAGCTGATATCTTGGGGGGTGGGTGGGGCTGGTGTTGTCTACACAGAGAAACACTGAAAACCCTGCTCCATGAGGACATTCAAGGTAATCTCTCAAGGACATCATCATAAACAACAAGGGCCAAGCAGACATAAACTCATTGTGGGTATTATAGAGGAAAGGGAGAGAAGCAGAAGGAAAAGGTTGAAAGAGGTTGATAGCAGTGACAATGTTGTATAATGGAGAGAGTGCTTGTCCCCTGGAAGAACACACAAGTGCATCACATTGATTGGTTGAAGGACTCCACCTGCCAAAACCACTGAGGGGCCCTAGACTGGCCAGCCAATGAGTAGCTTTATGACAGTAACAATTTGTTGTAAAATCAAACAGCTTCTTGGTGCCAGAATTCTTCTCTGACCCATTCAATTCCCTACAATACATTTCATTATTTTCTTTAAGAAAAAAACAAGCCACACTTTTCTTCCCCACTAGTACTACACATATGCCCCTTACGCTGGCATAGGATTTACCAGCTCATCTTTTACTGGCAAGGTCACTAATTTCCAGAAATATTCTTAAAAAATAAATGCCCAAGCAATATTTTGGTAAGCCTGAAGAAGTATATCGTATTGAAACTTTCCTAGGAAATATGGATTCAAGACAGTATTCCAAAGGTAGAAATGGGTGCCTTTGGATAACCACTCAACTACTGAACGGGGGTTTAGAATAGTCTTAAAAAATGTCTTCTCTCCATTTCTAAACTCTGAGTTCCCTGATGGCATGGAAAATGTTTTGAAGAAAATAATAGTTGACTTACTAGGCCTCCAGATAGAGTGCCTGAAGAACTATGAAGAGAAAGAGGTTCATAACGGTGACCAAAAGCATCCCAAAGATAGAGGAATGCAAGAAAGCAAAACGGTTGTCTGAGGAGGCCTTACAAATAATTGAAAAAAGAAGAGATGAAAAAGGGAAGAAAAAAAGGGAAAGATATACCCAACTGTGTATACCCAAATGCAAAGTCCAGTGGGCCTTAGAAGCATCCCTATGAACAAAGCTAGTGGAGGTGATGGAATTCCAGTTGAGCTATTTCAAATCCTGAAAGATGATGCTGTGAAAGTGTTGCACTCAATATGCCAGCAAATTTGGAAAACTTAGCAGTGGCCACAAGCCTGGAAAAGATCAGTTTTCATTCCAATCCCTAAGAAAGGTAATGCCAAAGAATGTTCAAACTACCACACAACTGCACTCATCTCATATGCTAGCTAAGTAATGCTCAAAATTCTCCAAGCCAGGCTTCAACAGTACGTGAACCATGAAATTCCAAATGTTCAAGCTAGTTTTAGAAAAGGTAGAGGAACCAGAGGTTAAATTGCCAGCATCCACTGGATCATCAAAAAAGAGAAAGGGTTTCAAAAAACATCTACTTCTGCTTTATTGACTATGCCAAAGCCTTTGACTGTGTGGATCATAATATACTGTGGAAAATTCTTCGAGAGATGGGAATACCAGATCATCTTACCTGCCTCCTGAGAAATCTGCATGCAGGTCAAGAAGCAACAGTTAGAACTGGATATGGAACAAAAGGCTGGTTCGAAATCTGAAAAGGAGTACGTCAAGGCTGCATATTGTCACCCTGTTTATTTAACTTACATGCAGAGTACATCATGTGAAATGCTGGGCTGGATGAAGCACAAGCTGGAATCAAGATTGCCAAGAGAAATATCCATAGCCTCAGGTATGCAAATGACATCACCTTTATGGCAGAAAGTGAAGAACTAAAGCGCCTCGTGATGAAAATGAAAAACGAGAGTGAAAAAATTGGCTTAAAATTCAACATTAAGAAAACTAAGATCATGGCATCTGGTCCCATCACTTCATGGCAAATAGGTGGGGAAACAATGGAAATATTGAGAGAATTTAGTTTTGGGAGTTCCAAAATCACTGCAGATGGTGAATGTAGCTATGAAATTAAAAGATGCTTGCTCCTTGGAGGAAAAATTATGACCAACCTAGACAGCATATTAAAAAGCAGAGACATTACTTTGCCAAAAAAAGGCCCATCTAGTCAAAGCTATGGTTTTTCCAGTAGTCATGCATGGATGTGAGAGTTGGACTATAAAGAAAGCTGAGCACCAAAGAATTGATGTTTTTGAACTGTGGTGTTGGAGAAGACTCTTGAGAGTCCCTTGGACAGCAAGGAGATCCAACCAGTCCGTCCTAAAGGAAATAAGTCCTGAATATTCATTGGAAGGACAGATGTTGAAGCTGAAACTCTAATATACTGGCTACCTGATGCGAAGAGCTGACTCATTGGAAAAAACCCTGATGCTGAGAAGGATTGAGGGCAGGAGGAGAAGGGGATGACAGAGGATGAGATGGTTGGATGGCATCACCGACTCAATGGACATGAGTTTGAGCAAGTTCTAGGAGTTGGTGGTAGACAGGGACGTCTGGCATGCTGCAGTCCATGGGGTCGCAAAGAGTAGGACATGACTGAGCAACTGAACTGAACTGAACTGAACTGATACCCAATTGAATGCAGAGTTCCAGAGAATAGTAAGGAGAGACAAGAAAGCATTCTTAAGTGAGCAATGCAAAGAAATGGG
Source organism: Oryx dammah (assembly GCF_014754425.2). Lineage (NCBI taxonomy): Eukaryota > Metazoa > Chordata > Mammalia > Artiodactyla > Bovidae > Oryx > Oryx dammah. The sequence goes on along the minus strand of NW_024070212.1, from coordinate 87,918,286 downwards.
AAAGACTAGAGATCTCTTCAAGAAAGCTAGAGTTATCAAGAGAACAATTCATGAACATATGGGCACAATAAAGCACAGAAACAGCAAGGACCTAACAGAAGCAATTAAGAAGCAGTGCCAAGAATAAAGAGAAGAACTACATAAGGTTTGGCAGAAAATAGAAAAATTCTGTAAAGCAATTATCCTTCAATAAAAAATAAATAAAAATTTTTAAAAAGTCTTAATCACTCAGATAACCACAATTGGGTGGACACTAACCTAGAGCCGGACATCCTGGAGTGTGAAGTTAAGTGGGCCTTAGGAAGCATGTTCCCTCCAGCACTCAGAAAAGCCTCTATAAGTCATGATTATGATTCCTATTTTAAAATGAGGAAATGTAGGACTTTCCTAGTAGTCCAGCAGTAGAGAATCTGCCTTCCAATACAGTGGACGTGGGTTGGATACCTGGTTGAAGAGCTAAGATCCCACATGCTGCAGGGCAACTAATAAGCTCATATGCCACAACTACAAAGAAGCCCACGCTCTACCATGAAGATCTCACATGCCACAACTAAGACCCAATGCCAGCCAAATAAATATTAATAAAATAAAATGAGGAAATGTAATTCTTAGGTTAGTTGACTATTCAAAATGGTGCAACCAAAAAAGTCAGAGTTCACACCCTGTCCAAGTCCAAACTTCATACTCTTTCCCCAATTCATGCTTCTCCCCTTATCTCTAGCACCTACTACAGTATCTAGAACATAGAAGACTCTTGAGGAAATCGTTGATGGATAAGAATAATTTAAAAAGCAGAAAATGGAAGTAAAGACTTGTTTCTACTATGCATGAGCTATGCTACCTCTGTAATGCTGGAAATCACGAGGCATATGTGTGGGAGAGGACAATCAGAGGCAGATAGAGTAGTGACACACAAAATAAAGTCTTACAAATTACAACTCTCTACATTGCGTAAAGCAATTTTCACAGTTATTGTTGCATTGATTCTCACAAAATACCTGGGAGGTATGAAACATCAGGAAGTAGATTCTTACTTTCAGTAATAGAAATATAATCTGAAGTGTTACCTAACTACAATTCCTATGTGATAGAGACAGGACTCAAAGCCAGATCATAGGACTTCTTGTCCAATGCCTTTCCGTCTGGGCAGCCCTGCTCGCTCTTGCCGTGGACTCTCCCTGTAGGCCACAAATCCCTTACCGATAACTTGCTCACAGCTTCTGGGGCCAGCAGCCTTCCACCAGCCCCCTATTACAACTGCAGTAAACACACACATAAATGTCCTTTTGCTATATTTATAATGGCCTAGGAGTGAAGAAAACATGACTGGGAAACTTGAGGAAGGTATAGAGAATCTGAAAAGGGCACAGGATCCGACTAATGATATTGTCATCACAGCTTTCCTAGAAGTTCTTGAGAATTTTTTCCAATGGCTATTATAAATATACTGTATATGTGTATATATTTCTAGGTGTGACTCATGCTCGTGTCTTAAGAAGTCATAGAGCATCCAATATAGTCTTGGTGTCCTTGAAAAGCTTCAAAGTCAAACCTGTTTGAACACCCAGCTCTCTCATCCTCTTGCTGTGGGACAGTGGACCAATTTCTCTCAGTTTATCTGTAAAAAAGAACTACAGAATGATTTTAAGTGTAAAAGTGACCATCAGTATAACATGCCCAATACTATTAAAGCAAATAATTAGTATTCAATCTATTCAGCTAACCATTAAATTCTTATGTAAAATGGATATTTTACATATCCATTCTTTGAAAATATAACAACTTCATTGTATTAGTACAATAACTCTAATAAGTCACAAGTTATAAATTAATTAAATGTAGCTTGTAAGCTCCTGTTGGCTATAATTTCCATGAAAATGGAAAAGGTTTACTTACTTAACATTTTATTCTTAATGTAAGACACAATGTCTGGTACATAGTAAGTCATCAGTCAATGTGTAGTAGAGAAGGTGGAAACTAAACAATGAATTGGAATGAGTAAAAATATCAATTTAGGCAACCACAACTTTTACTTCAGGCAAGAGTACTGGAGTGGGTTGCCATTGCCTTCTCTGCATATATACATAAAGGGAGCTTCAAAAGAAGCATGAAATGTTCCCTTGGTATCTCTCATTTTCTTGAAGGGATCTCTAGTCTTTTCCATTCTGTTCTTTTCCTCTATTTCTTTGCATTAATCTCTGAGAAAGGCTTTCTTATCTCTTCTTGCTATTCGTTGGAACTCTGCATTCAGATGCTTATATCTTTCCTTTTCTCCTTTGCTTTTTGCTTCTCTTCTTTTCACAGCTATTTGTAAGGCCTCCCCAGACAGCCATTTTGCTTTTTTGCATTTCTTTTCCATGGGGATGGTATTGATCCCTGTCTCCTGTACAATGTCACGAACCTCAGTCCATAGTTCATCAAGCACTCTATCTATCAGATCTAGTCCCTTAAATCTATTTCTCACTTCCACTGTATAATCATAAGGGATTTGATTTAGGTCATACCTGAATGGTCTATCAGTTTTCCCTACTTTCTTCAATTTAAGTATGAATACAGCAATAAGGAGTTCATAATCTGAGCCACAATGAGCTCCCAGTCTTGTTTTTGCTGACTGTGTAGAGCTTCTCTATCTTTGGCTACAAAGAATATAATCAATCTGTTTTCAGTGTTGACCATCTGGTGATGTCCATGTGTAGAGTCTTCTCTTGTGTTGTTGGAAGAGGGTGTTTGCTATCATATAATCCAGCAATTCTACTTCAGTGAATTTATTCAAAGAAAATGAAAGCACTTTCAAAAGTATACGTGAACCTCAATATTTATTACAGCACAATTTATAATAGCCAAGATTGGAGATAACCTAAATATTCATCAAAAGATGAAAGGATAAAATAATAAACACTTACCTACATATACGCAATGGGATATTACTTGGTCATAAAAAAGAATGAAATCTTGCTGTTTGCAGCAACTTGGATAGACCCAGAGTGTACTATGCTAAGTGAAATAGGTTAGGGAAATACTGTACGATTTCACTTATATAGTGAAATATAAAACACAGAACAAATAGATGTAAAAGAGAAACAGACTCATAGAGAGAGGAAACAAAACAGTGGTTTCCGGAGGCAGGAGTGAACATCAACAAAGTAGTGGAACGGAATGAAGTACAAAGTTCCAATTATAAAATAAATAACAGGGATGTAATGTATAGCATAGGGAATGTAGTTAATAATATTGTAATAAATTTGCATGGTGAGAGATGGTGATTAAACTTATTGTGGTGATGATTTCATAATGTATATAAATATTGAATACCAGGTTGTACCTGAAACTAATATAATATTGTAAGTCAATTATACTTTGACTAAAAAAAAGGAACATCTAACACTGATTGCATTGATTGAGCACAGTCAATATTTATGAGCACTGGGCGAAGTCCTCACATGAACATGCATAGGACTAGCAATTGCCTTTGAGGGTTGACACAATTAAAAAATGTCAATGCACAAGGATGGATGGGTTTTCCTTGAAAGGGCCATTAAGTTGGCTCTCTCTTATGTCTGGCCTGAAACATGTAAGTGATTCTGAATGCCTTTATTAAAAAGTGAATTAAAGGTCAGAAGTGAATTTTCCTTAGTCCTTAATTTCCTGTATATGTGCCAAGGGCAGAAAGGGGAGAGGGCATTGTGGGAGGGTACAATGTGTTAAATCCCAGATGAGCATCCATGGCCACTAGAGAGCTATACCACAGGCCTGGTTAGCCAGGTCTGGAGGCTGAAACTTTGGAAAAATGATTCCACATCCCTGTGGTGGAATGTTTCATACTGTCAAGGATGATAGTTGAAGGAGTAATTAAAAAGGGGGAAAGAATCAGGGCTTATCATTTAAGCATATGAGGTGTAAGAGTAAGAAACAGATGCTCAGCTTTCACTACACCTAGGCAACTGAGGACACACAAAATATCCGATATCATTTCCACTTTTTGGTTTGATTCTATTATTATATATCTTTGAAACAGTCCCCTGCCCCTGGGCTTTCCTTGTGCTAAATTACCACAAGGAGTCAAGCTGATTTGGAGTTGAACACAGGCTCTGTTACTGGTTTTCTGGTTGCCTTTCTGAGCCTCCCTTTCTTCATTTTAAAGTCAGAACATCAAACTCTGCCTCTAGGATGGTATAAGAACTTTGTGGTGATGCACACAGGAGCACTTTAATAAAGCCTTGTACATTCAGGAATACCACAAACACTCCCCTCCCTTCTCTGGGTCACATGGCATTTTATGGAGCAAGATGGTGGAGTGGGACAAATACATGAGTGGGATAAGATAAGTGGAATGTATATCTTGTATCTACTATTTACTACCCGTGAGACTTTGCAGACAGTTTTCCCTTTTAAAGTTCAGATTTTTTAATCTTTAAAAGAAACATACCACTATTGTCTCTTCTACTTCACAGCATTGCTAAAAGGATCAAATCAATCAACAAATTTTAAAATGCTTTGTAAATGGACATGTGTCAAATATTAACATATGTGTGTGCATATACATATATATACATGTATACATAGCTATATGTCTATCAAACTGTACATTATCTAAAAGACAGACCAAAAAAGTACAAACATTAAAAAAATATTGGTCTTCATGATGTTGGATTTGGCAATGAATTCTAAGATATGATATCATGAGTAACAAGAGATAATAAAAAATACTGGACAATTTCAAAGTTAAAAACTATTTGTATATCAAAGAATATTATCAAGAAAGTGACTAGGCAAACCACAGAATAGAAAAAAATATTTGCAAATCACGTATCTGATAAGAGTCTAGTATTCACAATATTTAAATATTCCCATGATTTAAACTATAGAGATTTAAAAAAATAAGGGGGCTAAAGATTTGAATACACACTTTATCAAAGAAGATACACAAATGGCCAACAAGCACATGGAAAGATGCTCAACATTATTAGTCACTAGAAAAATGCAAATTAAAACCACAATAAAGTATCATTTCACACCCACTAGAATGGTTATTTTTTTTAATGTAACAATGGAAGATAACAAGTGTTGGGGAAAATGTGGACAACTCAGAACACTTGTATATTGCTATTGGGAATGTAAAATGGTTAAGCTTCTGTGGAAAACAATTTAGCATACCCTCAAACAGTTAAGCAGTGGCACCTCACTCCAGTACTCTTGCCGGGAAAATCCCATGGATGGAGGAGCCTGGTAGGCTGCAGTCCATGGGGTCGCTGAGAGTAGGACACAACTGAGCGGCTTCACTTTCACTCTTCACTTTCATGCATCGGAGAAGGAAATGGCAACCCACTCCAGTGTTCTTGCCTTGAGAATCCCAGGGATAGGGGAGCCTGGTGGGCTGCCATCTATGGGGTTGCACAGAGTCAGACACAACTGAAGCGACTTAGCAGCAGCAGCAATGAACAGTTAAACATAAAATTACCAGATAAGAATTACCATATACAAAAGAATTAAAAACAGATACACAAGCAAGTACCTGTACACATATGCTCATAGCAGTATTACCTACAGAAGCCAAAAGATGGAAACAGTTCAAACATCCATCAATAGATTAAAGGATAAACCAATTGTAGTACATAAATTCAACAGACTGTGGAAAATCTTAAAGAGAGGGGAATAACAGATCATCTTCCTTGCCTCCTGAGAAATCTGTATGCAAGTCAAGAAGCAACAGTTAGAACTGGACATGGAACTACAGACTGGTTCCAAATTGGGAAAGGAGTATGTCAAGGCTGTATATCATCACCCTGTTTATTTAACTTATGTGAAAAGTACATCATGAGAAATATTGGGCTGAATGAAGCACAAGCTGGAATCAAGATTGCCAAGAGAAATATCCATAACCTCAAATACGCAGATGATACCACCCTTATGGCAGAAAGTGAAGAAGAACTAAAGAACCCCTTGATGAAAGTGAAAGAGGAGAGTGAAAAAGTTGGCTTAAAACTCAACATTCAGAAAACTAAGGTCATGATATCTGGTCCCATCACTTCATGCAAATAGATGGGGAAACAATGGAAATAGTGAGAGACATTATTTGGGGGGGCTCCAAAATCACTTCAGATGGTGACTGTAGCCATGAAATTAAAAGACACTTGCTCCTTGGAAGAAAAGCTGTGACCAACCTAGACAGCGTATTAAAAAGCAGAGACATTATTTTACCAACCAAGTTCTGTCTAGTCAAAGCTATGGTCTTTCCAGTAGTCATGTATGGGTGTGAGAGTGGACTATAAAGAAAGCAGAGCACTGAAGAATGGATGCTTTTGAACTGTGGTGTTGGAGAAGACTCTTGAGAGTCTCTTGAACTGCAAGGAGATCCAACCAGTCCATTCTGAAGGAAATAAGTCCTGAATATTCATTGGAAGGACTCATTCTGAAGCTGAAACTCCAATACTTTGGCCACCTGACGTGAAGACTGACTCATTGGAAAAGACCCTGATGCTGGGAAGGATTGAAGGCAGGAGGAGAAGGGGATGACAGAGGATGAGATGGTTGGATGGCATCACCAACTCGATGGACATGAGTTTGAGTATGCTCAGGGAGTTGATGAAGGACAGGGAAGCCTGGCGTGCTGCAAATCCACGGGGTCACAGAGTCAGACACGACTAAGCAACTGAACTGAACTGAACTGAGATGCAAATAGAATGTTATTCAGCTATGAAAAAAAAAAGATATTAATATGCACTACAACATGAATAAAACTTGAAAACACTATGCTATGTGAAAAAAAAAATATCTAAAACATCACATATTGTATTATTACACTCATGAGAAATATCCAGAATAAATACATTTATATAGAGAGAATGAAGCTTGGTGGTTGCTTGGGGTTGGGGAGCGGACAAGGAAGGGTGAATGGGGAGAAACCACTTAAGGTGTAAGAGGTTTTACTCGGAGTGATGGAATGTTTTAGAAATAGATAAAGGTGGTCATTCTCAACGTTGTGACTATACTAAATGGCACTAAATTGTTCACCTTAAAATGGTTATTCTAGGGACTTCCCTGGCAGTCCAGTAGTTAAGATTCTGTGCTTCTGCTGCAGGGGGCATGGGTTTGATCCCTAGTCAGGGAACTAAGGGGCTTCCCCAGTGGCTCAGCAGTAAACAGTCTGCCTACAATGCAGGAGATGAGGTAAGATTTCTGGGTAGGGAAGATCCCCTGAAGAAAGGCATGGCAACCAGTATTCTTGCCTGGAGGATACCAAGGACACAGAAGCCTGGAGAGCTATGGTACATTGGGTCGCAAAATCAGACAGGACTGTAGTGACTGAAGACACGTGCAGGGAACTAAGATCTTGCACACCACATGGAGAGGCCAAAAACTGGAAAAATGATAATATAAAAAGCTTCTGTTTTTTAAAAAAAATGGTTAATTCTATTGTGTGAATTTCATCTGAATAAATTATTTTTCAATAGATTGACAGCTTCAATAGTGTTCAAAGAAGGTCCTTCAAAGGACTATTCTACATCTAAATATTTTGAGTTTTTTTTAAGAAATTAAAGTAGTTATTTCATAAATGTTTTTTCATAAACCAATAAGTACATCAATAAATCAACTAATAATATCTTGGGAAAAAGTCTATTGTAAGATATACAGAGAAGACTCCAGATAAATTTTCAAACAGCATAACAGAATCATTGCCAATGATATCACTGTTTTGTGTCAAACCATTACCAAGTGAAACTGAAAAAAAATTAAAATTATCCATAAATTTGCCAAAATAGTATGTAATACTATGACATAATGGTAAGTTTTTCCAAAGTAAGTTACTTGTTTATATTATTTTTTGGTAATTCCTGTCCTGTCTCTACTGAAGAATGTTCTTTCTTCAAATTAAAACTAGCCAAAAACTATTTAAAGAACACTAAGTGACAACATTTATCTCAGCTCTGAAGCTCAGTCAGCTGAAAAAATAAAGTTAAAAAAAGTATAATTAATTTTGTTATTGCTAAATCACAATGAAGACCATTCTAAGTTTGTTGATGATTCTGAAGTGTGCTTATATTGACAGGATATTTTCTTTTCTATTATGTGTTTTAAAGTTTCAAAGTTTATTTATGTGAAAATATTTCTCTGTTGCAAAGACTATTTGATCATTAATGAAAGTTGGTCTGTGTGTGTTTATATATCACTCTGAATCTAACCTGTTAAACAAAAACTACTCCAAGTGTCTAAAATAGAAGGACTCTAATATAAGGAATTGGTTACACAGAAGATAAAAAGAGTAAGAAGCTACATGGATGACCAGGGGGCACTCCACATGTTAGCCATTGGACATTGCTAGGCAGGACATTGTTAGGCAGGACATTGCTACCATCTATAAACTGGAAGGACAAAGCAAGGTGTCCAAGAGCCAAGGTTAGTTGACTAAAGCTGGAATCATCATGAGCTGAGGGTCATGGAAGAGATAAAGCCACAGTCTGCGAGAAAAGGCATACATAGAGAAGGGGAACACTCTGGCTTTTCCTTTCACCCAGTCTCCAATCTCTCACCAGTACATCCCATTGGGGAAACCCAGGCAGAAGTTAGGTGATTGGCATAGGAGCCTGGGAAACAGACCTCAGGGCCAGCCCCCCTGCAACATAAGGACAAGCAGGGAAGGATGAGGAATGCATCTTAAGGCAAGATGGTCAAGGACCAACACAGAGGGCAAAACTAATGAGCATGTGATGGGTGCAATAGCACACAAACTGCTAAGTAGCTCCAGTCGTGTCCGACTCTGTGCAACCCCATAGATGGCAGCTCACCAAGCTCCCCCGTCCCCGGGATTCTGCAGGCAAGAACACTGGAGTGGGTTGCCATTTCCTTCTCCAATGCAGGAAAGTGAAAAGTGAAAGTGAAGTCGCTCAGTCGTGTCCGACTCTTAGCCACCCCATGGACTGCAGCCTACAAGGCTCCCTCTACCCATGGGATTTTCCAGGCAAGAGTACTGGAGTGGGGTGTCATTGCCTTCTCCGAGCACAAAAACTAGAGACATGCAATGACAGACATTGAGTCTTTGACCTCAAGGACCTCACCATCTTCTTAGGAAACAGGTTCTGTGGTCATTACTTATTGGTATAGAGTTCAATCCCGGATGTAAAAACAGCATAGATAATAATTAAAACATTCCATTCCGTGTATAGTGAAATAGCACATTATATAGCACGTTCACATGCATTATTTCCATTCTTGAGATGATTAAAACTTAAGGAGTTGCCATGATCCTGAACCCACCATGAGCTTTGATTTCTCTCTTCATCAAATCCCCTCATTCACATCATCATGAAGTCCTATCTGTTTTTCTCTTTATTTCTCAAATTCGTCCACTTCTTTCCACCCGAGTGGAATCCTTTACCCTGAGTCTGATCAGTCTCTCACCTGGACTACTATCATTAGCTACAGATAATTTCCTTGAGTCCACCCTCCAGTTTGTTTCTCACACAGCAATAGTGACATCTCTTAAAAAGCACAAATATAGCAATGCTACTTCTTTACTAAAACCCCTTCAAATTCTTCCTGTTGCTCTTGAGTTACAGACCAAAACCCTAATGTAGTCTAAATTGACTTGTAAATCTGACCTCTCCTCAACATTTTATCACCTCATGCCCCTTCTCCCTAAGCTCCAACCTCACTAATCTGATACATCAGTTTTTCCCAAATGCAAGCCCCCTTTAACTCCAGGGCCTTTGCATATGCTAGTCCTTCTGCCTTCTTTCTGCCTGGAATATAATCTCCATCTCCCACCCCAGGCCTCACCCCATAATCCAAGTTGTTATGAAACAATAAATTGCTTTTTTATTTCTGGAAAGGATGATTTATTCATTCATTCAATAGATATTGATAATTCCTCTCACATACAAATTCTCTGCATGTGTGGTAATTCATCTCCCTGCCTCTAAAATCTGCCCCATCTAGTATTTCCTATAGAAACTAACTGCCTTCTTAATATTAACAAAAACAGCAATAATAAAGGCCAAAGAAGAAATGCTAGTATTTGGAATTTTAAAGCCTTTGTGTCAGCCTGGACCATGGGAAGAACTGAGCCATCAGATCCATATATTCAAGTTGGCAACAAGCACTTTCTTGGTGATGTGGCCTTTGAAATCCTGCACATGGAAACAAGAAAACCTGAAACCCTTTGGCCCATGATATTGTTATAAGCCCTCACCCTAATAATGAGCAGTGTTTTTCCTATTTTCTCACTAAAAGATTTCGAGAGTCCTCCTTACCTGGGGCTCTAGTTGGCCTTCCAGCTATAACAGCAACACTAGAATTCTACAAGAATTACTACTGCAACAAAGGGAATTCCACTCAGCGTGGAAGGATGAGTTTTAGCGCTGACCATCAGGGCTTTAGTGTAGAAGGATGAGTGCCCACCCCCCCTGTTCCAGCTCTCTGAGAAGAGGAAGTATGGGCTGGTGTTCTCCAGGCCGCCTTCCACCAGGAGGGCTGGTCTTCCTGTGCCAGTGGAGGAAGAGGGAGGGGTCCTTTTCACCCTCAAGTGAGAGAATAGACTATAAAAGAACAAAGAAGCCCCTTTGTGTCTATTCACACAATGGAAAGAATCCTGGCTTTGTAATCACACAAAAAGTGAAAACTGAAAATGTTAGTTCCTCTGTCGCGTCCAACTATTTGTGACCCCAGGGACTGTAGTCCACCAGGCTCCTCTGCCTGGAATTTCTCCAGGCAAGAGTGCTGGAGTGAGTATTCATTACCTTCTCCAGGGGATCTTCCTGACCCAGGGATCGAACCCACATCTCCTGCATTGCAGGCAGATTCTTCACCATCTGAGCCACCAGGAAAGCCTCAGGGAAGCCCAAACTAGGGCTCAAATTCACACAGACCAAGGCTCAGATTCAAAGTCTGCCACTTGCTAGCTGTGTTATCTCCTAAAGCTGCACTGTCCCATGAAGTACCAACCAGTTCCTGGGCACTGTTTAAATGCAAATTAACTAAGATGACCTAAAACTTAATATTTAGTTTCTTAGTTCCACTAGCTACATGTCAAATTACCAGTAGTCTAGTTGCTACCATACTGGAAAGCACAGATGAAATATATTCATCAATGGAAAATTCTACTGTTAATGGATCATTAATGGATCATTCTACACCAATGATCTAGAAAAAGTAATTTAATCTCTCTCTCCCTCCCTCCCTCTCTTTGGTCCTCCATCTCCTCACCTCAAATGAAATCACACGTGAGATCATCTGTACAAAGTGCAGCACTTGGCACAGAGCGGGTTCTCAATGTGTTGTATGTTCTCTCCCTTCTATTCTTCAAGGTCTATGTGTTACTTGGAGGAAGGGATCGCATTTCATCACTTTTGTATCCCCAGTGCCTTCCTAGCACAATAGACAACTCAGAGGAGGTACTCAATATTATTATTTATGTATGTGGCAGCCTGGATGGGAGGAGAGTTTGGGGAAGAATGGATACATGTGTATGTATGACTAAGTCTCTCTGCTATACACCTGAAACTATCCCAACATTGTTCATCAGCCATACTCCAAGAGTGGGAAGGGAGGTGGGAGGGGGTTCAGGATGGTGGAACCCGTGTACACCCATGGCTGTTTCATGCTGATGTATGGCAAAAACCACCACAATATTGTAAAGTAATTAGCCTCCAATTAAAATAAATTAATTAATTTTAAAATAAAAAAAGTTAAAAAATAACAAAAATAGTAAATATTTGTCAAACTATACAATTAATCCTTTCAAATAGAGCTCAAATCTAAATTTTCCATGCCATCACCTGAATACAATGCACTAGGGATTAGAAAAAGTTTTACATATAGTATGTATAAAAATAATATAGAAATTGAATAACATATCACTATTAATCATCAATTTTATGTTGATAAAATATAACACTATTAATCACTATTAATTTTATTTATTGATCATTAATACAATTAATTTTATAGTAATAAAAATATATATAATGTAAGGAAGGAAAACTAGCTAACAATTGTCAATATTTATTCAATGCAGTGTGATATGCTTTGTTTACAATAAGTCATTTAATCCTCATGAAAGTCCCATGACATGATATTTCAGTACACATTTGGCTGATGAAGTAACTTAGGCTCAGATTTCAGAACCACAATTCAAACCCATATCATTCTGAGTTCAAAGTGCATGCTCTCAGCTGTTATATCCTACAACCTCCCAATGATGAAGGAATAATATTATCCCTTGACTACTCCAGCAGATTCTTGTGATAAAATGAGATCATACATGAGAACATCCATCGTAAACTCTAAATATCCATGCAAAGTGGCCTAATCTCAAAATCAGAATATCAATAATCAGAATCAGAATATCAATAATAAGATAATAACACTTTGTGTGCCTCAAAGACTAATTGTGAAGATTATATGGATTAATGTATTTAAAGTACTTCTAATAGTTTCTGGTATATCTTTAGCCAACAATATCACAGTTATTACTATGTTATTACTTTTAAATGGTGAAGAATTAGGAGTAAAAATTGTTTAGAACAGAAAGATATTCCAAATAAAAGTGAAGTCTAGTTCTCCAATATTTTTTTCTAAGTCAACGTATGTGAAAGGGTTTTCCTTGATCTTAATCACTTAATCAAAACTCTCATGGGGACTATTCATCTGGAACATTTCAGTATTTGGGGGAGAAAATTTTAGTCAGTTCCCAGCCCAGGATCTCATCAACAGCCACAAGATGTATCAGTCAATGTACCACTGGGTTCAGCTCACCTTGTCAGATGCAGACACTGCAGGGAGAAAAATTCTACGTTGTCATGGCTCAGAGAACAGAACCTGAAAACTGGCAACGCGGCCAACATTTCCTTCGGCAATCACAAAGCAAGTTTTAGAAGTTTGTGGACAACTTGCAGCAGTGACAGGTGGACAAAATTTCACACTCTCTGGTCTCGTGGAACCCCAAAGCCACTCTATTAATAGTAAGAGAATGAGAATTAAAATTAGAGTCTATTGTATCAATCTAACAGTATTTATTACTAACATACACACTTAGAATGATGCATCTCAAGTACCTGTTCTTTCTTTTTTCATTTGAATGAGTATAAAAGACAACTCCCCAATAAAATACTGAGAACATGGCTTAAGAGTCTAGCAGCCCTCCTTCTCCAGGTTCACAGAAAATAAGTGACAGGGATTCCTAGACCATAAGCCACTAAGAATTAGACTCACAGGTAGGAGGGACTTGACATCAGAGTGGGACTATAGAAAGTGCTGGATGAAAAATTTCTATTCTTGATACAATGTATTGAATATGATTGATAGTTGTTAAATGTGAATGACAAGAATAAGAATGTCTATAAAAGAACTCTGAGATTCTACTTAGCATTTGAGAAGACAATGGTGTTATTCGTTGAGAGACAGTTTAACAGGAAGAAAGTGGGATACAGGAGGGGAAAAGGGAGAAAACCAATTGTAGTAAACACCTCTATGTGCCAAGCCCCTGAAGTAGGCATTTCACAGAATCCTTTCATTTAATCTTCACTGAAATCTGTAAGGTAGATATTATCATCCCATTTTACAAATTAGGAAGTGGAGGTTCAGAAAACTAATGTAAGATATTTACAGTTCTTAAATATTAAGATGCTATTCAGACTTAGGACTTTGTTGCCTGAAAGCTCATGATCTTGCTAAAACATCTCTATGAATTACCAGGGATATTATCATCGAGAATCCTCATTACACCTCATTATGTAGCTATTATTAGTCCCATTTTACAACTGGGGAAACTGAGGTTCCAAGGGATGCAATGATATGCCAGTAGAACTAAATGGAGAGAGCCTAAACTCTGGAGGCAGATAAGTCTTAGATCCAAGCTCAATTTTGTTACATAATACTTTCATCCCCTGATGGAAAGAGCCAACTCATTGGAAAAGACCCTGATGTTGTGAAATACTGAAGCAAAAGGAGAAGAGGGCAGTGGAGGATGAGATGGTTAGATAGCATCACTGAATCAAAGGACATGAATCTGAGCAAACTCCAGGAGATAGTGGAGGAGAGGAAGCCTGGCATACTGTAGTCCATGGGGTCGCAAACAGTTGGACCTCACTTAGCAACTGAACAACAAAGACAAAGTGACTATGATTTTTTAATTCCCTTCTGTCATATAGGAATCACATACTTTTTGAGGTTGCTGTGAGGATCTAAAAAGGCAAGACGTGTTAAATACCTGCATGGCATGAATTCTCAATACATTGTCATCATTATCCAACTTACATCTCCTTTGTGAAATTAAATGAAGCAATGTAAAGGCATAGCATACTACCTACTACACAGTAAGTACTCAATAAGTGATAGCTATTATCATCGTTAAGTGACAAAAATTGCCTTTGCTCTCTCATCTCTGATTCAAAAACCCACAAGAGAAGTCTTGTCCGGTCTTGCCAGCAGGATTTCCTCCATAATAAAGCCCTCTGAGTTCACTCAGGTGCAATCTGATCCCTTCTCCCCTTGGCTTTGGTAACCACTGGTATTCTACCTCTCTTGACCTCCTTCTCCCTCCAGGCCCAGGGCAGAATAATATCCCTGTCCTTCCTCTGAGGGGTGTAAGGCGGCTTAAATAATTAACGGTTGTGAGGTGCTTTGAAAAGAGAGTGCAAAACACCATAAATCCCAGGAATTAATTCATAAAATCAGTGGTGGGCTTGACAATTATATATGTCATATTTGTTCAGCTGTGAGAATGGTGTAGAACGTCAAAGTTTGGAGTGTGGTCCAAATCTCTCAAGACCAAGGATTTCCTGCAACTCTATATTGTCTGTGCTCTCTAAGACTAAGATTGTAAAATTCCAATCTCTTAAACATAGCATTAGGAATAGTTGCATTCTATTAATTTTTTTTTTTTAATTTAAAGTTCTTTCCACTAGTCAAACCTAACCCACATTGCAGTCTGGGTTTTGGAAAGCAAATGGTGGAACGAAAAGCACACAAAGCTTGGAGTTGTCAGAACTTTCTTGGAGCTCTGGTTTCATCACTCTCTGACTGGGAACATTTTAGTTCATTATATGACATATCACAGGATTCACCTCCTCCTTAGAAAAAGACTAATAATTGTTCTAGTAATTCAGATTGTTGTAATGAACTGACGAGATGGTGCTTAATACATTCATTCATCAGAAGATTACTGAGTATCTTATTCTGTGCCAGACTATTAAGCAATGGCAATCAAAAAAGCCCTTGGTCTCATGGAGATCAAACTTGTGGCTACAAAAGGAGAGAGGGGTGAGGGAGGAAGGGTTGGGAGCTTGGGGTTAGTAAATGCAAACTACAACATATAGAAGGAATAAACAACAAGGTCCTACTATATAGCATTGTTGTTGCTCAGTTGCTCAGTTGTGCCCAGCTCTTTGTGACCTCATGGACTACAGCACACCAGGCTTCTCTATATAGCATAGGGAACTATATTCAGTGTCTTGGGATAAACCATAATGGAAAAGAATATAAAAAGGATGCATTTATGTGTTTAACTGATTCACTTTTCTGTACAGCAGAAATTAACTCAACATTATAAATCAACTATACCTCAATAAAAATATAAATTTTAAAAATGTCTTGGCCTCAATAACCCCAAAGGACAAACAAACTGATTATTGCAATAGGATGGACTAAGATCTTGTCATTTCAAGTGTGGTCCATGGACCGGCAGCAGCATCACCATCTGAGAGATTTTTTTTTAATGCTGATTCTTATTCCCCACTCAGACCTGTTAAGGCACCACCAGCACTTTCACAAGGTCCTAAGGTATTCCTATGCATGTTGAAGATTGAGATGCACTGGGCTCAGGACAACACTAAGATAAGTACAGGGTGCTATGGAGAATTTAAGCTAGGTAAAATATAATGTTGCTGCTATCTAGCTGGGTGGGGCAGGTGGGCAGTGAAGAGAGGCTGGTGGAATTTGTGGGGCATTTGATCCAAAGGGAGGGGTATATGCAAAAGCACAGAAGTATGAGCCAGCATGGCAGCTTGAAAACACTGTAAGGAGCTCAATGTTTCAGCACTGGGATGGGAATGTTATCAATAAAGCACTACTGATTGTTGGTGGTCCTTATCATGCAAGAATAACCCCTAAAAATCATCTGAGATCCTGCCTGAGATGTTTATTTTGGCATGTACTACATGCACATCAAACTGCCTCTGAACTTCAGCTTTAACTACAAGTGCTTCTGTCATATAAATTGCAAAGGCATTAACTGGCAAGAAATCTCCAAAAGGAAGTAGAGGGTCAGATTAAAATCTATCACCTGTAGCCCCTCAAATATGTTTGATGTTGTTGAAAGAAAGAAAGAGACACAGAGTTTGGGAGGAGGGTAGGAGGAAGGGAGGAAGACAAAGAACAAAGGAAAAGAAAAAAGGGAGAAAAAAGAAGAAAAATGCACAATTCTTTTTGGATTAGATTTTTTTCTGCGTCTTCTTGCCTGAGCTTTTGTTCTTCATGGGACTTTCATCATCGGGATCTTTCACTCTCTTTGTCTTTTATTGAGTTCAATTTTGTTGTTTTCGTACATAGTTTTAGAGATGCTTTGCACTTGTTCAATATATTTAAACTTGTCCAAACACCTCATGTCTGGCTCATGAGGCCTTCATGATCAGGCATTTCTAGCTTCATTCAATTCCTTTCCCAGTAGCAAGCAAAAATAAATTTGCTTCCCAGAGAATACTCAGCTCTGTCCCATTCAGTCCTTTTGAAATACTCTTTCCTCTGCCTGAGCCCCTTTATCCTCAGGAAAATCCTCATTCTTTAGTAGAAACGGTTACCATGACTACCACCTACTTAGGACCAATTACACGTACTCAATTTTTATTCACTCTTTTCTTATTACTGGGTTCTTTTTCCTAGGGAACCCAAACAATAACATTAAAAATTTGCCAAACATCTTCACATTGATGTTCTCATTTTAATCTCAAACTATCCAGGACTGTATGTATCAATTATATTTAACCTTGATTTGAAGCAACGATCATTATTAACTGGATTTGAATATTCATTTATTCAACAAATGTTCCCTGAGCAGCTACTATATTCTAGACATTGTTCAGTACAGTTTATCACTCTTCGTTCTCACACTTCTGTAAAATCTGATTTAATTCTTGCCTTTTATGTTTTCAAGCTCTTAGGTTTGGTTGACCTTTGCAGTCAGCTCATCCAGCCTTTGGCCCCACATAGAGAGCCCACCCAGAGCACCCTTGACTATAGTCAGCTTCTGCCTGAGCACTTGTAATTGAGGAGAAATACTTTCTCTGTCCTTTATCATAGTCAGCCAAAGTCTTCCTACTGTATCTACCACCAACCAGTCCAGTTCCACTCTCTGTTCCTTCACAGAATGTCAGGGCTTGCTTTTCTTTCTTTCTTTCTTTCTTTCTTTCTTTCTTTCTTTCTTTCTTT